>NC_064620.1:435577958-436202958 GCF_023898315.1 Schistocerca nitens | reverse complement strand
AGCTGGAGAAATATGATAGTGATATTCCGATGCATTTCATCTGCAAGGTACCTCTTTTAACTTTAATACAAGAATAACAGACGTTACAGTCACATTAATGTGACCACGAACTATGTTCGACGCCTACGTGCAGTAAGCAATCACAGACGGCCGTCGGCAGCGCTATCAGTGAAGGGTATATAAAGCATACTGGTAGGACACTGGAAACAGTGCAGTCGTCGTCGTAATTCGGAAACGCAGCGATTTATCTGACGCCCAAAAGGGCACGATCATTGGCTTTCGGGCAACGGGTGGCAGCATTTCTGAATCGGCTACATTTGTGATCTGTTCACGTGCCGCCATGGTTCGAATACACCATCCATGGCAAAATGGCGCTATCCATGTTTGTCCTGCTCCTGGTCTCAGATTTATTACAATACTTGCACCAAAAGTTTTTATTTATTTTTTATATTACAGAAATTTTCTTTCATTGTCGAACAATCAGGAAGATCACAATCAAAATGGTTCAAATGGCTCTGAGCACTATGGGACTCAACTGCTGTGGTCATAAGTCCCCTAGAACTTAGAACTACTTAAACCTAACTAACCTAAGGACAGCACACAACACCCAGCCATCACGAGGCAGAGAAAATCCCTGACCCCGCCGGGAATCGAACCCGGGAAACCGGGCGTGGGAAGCGACAACGCTACCGCACGACCACGAGATGCGGGCAAAGAAGATCACAATCAACACTATTTACAGGAGTAGACCCACACGCGAAAGGCACATTTTCAGCACACGGGATTTGATTTCCACTCTTTTTCTTATTTTACCATCCCCTGCATTTTCATCATCACTTTCATTTTATTCGCTGGGAATCAGATATGTAACAATTCATTTCGACTCTGAAACTCTAATAGAATTCAATATCTCCCTTAATCTCTTCAACACTCAATACGGAAATGAACAAGCGACATTTCAGCATCACTGTATAACAGTGAAAGCATAGGGTTCTCGAAATGTATTTCAAAATCTGACCGAATACACAGTCTGGTCACACTAACGTAAACACCGACTTTGTCCGTTGTCAACCTGCAATAGGCACTCACGTAAAGCATGTGAGAGCACTAGCAATGGAGGTGTATTGGGAACGACGAAAAACAGTGCAGTCATTGTCGTAATGCGGGAAGAGACCGATTTATCTGACGTCCAAAAGGGCGTGATGATTGGCTTTCGGGACAAGGGTGGAAGTATTTCTGAATCAGCCAAGTATGTAAATTGTTCACGTGCCGCTATCGTTAAAACATACCGTACATGGCAAAATGGTGCTACCCAAAACCGACGTCGAGGTAACTGTGGTGCACATCGGGCCATAGTTGACAGGAGTGAAACACGGATGCAGAGATGTCTCTGGCGAATAGACGTGCAAATGTTGAGCAACTAACTACCCAGATGAACCAACGGACTGCCAACAGTGTTGTCTCAACTACCGTTCAGAGAAATTTGCTGCGTATTTGCCTCCGTGGCAGGTGCCTCGTTCGTGCACCTATTCTGACTGCTGTTCTTCGGCGTCGAAGGCTGGAATTTGCACGCCATTGCCACAACTGGACGTCCACCGAGTTGCGACAGGTGGCCTTTTCAAACACATCATATTTTAGGCTCCATCGGACAGTTGGCCGTTGCATGTACGGCGTGAAACGTCCGAATACAAACACTCTGCATGCGTTATAGTTTCTGAAATGTTTTAGTGAGATTTCCTAGGTAATCTGCTCATTCTGGAGGGCACAATGAATCAACATAAGTATGCTCCTATAAAAAACAAAAAGGTTCAAATGTCTCTAAGCACTATGAGACTTAACATCTGAGGTCATCAGTCCCCTAGAACTTAAAACTACTTAAACCTAACTAACCTAAGGACATCACACACATCCATGCCCGAGGCAGGATTCGAACCTGCGACGGTAGCAGCAGCGCGGTTCCGGGTTGAAGCGCCTAGAATCACTCGGCCACAGTAGCCGGCTTATGCTCCTATCCTCGGGAACCACGTACACCTGTACATGCAGTTTGTTTTTGCTTGGCAGAATTGCATCTACCATCAAGAAAAAACAACGAGCCACACAGCTCGACGTGAACGGACGTGGTCACCAGACTCCTCGGATTTGAACCCAGTAGAGAATATGTGGGACCTTCTCGATTGGGCTGTTCACGTCACCACTCGAGAAACCTATCGTAGCTGGCTTCTGCCCTGTCGTCACCTTCCAGAACGTCACTGGCTCTCTTCCATCACGTCTGGTTAGTCAGATTTTTAGCAGGTGATGACGTTAATGTGACTGGACAGTGTACACAAATCTGAATTATTTGCTTACTTTAAGGTTATGTTATGTTATGTTATGTTAACCGGGGACCTAGAAACGACGGAGAGGCTCCGTCCCCGCCGCAGCCGCAGTGGTCCACAACCCCACGACGACCACCGCAGTCCACTTCACCACCCCGCCGCCCCACACCGAACCCAGAGTTATTGTGCGGTTCGGGCCCCGGTGGACCCCCAGGGAACGTCTCACACCAGACGTGTGTAACCCCTACGTTTCCGTGGTAGAGTAACGGTGGTGTACGCGTACGTGGAGAACTTGTTTGCTCAGCAATCGCCGACATAGTGTAGCTGAGGCGGAATAAGGGGAACCAGCCCGCATTCGCCGAGGCAAATGGAAAACCGCCTAAAAACCATCCACAGACTGGCCGGCTCACCGGACCTGGACACAAATCCGCCGGGCGGATTCGTCCGGAGACTGGAGCTCCTTCCCGCCCGGAAAGCCGTACTTTAAGGTACAAGTTAAAAGCATAATTTTTTACAGGAATAATCTGTAGACGTTGGACATCGGCAACAGCTCACTAAAAGTACAACTGTAACTTCGTAACTAACCTGTTTCTACGGGTTATTACGTTAAGAGTGGGAATGGGAATGCTTATTCATTGTGAAATTAACGTGAGAAGATTAGGGTCGCCGCCGACTCTAACCATACAACTAATCAAAGGTTTGGCCGAGTCGGAAAATAAATTAATTTGATCACAGACCAAAAACTCATAAAAATACGTATGTCGTAATATCGCTCATAGGGGATGCGATGTAATTAATAGTATTTCCCGTGCACTGTCCACGAGAATCAACCATTTAAAATAAAATAATACATGCATGAACACTGTGCAGAAGATCAGCTCCCAGCAACACACCTGAAAATAAGACTTAATCTAAAGCATTTGTTTTAAAATAAAAGGGGAAACTAATCACTGGGCCTGTGCGTAAGGAAACGCGTTGGATGTGCTATCAGGAAAGCTACGAGGTGAGTGGCTTAGGTGCAGAAACGTAACCTCGGAATGCAAGAAAAAATTGTGTATAAAATCATTTATTCCTAAGATATGGATGTGAGGCATGTACACAATTCCTGATAACATTAATTCCTAAAACATTAAAGAAAAGCATCGAAACATACACCGTTATAATCTACACCTAAAATCATTGGTGTGAATCATTCATACAACTGCTGTTGCCTGATAACTGATCGCAATTACTCGTGAAACGGTACACGTTTCGCAGTACGCCCGCGTGCCCACGTGGTTTGTGGAGACGCAATTTCTAGGTATCGTGGCCAAGTTGCAACAATACCTCATCACACAATCACGAACAGTTAACATTCTTTAAAACAAACATGAGACCGGACAGTTAGTGACGACGGTAGCCCAACAAACTTTAATGTTCAACCACGTGGTCGGCTCTCAACGGACGAAAGATACATAAAGCAAGGCAAATTTACGAGATGGCAAAGCTATTAAAATTTAGAAAAATGAAAGCTTATACAGGCACAGCTGAAGGCAAACAGACATTCATAAAGAAGCGAGTGCTCACTTCTTATCGACACCTTTGTGTGGCGCTCTTCCGGTGGATCCAAGTCTGCTATAGAAATTTACTGAAAGAAAAATGTGCCGAGTTTTGCATTCCTCGCTGCGACAAGGCAAAGCAATCTTTCAGAGTCGAAAAGCGAGACCAAAAGCTAACAGCTCTCCCTTCGCCAAGTAACGACGTGCCACGCGGTCAGTCTAACTGACCCTTCTTCGACTGGAGCACATTTGTGGACGCTTCCCGTACCGGCGGCAGACTGCCTCCCTTTTTCTTCTCCTGCCTCTTCCACGCTCCGCGTGGACCGGAAAACCCAAAGATTCCATTTCCACCACCAACCTAACGCAGATGGATTTCTCACAAGTAGCGCAAACTTCTTTGCCTACTTGACCACTACGAGAGTTGGCTATTCTGTACAACTACTGCTGAATCTGTACGACTATCGCAGACTTTCTGCAGCAGACTACGCCACCGTCTAGCAACGTGACACACAGCCACATTCATTCAATCACACTACTATGAAAAAAGAGAAACAAAGAAACAGAAATGCCAGAGAAAGTGGGCTACCGGACAATTGAAAAGTGGCTACAGGACCCTTTCAACTTTTTTTCCAGAAAATCCGCACTGAGGAGGACTGTGACCGTAAGCGAGTTCGACTGCCGCAACCAGATTTTTTTCGAGGGACAGTGAAAACTGCACGGGCGGCCCGCGCGCATTGGCTGGAGCGCCGCGAGTCCCGCGCTGCCGCGCCGTGCAGCGCGCCGCGGCTGTGTGTCCCGGCGCAGACAGCGCGGCGGCGCTGAGCCCGCCGCTGGCCCCGCGCCGCATTCCAGGATGACTTGCTGCTGCTGCTGCTGCTGCTGCTGCTGCTCTCCGCTGCGCTGTTTGCGAATGCCTGCCGCCCGCCCACCGCCCACCGCGCCGCCTATCTGCCTATCTCCCCCCGCCGGCCACATTAAACACCTGCGCGGCTACACTCCGTTTATGCAAACACCACATTTGCATACATTAAAAGCCGTATTTATTTTCTTGTTGTACTTGAAAGGTAGCGTACGGACCGACACCGCCAACTCTAGTCGGTCTTTTTCTTAAATCTCCTGCCCCCTCCCACCCCCCTCGGTTCCTCTCCCCTCGCCACTTACAGTCTTCTACGAAACCCTTTTTTGTCTCGTCGTACCTCCTTGTATTTTCTCTTAGTTGACTTTCAAACGCAGCGAGTCAACAGCACGTAATGATTTTAGCACACTTCCAGGCTAGCCCGTTAACAGTCGGGACACGTTCTCTGGTCGTGAGCTGCTCTCCGCCCTGAGTCGCTAGCAGCTTTGTTGCCTTTAGTTTGGATCCGTACCTACTTGAACACTCATCACAGCGAAATAATTTTTTTCTGTAAGTCAATTTTTTTGTGTAGCCATGTATGGAAGTGAAACATGGACGATAAATAGTTTAGACAAGAAGAGAATAGAAGCTTTCGAAATGTGGTGCTACAGAAGAATGCTGAAGATTAGATGGGTAGATAACTAATGAGGAGATATTGAATAGGATTGGGGAGAAGAGAAGTTTGTGGCACAACTTGACTACAAATAGGGATCGATTGGTAGGACATGTTCTGAGGCATCAAGGGATCACCAATTTAGCATTGGAGGGCAGCGTGGAGGGTAAAAATCGTAGAGGGAGACCAAGAGATGAAAACACTAAGCAGATTCAGAAGGATGTAGGTTGCAATAGGCACTGGGAGATGAAGAAGCTTACACAGGACAGAGTAGCATGGAGAGCTGCATCAAACCAGTCTCAGGACTGAAGACCACAACAATAACAACAAGTCAATTTTTAACGGATGGCACCGAGACCTCTGCTGTTCAGTAGCCGGCCGAAGTGGCCGAGCGGTTCTAGGCGCTTCAGTCTGGAACCGCGCGACCGCTACGGTCGCAGGTTCGAATCCTGCCTCGGGCATGGATGTCTGTGATATCCTTAGGTTAGTTAGGTTTAAGTAGTTCTAGGTTCTAGGGGACTGATGACCTCAGACGTTAAGTCCCTTAGTGCTCAGAGCCATTTGATTTTGCTATTCAGTATAAAATGTCAAATCAAAAACACCTTGTAAGACGTGTATATTTCTATTGTCTATTGTCAAACCACAATTTGTGAAAGATGTTTATATTTTATTAATAGGATTAAGTAGGAATAATTAATATTTGCCATTTTGGAAATAATTGTGGTAGCAGGGAATGTCTGCATCAAAGTATGGAGAGACCGCGTATGGATTCATTTCAAGAAAAGAGCGGGAAAAATCGCTCATTGATACATTTTGTAATGGTAGCAGGGACTGTCTGTACCAGAAAACATTGTTGGCGGGAGAGGCCGCAGTTTAGCGTTCGTAGGGAGTCAGTAGTAAGCGAGATGAGAAGCGAGTCGGTAGCAGGTCTGAAGCGAGAGGTTGAGAGGAGCGGTGTGCCTGCCAGCCACCAGCTATGATTTACAAGAGATTATAAACGGATGTACACAGACATCAGCTAACTGTTATCGTAAGAGGAACTAATATTATTGAATTTTTTTTTATTTTATTTTATTTATTTATTTTTTTTTTTTTTTTTTTGGGTGGGGGGTTGGGGAAACTCAAGACTACTGAAGGTATATGTGACTGTAGGCTTTCCCGGCGTAAACTATTGATGAAGGTTTCTCGGGTCTCCAGCCGGGTGGTAGCGTTGATACCTCACGACGTTTCGGGAAGTGTCATAATACCCATCTTCGCCAGAAGATGGGTAGTATGACACTTCCCGAAACGTCGCGAGGTATCAATTCTATCACCCGGCTGGAGACCCGAGAAACCTTCATCTACTGAAGGTATGTTTGCGCAATGATAGTTGCAAGATTATTGTAAAAAGTAAGTCCCATTTGAACGTTTGTAAATCATTTCATTACCAACAGTAAAAATGGAAAGTTTTGAAGAATCGTTTTCAGAATATAATTAATATTTGCCAGCAAATTGCATTATTGATTATAGTCCACCCCACAAACCATCGACGTAAACTTTCCAAAATTTTATTGTTGTCAAGAAAAAGTTTAACTATGAGTTACGTAACTTCAGTCAAATTAATTAAAGAATAGCGTCAGCTTTGCTATTAAAGAATAACGTCAGCTTTGATAGTAAATACAGCCACTTATTATGACAGCCCACCAGCAGCTAATAGAGTATAGTAAAACAGAGTAAGTATATTCATGTCGTAGTTCGATGTAGCAGTCAGATGGCGATCCAGTAACAGTAAAAAAGGTAAGGAACAGTTTTGGGTTATTGCAGGTAACGGCTAAGGGCCACGACGACGACACATTCTATGTTTCATCGAAATAATCAGCAAATCACTTTTAATAAGCAGCATTTAAATTTGTATGCGAAGGTTGTATTTGTTATTATTGAGAAAGAGAATTAATTTCAAAGGGAAGATTTCATTTGTTATTATTAAGCAAGAGATAGAAATCCAAAGGGAAGGTTTCATAGGATATTCTAGAACGGAAGGTTGCGTAACAAAAGAGATATAGAGGAGACTGGAAGATTTCAACCTTCAGCCGTCTACCTTTCCAATTTCATTTCATTTTCGCTATCAGTTTCGGCCTTACACTACGCCATCTCCAGGCCCCTGTGTAAATGCAACAATAATAACCGTGTAAAGTACATAACAAAATGGACTGTCTAAAACTGAAGGAATCAAATTACGTGTAGTCGTAATAAGTAGTAAACACACAAAGACTTCGGAAATTTCCGTTACAAAATATCTAGGACTTGTAGAAGGGAGTACATAATATTATCAATAGGAACCAACTTCCGGAAACGTATCGTTTTAGTTCTGTGACGGTTTCATTTCAGATGTTTAACCCACCCACTTCTGCTTGAGGAATTGATTTAGACATGACGCAGCAGAATTATAGGTCACAATACGAAAGGAAACATAACGAAACATCTATTTATCACTTAAGCACATTTGTTCAATTACCACTTAAACAACACTAGTTACATTATTCCAAAACAGAAAAGGTCCCAGCACACTGTACGTACAGCGGCTCGATGCGGCGACCTCCAACGTTGTCACAGACATTGCGTCTACGAGGCATGTTCTGGTACACTCTCCATCCCACTTGGTGTCTCTTCAATTTCTAGTGCTCCGGCCACAACTCGTGCCAGCAAATCTTCCTCTGTCTCTACAGTTGCCTCGAAAATTAAACCTTGCATAAGAACCAACAAGAAATATTCCACGTCGTCCTGTCTACCCTACTGCATACCGGAACTAGCAATTCTGGGACTTTTCTCTTTTCTCAGCAGACGTGCACGCGTTATACATGCGGATTGAAACCGCCGTACGACGGAAACGGCACGTTTCTGAATACGGGTTCCTACTTAAAGTATTAATTACTCAGTCCCGTCTACAAGATCGAGAAGTTTATAACGGGAATATCTGACACACCCTGTAAACGAAAACCAAACTCTACAGGAAGTGACATCAAAGTTGAAGATAAATCAACGAGAGAACAGTTTCACACGCTATGAATATAAACTACGGAACAAAATATATATGCCACATAATGGTAAAGTGAACCTATTAATTGGAGGTCAAAATTACATCTCATGCTTAAATAGTCAAGGTGTCAAATATTGACAAATAACCAAGAATGCTAATGTCAATGCCCCTGAAGCACTGTTAATAGTGATGTCTTTACACAGGTGCATGAAGATGGCATAGTGTAACGCCGAAACTGGCAGCAAAAATAAGATAAAATTGGAAATGTAGGCCACTGAATGGTTTCTGACTTAACATTACAAGTTTTTTGTCTCTTCTCAGCTCTCATTTTCTAGACGTAGCACAAAGATATTTTTCATAGTACAATCTGACTTGCATATCACATCACATGTAAACATTCGACACGTAAGCTCACCGGACAAAAGCTTAATCACCCCAGTGTGCATGCACAGATGAATCGTTAAGCCTTTACAGATGGCGCAGCGATCGTGTCACGTGCTCGACCGCCTCCATGTGGGTATGAGGCAGTAGCGGTCAGCGAGATATTTATGTCTCAAGAGGTCATTAAACGTAGACATGGGTAAGGACGTAACGGATTGCTGAAAACGAGAAATCGTGTTTGGCCGTCCCCATGGCCATACGGTGTGTGAAATCGCTGCATTTGTTGGTGTTACGCAGCGGGCTGCTCGACGTGTCTACAAGTAGTGTTGTGTTCCACACAGTCCGTGATCACGAAACACGATGTCAGAAATATGGTGAGAAGACGATCCTGACCGAGAGGGACGGGAAACACGTTCTACGGCTTTCAAATCCGACAGGTATTCGTGCAGCATTGAATGGAGGTCCATCCCTTTAAAAAAAAAAAAAAAAAAAAAAAAACTGTTTTACAATTGTATTATATATGCACAATTACACATATAGTAGTATAGTCTTTCAGTTTCTTAATATTAATTTTTGATATATATACATTAATATAAAAAATACTGATTTTTGTAACTCTTCTCCCCTTTGCCTCCCCTCTCATCCCGACATGTTTTTCATACAACCGAGCAACATCCTCCTCTTCCCTTTCCATACAATAATTATAGATTATTCGCCGTCTCTTCCTCTTACATTCTTCCCCCATTCTCCCCTCCCCTCTCCGACCCCTCGCTCCCCTGCCCCCTTCAAGTACACAACACTTCCAGCCCTTAATGCTTGTGATATAGTGTATAGTGTTTTGACGCGATACATAATTATTATATCTAGTAATTAGGATTTGAATTTCTTTTTGTAATTATATCTATGAAAGACTGTAACAAACGACTTCTTAATGCGAGACATGGAATTGACATTTTTTAATTGTGTACAACAATATTTTGGTTGTTACAATGCTGTACTGAAAAGAAACTTCGTTTCTTTGCTATCACAACTAATCGACTACGCTTTGCTATCTAATTTTAAAGCTACGTAAAATGTATACCAATTTTTTGGTTTGTATACTAGTGTTTGGTTTGTGTTTATATTTCAACTGGAGACTACTTTCGTTAAAACTTGACAGAGGCGCCACTAGCACCTGTTATTGTACGTAATGTAGCTCCTGTTTTCTTTCTTGTGTTTCTGTACTACGTTCATGCCCTCTAGTAACAGAAGGGGTTACCAGGCAAATGGAGCAATGTTACGCTAGCTAGTTAGTAGAGTGTCAGTCCTACACGAGACTACAGCGTTTTTTGAGATTCTTTTCTCGGGAAACAGTAAAATAATGTGCTGCATTCCCTATGGAAACTTGTTGTGCTTGATACACTTACGGTGGGGTTATTATATGTGTTTATCTCGTGGGAGTTTATGCCATGATAATGTTTAACGTGTTTAACTTTCAGACTTGTGAATTTATATCAGCCATACGTTCGTTGTATCACTGCAAGACACATTGCAAGAATCCCTGGTGTATTTTTTATCTGTTCTACATTAGGACGTGGATGAACAGTTGGGCAAGCATGGGCGCAACTTTTAGTGACTTGGTTCTGCCACCATTGCCTCGCTTTCCTGGTCTCATTATTTATCGTAATTGTTGGCAGATGTATGGTCACAATTCCCATTATGTATTCTCCAACTGATGTTTTACCTTTGAAAATGACGATTTAGTTCGTTGAAATCGGTAATGTAACCCTTTTTTAAAAAGAAAAATGTTATGTACTGTGACTATGGCTTCACTATTGTAGTGTAAAATAAACATTTAACGTATATTATAGTCACACTCCTTTACGACAATTATGTCGGAATATAGAATAAAGCTGGGTAAAAGTAGTTTTTGTTGATTGTATTAAATATCAGAAAAAAAGGTTACACATATTATTTAAAAAGAAATATGTCCAGCCTAAAATAGCCCCAATGTATGCAAAAATTAGTATTAGTAATAAAAATAAATTAGCATAGTTAGTTACAGCTGGAAGTGAAAAACTTTGGGTTAAGTTGAAGGTGATAGAATTTTATAAAGAGAACAGTATTTTAACAAATAATGTCAATAAAGGTAGGAATACTTTAAAAGTTATCACGAGAACATATCATTGCAGTACCAAAGTGAATAAGTCTGTCAGACCAGTATACGAAAGACATGATATTAGTAAATAATTGTATGCGTGATATACAGAAGGCAGGTAAATATGAGTTTGGAGACAGAATGATTAAACTTAATGACGTTACTATTGCTGAAGAAGAGTTGAAGCTACTTGATAAAGGTTTATATTGTATTATTAATATTATGTAGTGTTCTGCCTAATGGGAGGTCTGTGTCTTCCTGTGGAGAACTTCTGATGCCAATGTTCCTTGTCTTTAGATTCTTCCTTCAGTCTGCTGTATCTCCTTCCATCTTTCATGTCATCCAAAAGTTGAATTCTTCTTATTCCTCGTCATACCGTTCCTTTAATTTTCTCTTCAATGACTTCATCTATGACCCCTCCGCGTCTAAATATTGATCCAGTTGGCCTTAGTCTGAAGAATTGTATTCAGAATGTCTCTCTTCTCTCCTAGTCTTCTCAGTACATCGCTATTCGTCACCCGATCGCTGCACATGATTTTGTCTATTCTCCTCCAGCACAACATTTCAAAACTTTCAAGGTTTTTTTCCCTTTTTTCTCATGGTTCACGTCTCTGCTCCGTACTGCAATGCTCCAGATGTAGCACTTCACCAGTTTCTTCCTTAATTCCAAGCTTGACTTGCTGGTCGGCAGATTCCTCTTTTTATTCAGTTTTGGCCGTACCGATTCTTGCTCTAATTTCACTGGTGCATTGGGCATCCTTTGTTACCAAATTTCCCAAGTACTTGAACAGTTTCATATTCTCCAGTTCTCGACTGTCGATGGCTATCTCAAAGGTTTCTCCCTTTTTGATATCCGCATCAATTTTGATTTTTGCTTGTTGATTTCCATGCCATATTTCCTACGAGTTTCCACCAACTGGTTCATCATGTGTTGCAGTTGTCTTTGATTTTTAGCAAGCACTACCAGGTCATCTGCACACTTGATGGTACTGATGAGGTGCCCTCCTACCCTGAAGTTTCCGCATCGTTTGAAAGCTTCTCTCGCCAGCCGTTCCCCATACTGGTTGAAGAGACTCGGCCATTGACAACGCCCTTGTCTGACGCCTCTTCCTATTTCCACGCTGCTTGTTTCTCCATAGTTCAGCCGCACCTTTACTCTTTGTCCTAGGCACAAGTTGAGAACTAGTCTCCGGTCTCTCCAGTTTATTCGTATCTCCTTAAGGATGTTCATCAATTTTATCCAGTTGACTCTGTCAAAGGCCTTCTGCCATTCTATAAAACAAACACAAACTTCTTCGTTAACAGCCAAAACTCTCTCCGAGAATATCCACAGAATGCTGATGGCGTCTCTGGCTCCTTTTCCCTTCCTAAATCCAAACTGGTCCTCTCCTATTACGTCTTAAATTTTGTGTTCCAGGCGTCTGTTGAGTATTCTTATAATAATCTTCGCTACGTGTGAGATTAAACTGGTTGTTCTGAAATTACTACATGTCTTGGCTTTCTGTTTCTTCTCAAGAGCAACCACTGATACATCCAAAAAGTCAGTAGACCATTCTCCACTTTCGTAAATTTTATTTATGAGATGCATCAGTGCCTTCAAACCCTGTTTTCCGATTTCTTTCAGCAAATCCACCTGTAGGTCGTCATCTCCCCGTGGCTTTCCTCCTCTGCATATCCTTAATCGCCTTCTCTACTTCAGTTGTCAGTGAGCTAGGTCCTTTTTCGTCTTCCTCAATCTCTTCCTCTCTCTGTATTGCACTGCCTTGTGGGCGATGTTCCTTATCGTATAGTTCCTTTATATATTCTTCCCATACTTTCAGCACCTCCGTTGTTCAGTAACTATTTGTCCTCTAAAGTCCTCTATCCCGGAAGTCCTTTGTTTTCTCTACCTCCCAGCTCCTTGGTACATAAGGTCATACTGAATTATTCCTGTACATATTTCAAAGGCTCCTGCTACGGGAAAGGTTGGTTTTATGAAAATATCTTTGTTAGTAGAACAAGTAGAAAGATTCCTGGTCATGTGGAGGGTTCATAAAAGGTTTCTCCTTCCAATGCTTCTAGCTTATCATTCTCTCTTTCTCTGATAATTACTTCTCTGATTTTCATTCTCATTACAAATACGGGGTTCTATTTTAATTGCTTGGAATAACAGCAAACCAATGAGTTAAACATTAATTTATTTTACTGATTGCAACATTTAACATCTCGATAATAATGTCAATCTCCTGGGTGCCTTTACAATTATAAGCCAACGGATAATTTACTCAGGTAATGGATGAGGACTGGATGTATTCACATTCATGATAGCACTTGTGTACTAGAGTCATACATTTACTGCATACCGGATTTTATTTCATGCATCACGATTAGTATGGTGCAGCAAATTACAAGTAATGTAGCACAGTCGAACGCTATCTGGACTTGGTTATGAAGTTCCGAGCTAAGGTGCATTCCACGATTCTAAATTAGCAGAGGTCTGGCTTTTTGGCGTCCGCAGCTCGTGGTCGTGCGGTAGCGTTCTCGCCTCCCACGCCCGGGTTCCCGGGTTCGATTCCCGGCGGGGTCAGGGATTTTCTCTGCCTCGTGATGACTGGGTGTTGTGTGATGTCCTTAGGTTAGTTAGGTTTAAGTAGTTCTAAGTTCTAGGGGACTGATGACCATAGATGTTAAGTCCCATAGTGCTCAGAGCCTTTTTTTTTTTTTTTTTTTTTGGCTTTTAGCTCCGCACAATAACGAGCCGCTACACATCGCTTAGCGGGCCCGTTTTTGCTCGCCTCCAAGACGGTGGATTTCCCCAGAGCGACCAGAATTCTGCCCAGCGCAGCCACTGTCCCTTCTGTACAACGCGGCACTTTACCTGGCAGCCCGACTCCTTTCAGACTCGAACGCTAAGACGGTTCCTTAAACAAACTGCCGACTAGGGTCTGTTCCTGCAGTGAAGCCGCACGTGTAGCTTAACTAAAAGAAACTGTGCAAGAATGGAACATTGCTCTCGCTACTCACAACGCTAATAAGACAGGCTAATTCACGTAAGGCACGTGGCATTCCCTGGACTATAAAATCGAACCCACGTGTTCCTTGGAACCTTCATAAACATTACCCACACGATAATTGTTAAAATCTCCCTAAAATATATTAATTCATAACTTAAATAACAAGAAGAAACTCTCTAGCATCCTAACTAATTCACTGTATTAAGCAAACGGTGGATCTACACGTGGCCTACCACGTGGCCACCAAGTCCACGTGTTAGCCTACTATTCAAATTAAATCTCGGTATCGTGATTACTATTCCCTTCTTTCACGATACACAAATTCCCAGAACATATAACAATTTCACAAAAATGGAAACACATTACACATACGTTGTTCTCACCACTTGGGCGTTCGTGCACAATGAATCTATAAGTCACACGTGTTATTCTATTCAATCTCAAAACACAAATGGTATCTCACACAAGCATCTTAATTCAGGATATAGCCTGACTTTAAGCTTTACCAGCTGTGTCTTACCATTTCATCATGCTCTTGTGCAACATGACTCAGAGATTTACCATTACAAAGCTTCAGGTGACATCTCAAAGTATTCAAAAAATTCTTAAATATTTCACACAAGCATCTTAATTTACTGATTTCCTAACGCTGAAATAAAAGAGTTAGTATCGTTGTGGTTCACTTAAGGTGAACTCACTAACCATGCCACGCTTTCTTAGCGAAACTATCCAAGACGTCCACTCACCATGAAGTCCACTGCCAAACTGCTTTAGAACAGCACATCACCCAGCATTCTTTGTTCCCCCTGGAAATCCTCCAAAGTATCTTAAATGAAGCTCCCCTCTTACTGCCCACCTTACTCATCTCTGCTTGACCAAGAACGGAAGTTTCGCCTAGTTGTTGCTCTCTTTGGAGCACCTCTACATCTCTGTCCAGCTGACGCTATAGAATGCTGCAATACTGAAATTGTGCAAATATCATTCTCTCACACACCCACACACAAAATGGGATATTGATTTACGGAATTACACAGTAAATGTTGGCTTTACAAGGTGTAACATTAATAAATGACCATTGGTTTTGCCTTCCTTGAGTTTGCTATTATATTTTCTGTTCTGAGTTTACTTTTATGATTGTTATTACATTTTCTACTCAAAATGAGTTTATTTCTATGAGAGACTCCAAGCAGGGACCTCTCAATACTTTCCTCTTCTTTGCAGGTCCTCTATTTCGTCGCACTTTCTTTCTATATACTTCGCTTTCGTTTTGCCGTTTTCTCTTCTGAGCGCGTTGTTAAGTCTTCTGTATTCTTCTTTATTGACATTTTTGCGCTTCCTCCTTTTCTCCATCTTTTCCAGCATCTCATTCATGATCCATGGTTTCCTCGCTCCCTGTGATTCCCTCCCAACTTCACTCTTTAACACATGCCATAAAACCTGTTTAGCATGTCGCCATTGCTCATCCACATTTTCACTTGTATCTGCACCTCTCATTTCCCCAAATTATTGTTCCAAGGATTCTCCCACTGCCTCATTGATCCCTCTTAGCTTTTCCAGACCCCATTTCTGCTTTCTCCTCCCATGCTGTCGTATCCTCTTCAATCTTGTACTGGTATCTGCAGCCAAAAGTTTGTGGTCAGAATCGGCATGAGCCGCTGGCGGAGTCTTAGCTTCTTTCTCACTACCCCTAAACCTGTGTTTGACGAGTATGTAGTCTATCTGGCATCTGTTAATGTCTCCTGGACTCTTCCATGTGTACAATTTAGACTTCCTTTTATGGAACCTAATTTTCATCACCACCAAGTTGTTTCTCTGACAGAATTCCACTAATATCCCTACTCTGTCGTTTCTACTTCCTAATCCATATTGACCCACGACGTTTGCTTCTCTACCTTGTCCTACCACACTATTAAAGACGCCAATGATTACGGCGTTTACTCTTCCTCTGCCTTCAGAACGTATAATATCTTGTAACTCATTGTAAATTTTCTCCACTTCTTCGTCATCATGGTCTGATCTTGGCATGTGCACTTGTACTATCAGTATGTCTACTGGTTGTGCACTTACATTCACAAACATTAAACGATCCCTATACCATACCACTTTAGTCACACTTTGAGTTATTTGATTTCCCATCACTACTGCCACACCACATTCAAACTTTTTCCACCGCTATTAAACATTGTGTAATTACCTGATATTACGTGATCCCTATCTTCCCACCTGACTTCACTTAAACCGATAATGTTCACTTCACATTTGTCCATTATTGCCCATTTCTTTACATTTTCCAGTTTTCCTGATGTTCAAAGTGTTCTTACATTCCATGTCCCGAATCTGAACTTAATATAATCATGTCTTTCGACGACTCCCCCTGAAATACTCCCCACCACGTGGGAGTAGCTTACCTCCATAATATTTTACTTCAGGAAGTGCCATCATGATTGTCCATCTTCCGACATTCAGGAAATATAATTATGTGATAGTCTTTCCATTTCTTTTCCACATCACAGTACCATGGCCGAGGAGCCAAACTATGATTGATTTTGCCCGTATGTCTTCGATCTCGATTTATCTAAAGGATCATTTGCTCTGTGCTTCAAGTCGATGTTGGTGCCTGCTGCTGCCCTGTACCAGCCAACCGAGTTTGCTATCCCCACTCCCACAATATATACATATGGGTTGCAGGGTTGCCTCTTCCACCAGTTTCACCGTACTGATGATCTTCAATTCCCCTTCGCTGCCATTGAGGTCTTTACTGTTTCGCTGGCAAGGGGCCCTCATGAGATACTATCACCTGGGGCTGGTGAACCCAGGTTTTTTTTAATGAGGTGTTGCTCCTCCACCTCCTCCTTTCTCACCTGGTCTTGGGACTGGCTATGGCGGAGTTTTACAATAATATCCCAAAAAACTAGACATAAGCAGTATTAAAGAGATAAATGCAGAGGTAAAAATAACAACAGAAATGACTAAAATGAACAATCCTAAAACAGCTAATATTGGTGCAAAGTGAGCTACAGCAATCAATACTGAAAATAAAATTTCCCAAAATAGAAATACAGAAGAAAAGATTTTAAAAACTATTAATAAAAAGCTTCATGAGCATAAAATACTCGGAAACAAGGCAGACAAAAGCAATATCATTGTCTTGATTATTGATGATGATTACATTAAAAAGGCGGAAGAATTCTTTTCAAGTAATAACATTGTAGAAGTTAACAAAGATCCAACTAGTAAGTTTCAAACAATGCTTAAAAAGAAAATTAACAGTACATCTTTCCTTTTTACTGATCAGGAGAAAAAATACATACATTTGATGAAAATGTCACTCACGAAGTTAAGATCACAGGTTAAAACGCATAAATTAAACAAAATGATCAGGACAACTGTGAACAATATGACATCACCATGATTAAATAAAATACTGAATAAAAAATGAAAAGGGTTGTATACCATGCAATACCCTAATAATGAGAAAAACAGTTTATAATTAATACAAGTTTTGATTAGTATTAAAATTCCTCAGTGGTCATGTCTTACCTCTCTGGCTATTACCAATTTATATAGTGACATTCCAATTGCAGAAACAGTTGAAATTATTAAGGAAAATCTTGTTAAGTATAATAAAACAGCACCCACCATGAACCTACTATGCTGTCATAGTAGGAGGAGAGGTGATACTCCTACGTGGCGCGTCCCAGGTGGCGGATAGGGAAGTCCTCACCGGTTTACTGGCGGACTTGAGTAAAATAAAATAGCTCTCGCGGACCAAACACACCCTCTGCGGCTAACAACCGTAGTTGTAAATTGGAGCTTGCTCCAACTAAGGTTGACAACCTTCGACAGTCAAAAACGGAAAGGTCTTTTAGGAAAAAAATTCCACCATCCTGCTCAAAAAGGCAGGAAAAGGCTACATCGGATTCGGTGGGTAGTCAACTAGAAGACAGCAACGAATCGGAGCGTTTGCAACCATCCAAATGCACACTAAAAGAACAAAAGAAGATTAAACATGAGCAAAAAAATTATATAGCAACACACAACATAAACTCACTACTTCAGACCGGAAAACTCAAGGAGCTCACCGATGAACTAAATAAACAAAAAATTTTAATAACAGGGATCCAAGAAATGAGAAACACCACAGAGGACCCATTCGAATCACAAGGATACAGAATTTATAATGGGAAACCAGGACCGAGGGCAATGAAACAATGTCCCCAGTTTGGAACAGGGTTTTTAGTAAACATAAAAATAATAGATTCAGTAACGGATTTCCAAGCAGTATCACCAAGAATTGCGACTTTAAGCTTTAAAACAATGAATAAAACCTATACAATAATAAATGCTCATGCCCCAACAAATGAAAAAAATTGTCTAACAAAAACAAAGGAAGAGGTAGATAAATTCTGGGACCTTCTAGAACAAACTGTGAACAGAGTAAATAAAAAGAATGTGAAAATCTTATTGGGAGATTTCAATGCTCAGTTGGGAAAAGAAAGGAAATGTAAAGATATAATTGGAAAATGGAGTCCACATAAATTTACAAACAAAAACGGTCAGAGACTTGTAGAACTCTGCAGAGAACACAACCTTTTATCTAAATCAACATACTTTAAGAGGAAGCCAAGTAAACTTAAAACATGGAAACATCCAGACTGGAGGAAGGGCGAGTGGCAGCTAGACCATGTCTGTATGGACAAAAATTTTCGTAAGGAGATCCACAATGTTAAAGTACTGAGAGGAGTAGACACAGGCTCAGACCATTATATGGTTAAAATTAAAATCAAATTCACTCCGTTAAAGAAGAGGACCGGAAAAACTAATAAAATAAAAAGGAGGTTTGACCCACATCAGCTAATTAAAAATAATAAGTACCAACAAATAACACAAACCATCAAATTAACAGATGATCTAGAACAACTAGTGCCTAATCTTAAAAAAAGAAGCAGAGAATCTAGCTCCCTTGAACCCACGAAGGAAACATGCATGGTGGACATCAGAATGTGACAAATTCCATGAAGATAGCCACCAAGCATGGTTAAAGTTTCAAACACATAAAACTGAAGAAAATGCCATCAACCTAAAAAATGAAAGAAAAAAATTTACTCAAAATATTAGAAGAATCAAGAGAGGATTTCATAAATATATTATAAAGTCTATAGAAGGTAATTATCATAAAACCAACTCCAGGAACTACTACAAAATCTTTGGGAAACAACTACAACAATATGAGGCCCCTACACTAATACTGAAAGATGAAGATGGAAGAATGACACACAGTAACAAGGAAAATGCAGAAATCATGGCAAAAGCATTTAACAAACTTCTGAATTGCGAGGAACCCAAAGCACCCTTACAAATCAACATAAATACCCCAATAAAAACCAAACCTAACAAACTAGACCCTCCAACTTTCCAAGAAGTAGAAAAAATTCTTAAAGAACAAAAAAATTATAAGGCATATGGAGAAGATCAGGTTTTTGTTGAAATGTGGAAATATGCAAGTGACACAGTCAAGACCTCCTTACACATGGCTCTAACAAAAATTTGGGTAACAGAACAATTTCCCGAACATTGGACCACAGCTATCATCCACCCACTACACAAAAAGGGAGATAAGAGCAACCCAGACAACTACAGAGGAATCTCTCTCCTAGATTGCACATACAAAATTCTATCCAAGATCCTATATGAAAGAATCAAGGAGCAATTAGAACAGGAGTTAGGGGAATATCAGGGAGGTTTCAGACCATGGAGAAGCTGTGCAGAGCAGATAATTAGTTTAAAATTGATTATGGCATACTACAAGAAATGGAACAAACCTCTGGCAATAACATTTGTAGATTTTAAGAAAGCAAATGACTGTCTCCACAGGCCTTCAGTATTAAAAATTTTAAGAAATCTAGAACTCCATCCAAATCTAATTACAATAATACAACTCATTCTAACGAACACCAAATCAAAAGTGAAGTTTAGAGGAGAAATTTCGGAACCATTCCTCATAAAAACAGGCTTAAGACAAGGTGACTGCCTATCACCATTACTTTTCAACTGTGCACTGGAATACATAGTGAGAGAGTGGTACAAGGACAATCCAAAGAGGATAAGAACTGGAAGTGCAATAGATCATATTAGCTTAAACTGCTTGGGATTCGCTGATGATCTTGCTCTCCTAGCCAACACCGTTCAAGAAGCCAGGCAACAAGTGAAATCACTACAAGAAATAGCAGAGAAAGTAGGCCTTAGAATATCATTTGAAAAAACGGAGATTATGCTAACTGATCCACCACTTGCAAACAAAATTACAATAGGAGAACAGGAAATCAAAATTGTTGATAAATTTAAATATTTAGCTGAAATAATAACATACAAGCTAAATGAGAAGCCATCATGGCAAAATAGAATAAAAAAACTGAAATTTGCAAATTACATTACCAAAAGTACATACAACAAAAAAGCCTATCTATAGATGCAAAATTAAGACACTATAAAACAGTTACACAACCAGAAATAATGTATGCAGCTGAAACTATCTTCACAACAACTAATACAGCAGACATTGACAGAATACTAAAAATAGAAAGAAGAATAATTAGGACATGTATAAATAAACAGTATAAAATAAATGGACATTGGAGAATAGCATCAAATGAAACAGTATATAAGAAAATAGAACCAGTCATGAGCACAATCAGGAAGAAACGCATCTCATTCTTTGGACATCTGATGAGAACTCCAGAAAACAGCCTTAGTAAAAAAAAATACAAAAATTGTGGAATAGCAAGAGCGACATTAAATGGATCACAGAAATTAAGGAAGATATAAAAGAACTTCAAATTACAGTAGATGACCTAAAAAACAAGACAGAGAAAACCAGAATACTGCAAGACCCGCAAACCAGACTACAAATGAAAATCAATAAACGGAGTACAGGAAGAGTTGTCTCAGATGAAGAAAGAAAGAAAATATCTGAAAGAATGAAGAAATATTGGGCAGACAGAAGAGCAAAACACCTTTCATATAAGAATAGACACTAATAATTGTATTACCTAAATATCATATTAAATTATTGTTGAACCAAATTGTATCCCTGTGCAACAACTTGTTTAGAACTTTGTATTTTTGACTAGAGTGGTCCAATGAAGGCCATAAAATAAATAATAATAATAATAATAAAACACTACCCAGAAGATTACTGAATTAATTGAACTACTACAAATATCATTATAGTACAATTATTATCAATTTAATAAGAAAATTTATCATCAAAAATATATTTTTACAGACGATATGGAAAATGCCATCTTTGAGCAACGTAAAGAAATAGCACAGAAAGTAGTGTATTGTAAAAGATATGTAGATGATATTATAGTTATGATAAATGGTACAGAGCAAAACATGGTGTTAAAAACAGTGTTAATAAAATGCACCAAGATATGCAGTTAGAGAAAGACAATTCTTTGAATTTTCTTGACCAAACTATCAAGAAAATAGGTGATTCCCATTCATACAGCATCTACAGGAAACCAACAAATTGTGGTGTGATTATAAATGGAACATCCTGTCCCCTGCAAATAACAAAAGCTTTTTTAACTCTATGACTTACAGGTTGTTAAGAACACCACTTCCAGAAATAGAGATTGAAAAAGAATTACAAATTTTGAGGCAGATGGCCCATGATAATGAATATGAAAGAAATGTTGTAGATAAAATATATAGTAAAAATAAAGGTTTAAAAGAAAGTAAAAAGAAAACTGGGAATAAACAGAATAATAAAGAAAAATGTTGTTATGTTTCAGTGAGTTATAGAGGCAAGGTTTCTGAGAAAATTGATAGTTTAGAAAGCATAATATCAAAATAGCTTTCAAGACAGATAATTTATTAAAACGCAAGTTAAAATATAATATTAGTATTAATGGAGCCAAGTATGATAGATTAGGAAAATATAAACTGGAATGTTCATATTGCAATTCCGTGTATATAGAACAAACAGGTAGAGAGTTTAAAACTAGATTTAGAAAGTGTGTGTGTGGGCAAAACAACACTGCCTTTGGGTTGCATTTAAAAAGTACTATACACATGCCAGGTGACATCAGGCAAAACATGGATATATTACACAGGAAAAAAGAGTGTAGACAGGATTTAATAGAGAATATTAATATACAAAGTTTCCACAAAAAAGCGCCTGATAAATTTTTAATGAACAGGTTGATTTGAAATATAAGAATTCTTAACCTTTTTTGATAAAGATATATAGCAATATATAATAACTATTAATTTGATTAAGGAAATGTTTAATGAAATATCCTTCATTTTGGGTAAATTAAAGAGGGTAAATAGTCTGAATTAAGTAATGATTAGTTTACCACTTTGTATATGCTTAGCATTATATAGTTGTAGGCCAGTATATGTACCCCTTGCTACTGTGCTAATGTAAAAAAATATTTAGGTTGCTTACCTTGTACATTTACGATCAGCTTAATTTTGTGTCACTATGGCACAATTAGATACTAAATGCACTTTGCAATTCTGTAATAGCATGGACTTCGGTTTGCATTCAATACTTCTGTTTTTTTGTGGTGTTTATCCTATTGTATAAGATAAAGGATTTTGTAGATTATATGGCCTACCATTTTAGATGCTGTGATTAACTACTACATGTAAATAGCAATATGACAAATTACTTTTATACATACCTGTTGTGTTAGTTAATATCTTGTACAAACTCTGTACCTATTACCAAAGGTTGTTTTATCATTACTTAAGGTTGCTGGAATGTAGTGTCTAGAATGTAGTTTCAGCTTTGCTGTAACTATGATGTTGTTGTTGTTCACTGTTACTGCCCTCTCATGCACTGGTGGCTTATATAAAAAAAATTATCTTAGAATTTTATTGTACATGTATAATATCATACGTAGTAGTATAGTCTTTCAGTTTGTTAATAGTAATTTTTGATGGATTTACATTAATATAAAAAATACTGATTTTTTTAACTCTTCTTCCCTTTTACCTCCCCACACCTTTTTTATACAATCGAGAAACATCCTCCTCTTCCCTTTCCATACAATTAGATTACTCGCCATCCCGTTCTCTTACATTCTTCCCCCATCCTCCCCTCCCCCCTCCGATCCCACGCTCCCCTCCCCCCTTCAAATACACAACACATCCAGCCCTTAATGCTTGTGATATACTGTATAGTGTTTTGACACGATACGTAATTATTATATCTAGTAATTAGGATTTTAATTTGTTTTTGTAATTGTATCTGTGAAAGACTTTAACAAACGACTTCTTAATGTGAGATATGAAATTGACATTTTTTAATTGTGTACAACAATATTTTGTTTGTTACAATGCTGTATTGAAAAGAAACTGCGTTTATTTGTTATCATACATTATCGACTAGGCTTTGTTATCTAATTTTAAAGCTATATACAATGTATACCAATGTTTTGGTTTGCATACCAGTGTTTGGTTTCTGTTTATATTTCAACTGGAGACTACTTTCGTGAAAAAATAACAGAGGCGTCACATCACGGAATAAAGAATATAATTTGTCAGGTAAATGAACTGCACTTAGGGCCCATTTGACAATTAGGCCGAATTTTTTTCAGAATACTCGCGATGGATACATGTGTGCTTCTTCAGCCTTTGTAGCACTTCACAAAGGTGTTAGTCGGTCTTCACATTCTGAGTATGGTACTACCTGCATCCGTAGCCGAGGTTGCTAATGCACGCCTGTGCAGCTGCGCTTGATTTGGAGGTAAACCGGATCGAATCGTGGTGGTGGGGGCCTTTTTCACAGCCAGTATTTAAACGATAAGAGGAGGAGATGTGATGGTGTAATGTTTCTGATCACCAGTCACTGCGCCAGTATTCTGGAGTCAGTTCCAAACCTCTCCGCTGTGTCTGATGAAGCAAGGGCATACGACACTGATGGTGGCGATCCGCCCGTCGGAAGGGGCCGTTAACCTCGGAGTCCCCTTGGTGCTTTGCGAGAGAGGTAGACTCTGTTCCGCCATCGGGTTTCGCCCTCTCCCTTCTCTCATCATCTTCCACAAGCCCACACATACATCATAGTCACGTTCACTTCCAGATACACTTGCCAACGCAATCTATCTACATCTACATCTACATCCATACTCCGCAAGCCACCTGACGGTGTGTGGCGGAGGGTACCCTGAGTACCTCTATCGGTTCTCCCTTCTATTCCAGTCTCGTATTGTTAGTGGAAAGAAGGATTGTCGTTATGCCTCTGCGTGGGCTCTAATGTCTCTGATTTTATCCTCATGGTCTCTTCGCGAGATATACGTAGGAGGGAGCAATATACTGCTTGACTCTTCGGTGAAGGTATGTTCTCGAAACTTTAACAAAAGCCCGTACCGAGCTACTGAGCGTCTCTCCTGCAGAGCCTTCCACTGGAGTTTATCTATCGTCTCAGTAACGCTTTCGCGATTACTAAATGATCCTGTAACGAAGCGCGCTGCTCTCCATTGGATCTTCTCTATCTCTTCTATCGACCCTATCTGGTACGGATCCCACACTGCTGAGCAGTATTCAAGCAGTGGGCGAACAAGCGTACTGTAACCTACTTCCTTTGTTTTCGGATTGCATTTCCTTAGGATTCTTCCAATGAATCTCAGTCTCGCATCTGCTTTACCGACGATCAACTTTATATGATCATTCCATTTTAAATCACTCCTAATGCGTACTCCCAGATAATTTATGGAATTAACTGCTTCCAGTTGCTGACCTGCTATTTTGTAGCTAAATGATAAGGGATCTATCTTTCTATGTATTCGCAGCACATTACACTTGTCTACGTTGAGATTCTATTGCCATTCCCTGCACCATGCGTCAATTCGCTGCAGATCCTCCTGCATTTCAGTACAATCCACCATCGTTACAACCTCTCGACACACCACAGCATCATCCGCAAAAAGCCTCAGTGAACTTCCGATGTCATGCACCAGGTCATTTATGTATATTGTGAATAGCAACGGTCCTATGACACTCCCCTGCGGCACACCTGAAATCACTCTTACTTCGAAAGACTTCTCTCCATTGAGAATGACATGCTGCGTTCTGTTATCTAGGAACTCCTCAATCCAATCACACTATTGGTCTGATAGTCCATATGCTCTTACTTTGTTCATTAAACGACAGTGGGGAACTGTATCGAACGCCTTGCGGAAGTCAAGAAACACGGCATCTACCTGGGAATCCGTGTCTATGGCCCTCTGAGTCTCGTGGACGAATAGCGCGAGCTGGGTTTCACACGACCTTTTTCGAAACCCATGCTGATTCCTACAGAGTAGATTTCTAGTCTCCAGAAAAGTCATTATACTCGAACATAATACGTGTTCCAAAATTCTACAACTGGTCGACGTTAGAGATATAGGTCTATAGTTCTGCACATCTGTTCTACGTCCCTTCTTGAAAACGGGGATGACCTGTGCCCTTTTCCAATCTTTTGGAACGCTACGCTCTTCTAGAGACCTACGGTACACCGCTGCAAGAAGGGGGGCAAGTTCCTTCGCGTACTCTGTGTAAAATCGAACTGGTATCCCATCAGGTCCAGCGGCTTTTCCTCTTTTGAGCGATTTTAATTGTTTCTCTATCCCTCTGTCGTCTATTTCGATATCTACCATTTTATCATCTGTGCGACAATCTAGAGAAGGGACTACAGTGCAGTTTTCCTCTGTGAAACAGATTTGGAAAAAGACATTTAGTATTTCGGCCTTTAGTCTGTCATCCTCTGTTTCAGTACCATTTTGGTCACAGTGTCTGGACATTTTGTTTTGATCCACCTACCGCTTTGATATAAGAAAAAAATTTCTTAGAATTTTCTGCCATGTCAGTACATAGAACTTTACTTTCGAATTCATTGAACGCCTCTCGCATAGCCCTCCTCACACTACATTTCGCTGTCTGCAAGGCTTTGGCTATGTTTATGTTTGCTCTGAAGTTCCCTTTGCTTCCGCAGCAGTTTTCTAACTCGGTTGTTGTACCACGGTGGCTCTTTTCCATCTCTTACGATCTTGCTTGGCACATACTCATCTAACACATATTGTACGATGGTTTTGAACTTTGTCCACTGATCCTCAACACTATCTCTACTTGAGACAAAACTTTTGTGTTGAGCCGTCAGGTACTCTGTAATCTGCTTTTTGTCACTTTTGCTAAACAGAAAAATCTTCCTACCTTTTTCAATATTTCTATTTACGGCTGAAATCATCGATGCCGTAACCGCTTTGTGATCACTGATTCCCTGTTCTGCGTTAACTGTTTCAAATAGTTCGGGTCTGTTTGTCACCAGAAGGTCTAATATGTTATCGCCAATTCTCAAACTTCGAGAAGGAAAGGTGCTTGCGGGGAAACCTTTCCAATTAGGCGACTGAGCCTGCCCTTCAGGGTCTCCCAGCTACTCATGCCTTAAGACTTTAATTTTTTTTTAGGAATGGCACACAGAACAATACGGTGGAAAGATATAATTTTTTCGGTCAAGTAGTGAAACATTTATGTAGATCAAGGACTAACTTTTACGTTGTAGTTTTAGGTGAATTACATTTGTAGACGTCCATCTCTCAACTTCTTTTCAAAGCAGAGCCCATCCTTTCAACTGATCAATTTCCTACAGCCTCTGATGGAATTACTGTCTAACCTTAACGTTTTCTTTCTTCCCCACAAAATTTATTTCTCTTTCCAAATTTCTTCGTGTTTTGCTTTATAGCCAGCTCAGTGTACAGACTGAATAAGTGGCGAATAGGCTACAACCCCGTCTCATTCCCTTTTCAACCATTGGCACCTTTTCATGTCTTTCGATTCTTACAACAAGAGTCTGATTTCTATACGAGCTAGGTGTATCCTTTCGTTTCCTGTGTTTCATTAGTGATTAATGCGGAATTTTAAAGAATGTTGCAGTCACCTACGCAGGACGATATTTTTCTGAATCTACAATTGCCGTGAATATGTTTACCTTCTTTCAAACTACCTTATAAAATAAGTCGCAGCGTCAATATTGCTTTGCGTGTTCTCCGTTCTTCCTGAGGCCAATGTGACCTTCCCTTATGTCGGCATCTACCAGTTACTCCAAACTTCTGTATACAATTCGTGTACATATTTTGTATCCACAGCTTAGTAAACTGATGGTTCTACAATACTCACATCTCATTATAACATTCTGAGACTGTTTCATCTGTCTCATACACCCTACATGAATAGCAGGTGGAATATGTTTATCATTTATGGCTCTCTCAAGGATCTTAGTATCGCATACTGTTCAATAACGTTTAGTTGTTTCAACTTCTCAAGGGTCATATTCGTATTTTCCTAGTGTTCAGCAATTTTTCCCGTTTTAATCTGCATTTCATTGCTGGTAAATTGTAATAAGAGTCCATTTCATCTACTGGAAAAGTATCCCGATTTAAGATCTCGTTTCTAGTTCTTTGTGATAGCCATTATATAATATATTTGAAGCCTTCTACCACCTCTAGGTCGCTATCGGATATACAGCCTTATTTCATTACTCTTAACGCAAATGTTAAGAATGAATAAAATGTATTCTGTGCAGTATTCTACCAGGTGGCTTTCCATTTATTTACTTCCCGCTGTTCAGATTCTCCAACTATGTTTGCTTGTGTTTCTTTTCCTACTACTGTATTCCACTTCCCAATCAAAACTAAATTTCCATCTCACTTAACTATGTCTAAGTTGACCCTAACAATTTCGCTTGCGAATTCCTGTAACCTACCAACCGTATTAACGGACCTACCAATATGCGCTTCGACGCACAGAATGCCACATTTCATTTTCTGATTACTACGTCATCTTCAGTATTCTCTGTCCGGAGATTTATATGGGCGGAGACTTTACTCCTGTATATTTCATCCAGGAGTGTGCTATAATCAGTAAACCATACAGTAAGCAGAATGTCTTCGAGAAATGTAACGGTTGTAGTTTCTCCTCCCTTTCATCCGTACTGTAATTACTGAAAAGGCTGCTGCCTTTCATCAGAGTTAGTATATTAGTTTCGTCTCACCTCAGATAACTCTACAATGCGGTTACACCAGCGTTAAGACTGTCTGCTTCACTGACGCACCCGAGTCATCCCAAAGTTGAAAGGTTCGTGGTTCATGGGAAGAAATAATAAAAACGGGAGCGAAACCAATTCTGAATATGGATTTACATTCCGTCATACATCTGTGTAAGGGGAAGTCTTGTTTGTGACTAGTTATTTTGATTATTTCGTCATCAGTTAATCGAAATGTGATTCGATACATCCGTTATACTGTTAGCAAAAGGGGTCTAAAAAGGAAAGGAAGTAATACCGTACAGAACGGGAACGAAACTTCAAAGCATGTGGAAATAGGAAATTATACCGTGATTAATAAAAGTGGTTCTTACCTTTACCTCACTGGCCACTTGGATTGGACGATCTGTTTGAAATCCGTCTATGTTTAGATCTCAGACCTTTTTGGACCGATCCCAGCGAGCCTGGGTTGGAGCAAGAAGGTTCCTACGTAATTGGGAAAATTTAGGAGGTGATTTGCAGTTCCGGCGTTTACCTCGAAATTAAGGAAACCTTCCAAAAACCTTGGCTGGAAACAGGGTCAAATTGTTTTAATTTGTTGTTTGAACAACATCACTCCTCACAACAATGTCTAGTGTACATGCGCGCTGATGTGGTTTGCTCCACATGTACTGAAGTGTATCTTGCCTTAGATGTCTCCCCGATGCGTAAGTGCATCCCTGGCAGTACTTCGCGCATTTCGTTTATCTGAACTAAGCCAGCCCTTTTCAACTAATTTCAGAAAGATATTGTTATGGGAGCGATAGTTTCCTGTCCAGTCGTGGGCAAAACAAATTCACTGAAAGCATTATGTACGTTCCGAATAAATAAGTGACGCTCTCTTTAAGAGATGTGCACATTAACCAGTTGCGTGACTAATAACAAATCTTAGATTTCTGCCATTCCTAATAAATTTGCCTGTCAGTACCTGAAGCAACATAGTAAATATTCCACTAACGGGCGTGAGCACAGGAAATGCTGTCTTATTCTGACCGGCACGAGTTTTTAAATGTTTTGGAATCAGAAGTAAAGTGTTCATGAAACAAGGTCGCATCGCATTGATGACAGCAAGAGAATAATAAAATGGTGAAAATGTAGACTTTTCAATTAATAAGTTGAAGTAAAATTCTGAACTGAATCATTAGCCAAAGAAGTCGTTGCTGGAGAACGGTGACACAAAACCGTTTTCTGTGTTAGGTTTCAGCGCAAAGAATGATTTGCATGATAATAGCAACAATGATCGGACTTTCTGGATATTATAAACTCCAGGCTCGAATGATGTATTTGAATTTGTGTTACCAAACCGATCACTTCCAACTAATTAAAGGATTGAAAATTTTTGGATTAGCGGAGCATGGTGCTGACAACAGTACTTTACATAAAAAATAATCCATTTTTAAGCATTTAGTTATTATTTCATTAGTAATTATGACAAGGAAAAATACAAAAAAGTTTCATCTGGAAGCTCTAAGTGGAAGAATTCGGTTGTACTTCGCTTTTTGCATTTTAAAACAATGGAAGAACCAATAGTCCACAGATAGGTGAATAAGCGCTTGAGATAAACTTTCTGCAGTACAGTTAAGTCTTTGACATTGAGTCATAACGGTTTCTTATACAAGGGCATTTCAAAATTGAGCTCCTTGCTAATATAGTTTACAGGAGAGATCCTAGCGACTCCGAATTGCCGTAGAAACAATAGTGAATTAAATAACTCATCGTAATGATGAAAATGAACAGCGTAGCGCAGAGAAGCTAATTATAGAATAACTGATTACTTTCCTACGTAGAGGACTATAATAAGTTCTAGTGTAATTAAACTGAACAGTGTAATTAAACTGAGCATACAAAACAAGGGAATGGCCATTATGAAAAGAAATATCTACGAAAATTCGATCCCAGACAGATTGATAACGAAGAGACGTTTCTTTCTCTCTCTCTCTCTCTCTCTCTCTCTCTCTCTCTATGTGTGTGTGTGTGTGTGTGTGTGTGTGTGTGTGTGTGTGAGTGTGTGTGTGTGTGAGTGTGTGTGTGTGCGCGCGCGCGCGCGCGCGTGTGTGTAGATGTGGTGTGCTTTTAGCGGAAAACTTTAATTAGGCCCTGCTGCTTCTAGTTACAGAGAGTGCACACCAAGTCAACTGTTTTCTTGTTTTGCAATATTGTCGTCGGTTCTGCGCAATAATGTTTTAAGTTTCATCATTCCGTTTCGCATTGACACAGGGAGCAAATGACGTCTGTAGGAAGTATAAATCATGTGATTTCTTCACCCGTCTGGTACAGTTGACGGTTGCACATGTGCGGCTCCGTATTTCTCAGAAACGTATCGCTGATTCGTGTCCGAGAAGAGTAAAGCAGACAGAGGAAAAAACATATGAAGAACGATAAATATAAAAAAATGATATTGTGAACATTTGTCTTTTCCAATCGGAGACTACTGTCATTCGAAGTAAAGCGAATTTATGTTTGTATAAAATTAGCAAAGAAACCACGACATCCATGGCGCGGAGTACGGTCTCAAAGTGTAAGGTGTACACATGAACCGAATCTTATACACAAGTCCTGGGTATTTTGCTACAGCATTCTTGATCCAAATTAGCTTAATCTGCCTCGTTCAGTGGGTTACGTTGTGCGGAGGCGAAGACAGTGGTCTCGTATTTGGAGGAGAGGATTCAAAATTCCTTCACATCCAGCCTAATTTGTCACCCGATAAAACAAAGTCTTCCGGTACAGATTGTACACCAACTACATTCATTTCAGAGAATGCTGATAAAGTAAGTCCGTTTGTAGCAATCATGTACAACTGCTTAGGTGCGCACCTACAGACTTGGAAGTTCTACAGAACACAGCAACATACAATTACGGATCACTGAATTATAGACCAAAATCATTGACTTCGATTTAAAATACAATTCTGAAACATAAGCTGTCCCCCAACATCATGAAATGCGCAGAAGAAAGTGATCTATTGACACATAACCATGACGGATTCAAAAAATATCGTTATTCTGAAACCCAATTGACTCGTCATTTCCATGAAGTAATGAGTGATATCAGCAGGGGATCTCAAGTTGAGTCCAGAAAACTTTTGACACCACTCCTCGCAAGTGGCTCAATAATCAAATTGCATGCCTATAGAGGAACATCGTCTTAGATGTACGACTGGGTTCGTGGTTTCCTGTCATAAGTACCATAATTCGTTGTAATTGACGATACGTCATCTAGTAAAACCGATGATGCATCTCTACCTCCCCAACGAAGCGTTATAGGCTGTGAAACCATTTTTTCTGGACAACTTCTATTGCATGGACAAATATCTGTTAAAAAATTGGGAACCTGAAAAGAACGAGTTTTTAAGTGTAGTGGCATGAGTAGGACTAAAAAATTATGTATTTATTGCTAACACCAAACATGTATACGTCAAGGGCACCCATACAATAGTAAGGCATATTTTCAATATTTTGGAAGGCAAATGGCGACTTGCAAGTAACCATAAAAGTTTTGCAGATCTGGTCGTGTTAAAAAACTGTAACACTGATATTCAAATTGTTTTCTCGAGAGTAAAACATTGAATACATTTTTTTTCCTTTCTCTGAGAGCTAGCGGGGTACAGAGGTGTGGTCGGGGGAGTAGGGGGGACGACCCAAACTTGCCTATAGGTATCAGCGCCCTTGGTGTAGATATCCTGTAAATTGACATCATTTCGTTAAAATGATCTATGGAACATATAATTAACTAACTCTGTTGTTCTTAATCTACACTCCTGGAAATGGAAAAAAGAACACATTGACACCGGTGTGTCAGACCCACCATACTTGCTCCGGACACTGCGAGAGGGCTGTACAAGCAATGATCACACGCACGGCACAGCGGACACACCAGGAACCGCGGTGTTGGCCGTCGAATGGCGCTAGCTGCGCAGCATTTGTGCACCGCCGCCGTCAGTGTCAGCCAGTTTGCCGTGGCATACGGAGGTCCATCGTAGTCTTTAACACTGGTAGCATGCCGCGACAGCGTGGACGTGAACCGTATGTGCAGTTGACGGACTTTGAGCGAGGGCGTATAGTGGGCATGCGGGAGGCCGGGTGGACGTACCGCCGAATTGCTCAACACGTGGGGCGTGAGGTCTCCACAGTACATCGATGTTGTCGCCAGTGGTCGGCGGAAGGTGCACGTGCCCGTCGACCTGGGACCGGACCGCAGCGACGCACGGATGCACGCCAAGACCGTAGGATCCTACGCAGTGCCGTAGGGGACCGCACCGCCACTTCCCAGCAAATTAGGGACACTGTTGCTCCTGGGGTATCGGCGAGGACCATTCGCAACCGTCTCCATGAAGCTGGGCTACGGTCCCGCACACCGTTAGGCCGTCTTCCGCTCACCCCCCAACATCGTGCAGCCCGCCTCCAGTGGTGTCGCGACAGGCGTGAATGGAGGGACGAATGGAGACGTGTCGTCTTCAACGATGAGAGTCGCTTCTGCCTTGGTGCCAATGATGGTCGTATGCGTGTTTGGCGCCGTGCAGGTGAGCGCCACAATCAGGACTGCATACGACCGAGGCACACAGGGCCAACACCCGGCATCATGGCGTGGGGAGCGATCTCCTACACTGGCCGTACACCACTGGTGATCGTCGAGGGGACACTGAATAGTGCACGGTACATCCAAACCGTCATCGAACCCATCGTTCTACCATTCCTAGACCGGCAAGGGAACTTGCTGTTCCAACAGGACAATGCACGTCCGCATGTATCCCGTGCCACCCAACGTGCTCTAGAAGGTGTAAGTCAACTACCCCGGCCAGCAAGATCTCCGGATCTGTCCCCCATTGAGCATGTTTGGGACTGGATGAAGCGTCGTCTCACGCGGTCTGCACGTCCAGCACGAACGCTGGTCCAACTGAGGCGCCAGGTGGAAATGGCATGGCAAGCCGTTCCACAGGACTACATCCAGCATCTCTACGATCGTCTCCATGGGAGAATAGCAGCCTGCATTGCTGCGAAATGTGGATATACACTGTACTAGTGCCGACATTGTGCATGCTCTGTTGCCTGTGTCTATGTGCCTGTGGTTCTGTCAGTGTGATCATGTGATGTATCTGACCCCAGGAATGTGTCAATAAAGTTTCCCCTTCCTGGGACAATGAATTCACGGTGTTCTTATTTCAATTTCCAGGAGTGTATATAAACGATTTATGGGGCCCTAATGGCGGGAATTGTGCCTTTGTTACGGACATGCACGCGCCCTGAGCAGAAGTTTCGAAATGGTCCTCGTAAAAAAACAACTTTACTGTGAAATAGAAACAAAAATGAAATTAGTGTATTCGAAAGTACGTACTTGTGAAATCGAAATCTGTAGCTGCATAATAGTCAATGTAGGTTCTCTCCACATCTCCATGGCATCCTTTCCACGGGTCGGGACAGTGCAGCAATATTGCTACGTAGCGACCAGTAGTCTTACACCAGCATTAATACTTTTCAGGGGAAAACGCCTACCGAAATTCACAAAGCTCTAGTTGGAGTTTGTGGAGATAGCGCACTGGATCGAAGCACATTATCACGGTGGCCTTCCTGTTTCCCGAATACCGGACCAGTACTGAAGACAACCCAAGGATTGGATAGACGGTAATTGTAACAGACTATACTTCCGCTGTCATTACTGACAACATTTTGCAAGAAGATCTACGCAAAATCTGTGCATAAATTGCAAATAAAGCAAACATGTCTGCCTCTTCGGCTCTCAGAAACATACACTGATGTGATAAAAGTCATGGGACAACTCCTAAAATCGTATCGGACCTCCTTTTTCCCGGCATAGTGCAGCAACTAGACGTGGTATAGACTCAAAAAAATCTTTGTAAGTCCCATGCAGAAATATTGAGCCATGCCTCCTCTACAGCCGTCCGTAATTGCGAAAGCTTTGCCGGTGCAGGATTTTGTAGACGAATTGTCCTCTCGACCACATCCTATAAATGTTCGAAGGGGTTCATGGCGGGTGATATGCGTGGCCAAATTATTCGCTCGAACTGTCCAGAACGTTCTTCAAACTAATCGCGACCAACTGTGGCCCGTTGACATGGCGTGTTGTCATCCATAGAAATTCCATAGTATTTTGGGAGCATGAAGTCCATGAATGGCATCAAATGGTCCCCAAGTAGACGTACGGCACCACATCCAGTCAATGACCCACTACATTCCTTGTAAACACCGCCCACACCATTATGCGGCCACCACCAGTTTGTACAGTGCCTTACTGACAACCTGGTGGGATGTGCGCCACACTCGAACCCTACCATCAGCTCTTACCAATTAAAATCGGACTCATCTGACCAAGACCACAGTTTTCCAGTTGTCTACTGTCCAACCGATGTGCCACGAACCCAGACAATGTCGTGCTGTTAGCAAAGGCACTCGCGTCGGTCGTGTGCTGCCATACCCCATTAACGTCAGATTTCGCCACACTGTCCTAACGGCCGCTGTTTATCGCATTGTTGTTTGTCTGTTAGTACTGACAACTATACGCAAACGTCACTGCTCTCAGCCGTTAAATGAAGGCCGTCGGACACTGCATTGTCCATGGTCAGAGGTAATGACTGAACTTTGGGATTCTTGACACGTTCTTAACACTGTGGGTCTCGGAATATAGAATTCCCTAAGGATTTCTGAAATGGAATGTCCCATGCGTCTAGCTCCAATTAACCATTCCGAGTTCAAAGTCTGATAATTCCCGTCGTGCAGCCATAATGACGTCGGAAACCTTTTCACATGAATCAGCTGAGTACAAATGACAGCTTCGCCAATGCACTGCCTTTACCTCGTGTACGCGATACTACCACCATCCGTATATCTGCGTATCGCTATCCCATGACTTCTGTCTCTTCAGTGTTATCGAGAAAAGTCGCTGCAAAATGTGTTTCTCATCATCTGAGTGGAGAGCAACAAGCAAATCGCAAGAGAATCATATAATTTCTACAACGGGACGAGACAGAGGAAGATCAGGTTTTAAACAGGGTTGTTGCCCTAGGTGAGATAAGGATTCGAGATTTTGAGCCAGAGTTGAAATCTCAGTGCTCCCTCTGGAAACATCCAGACTCTCCTTGGCCAAAAAAAGACTGTCGACAACAGTCCAAAGTCAAGAGGATGATGATTATCGCTTAAGATAAGACTGGAGTGATAGCACCATATAGAATATCCCAGGTAATCTCGTGACAGATCGATATTATACAGACTTTCCGCCAAAGATTTGCCAAAGAACGACCGCCAGTTTCACTTGTTCGAGTACTCATTCTGCTTGATAACACACGACAGCATATTACCGAACCAGTGCACAAAAGTTTCGAGGATTATGCATGGGAAATCCTGCCCCATCCAACCTTTAGTTCTGACAAGAGCCCATCGAACTTTGATTTGTTTGCAAAATTCAAGAAATAACTTTGAGAGAAACGTTTTCAAATCATTGAGGAGGCTTCTGGCACAGTGATCCGACTAATCAGACAGATGAACAAAAATGACGTCCTAACGACGACACAAGACTTTTCGAAACCCTGGGCCGCTGTAATTGAGAAGAATGGAGAGTACATTTGTGGCCTATACAGTCATTTTATGAAACAAATACAATTCTGAACCATAATTTTTTGATGAGCAAAATTTTTGAAATGGCCGTAACAATTTCATAAGGCTAATTCTACCATTCCTTGTTTCGCTTGGATCTATCCCTACACAAGTTTCCAGACATATGTGTGGTGCAAAAGTTTTCGAACAGATGATGTATCAGACAAAGCAACAGACGACGCAAACTAAGTAATATTTATTGCTGTTCGTAGACATCAATCTATCGTCTCGTAAAGTAAATGGCACACCGAGCAAACACTTCACACTTCAGAGATAAATTAAATGCATTAAAAATATAGGGGCACAAATTGATTCCATATTTTTAGATTTCCAGAAGGATTTCGACACCGTTCCTCACAAGTGTCTTCTGACCAAACTGCGTGCCTACGGAGTATCGCCTCAGTTGTGCGACTGGATTAGTGATTTCCTGTCATAAAGGTCACAGTTCGTAGTAATAGACGGAAAGTCATCGAGTAAAACAGAAGTAATATCCGGCATTCCCCAAGGAAGTGTTATAGGCCCTCTATTGTTCCTGATATATATACGACATAGGAGACAATCTGAATAGCCGTCTTAGATTGTTTGCAGATGATGCTGTCACTTACCGTCTTGTAAAATCATCAGATGATCACAACGACTTGCAAAATGATTTAGATAAGTTATCTGTATGGTGCGAAAAGCGGCAATTGACCATGAATAAAGAAAAGTGTGAAGTTATTTACATGAGTACTAAAAGAAATCGGCTAAATTTCGATTACGCGGTAAGTCACACAAATCTGAAGGCTGTAAATTCTGCTAAATACTTAGGGATTACAATTACAAATAACCGAAATTGGAAATTGGAACGATCACGTAGATAATATTGTAGGTAGAGCAAACCAAAGACTGCGATTGGAGTATTGCTGTGTGGTGTGGGATCCGCATCAGTTGGGACTGACGGATGACATCGAAAACGTACAAAGAAGGGCAGCTCGATTTGTATTATCGCGAAATATGGGAGATAGGTTACAGACATGATTCGTGAATTGGAGTGGCAATCATTAAAACAAAGGCGTTTTTCGTTACGACGGGATCTTCTCATGAAACTTCGATCGCCAGCTTTCTCCTCCGATTGCGAAAACATTCTGTTGCCACCCACCTACATAGGGAGAAATGATCATCACGATAAAATAAGAGAAATCAGGGCTCACACAGAAAAATTTAAGTGCTCGTTTTTCCCGCGTGCCGTTCGGGAGTGGAACGGTAGAGAGACAACTTTAAGGTGGTTCATTGAACCCTCTGCCAGGCACTATATTGTGAATAGCAGAGTAATCACGTAGATGTAGATGTACACTGATGAGCCAAAACGTTGTGACCACCTGCTTAATATTTTATTTGTCCGTCTTTGGAACGGAATGCATATCACCGATCCTACAGTTTGTTGGTAGGTTTGTGGAGGTATGTGGCATTAGACGTCTACGCAAAGGTCACATAATTTGCTTAAATAATGGGCCGCTGATTTGCGGATGCGGTGGTGACGCCTCATAGCGATCCGGATGGGTTTCACAGGATTTACGTCTGGCGAGACTGATTGCCGAGACATCAACGTGAGTTCGCTATAAGACTCCTCAAACCACTTTAGCACGTTTCTGGCTCCGAGACACGGACAATTATCCTGTTGATAGATGACTTCGCCGTCGGAGAAGTCACCAAGCATCAAGCTTGAAGGGATTAGGGTTGTTTGCAGTTGTCAGTGTGTCTTCGATTAGTACCACAGGTCCCATGCAAGAGCAGGAGGATATCTCCCGTAGCATAATACTGCTCACACCAGACTGCATCCGTGATGCGCTACACGTTTCGAGGCGCCCTTCACCTCGATAACGGCTTTTGTGGAGACGACCATCGACCTAGTGTCGCGAAAAGTGATTTAGCCGAAGAGCCGACACGTTTTCGTTGATCGACGGTCGAATCCCGATCGTCCCGTACCCACTGTAATCATAACTGATGGTGTCGTTGGGTCAACATGTGAACACGTGGGTGTTGCCTGCTTTGGAGCTCCATTTTCAACAGCATGCCATGAACAGTGTGCTCCGAGACTCTTGTGCGCGCACCAGCGTTGTACTCTTTCGGCAGAGATAGTACAGATCACCATCTTACCTACTTTTCAGAGTCGAAAAGCCTTCTGTTGCGGCCGTCCGCTGTGTACGATTGGTTCTAGGCGCTTCAGTCTGGAACCGCGCTACTGCTACGGTCGCAGGTTCGAATCCTGCCTCGGGCATGGATGTGTGTTATGTCTTTAGGTTAGTTAGGTTTAAATAGTTCTAAGTCTAGGGGACTGATGACCTCAGATGTTAAGTCCCATAGTTCTTAGAGCCATTTGAACCTTCTGTTGCGGCGTGAAGTCAAGCGCCGGCACGCCAGAAGTCAGCCAATCGCACGCTGATCGGACCTCCCTCCTGGACGACAACGCCGCTGCAGCGGCCCCCGTGTGAAGAGGACGTAAGCGCCGCGTCCGACTGGTGACGGCCCAGTTCTATAGCAGCTCCAACATTAGCCACGTGGATAGCAGCGTCAACCATAGCAACTTCTATAGCAGTTCAGGGAAGACTTTTGTCAGTTAGAGATCACCAGTCACTGCAAACAATGTTTATTTCGTATGTCGTCCTTTACTTGCTACACATCTGTGTAACTACCAAAGTTAAGTATTGTATTTAATTAATTGTAATAAAACTCATTAATCTGAGTTGTTTGATTGTTTGTCTAGCGAACCGAGTACACAGGATTCCTAGACACAACACCTCCGAAGGCCACTTTTTGTGAAGAGTCGTGGACGTCCAATCATTTAGTGCTTAGTGGTAGTTTCACTGACCTTCTACCTCTTTCCGTGAATGCTCATGTCAGTAGCACGTGAACATGCGGCAAGCTTCGCCGTTTTCGAGATACTCGTTTACAGGCTTTACGTAACAGTAATCTGTCTGGCAAAGTCACTTATCTCTGTGGATTTCCCCATTTGCAGCCCATATTTTCCTTTTGGTGATTCACCAGGCGGCATGCAAAGTTCGTGTTGGACAGTGGTCATAATGTTTAGGTTTATCAATATATATTTGGTCGCTTGTTGACGAAACATATCGTAAAAATGTTCCACTGATAACGAATATGTCCAAAGAAACTAAGCATCCTGGCAGCATGAGCTAAATGAAAGCTATTGATTACTATGTGGGGAGGAACTAAGTAAGCTGTTGCTGTTTGTTTCCACTAATGATTCAATACAAGGGTCGGCACATGCCTGTCCGTCAATGATTAATACAAATCAAAGGAATATATCATATGACCTCTAGGCTGTTCGAAAGCTACCTGTTATATAAAAGAGGATTTGTACCATTGGATTTTAATAAGAAACAATGTTCCTCACGTATGAGTATGGCTGATGGAATTGGTTAATTTATATTCAAGTGACTTGAGATTAATTATCTACCGAAATGATATCAAGAAGAATTCTATTCCACATATTTATTTTACAAAGGTCTACACACATGAGGAAAACTCAACATGGCGAACGTCTTCATTCAAAATAACAAGAAAAACAAGAAGTATTAAACTGTCTCCGTTACAAATAATGAACGCGTGGTGAGTCCATAATATACTGGGATCACAGTAAAATGGAGACGTTACTTCCACAGATCGTCGCTGATTCGACTTTAAATGATAACAGAAATAATTGCGTTATCCATGATATTAAGGAGAGGCAAGACATGTACCCGAAATAACGTACACCAGACACGTTAACAAGCAAGTCTTGGTAACTTAAGAACTGAAATAAAAAAAACTGAGCATCGTGACTACGGCCGTGAGACGACCCTCAGCCAACCAGATCTCATGATTATATCGACACGATTCCAATCCTCTCGTCTTATGACTCTCAGGAAGATTCAAATGAAGTATTGGCAGCTAATGTAGGGGGGGGGGGGAGGGGGGGGGGTCTAGTCTTGGCGTTAGCCTGTGAGACATGAACAAATGCTCGTTTCTCCCCCTGCCATTCCGATTATTTTTCGAAAGTGTCTTAACTGTTCTAAGGTTTTGGTAAACGCCTCTGGCATCGGTATGCCTGCCAGGGCGTAACCTTGAGAGGTTCCATGCATCTTTTGCATGTCTCCTCTCATTTTCACCAATTTTATTAATGTTCTATGTCATTGCACGGTAGTAACAGACCGAATAAGAGATTAGATTAGATTAGATTAGATTAATACTAGTTCCATGGATCATGAATACGATATTTCGTAATGATGTGGAACGAGTCGAATTTTCCAATACATGACATAATTAGGTTAATTTAACAACATACTTAAGTTAATATAACAACTTTATTTTATTGTGTTTTTTTGTTTTTCTTTATTTTTTATTTTTTAATTTTTTTAATATTTTTTTGTTTTTTTTTTCTTAATTTATATCTAAAACTTCCTCTATGGAGTAGAAGGAGTTGTCATTCAGAAATTCTTTTAATTTCTTCTTAAATACTTGTTGGTTATCTGTCAGACTTTTGATACTATTTGGTAAGTGACCAAAGACTTTAGTGCCAGTATAATTAACCCCTTTCTGTGCCAAAGTTAGATTTAATCTTGAATAGTGAAGATCATCCTTTCTCCTAGTATTGTAGTTATGCACACTGCTATTACTTTTGAATTGGGTTTGGTTGTTAGTAACAAATTTCATAAGAGAGTATATATACTGAGAAGCTACTGTGAATATCCCTAGATCCTTAAATAAATGTCTGCAGGATGATCTTGGGTGGACTCCAGCTATTATTCTGATTACACGCTTTTGTGCAATAAATACTTTATTCCTCAGTGATGAATTACCCCAAAATATGATGCCATATGAAAGCAATGAGTGAAAATAGGCGTAATAAGCTAATTTACTAAGATGTTTATCACCAAAATTTGCAATGACCCTTATTGCATAAGTAGCTGAACTCAAACGTTTCAGCAGATCATTAATGTGTTTCTTCCAATTTAATCTCTCATCAATGGACACACCTAAAAATTTGCAATATTCTACCTTAGCTATATGCTTCTGATTAAGGTCTATATTTATTAATGGCGTCATACCATTCACTGTATGGAACTGTATGTACTGTGTCTTATCAAAAGTCAGTGAGAGTCCGTTTACAAGGAACCACTTAGTAATTTTCTGAAAGACAGTATTGACAATTTCATCAGTTAATTCTTGTTTGTCAGGTGTGATTACTATACTTGTATCATCAGCAAAGAGAACTAACTTTGCCTCTTCACGAATATAGAATGGCAAGTCATTAATATATAATAAGAACAACAAAGGACCCAAGACTGACCCTTGCGGAACCCCATTCTTGATAGTTCCCCAGTTTGAAGAATGTGCTGATCTTCGCATGTTACGAGAACTACTTATTTCTACTTTCTGCACTCTTCCAGTTAGGTACGAATTAAACCATTTGTGCACTGTCCCACTCATGCCACAATACTTGAGCTTGTCTAGCAGAATTTCATGATTTACACAGTCAAAAGCCTTTGAGAGATCACAAAAAATCCCAATTGGTGGTGTTCGGTTATTCAGATCATTCAAAATTTGACTGGTGAAAACATATATGGCATTTTCTGTTGAAAACCCTTTCTGGAAACCAAACTGACATTTTGTTAGTACTTCATTTTTACAGATATGTGAAGCTACTCTTGAATACATTACTTTCTCAAAAATTTTGGATAAAGCTGTTAGAAGGGAGATTGGACGGTAATTGTTGACATCAGATCTATCCCCCTTTTTATGCAAAGGTATAACAATAGCATATTTCAGTCTATCAGGGAAAATGTCCTGTTCCAGAGAGCTATTACACAGGTGGCTGAGAATCTTACTTATCTGTTGAGAACAAGCTTTTAGTAATTTGCTGGAAATGCCATCAATTCCATGTGAGTTTTTGCTTTTAAGCAAGTTTATTATTTTCCTAATTTCAGAGGGAGAAGTGGGTGAGATTTCAATTGTATCAAATTGCATAGGTATGGCCTCTTCCATTAACAGCCTAGCATCTTCTAATGAACACCTGGATCCTACTATATCCACAACATTTAGAAAATGATTATTAAAAATATTTTCAACTTCTGACTTTTTGTTCGTAAAGTTTTCATTCAATTTGATGGTAATACTGTCTTCCTCAGCTCTTGGTTGACCTGTTTCTCTTTTAATAATATTCCAAATTGTTTTAATTTTATTATCAGAGTTGCTGATTTCAGACATGATACACATACTCCTGGATTTTTTAATAACTTTTCTTAATATAACACAGTAGTTTTTATAATTTTTGATAGTTTCTGGGTCACTACTCTTTCTTGCTGTCAGATACATTTCCCTTTTCCGGTTACAAGATATTTTTATACCCTTAGTAAGCCATGGTTTGTTACAAGGTTTCTTACGAGTATATTTAACTATTTTCTTGGGGAAGCAGTTTTCAAATGCATTTACAAAAATGTCATGAAATAAATTATATTTTAAATTGGCATCAGGTTCACGGCACACCTCATCCCAGTCTAACTGCTGTAGGCTTTCCCTGAAATTTGCAATTGTTAAATCGTTGACTGAACGTACTACTTTGGAGGACTGTTTAGTATTGCTGAATGGAGCTATGTCATATATTGTAACTAGCTGTGCACCATGATCAGAAAGACCATTCTCAACAGGCTGAGCATTTATCTGGTTAAACTTATCTTGGTCTATAAAGAAGTTATCTATCAGTGAGCTGCTATCCTTTACCACCCGAGTAGGAAAATCAATAACGGGTGTCAAATTGAAAGAACCGAGTAATACTTCAAGGTCATTTTTCCTATTACCCTCTTTCAGAGAATCTACATTGAAGTCCCCACAAATAATAATTTGCTTCCCCCTGTCTGACAGATAGCACAACAAGGAGTCCAAATTTTTCAGAAATAGATGAAAATTTCCTGATGGGGACCTATATACAGTTACAATTATAAATGTGCCTTGATTTAATTTAAGCTCACAGGCACATGCTTCTATATGTTTCTCTACACAAAACTTTTTTGTTTCTATACTTTTTGCACAATGATAACTTTTGACATATATGGCAACTCCTCCTTTCTCCATATTTTCTCTCATTACATGTGCAGAGAGCTTATATTATTGTAATGAGAGTATTTGTACTGAGAGCTCAAAAACTACTTTTCACTTGATTCCCATGCATGTTAGTTTAGTTCCTTGGGTGGCCTGTGCGAGGCGAGCATCAGAGGACGCGGCACACTGCGTTTCCGGTTGGGGGCTGCACTTCCCTGAATTCTGTGGGGTTCATACAATAGGCTTAAGCGCCTGGCGGAACGACTCACGTCGGTCGAATTTCGCCTATTGTATGCAGGTCGAAACGACCTGCGAGACGTCTGAGTGTCGCTGCAGTTTATGTGTTTACCGCTATGGCGCTTCCAGAACGAAGATTCCTGGCACCGACTGACTGCATTGTCCTCTTGATTCGGAGAGATCTTGTGGACTGTGCCCTGTTGAGTGCGACTGTCTGGCACCGGATGGCCGGTGGTCTAGGCAGGTTGTTTTCGTAGCCGGTCAAACGGCAAGTTCAGTGCCCTCAGCTGAACAGCAGAGGCATGATTGGTCAACTTAAACTGAGGCTAGTTGACATCATAAAGCCCTGCTCGAAATTGGAGGGAATGGTCGCTATTGGCGCGAATGATGTTCTGAGACAGTGTGGGGGAAGTTTGGAACCAGAACTGAATGCTGATTCGCAGTTTTTCGAGGAGAGCAGGGAGTAGAGCAATGTTGGCTTCTCTCTTGTGTTGCGCGGGCAGTGGGATTATTTGGGATCCGATCTTCCTCGGAGTCGGAAGAACGTAGAACTCTCAGACAGCCTTCGCGGCCAGGGGTTGACTAAGAGTTGCTGCACGGCAGAAGTCGGCGCCTACATCAACAGGACGCTGGCTACCGACGACGTGCTGCAGATTTCAGTACTGGTACAGTATTGTAAGACCTTATCAATTTTATACTGAATCCCTCAGCAGCACACGCGCTCCCTTTGCTACAAGTTCACCTTGCGTGTTTCTCCACGTGATCCCATTTGAGCTCTCACTACTAATTGCGCTACTGCTATATAGTCGGGAGATTAATATTTTATTCATTAGGACCTCCAGTCATTATCATCAGTCTATTGCATCACAGAGAGTAGGAGCCCCTTGACTTGAGCCAACTCTTATTCTCATAATATTTCAGTATACCCTATCCTTCAACCTACTGTGTGTATCGACAATCATGTGAATTTATGTTCTGATGTACAATAAATCACATTGTGATATTTAATCCGCATATCATTTAGTAGATATAGGTAGAATCCCATTTCCTGTCGTTTATTATGATAAAGTTCTCTTTTTTTTAGTAGATTACGATTTTTATTAAATTATTGTGAGTGTGCACTCCTTATTTTACCAACTAGCAGGGTCCACCATCTTTTCCTTCCGTTACCGTTGTGCACATAATTAATTAGCTAGTAGATAACGAGGGGTTCGAGTGCATGTCTCGTTCTCATGCAAAATTCGTCTGAATTAAAGAGGTACAAACTCTTCTCCACCCCGGCACTTCGCAACCTCCTACTTAATCAGCAGACTGTCAACTTTCAACTGGCGGCAGCGTGTCACTTGGAAGCGTAAACGATCGTAAATTTCTGAGCTGTCTTTTCAGTACTGGTGTCACGGCATGTGCAAGAGGCGTGTTTCCACCGTTAATCAGTGTAGTGTCTTCCCAGGTGTATACTGCCGAAAACCCATGACGAAACGTTAGTGGGCTCCTAAAGCGACCGCCCAGGGAGAAGCTCTCGATTGTCCACAATGAACCCCAGGCCGTCTTGCCGGAAGATGCGCGCTACTCGACTGTGAGACTCAGCCACCCAAACGTTATTTCATACGAACGAAAAACTGTTATTTCAATAAGATCTGACTTGCTTGTTTCTTGACCTGTTAAGAGGAGTATCAAATTGTCCATCTAGATTCTAGCAAAAGGTAGTAGTCACGAGGGTGAGTGTAACTGTATCTGCTCTACTTCGGCTACTCTGAAAATGCTGGTTGAAACCAATCTGAACCAACTTTTAATCACAGCAGATGGATGTACCGCTCAAAGTGCAAACAATGAGACACATGCCACCCTCTTCCCATATTCCTTTTATCAAGCTACCACTTTGTCTAAAGGCGCTACAGTCTGGAACCGCGCGGCCGCTATGGTCGCAGGTTCGAATCCTGCCTCGGGCATGGATGTGTGTGATGTCCTTAGGTTAGTTAGGTTTAAGTAGTTCTAAGTTCTAGGGGACTGATGACCTTAGAAGTTAAGTCCCATAGTGCTCAGAGCCATTTGAACCATTTGAACCACTTTGTTGTCCGTTAACGGATTGGAGTTTCATATTTTCTCGATAGGAAAGAAGTTAGGAGTTCAGGCACATGCGGGATCGAAGAAAACACTGGCACACTTCTTTCCTAGAGTTTCGTTATATTTGCAAACATTTAGTAAGTTACTAGGGCCAATGAGCAGCTCAGAAAAGAAAGAAGGAGAGAGGCATATGACAGTTCTCTCTCCAACGTAACAAATTATTTTTAATGATAAAAGTCGCTGAAGCAATAAGCGTGTCGAGCTTTTCAAATGTTGTAGTTCACTCGCAGAGCACAACCAATTCCTTTGTAATACAGATAAATTAAAGTTTGCATATGCTCGCGTGGGGCCAGCGGCCTTGTCGCAGTGGTAACATCGGTTCCCGCCCGATCACCGAAGTTAAGTGCTGTCGGGCTGGGCTAGCACTTAGATGGGTGTCCATCCGGTCTGCCGAGCGCTGTTGGCAAGCGGGGTGCACTCAGCCTTTGTGAGGCAAAATGAGGAGCTGTTTGATTGAGAACTAGCGGCTCCGGTCTGGTAAACTGACGTACGGCCGGGAGAGTGGTGTGCTGACCACATGCCCCTCCACGTCCGCATCGTGTGATGCCTGTGGGCGGAGGATGACACTGCAGTTGGTCGGTACCATTGGGCCTTCGGGGCCTGTACAGGTGGAGTTCAGTTTAGCTTATTTGCTCACGTCACGGAGCTCAGATTTCAGCGTCGAATTTGTACGAAAAGATCTGTTTTCGCTAAAAAGAATGAGTACCTGTTGCAGAGGGTTTAGTTTTCCTGACAAAGTGCAATCTGGACATATTATGAAACAATACTCATGGCATGAATCTTTCGTGTTGACTACGAGCCACACAGCACAGACCGGTCGGCCATCTACAAGCAGTCAGAAAAATAACTAGAGTAGTCGCCGGCCGGGGTGGCCGAGCGGTTCTAGGTGCTACAGTCTGGAACCACGCGACCGCTACGGTCGCAGGTTCGAATCCTGCCTCGGGCATGGATGTGTGTGATGTCCTTAGGTTACTTAGGTTTAAGTAGTTCTAAGTTCTAGGGGACTGACGACCTCAGATGTTAAGTCCCATAGTGCTCAGAGCCATTTGAACCATTTTGAACTAGAGTAGTCGTGTCGTTGAGACGACACGTAACTTTTATTGTATCTTCTTGTGGAGAACTAGTGGAGACGGCCGAGAATTGTGTTTATGCTGCAGTTAGTTCGTTTCTTTTTCCAAAAATATTACCGTGTCTCATATGAGATGACCCTGACGAGATCCTTAGCTCGGTTATAAACATTGTTGGAGTTCAGCTCATTTCAATTGAATTTTAAGGCTGGTAACATTAAGGAGCTCTTTTTTTGGGGCGCTTAGTAATGTATTGTCTAATCCTTTATGTAATATTTATTTACACTGAGGTAACAAACGTCATGTGATACCACCTAAGATCGTGTCGGAGCTTCTTTTTCCCAGTGTAGTGCAGCAACTCGTCATGGCGTGGATTCCACAAGTCATCGAAGGTCCTCAGGAGAAATATTGAGCCATGTTGCCTCTACAGCCGACATAATTGCGGAAGTGTTGGCGGTGGAGAATGTTGTGCACGAACTGGCCTCTCGATTATGTGCCATAAACGTTCGGTGGGTTTCATGTCGGGTGATCTGGGTGCCCAAATCATTCGCTCGAACTGTCCAGAGTGTTCTGCAAAACAATCAATACGCTCGTCGTACGTCCAACATGGATTTCTGTCACTATTTCAAGGAGTCTTGCTTGTCTGTTAGCAATGACAACTCTACGCAAACGCTGCTGCTCTTGGTCGTTAAGTGAAGGCCATCGGCCACTGCGTTGCCGTGGTGAGAGTAATGCCTGAAATTTTGTATTCTTGGCACACTCTTGAGACTGTGGTTCTCGGAATATTGAATTCCCTAACGATTTCCGAAATGAAATGTCTCACGCGTTTAGCTCCAACTACTTTTCTGCCTTCAAAGTCTGTTAATTTCCGTAGTGTAGCTATAATAACGTAGGACGCCTTTTCACAAGAATCCTCTGAGTAAAACTGACAATTACTCCAATGCGCTACACTTTTATATCTTGTGTACACCATACTGCCGCCATCTGTTCGTGTGTATATCGTTGTCCCATTACTTCTGTCACAGTGTATTCATTACTCTCTTTTAGCCTTTTATCTAGATACAGGGACAGACAATATTTTCCACCTTAGTTAGTATATATGAATATAGCACAATTTCAGATGAGTTATGGTGTTTAAGATCGAGAAAACTCATAAAATTACAGCTCAAAAAAGATAACATAAATAATTTTTTAAAATCGTCTTACGTATGGTAGCTTACCATTTGTGCAGTCGTAAGCATCGATTGCACACCGACCAGACGCAGCGCCGCGAAACAGCATTAAGAAGGCGCTGACCCGTGCGCCAACGGAAAGAGCGGGCAGCAGGAAGCCAGAGTTCAGCGCCACCTGTCAGCCCTGACTTAACCAGCCACCCATCGTTGGTCGGCCCGAGTTCGGTCGCAGACTTCGAGAGCATCAGTACTGAATGACAGGAAGACGTTACTTATCCTGCATTCCACAAGTAGTTGAGCCGTGCGCGGCTCGTCTTCATGCCGCTTCTTGCTTGACAGCTTCTCTTTACGGAACTGTTGCCTCGTTTCTTATTGATTTACTAACGTCAATAAGTTGCTGCCTTGCCTGCCCGTCAGTGGCAGCAGCAGCGCGTATCGATAAGAGCACTGTCGTATTATCTTGAAGCGACCGCTAGTATTTCCGGCTCGTCGTTTGTCCGGGGTTCACTCGGGACGCAGTGCCAGTGAGCTCCGGACAGCCAGTACTTGCCGACCGCTTGCGACACACATTCACTGTCGGACGGAAGGATACTGGAGCGGGAACGACCGTTGGTTGGTCGTCCGGTCGGTCGCCTCATCGGGCGACGTGTTCAAAAATAGTTCAAACGCCTCTGAGCACTATGGGATTCAACATCTGAGGTCGTCAGTCCCCTAGAACTTAGAAATACTTAAACCTAACTAACCTAAGGACATCACATACATCCATGCCCGAGGCAAGATTCGAACCTGCGGCCGTAGCGGGGAGACGTGAATTTGGTCTTTTCACCGTTTCTGGGCCTCGTCAGTTGATCATCTTGCCGGACGTGGGTCGGTTGCCTCCTTCTACAGAGATGTCCGGTGGCCAATGGGCAAGGACTTGAGTGGGGACGACCTTGGTTGGTCATTCGGTCGGTCGTCTCATCGGACAACGTATATTTGGTCGCCGAACGCTTCGGGTTCTCTGTGTGTGTCGAGTTGCCATTTGTCCTGGTTGTTCCACAGTGATAGCTTTTACGGATTGTTCGAGTTCTTGTGGAAGTTTTTTCGTGGAACTGTGTCTAGTTTGTGTAATTTAGACTGAGCAGTTATGTTAATGCTGTCAGCGTACTGGAGTAGGCAGTCGGTCGGTTGGGACAGAGCAGCGAGGAAGGCTCCGCGGCGAGGGCATTAGCGTAGTGTTCCGCAGTGTGTTTTTCCTCGCCGTGTTGATGCTGTCAGTACCGCGTATAGTTTGACAGCATTTGGTGTTGTTCATATGTTTGAGTGGTTATTGTACCGTGACTGTATTTAGACGCCAATTTTCAAGACGTAGTGCTGTTGGTATCTTCGTCCTCACTGATTTTTCCGTTGTCGTGCTGTTGGTCAGGCGGAAAGCAATTGATTGGTCGGTCCTTCAGCCGTCCCTGGGTCGGGTTGGCATACGATTATTTAGTATTACGCTTGGCTGCCTGCCTCACCTAAACTTATGTTAGAGTTACCTCCTCAGGCCGACCCTTGGAGCAGTTCTGAGCACCATTGTTCTGTTGTTTTTATATTGTGATTCTATTTTAGTCTCAAGTACTGTGCGAGGCCTTCAGCCATCTATTAATTTAGTTTCTTTTAATGTTAAGATAAGGCCTTCAGCCGTCTTAAATTAAAACTTAGAAGGTTCTTGCTTAAAATTTTTTTTTAAAAAAAGGGGGATTTTACCCATTGAGAAATCCTTATTATTATCCAGGCCTTAAGCCTTGAGTTGTTCTATGTTCAGTATGTGGCCTTCAGCCGAACTTTACGTGAAATATTTTAAGATATGGCCTTTAGCCGTCTTAAATTAAAATTTGAAAAATCGCCTGTTTTAAAACATTGAAAATATTTTTCTCTATCTGAAATTCTTGTCATCCAGGCCTTAAGCCTTGAGTTGTTCTATCTCTAGTGTGTGGCCTTCAGCCGAGATTTTATGTAAAATTTTGTAACTAAGGCCTTCAGCAGTGTGTATTCCTTAAGGGAATTTAAATAACTTTTGTTCAGGTCTTCAGCTGTATTGTTTTTGACTGCTTTTAATGGCATGTGTGATTCAGTGTTTAAGGAAAATTAAGTTTGTATCTTTTGTGCAACTAACAGTAACTGATTTTGGCCCCTTTACACAACTATAACCTGATCCGCTCTGTCCTGCGAACCCAGATTTCAGTAGTAATAGTGAGTACATGTAATTGCATGAAGGAGGCACAAGAAGTTAAGTTTCTTTTCTTTTTAGAAATAAATTATTCAATTAATCTTAAAGTGTTATCTATAGATCATTTGGGATTACTTCCACACCCATCGCAACTTCTCTCCTTCCTTGTTTATGTCGGAACTGACTCCCACAGTAGCCGACACAACACCATTCTCACTCGGTGATACAGTGGTGATTAATCTCTGCAATCAGACCTGGAGGATTGCGCGATGACGATCGGCCGTCGTGTCAGCCACTGATATATGGCATCATGCGGATGTGGTATGTAGCGGCATGGGGCAGCTCACCTCTCTCCCGACCATTGCTGGGTTTTCCAAACTATGGAGCCCATACGTCTCAGTCAAGAAGCTCCTCGGTTGGCATTACGAGTCTGACTAAATCCCGTTCTAGTCCTTCTCACCCATTCGCCCCTCTCCCTGGGAAAAATCCCTGATGACACTGGGAACTGAAGCTGGTTCCTCGACATGGCAGCCAGCCACAGTGAAACTTCGCGGTGAAGACGCGACTGCGAATGTAAATTCTAACATGACGTAAACAAAATCATACACCTGCGCACACACACACACACACACACACATACACACACACACACACACACACACACACACACACACACACACACACACACACACACACACACACACGTCCTAGTAGTGTTATCAATAGCGTTTATTGTACATGCTGTCAGACACCAGCTGTTTATAACTAAAGCGTAGCTACTCACGGAGGTCCAGTACGGTCTGTAATTATAGTATGGCAGCGAAACTTGGTAGAAACACTAACGCGTTAACGCGGAACCGATTTACTCTGAAAAACAAATTAGTTCCAGTTTTGGTCACCAGGTGCAAATATGGCGCTACACACTGTCGTTTTACAAGCCATAACGTGAGTGAACAGTATGACTATCGAGAAGAGAGGCTGTACACAGTTAGTGAAACTGTTTTTTGTGAACGGCGGCAATTTCAGCGCTGCATTGAGGCAGTATCGCCGAAATAGTGGCCTGATGTCATTAAATGGTTTAAAGAAAATAATAATGAAATTCGAAAACACGGGTGAGCCTGGGGTGGCATCTGGAAGTGGAAGGCGTCCTATGCCGGTGGAAGTTATTGAAGAGGTTGCTGTTGCTGTAACTGATCAGTGCTATTGCTCATGCAGTGTCACGAGAATTGTCCATCCCACGGTCAACAGTACAGAAAGTTTTGCGGTCTATTTTACACTGGTACCAGTACAAGACCCAGACGATGAAGCAACTGAAACCTCATGATCCGCAGCCACGTTCTGAATTTGTAGTCGGGCATTATTCCATGAGGTGACGAGGCAATTTTATATTACGGGGTGGAGCGAATATACAGAACTGCCGAATTTTGGATAGTGTTAAAGCGATTGTTGTGCACGAAGAGCCATTGCACTCGCCTTGTGTCATTGTACGGCGTAAATTCACAAGCACTTTATTTCTCAGTACGTTCTTTGAAGAGAATATACCCAGAGGGCCCGTCACATGTATGTGACGTCTGAACATTATCGAGACCTCCCGGTACAGCATGTGATTCCTGGTTTGGAAGAGCGCAACTGTGTTGAAGACCATTGTTTTCATGCAGGATGGGGCAACATCTCGTGTCGCTCTTCCAGTGAAATATCTGGTTAATGCAGCCTTCCACGGAAGTGTTATCTCCAGAGGCTTTCCAGATGCATAGCCTGCAAGATCACGTGATCTGAATCCACATGACTTTTGGCTCTATGGATATCCAAAAGAACGCGTTTACCAGGGAGACGTTCGCTCTCCACCCGATCTGAAGGCCAGTATACAGAAACACATTTCTCACATTCCACTGGATCTGCTCCGAGCAGCTGTTAATCAGATGCAGCATTTCATCGACGTCTCCAGTGCTCATACTGAACGAATTGTGCAAGTAGTGACTAATAATGAAATCAATACTATGCCTTTCTCACTTGTTTGACCTTTCTGCCCACTTCCTGTTCCTAATCTATTACATATGGAAACATTTCTGTACGTATTTCTTGAGTTTACAGCGCTAGATTTGCTCTTGGTGGCCAAAATTAGAACTAATTTTTTCAGTCTAAAGCGGTTCCGCATTAACATAGAATATCAACCAAGTTTCGCTGTAAAAGAAGGTTGTATACCTGGAAGATTCCTGGAGATACTAAAAGGTATCAGATAGATTATATAATGGCAAGACAGAGATTTAGGAACCAGGTTTTAAATTGTAAGACATTCCCAGGGGCAGATGTGGATTCTGACCACAATCTATTGGTTATGAACTGCAGATTGAAACTGAAGAAACTGCAAAAAGGTGGGAATTTAAGGAGATGGGATCTGGATAAACTGAAAGAACCAGAGGTTGTAGAGAGTTTGAGGGAGAGCATAAGGGAATAATTGACAGGAATGGGGGAAAGAAATACAGTAGAAGAAGAATGGGTAGCCCTGAGGGATGAAGTAGTGAAGGCAGCAGACGATCAAGTAGGTAAAAAGACGAGGGCTAATAGAAATCCTTGGGTAACAGAAGAAATATTGAATTTAATTGATGAAAGGAGAATATATGCAGTAAATGAAGCAGGCAAAAAGGAATACAAACGTCTCAAAAAGAGATCGACAGGAAGTGCGAAATGGCTAAGCAGGGATGGCTAGAGGACAAATGTAAGGATGTAGAGGCTTGTCTCACTAGGGGTAAGATAGATACTGCCTACAGGAAAATTAAAGAGACCTTTGGAGAGGAGAGAACCACTTGTATGAATATCAAGAGCTCAGATGGAAACCCAGTTCTAAGCAAAGAAGGGAAGGCAGAGAGGTGGAAGGAAAAAATATAGAGGGTTTATACAAGGGCGATGTACTTGAGGACAGTATTATGGAAATGGAAGAGGATGTAGATGAAGACGAAATGGGAGATAAGATACTGCGTGAAGAGTTTGACAGAGCACTGAAAGACCTGAGTCGAAACAAGGCCCCGGGAGTAGACAACATTCCATTAGAACTATTGATGGCCTTGGGAGAGCCAGTCATGACAAAACTCTACCATCTGGTGAGCAAGATGTATGAGACAGGCGAAATACCCTCAGACTTCAAGAAGAATATAATAATTCCAATCCCAAAGAAAGCTGGTGTTGACAGATGTGAAAATTACCGAACTATCAGTTTAATAAGTCACAGCTGCAAAATACTAACGCAAATTCTTTACAGACGAATGGAGAAACTGGGAGAAGCGGACCTCGGGGAAGATCAGTTTGGATTCCGTAGAAATGTTGGAACACGTGAGGCAATACTAACCTTACGACTTATCTTAGAAGAAAGATTAAGAAAAGGCAAACCTACGTTTCTAGCATTTGTAGACTTAGAGTAAGCTTTTGACAATGTTAACTGGAATACTCTCTTTCAAATTCTGAAGGTGGCAGGGGTAAAATACAGGGAGCGAAAGGCTATTTACAATTTGTACACAAACCAGATGGCAGTTATAAGAGTCGAGGGGCATGAAAGAGAAGCAGTGGTTGGGAAAGGAGTGAGACAGGGTTGTAGCCTCTCCCCGATGTTATTCAATCTGTATATTGAGCAAGCAGTAAAGGAAACAAAAGAAAAATTCGGAGTAGGTATTAAAATTCATGGAGAAGAAGTAAAAACTTTGAGGTTCGCCGATGACATTGTAATTCTGTCAGAGACAGCAAAGGACTTGGAAGAGCAGTTGAACGGAATGAACAGTGTCTTGAAAGGAGGATATAAGATGAACATCAACAAAAGCAAAACAAGGATAATGGAATGTAGTCAAATTAAATCGGGTGATGCTGAGGGAATTAGATTAGGAAATGAGACACTTAAAGTAGTAAAGGAGTTTTGCTATTTAGGGAGTAAAATAACTGATGATGGTCGAAGTAGAGAGGCTATAAAATGTAGACTGGCAATGGCAAGGAAATCGTTTCTGAAGAAGAGAAATTTGTTAACATCGAGTATAGATTTAAGTGTCAGGAAGTCGTTTCTGAAAGTATTTGTGTGGAGTGTAGCCATGTATGGAAGTGAAACATGGACGATAACTAGTTTGGACAAGAAGAGAATAGAAGCTTTCGAAATGTGGTGCTACAGAAGAATGCTGAAGATAAGGTGGGTTGATCACGTAACTAATGAGGAGGTATTGAATAGGATTGGGGAGAAGAGAAGTTTGTAAGTTTGTAGCACAACTTGACTAGAAGAAGGGATCGGTTGGTAGGACATGTTCCGAGGCATCAAGGGATCACAAATTTAGCATTGGAGGGCAGCGTGGATGGTAAAAATCGTAGAGGGAGACCAGGAGATGAATACACTAAGCAGATTCAGAAGGATGTAGGTTGCAGTAGGTACTGGGAGATGAAGCAGCTTGCACAGGATAAAGCAGCATGGAGAGCTGCATCAAACCAGTCTCAGGACTGAAGACCACAACAACAGCAACACGATAGCAACGCCCCACACTGGCTTTTCCAAAGCTGTTTTACAGAGGAAGACTGCACTGTAGTTCCTTCTCTAGCTTGTCGCACAGATGACAAAATGGTAGATATCGAAATAGACGACAGAGGGATAGAGAAACAATTAAAATCGCTCAAAAGAGGAAAGGCCGCTGGACCTGTTGGGATACCAGTTCGATTTCACACAGAGCACGCGAAGGAACTTGCCCCTCTTCTTGCAGCAGTGTACCGTAGGTCTCTAGAAGAGCGTAGCGTTCCAAAGGATTGGAAAAGGTCACAGGTCATCCCCGTTTTCAAGAAGGGACGTCGAACAGATGTGCTGAACTATAGACCTATATCTCTAACGTCGATCAGTTGTAGAATTTTGGAACACGTATTATGTTCGAGTATAATGACTTTTCTGGAGACTAGAAATCTACTCTGTAGGAGAATGAGATTTTCACTCTGCAGCGGAGTGTGCACTGATATGAAACTTCCTGGCAGATTAAAACTGTGTGCCCGACCGAGACTCGAACTCGGGACCTTTGCCTTTCGCGGGCAAGTGCTCTACCATCTGAGCTACCGAAGCACGACTCACGCCCGGTACTCACAGCTGTACTTCTGTCAGTACCTCGTCTCCTACCTTCCAAACTTTACAGAAGCTCTCCTGCGAACCTAGCAGAACTAGCACTCCTGAAAGAAAGGATATTGCGGAGGCATGGCTTAGCCGCAGCCTGTGGGATGTTTCCAGAAAGAGAGTTTCACTCTGCAGCGGAGTGTGCGCTGATATGAAACTTCCTGGCAGATTAAAACTGTGTGCCCGACCGAGACTCGAACTCGAGACCTTTGCCTTTCGCGGGCAAGTGCTCTACCATCTGAGCTACCGAAGCACGACTCACGCCCGGTACTCACAGCTGTACTTCTGCCAGTACCTCGTCTCCTACCTTCCAAACTTTACAGAAGTTCTCCTGCGAACCTAGCAGAACTAGCACTCCTGAAAGAAAGGATATTGCGGAGGCATGGCTTAGCCACAGCCTGTGGGATGTTTCCAGAAAGAGATTTTCACTCTGCAGCGGAGTGTGCGCTGATATGAAACTTCCTGGCAGATTAAAACTGTGTGCCCGACCGAGACTCGAACTCGGGACCTTTGCCTATCGCGGGCAAGTGCTCTACCAACAGAGCTACCCGAGCACGACTCACGCCCGGTACTCACAGCTTTACTTCTGCCAGTACCTCGTCTCCTACCATCCAAACTTTACAGAAGCTCTCCTGCGAACCTTCGCAGGAGAGCTTCTGTAAAGTTTGGAAGGTAGGAGACGAGGTACTGGCAGAAGTAAAGCTGTGAGTACCGGGCGTGAGTCGTGCTTCGGCAGCCCAGATGGTAGAGCACTTGCCCGCGAAAGGCAAAGGTCCCGAGTTCGAGTCTCGGTCGGGCACACAGTTTTAATCTGCCAGGAAGTACTCTGTAGGAATCAGCATGGGTTTCGAAAAAGACGATCGTGTGAAACCCAGCTCGCGCTATTCTTCCACGAGACTCAGAGGGCCATAGACACGGGTTCCCAGGTAGATGCCGTGTTTCTTGACTTCCGCAAGGCGTTCGATACAGTTCCCCACAGTCGTTTAATGAACAAAATAAGAGCATATGGACTATCAGACCAATTGTGTGATTGGATTGAAGAGTTCCTAGATAACAGAACGCAGAATGTCATTCTCAATGGAGAAGTGAGAGTGATTTCACGTGTGCCGCAGGGGAGTGTCGTAGGACCGCTGCTATTCACATGATACATAAATGACCTTGTGGATGACATTGGAAGTTCACTGAGGCTTTTTGCGGATGATTCTGTGGTATATCGAGAGGTTGTAACAATGGAAAATTGTACTGAAATGCAGGAGGATCTGCAGCGAATTGACGCATGGTGCAGGGAATGGCAACTGAATCTCAATGTAGACAAGTGTAATGTGCTGCGAATACATAGAAAGAAAGATCCCTTATCATTTAGCTACAATATAGCAGGTCAGCAACTGGAAGCAGTTAATTCCATAAATTATCTGGGAGTACGCATTAGGAGTGATTTAAAATTGAATAATCATATAAAGTTGATCGTTGGTAAAGCAGATGCCAGACTGAGATTCATTGGAAGAATCCTAAGGAAATACAATCCGAAAACAAAGGAAGTAGGTTACAGTACGCTTGTTCGCCCACTGCTTGAATACTGCTCAGCAGTGTGGGGTCCGTACCGGATAGGGTTGATAGAAGAGATAGAGAAGATCCAACGGAGAGCAGCGCGCTTCGTTACAGGATCATTTAGCAATCGCGAAGGTGTTACGGAGATGATAGATAAACTCCAATGAAAGACTCTGCAGGAGAGACGCTCAGTAGCGCGGTACGGGCTTTTGTTGAAGTTTCGAGAACATACCTTCACCGAGGCGTCAAGCAGTATATTGCTCCATCCTACGTATATCTCGTGAAGAGACCATGAGGATAAAATCAGAGAGATTAGAGCCCACGCAGAGGCATACCGACAATCCTTCTTTCCACGAACAATACGAGACTGGAATAGAAGGGAGAACCGATAGAGGTACTCAAAGTACCCTCCGCCACACACCGTCAGGTGGCTTGCGGAGTATGGATGTAGATGTAGGTGAGTAGCTGCACTTTAACTGTCCCCATCCGGTATTTTCTGTTGCCTTCCTGCGACGTTACTTCCATCGCTGGAAAGCTTAACACAGTGTCAGAATAGTTCTGTATAACCCAGTCGAAGAAAAAATTACGTCTGCGATGCTAGTGACAGTTTCTTTCATTTTGGTTTTAGTCGCGGAACTACTGTTCGCCAAGAAACAGAAGTGCAGGAGGAGGTGAAAAACTGGCTGACTTGTCACGTCTGTAGAAAGGATGAGGAATTTATTCCTTCGCCAAAAGCCGTGATTAACGGCTGTGCTGCAACAAAGGTATGCGGTTGTGGACTATCGTAAATTAATAAGCATGTCGCGTTATTTAGGGGGACACAGTTATTGTAGAATGTCACAAGTCACATTCGTCGTGGTAGTCTAGGACATAAGATTTATTCGCAACACGACTTGGGAATTTGTATGTTACGAGGTATAATAAGCCTCAAATTCTAATTACTACACCAATCAACACGTGGATTGATCTTTGATCCCAGGAGCTGAGCGCCACCAAATATCTCGTGCCTGGTGCAAATATACGTACTGATCACCTTCAGCATTGCATTTGACCAGGAAGTCTAGTGCAGCATACAAGTGTTTCATTTCCTGTTCTGCTCTCAGAATTACTGGTGCCCAACGAGTGCACATCCTTCTAATTTCAATGTTAATTTCTTTCATTTCACTTACAACTGCTTGTGAAGTTTTAGGAAAAAAAAATCGACCGTTCTATAAACCGTAGCTTTTGACGCACGCCAGCTCAGTTATTCATCATGAGAATTCCCACGTCTTGAATTAAGCATTACCACTCACTTAGAGACGAATGCTTCAAGGATTACCACTTTCCCAAAACCTTAAGAAATTTGCTGGCCAAAGTCAGCCGCTGCCATTTTTCCGCATTAAAGAAATGAATCGTTTCTGATATCTCTAATGAGATGCAAATTTCAACCGTGTTTAGTTTAATGCAGCCACGAATCAGCGCCCGTAGTCAACTCACAACTAAGTAGAAACAACATAAGTTCCCATCCTGATGGGAACGACAGCAGCACATGGAACGACAGCTGCAATACAGTATAACCAAGATCCATTTATAGAACCAACTTATTTTCCGACCATCTGTCTTACATGAGGCTAATATTTTCGACAATTTTTATCCTCCTCATCGGAGTTCTGCATGGGACTTCAGAATTAGATTTTATAGTTAAGAAATGGCGAAAAGTACAGGGTGTTTCAAAATTAATATCCGGTTTTTAACGCTTTGTAGCACATCTTACATTCACCTTACAATTATAAATATCATACCAAATGAAACAGAGACACATACAGTTTTTCTTACAATCATTCAGTGTGAACACCAATCACACATCGAGTCGATAGGCGATCATGTGTCAGGAGTAACTGTTGCAATAACTCTGTTTCTACAGTCGAATAGTTCAACTGGTATTTGAGGCACATACACATGATCGCGTCAGATCGTGTGTGGAGGTGGAGGTCACGCATAAAATGCTGTGTCAACCGGCTCCTTGCGCCCACTCCACCTGTCGGATACAACATCGTTTAACCAGTCGCGTACTGAGTTAGGTCAGTGAGGAGGCGCACCATGTTGCTCCCAAATAAAGATGTGTTGTTGAGCTTCTTTCCATTGAGGCACGAGCCATAGCTGTAGCACATCAAGATATGAAACATCAATTACAGTTGATTTACCGAAAAAGAAAGGCCCATAAACTATCCGCGGGGGTATTTCTTGGGGCTAAGCGTGAAAGACTTGCACTTGTTCAGTACCTTTTCCAGTCGCTCTTTGTCATTCCATACTCTTCCCATTGCGCCTAGGTATACAAACAAAACTGTATGAGTTGCCCCTTCATTTGGCGTATTATTTACAATTTTAAGTTGAACGTAATAAATACTACAACGCCTTAAAACCGGTACGTTCATTTTGGAACACCCTGTATTAAGGATATACAGTGTGTGATGTGACTAGCATTGCAAATCGCAATCCAAAAGCAACTGCAGCTACAGGGTGGCGCAAAATAGGTGTTAGAAAGTTTCTATCTTCTGTGACGTAATAAGTGGTGATATATTCTTGTTGTCATATTTGTGCTATACCAGACAACCTGAAATTTAATATAGGTGGTTTTGAGAGTGGTTTCCCTCTGCGCCAACGAGTGTGTAGGGCCTTGAACTGAATTCCGTGATGCCTTTCTGAAGAACACCATTTTCGGCTGAAAGAACCTCTTTGGAAATTGCAGTAAGACGGTCATGGTATGCTGCAGGAACATCTTTGAAGACTCCGTCCTTCAGATAACCCCATAAGAAACAATCATACTGGTTGAGTTCGTGATTATAAGGGCGCCATTCCACACCATGTCCAATGGATGCTAAGTGTTCAGCGTGACGATCTGATGTCTGAATGTCGCCTGAAGAAAATGTAAGTTGTTTGTAATATGGTGCGGACGTTCTCCAGCCTGTAGGAACCAGTAGTTTCTGAGCATTTGACTGCATCGTGCAGAACGTACAAATTCGTGTTCCAAGAGTTGTCTGTATTTGTCTTCTGTGACAGGTTCCTCAATAGAAACGGGCCCAATAATTCATTGTGCACTGATTGTGTACCAAACAGTGACTTTTTGTGGATGAAGTGGAGCAGCAGTTTAATTGTGTGGGTTCACAGTATCGCTGTTCCAGTATTAGTGCTTCCTTTCTGAAATGTGAACTGAATGGCATACGATTAACCCACAGTAGACAAACGCTTTCTAACACATATTTTGCGCCGCCCTGTAAATTCCAATTACAATAAAAGTTTAATTCTAAAACAAAAATAACAACGCCCTTGGGAAACTGTAGTTTTCATTCAAATACCACCATTAGTGGGAGCTAAGGCTTAATGTATTAGGTTTCAGTCTTAGGTGGATCTATAAGTAAAAAGATTCATTTCACAGAATTGTTATTCTAGAATTTTCTCCACTTTCGTTACAATAATTTGCTGTAATCACTTCAAAAATTGTTACCCAATTAGATTTTGCGGTGTCAGTATTTTGGAGAGAGTGAGGGAGTGTATAGAGGACATACGTAAAGTGTGGACGTTTTATTTTATTAAAAACTATGTAAGATGTATGCACTGGAAAGTTCTTGCGGAATCATGAATCTTGTGGCGTATATAACAAATGCATAAAAGCAATCGGAAGAAATGTTAGGTGTTAAATCAGTTTACGATTCATTTCTGGAGATAATTCGTACTTTATTTATTTAAATTAAATTTTGATTAGTAAATTCAGAATTTCTTTAATAAATTTCCGTGATTCTATTGGATGACTTAAGAATTACTGTGAGTATTTGAGCGCTGAAGCTGTTCCGATTGGCTTCCTAAATCATCAGCCAACAGAAATGAAGCATTTCCCGCCCTTTGCGTAGAGTTTTGTGCTACATTTCTGTGTCTCTAGGAGTCGCTCGGGAACTATCTTACTGGCAGATCAGTGTTGAGCCACACCACACAAATTTTTGTTAAGATGAAGAAAATATTACGTTCTGTCGGTTCTTCTACTGTAAATGTGAAGCGACTACAGTTTTGAACATTTTAGTGAATATCTGCAAATTTTAGTAATTTAGTTTGGAAGTTATTTGCTTGTGAACTTTCTTGTCATATATCAAACTCCTTGTGGTGTGTTTCGTCAACATCTCAGAACATTTAAGCGAGCACTTCTTTTTAGTAATACCACTGAGTGAATTGATGTAGTAACTGGTGAATAGCTGTCGGTCAGTGACTATACCGAAAATTTGTAGTAAAACTTGATCAATAATAATTTCTGCTTAGAAGGAGAGACAGCATTGGTCGTTTTTTTTTTTTTTGTTTTTGTTTTATTAACCGCAAAATCGATTTTCGGTCACTTAGTGACCATCCTCAGTGCTGTAATATACAATTTAAATTGGTAGGCACTGGTGTCAACAAGCTTAGAGTGATCACTCTAAGCTTGTTGACACCAGTGCCTACCAATTTATATTGTATATTACAGCACTGAGGATGGTCACTAAGTGACCGAAAATCGATTTTGCGGTTAATAAAATAAAAAAATACGACCAATGCTGTCTCTCCTTCTAAATATATCCATTATCTGGTCGTGGTGCACAGTACACTCCATGGAGTCGCCAATCAATAATTTATGCAGTAAATACGTACTTGATAGCCATTTAACACTTCTTTTGTAGGCACTAAAGCATAATAATTAACTGAATTTTAAATGTTTTCGTGTAAGTTATTTAAAATCCCTCATACCTAATATTTTTGCGAACTTGCAGATGCTGCTTCCAAGCCTGAGTTATGCGGCCTTTGCTTGGTATGTATTTAGTCGAATTTTCGTCAACACTGCTTTTGTTGGCTGAGCCAATATCTACCAACGCAGAGTCTGGAGGACAGATATAAACAAGCTTAACGAGGTAGGTGGAATGAACTGTTAGAGGTACGAGGAACGAACCCACCCCGCCGCCGATCACCGAAGTTAGGCACTGTCGGGCTGGGTTAGCACGTGGATGGGTGACCATCCGGTCTGCCGAGCGCTGTTGGCAAGCGGGGTGCACTCAGCCCTTGTGAGGCAAACTGAGGAGCTACTTGATTGAGAAGTGGCGGCTCCGGTCTCGGAAACTGGCATACGGCCGGGGGAGCGGTGTGCTGACCACATTCCCCTCCATATCCGCATCCAGTGACGCCTGTGGGCTGAGGATGACACGGCGGTTGGTTGGTACCGTTGGGCCTTCATGGCCTGTTCGGAAGGAGTTTGGGTTAAGTTGAGTTTTATGTAAGATAAAACGCTGTGCCGCAAATATGAAAACATCGGAAATTAAGTTCCTCACATTGGTAAAATGTTGCAGTGGAGTAGATAAAATCATAAAGAACAGTTTGAGGGGAGTACCAAATGCGCCAGCAATAACAGTGGAAACAGTGGAGAACAAAGATGAAAAAACGTATTCTGTGAAAGTCACATACAAATCTGAAAGAAATTTTACATTACAGCCCTCCAAGCAGAAGATTTATGAAAAGAGGAAAAGATTATTTTATTCGAATAGGGAGGCAGAAGTAGTCTTGTTTGGAGATGGTTGTTGTGAAATCGAGGAAAGAAGCACCAACAGAGCACATAGGAAATGTTTTCGTGAAAGTTACTAATCGGGTTTGTACAAATTGGCTACCTTTAAACTTTGAAGAAACACTCTACTCCACTTTTCTACTGTCAGAGGTATCCAGCCTCCTATTAACCTAATACATGAAAAAGAAAGGAAAAAAGAGTAGAAAGTTGTACGTTCTTAGGTGTTCATTTTGCTGAAAACGTAAACTGGGAAAACTATAGACCTGCTAAAATGTTTTCCGTAAGAATATTTGGTCACTTTCGGGATACGGAAGTCAGTAATTTACCATATTTTGCGTATTCCTTCGTCTTATAATTTTCTGAGGTAACTCCTCACTTAGGCAATAAGTATTCATTCCGCAAAAGGAAGGAAGTGGAATTGTGTTTGATGTTCACACGAGTACACATTGCAGGCATTTCTTTACGCAGCTATAAATATTAGCCACAGCACCACAGTACAGTTATTCACTTATAAAATTTGATCTCAAGAATCCATCTCACCGACTAACAAAGATATTTACAAGGAGAGCTCCAGAAGGTTCAAAAATGATTCAAATGGCTATGAGCACTATGGGACTTAACATCTATGGTCATCAGTCCCCTAGAACTACTTAAACCTAACTAACCTAAGGACAGCACACAACACCCAGTCATCACGAGGCAGAGAAAATCCCTGACCCCGCCGGGAATCGAACCCGGGAACACGGGCGTGGGAAGCGAGAACGCTACCGCACGACCACGAGCTGCGCACAACTCCAAAAGGAAAAACTATCTATATTGCATTTTAATGAATATAATTTTGCAGAGAAAAGGGTGAAATATGCAGTTATCAAACTCTTTGACAATCCAACCATAGAAATAAAACGCCTGACAGATAACAGAAGAGTTTTCGGTTGTAGAATAAGGATGTTTCTGCTTAACACCTCCTTCTATACCGCAGAGAAATTCTTGAATGGAAATAATTATTCGTTTTTACAGGAGAATACTGTAAATGGCAAGCAAGTAGCCATTTAATTTTTTGTCAGCTTCTTTACGTACGGTATAGGGTGATTCAAGAACAAAAATCAGATTTCAGTTATGTCCTACAGACAAACTATTAAAGACAGACACAGATCACTCACGTCACTGGGTAGAGGGAGGTTCAAAGTTTTACGTTTGCACAGATACCTGCCCGTTCTTTGGACTTCCGAGGGTCCGTGTGAACGCATCTCGGATACGCTCGACATTTTCATCAGACGTGCGTGGCCGACCATGCTCTTCTCTTTGCATATGCAACCAGCTTCCAAGAATTTTGTATGCTAGTCATAAATCTGCCTGTGCAGAGGCGGCTTCTTGCTGAATCGACGGCGGAATGCACGCTGCACTTGAATAATGGATTGACTTCGCGCAGTCAAACACACAAAATTATTTCTCTTGTAATGTAGTCTCCGTGTCGCTACAAATAAACAACAGAGCAGTCGTGCCAGAACTTTCAATCTTCCTCTGTTCCGTGACATGCGCAATATATTTCTATCTTTTATAGTTAGTCAGTAATAAACAATTTTAATCTGTTCTTTCTTTTTGAACCACCGTTATTGATCTGTGTGAGTTCTATGTTTGTTCTGCTGACACTTGCCCATCACTATGTTTAGCGTGAAAATGATCTGTGGTACAAATAAGTAAAAAAAAAAAATAAAAGTAAAAATAAAACAGAAGTGAACATGTTAACGTTAGCTAGTTTGAAGAATAACACAAATAAAAATTTTTGACCGATTGCGGTCTTCTTAAAAAGAAAGTGGGAGAGAGAGAGAGAGAGACGAAGAAACCAAACTTAAAGCACGAACATTTCTGTCACAGAAAATTTTGATTGTGCTATCTAGGTTTTCCTTAACCTGGGGAAAACTGCTGTCCAGGTCGATTGGAAATGAGCAGTAAGAGTCTTTAAACTGTGATAACTGAATGAAAATTAGTAATCCTTAGACACTGCAATGATGCCAATATCCTACTAAACACTTATAGTGCCTCTTGGCTAAAAAGTGATTGAATTCCCTTGACCTGGGAAAACTGTGGTCTAGATCGATTCAAATGGAGCAGGATGAGTCTACAAAACTCTGATAAAAACATGAGTTAATAGTATGTACCTAAGTCCAAATACGTGTCAAGCGCAATTTCGCAGTTTCGTATTAGCTCTACAGCCTAACGCAGATACTGCTGAAAAGTAATGCATCCGTAGTCCAAAGCACAATTCACATAGGGGTTTTCCACAAGATTTCGGGATTGCAGCCGGATCTCGTCGACTTCTTTCCACGATATTTCGGCTGACAACCTTACAGCCATCTTCAGGCGAGTGTTTGACACTGGAGATTGCTATTTTTTTTTTTTTTTTTTCTTTATTGTGATTTCATTCCCCTGCCCCATATGGGCAGGGGAGGGCTGTCAGCAGCACAATCCGCCGCTCTTCAGCCGAGTGACAGGACAATTAAAACAAGAATAAAATAATACATACATAAGGAGGTAAAAAAGGGGAACATAAAGCAATATAAGGGGAGAAAATGGAGGTAAAAATACACTGATATGTAGACGTTCATTGGGGACAGTTAAAAAAAGTCACCAGAAAGTTAAAAAACACAATTGGTGATTCTTAAAACACATGGAAGTCACTAGATGCACAGGCACAGGTTAAAAGTCGGCCACAGTATTAAAAACACTCCGAAACAACACACGTAAAACCCACTCGGAGCACACACGACGAAGAATAAAACTACCAGGTGGGACCTGCCGAGGGAAAGGGCAGAGAGGATGGAAAAGGAGGGGAGAGCATGGGGCAGCTGGGGAAGCGGCGGGAGGAAGGGAGGAGGAGTAACCGTGGGTTCACGAAGAGGCAGGAGACACATGGGGCGGGAGAGGAAAAGGGAAGACAGGGCAGGAGGGAGCGCAGAGACACTGAAAGAAGGCACAAGAGATGGAGGGGGAGGGGAAATCCGCTCAGAAGGAGGGAGGGGGAGGAGAGGGAGCCCCGAGGAGGAGGCAGGAAGAGGGGGTTAGAGTTGGTAGGAAGGGTAGATGTCAGGGCGAAGCTCATCATCCGGGAGCGGTAGACGGTGGAAGTTGTGTTGGGAAAGGAGATGGAGGGTGTGGAGATGGAGAGAGGGAGGGACACAACGGTAAAGGCGCGGCAACTGGTCGGGAGTGGAGAGGAAGGGAGACACCAGGGGGTGAGGGGGATCAAGGCGACGGACAACATAGAGGGTGCGGATGTGTTCAAGGAAAAGGAGAAGGTGGGGGAAGAGATTGCTAGTGCAAGTCGCTCTATTTATACTTAAAAGTGCCGTAGGCGCGCATGCGCAAGTTACCGTAGCATGCGCGCCACCTGTCGATTCCAAGGCCCTCTACAATATTACTGCATCTATGGAGCGCAAACGAATGCGTGAAAAAAAAGTAAAACATTCACGCAAATGTGTCCAAAACAATAAAATGCTAAATTTCAATATTAAAATTAAAATTACTTGTGGCTCGACATGTCAGAAGCCATAAGAAATTTTCTTTTGGTTGAAATTAAAGAAATCAACGGGTCCCAGGCCTTATTCAATAAAAAACCGCCATCACGGTTAATGAGATTTTCCGCTAAACGTATTTCCACGGATTCCTTCACAACTTAATCCCAGAAATATCTCGATGGGGCCAAGATTTTCGTGGCCGAATAATCCATAGTATGTCCTGTGGAAATACAATGTTCGGCTATGGCCGACTTACTGGGCTGTAAAAGGCGAGTGTGGCGCTCATGTTCAACGCAGCGGTCGTGTACTATGCGTGTGGTCTGACCAATGTAGGCTTTCCCACACTCGCAAGGTATTTTATTCGATACGCCGGGAAAATTTCAAGAGTCACACATAGGGGTTGCTAGAGAACTCTGCTGTTTTCTAGCTTTGGGCCCCTCCCTCCCCACCGCCCCCTACCACCACCACACCACTTCGGCCATCTCTCTACAATGGAGTAGACCCTTTGTGTCTGCTAATGAGGTCTGTTTGTCGATCCCATTAGCCCCGCGCCTTGTCACTGATACTTGGACTGTTTACCTAAATCCCACTGTGAAACGCGAAAGTAATCTCTTCTCATCCAGCGATCGGTGATACGTCCACTGTATGTAACATTTGCCTTTAACTTTCCTTTTCCTCCACGTGACCGAAGAAGAACGCTTGCTGCCGTCCGACAACGTGCTATGCGCGCATTTCCGCTACGCGGTCTAGCCCACTTTTAACACAGAAATTTGATTGACAGATCCGAATCAGCAGCCTACATTACTACTCCGGCACAATAATTCTAATAAGACGTAACAGCCTCTAATTACCCAGCGATAAATAATTACTTAATCTCTGTTCTTGTAACAGTGGTCTGAGCCCCGTGGCCAAAACAATTCCTGATCCTACCACAGGATTGGAATAAACAGTCCTTTGGTCATGTTCGCTTAACAGCCAGATGATTTCAGTCAACAACAGTGAAGACTTGGAGAGAAAATCATAGGACAGGTTTTAAAACGATAAGAGGCTATAAACGCGTTAGTTTATAAATTTATTCTCAATTCCATCAAATCTAGCCATGTTTGTTCATTCGACGACACCCTTCTCCAGTTTCGTATTAGCTCTACAGCCCAACGCAGATACTGCTGAAAAGTGATGCATCCATAGCCCAAAGCACAAGCGGCATTAGTGCTCCCTTCAGCCTCAACCTTTTGCAAACAGAATGGTAACTGCTAGCCTACTTCAAGCTATCACTATACACTTAAACCGTAGCACTATTGTTCCTTGCGACCACAGTTCTCCCCTTTGAAAAGTTACTGGAGAAAAACTAAAACGTTTACTTCCCACCATGCATGACATTCAAACCCCTTAACTTCCATCTGCGAATTTTCGAATCCAGAACAGATCCCAAAGTGGGACCGGTAATAATCGTCGCAGTCAATCAGCTCTGCTGTTACATAATCAATGGCATTCGCCAAAATAACGAATATTTTCATTGGTTCTGCCTTTCTTTTGTTAATTGCAGTTCTCTATTGGTGACATTTCGTGTTACATATACATCTACATCTACATGACCACTCTGTAATTCATAATTAGATGCCTGGCAGAGGGTTCATTTCGTAACATCTGTCACAGACTCGGCGGCAATGGACGTGAGAAATGGGTGTGGGAGAGAATGAGGAATATAACGCAAGTAATGAACAGAGGGAGATTGAAGGAATATGAAAGGCATTTTCTTTGCTTCTTGACACAGAGAAAACTGGCCATGTGTTATTTTTTTTAGAGAAGTGTTATGTTGTAGACAAAGGAAGTACTCAGCTTTTTCTTACATTTAACGGAGTACGGAACTGTGTGCAGAGTGAAGGGTAGCTTGTTCCAGAGGCGAATAGCAGCAACTGAAAAGAACTTTGCCATTATTTCTGTTTTATGCGTAGGGACAGCTAGGATACTAAATAAATGAGACTATGTATTTCGGTTATGATAAATGATGTGAAGTGCTGAGGTGCATGCACACTAACGAGTCAGTGAAGCAAACTTATCATACGGTAGTTCTGTAACTTGTCTGCTGCAACTATCGTAACTGGACTTACCAAGCAATTATACTGTCAAATAGAAAGATGCTGCAGATGTTATGTAGACAAGCAATCGTAGTCAGTTCTAACCGTCTACAGTGCGTGTCGTGTTGGATTAGATCGCAATAGTGGAGTTTCGGCAGAACGAGTGATTGCACAGCGTGTACGTTTCACATTCTATGGAAACGGGAATATATTCCCGAACATCCGGAGTGCGTACAGCCCAGCAGAAGCGTTCCTGTATGTGGCGATAGTACGAGGGCGAATCAAATGAAAACCTTAAATTTGTAATAACAAATCTAAATTTCGCGCCGTTATCCTGCAAGTTGGTAAGGATGTTAGCGTGCAGAATGGCCTGTAGGTGGCAGCATGGGGCAGATACACACATACCGTCGCAGTATCAGTATAAAGATGGCCGCCCCACTTGCGACTTGCACCAGGGAAGAACAGCGTTCTGTTATTTGGTTTTTGCGTAGTGAAGGTGTGAAACCTATTGAAATTCATCGACGAATGAAGGTTCAGTGCACTGATGCGTGTTTGTCACAGCAGCAAGTCTACGAATGGAGTAGGAAGTTCGCATCTGGTGTGATTTCAGTGGAAGATACTCCTCGTCCAGGTCAGGCACAACGAGTTGTGACTCAACAGAACATTGCAGCAGTTGAAGCCATAGTGAAGAAAAACCACCGAGTGACACTGAATGACATTACAGCATGTTTACAGATTAGTCATGGGTCAGCACACTACATTGTGCATGATGTGCTCCAGTTTCACAAAGTGTCTGCAAGATGGGTGTCACGGCAGCTGACTCCTGAAATGAGAGAACGACCTGTTAATGCTTGTGAAGAACTTCGGCGCTTTGATCGACAAAGTGATGGTTTCCTTGCAAGAATCGTTACTGGGGATGAAACCTGGGTTTACTTCCACCAACGGGAAACGAAGAGAGCGAGCAAGGAATGGCGCCATTCCTCATCACCAAAACCAAAGAAGTTTCGAACAGAACCCTCAGCAGGGAAGGTTATGCTGAGTCTCTTTTGGGACGAAAAAGGCGTCATTTTGGAGCATTACATGCCTAGAGGAACCACTGTCACCAGTGCATCGTACACAAATCTCCTAAAAAATCATCCGCGGCCTGCAATCAAATCAAAGCGACGTGGACTGCTGTCACCAGGTGTCCTTTTGCCACATGACAATACAAGGCCCCACACGGCCCGTACAACAGTAGCAACAATCACATACCTGCATTTTGAGTGTCTCCCTATCCACCATACTCACCAGACCTTGCCCCAAGTGAATTCCATATGTTTGGACCACTCAAAGACGCAATGGGAGGAAAGAAGTTCCGTTCTGATGAAGAGGTACGCCACACGGTGCATGAGTGGTTGCGACGACTACCAAAAGAATTTTTTTCTAAAGGAATTTATGCACTTTGTAAGCGCTGGAGGACTTGCATTGAGCGTGGGGGAGATTATGTTAAAAGTGATAGAGCTTTGTACCACTTCTGCACAATAAATGATATTTTAAAAAAATATTTAAAATTTTCATTTAACTCACCCTCGTACTTTCTGCACAGCTGAGCTCCCCTTCCAAATTTACATTCAAGCGTTTTCTGAAATGGTAGTGGGATGATGTCACGAAGAATATCAGACAGTTTATTACCGAATCCAGAACTAATTAATTTTTGTTGGGTAGTAAATTTACTTATGACTTCTTCGCATTTTGTTTAAGTCCTAGATCCTGCGTGCGTCTGACCACTGAAGACAGGTTGTGACAGTATGGATATCCTTAGGTTTGTCACTGAGTGAAGAGAGAAGAGCTGCAACTAGGGAAAACTGTTAGTAACCTGTCTAAAAATCTCTTGGATTTTGCAACTGGGGAAAGAACGTCGTAGCCGCCACGCTGTATGGCATTCCCAGAGACGGCGAATGATGGTGTAAGAACAAGAGGCACTAAATTCACAACCAGAAATTATTTTCTCAAGATTTAGGTAAATATGGAATAGTAATATAATCAGTCTTTGTATTCTGTCCATTTTGGAATGATGTGTTTATAGCTGTCCCAGGCCACGGCTATTGCTTGACTCTCTGATTATATAAGCCGTTAGGAAATTCGGTTCTACGAGTCGCATTATTGCAAAAATATACGCTGTCCAGTCACATTAATGCGACCACCTGTCAAAACCATGGATAACCACTTTTTGCAGCACGGACCGCTACGAGACTTGAAGGAAGAGGGGCACTGAGGTTCTGGACTGTACCGAGGGGGCTGTGGAGCCATGCCGACTCCAGCTGCGCTAGGTTTCTCAGTTGAGGATCCATGGCGCAAACACCACGATGAATGTGATCGGACAGATTCACGAATTGGTTTAAATCTGTGCAGTACGGTGGCCAGGGCAGTACGGCAAATGTATCCTGGGGCACTTCGAACCACGCACGTACTCTGTGACTTCTGTGACTACAGTGCGCGTCATTATGACGGCGGCCGAGTTTAGGTTCGTTCTACGCATCTGACGTCACAAAATAGTCAGCCAATGACCAGAGAACGACGTTGCCAGAGCTCGACTACAGTGCAGAGCACGGACCAATGTCTTCAGTTTAAGAAACGTTCAGTCATAAATAAAGTAATAGAACAAAAGCAATGTTTTGATAGCAGACTTTCCTTTATAGAAAGTTTGGAAAAAGCATTCTTTATACCAATTGCTTCATATTCTATTAATTAATTAAATCAAACAAACAATAAGCCTCGTAATTCAGGCGATAGCAATGAAAGGTGTTTGTATCATTCTCACGAACCGCTTTTCCGCAATAAAGAACAGCAGTAATTGTTTATTTCCTATTGTATTTCGACGAAGCGTGAGTAATTCATAGTCATACCAACAACGTTTGTCGGTATTTTGCGTTACAGTTTAGACTCCTCCAGCAGTCCCGTTGAATGACGAGCTGCGTTAGCGTAATGGTCTAGTTGTTGGGCTGCTAAACGAAAGGTTCTGAGTTTAAACCTTCTGTGGTGATTAATATTTTCTTTATTTAAAAACAATATCGAAGTGTCTTACTTCATGAATTTCATTCGTTTGAATGTAATTTTTTGAAATTTCCAGTGCTTTGTCTCGTCATTAAATAAAACTTTAGTTACTGTCGCGAAAGATGGAATATTTCTCAATATTACATACGACACCTATCTGGTACTTAAATTAAATGAGATATTGTTATACAGTAAATTATATAAGAAATTTAGGTATCTTGTCCACATTTCATTCTCAACATTGTGGCAACTAAAATCGACCATACGGAAAGTATACGCTATGGACTTTTACCTCTGCAAACTCTTCAAAATTTCGTGCAATGGTTTACTACATTTAGTGCTGCACAATAACTGCGTTGAACATCGAAACAAAATTAAGTCATTTACGGGGGGAAGGTATCGGTCAAGAAGATGTGTAAAAATCAAATTTTTGGGCCAAATAGTTTTTGTGAAATCGAATGATAAGTGTGTCAAAGCAGTCGGAACACCATGTGTCTGCACAGGCGAGCAGTGCAGTGATGACAAAATGGCGCACAGCGCGGAATGCGGGGAGCACGTGACTGCAGCAGCGAAAGAATTAATGTGGCCGTGGTGGCTTTACTTTATAAACTGCGCGCTCCCCCCTAAACGTAAGTTTGCGAACTATACTATAGTATGGCGCTGCTTCTCTCCGCGCGTACGTCGTTTGCAACTGGCAACGCAGCAATCTCCCGCGTCTGGGCGGGCATGCGCGGGCCGCCAAGATAAAAGAATTGAACTATAGTTGCGTTGTCCTGCTGGTAGATGCCATCGTGCAGAGGAAAAACAAACTGCATGTAAGGGTGTAAATGGCCACCAAGGACAGATGCATATTTGTGTTGATCCATTTCAAGATCACCCAGGGAATGGCACGAAAATGTTTTCCAGACCATAATGCTCCCTCCTGGTGGGTTTACAGACGTTTCACGCCGTGCACGCCAGCGGCTGTCTATCCGATGGAATACAGAACGTGATTCATCTGGAAAGGCCGTCACCAGACAGTGGCGGTACTGGTGTGCAAATTCGATCTTTCGTCGCCGATGAGCAGCAGTTAGCATGAGTGCAAGAAACAGGCGCCTGTTGCAGAGCCCCATACCAGCAATTTTCATTGAATGGTCGTTCTGGAGACACAGTTGGTAGCTTCTTGGTTCATCTAGGCGGTCAGTTTCTCAACAGTTGCACGTCTGTTCGGTTGTGCACATCTCCGAAGCCGCCATGTACCACTGTCCTCTAAGGCCCATGGTGCACTGCAGTTATCTCGGAGCAACCTTTTGCTAGTGCAATTTTGCCATGCGTAGTCACGGAGGGACGCGGATAGTTGAAAAAAATAGCCGTTTCGGAAATGCCCGTAGGTCAATATGCATGCCCTTTCGTCCGTTCCCGCATTACGAGAACGATCGCACTGTTTCCTACACCCCGACACGCTTTACACAGCCTCCACTGTTAACGCTGCCACCTGCAGTCTGTGGGTTGTTATTGCACGGCTGACGTCGAACACAGACACATTAATGTGACTGCATTATGCTTGTAATTAAGTGACCAATTGTTTAGTTTACGGATAAAATTGAGGTGAGTATTGCGGTCAGTTTATCTTCAGCCAGTTTCCGTAGCGTGCAGATTTCAAATCGCTTCGTGAAACGTATGTCAGTGCTTTAGGGGAGGATATTGTGGCTGTTTTCACCCTGTTATCCAATGTAGATCATGGTTTTGCGATATTCGCCTATCGAGATGACTCATATCCATTGCCTTCCGTGTGCCATTAAGCCACGAAAGTTTGTGGCAGCACTAACAGTACAGAGGGTGACGTCAATCACGTGCTCTATGCATGTGAAAAATGGTAGAGGCACAGACAATCGTTTTTGTATTAATTACGTCGTCTGAAATTAGAGTTTCCTACGAGTGCCGCCATTCACTTAATTTGAGTAATCATCGCATATAATAAAGAGCGTTTTAAATTTTTAAAATCTGCCAAGATATCTCTGTAGTAATAATGCACCACTGGGAACTGCGTTAATCGACATATCATGTTAAATATGTATTGTATATATATAGTTATTTCAGTTTAAGGTCTGAAAACGTATTTTTGTGCTCCTCTGTTTTCGTTTTAATTCTTAACTTGTGGTTTCAGAACAATTAATTCTGTTAAACTGTGTAAAATTTTTACATACAATGTCCACTAGCTTTGATAAACGTATACCTGTATCTTTATTTATATCTGTGCCACTATACCATTTCTGATTGTTAATTTTGTTACACTGTTCTTTCATCTTTTCCTTCAAATAACTAAAACCTATTGTAAAATATCTTACATGCATGTCAATCAACAGAGGGCTCCAAAGACCTTTACTATACTTGTATCACTATTATGTCATCAATTTATGTTTTGTAATGTATGTCAGCTATTTACCCTTCACCTGGCTAAATGTCCGTTAGCTATCGAAGGACAAATACACACATCAAAAAACGTTTTGCATTAGCTCGATTCCGAGACTTCCGGAAACTGTACAGAAAATTGGAATAGAGATCAACATTAACATCATTTACGCTCTTTTTATTGCTCATGAAAACCACACATTGCATGTTGTACACCATACAGAGAGACCTGCAGAGGTGGTGGTCTAGATTGCTGTACACACCGGTACCTTTAATACTAAGTAACATGTCCTCATACATTGATGCATGCCTGTATTCGTCGTGGCATACTATCCTCAACTTCATCAAGGCACTGTTGGTCCATATTGTCCCACTCCTCAACGACGATTCGGCGTAGATCCCTGAGAGTGGTTGGTGGGTCACGTCGCCCATAAACTGCCCTTTTCAATCTATCCCAGGCATGTTCGCTTGTGTTCGTGTCTGGAGAACATGCTGGACACTCTAGTCGAGTGATGTCGTTATCCTGAAGAAAGTCATTCACAATATGTGCACGGTGGGGGAGCGAATTATCGTCCATGAAGACGAATGCCTCGCCAAAATTTATTTTATTTAAATTTATTTAAATTTACGACTTGTCACCTGAATATGCTTTTTTATATTTCATTTTATCTGTTTCTAATATCGTGTTATAATTTCATGTATTGACTCGTTCCATGACCATGGAGACTTCTCCTTAATTTGGTCCCACGGAACAATAAATAAATAAATAAAATAAAAAATAAATAAAATACTGCCGATATGGTTGCACTATCGGTCGGAGGATGGCATTCAAGCATCGTACAGCCGTTAAGTCGCCTTCTATGACCACCAGCGGCATACGTCGGTCCCACATAATGCCACCCTAAAACAGCAGGTAACCTTCACCTTGCTGCACTCTCTGGACAGCGTGTCTAAGGCGTCCAGCCTGACCGGGTTGCCTCGAAACACGTCTCCGACGATTGTCTGGTTGAAGGCATAGGCGACACTCATTAGTGAAGAGAACATGATTCCAAATCTGAGCGGTCCATTCGGGATGTTGTTGGGCCCATCTGTACAGCGCTGCATGGTGTTGGGGTTGCAATGATAGACCTCGCCGTGGAGCGAAGCTGCGCATCATGCAGCCTATTGCGCACAGTTCGAGTCGTAACACGACGTCCTGTGGCTGCACGAAAAGCATGGTGACGTTGCTCTCAGGGTTCCTCTGAGCAATAATCCGTAGGTTGCGGTCATCCACTGCAGTTGCAGCCCTTGGCCGGCCTGAGCGAAGCATGCCATCGACAGTTCCTGTCTCTCTATATCTTCTCCATGGCCGAACAACATCGCTTTGGTTCACTCCGAGACGTCTGGACACTTCCCTTGTTGAGAGCCCTTCGTGGCACAAAGTAACAATGCGGACGCGATCGAACCGCGGTATTGACCTTCTAGGCATGGTTGAACTAGAGACAACACGAGCCGTGTACCTCTTTCCTAGTGGAATGACTGAACTGATCGGCTGTCCGACCCCCTCCGTCTAATAGGCGCTGCTCATGCCTGGTTGTTTACGTCTTTCGGCGGGTTTAGTGACATCTCCGAACACGCAAAGGGACATATCCACAGCTAACGTCTATCTTCAGTTCTGGGAACGGGGGTGACGCAAAACTTTTTTTGGTATGAGTAATTAAATATAAGCAGCAGTCAAATGAAAGCGAGAGAGTTGGAAAAAAATAAGAAAACTGGTTATTATTTCAAAAGTAATCACCATGACTGTTAATACTTGCACATATCAGCCACTGTGAGACAAGACGGCCAATACCTTGATGGGGAAGTTTTTGCGGTTGCCTACGAAACCGTGATTGTACCCAGGCGTGACACCTTTTCATCCGATCGTCGGCCACTAATATCTGGCGAGAGACTGGGACTGTAAGGAGAATGTGTAAGGGCTTCCTAGCAAAACTACTGCACAGGAAAAAATGGGCAAGCCACCAGTATGATACCTGTCTGACTGCAAGGCCAGCTGCTCTTTGACTTTCTGGAGCACGGTGCCCCAATTAACGCACAGCGGTATGTGGACACTTTACAAAATCTGAAGCCCAAGAATGTTGACGGACGGCATCATGTCGTTGCAGGATAATGCCAGCTCACGTGGTGCCAAAGTGGTTTCGACTATGCGGCAGGTGCTGCGCTGGGAAGTACTTAGATACCCTCTACACAGTTCCGTCTCTCCTGAAGCGATTTCCATATTTTTTGAGCCCTGAAGAAAGACATTCACGGCCGTCGATTTGTTTCGTCCTAAGAGGTGCATGCCTGGTTTCAACCGTGGTTCCGTAGGCAACCGAAAACATTTCTCGATGAGCGCATTGACGGTTTTCTCTCATAATGGGCTAAATGTTACTTTTGAAATAATAAACAGTTTACTCGTTTTTTTGCAACTGTCTCGTTTCCATTTGACTGCTCTTTATAAATAAGCTACGACAATCATTTACTCTTTGGCAGTCATATTTCTAACTGAATAGGGTTTTTAGTGGCGCCGCAGCGACAGAATCAGTTTGATACTGTGAGACGCCCCCCCCCCCCCCCCCCCCATGAACCATGGACCTTGCCGTTGGTGGGGAGGCTTGCGTGCCTCAGCGATACAGATAGCCGTACCGTAGGTGCAACCACAACGGAGGGGTACCTGTTGAGAGGCCAGACAAACGTGTGGTTCCTGAAGAGGGGCAGCAGCCTTTTCAGTAGTTGCAGGGGCAACAGTCTGGATGATTGACTGATCTGGCCTTGTAACAATAACCAAAACGGCCTTGCTGTGCTGGTACTGCGAACGGCTGAAAGCAAGGGGAAACTACAGCCGTAATTTTTCCCGAGGGCATACAGCTTTACTGTATGATTAAATGATGATGGCGTCCTCTTGGGTAAAATATTCCGGAGGTAAAATAGTCCCCCATTCGGATCTCCGGGCGGGGACTACTCAAGAGGATGTCGTTATCAGGAGAAAGAAAACTGGCGTTCTACGGATCGGAGCGTGGAATGTCAGATCCCTTAATCGTGCAGGTAGGTTAGAAAGTTTAAAAAAGGAAATGGATAGGTTGAAGTTAGATATAGTGGGAATTATTGAAGTTCGCTGGCAGGAGGAACAAGACTTCTGGTCAGGTGACTACAGGGTTATAAACACAAAATCAAATAGGGGTAATGCAGGAGTAGGTTTAATAATGAATAGGAAAATAGGAATGCGGGTAAGCTACTACAAACAGCATAGTGAACGCATTATTGTGGCCAAGATAGATACGAAGCCTACACCTACTACAGTAGTACAAGTTTATATGCCAACTAGCTCTGCAGATGACGAAGAAATTGAAGAAATGTATGATGAAATAAAAGAAATTATTCAGATAGTGAAGGGAGACGAAAATTTAATAGTCATGGGTGACTGGAATTCGAGTGTAGGAAAAGGGAGAGAAGGAAACATAGTAGGTGAATATGGATTGGGGCTAAGAAATGAAAGAGGAAGCCGCCTGGTAGAATTTTGCACAGAGCACAACATAATCATAGCTAACACTTGGTTTTAGAATCATGAAAGAAGGTTGTATACATGGAAGAACCCTGGAGATACTAAAAAGTAACAGATAGATTATATAATGGTAAGACAGAGATTTAGGAACCAGGTTTTAAATTGTAAGACATTTCCAGGGGCAGATGTGGACTCTGACCACAATCTATTGGTTATGAACTGTAGATTAAAACTGAAGAAACTGCAAAAAGGTGGGAATTTAAGGAGATGGGACCTGGATAAACTGAAAGAACCAGAGGTTGTACAGAGTTTCAGGGAGAGCATAAGGGAGCAATTGACAGGAATGGGGGAAATAAATACAGTAGAAGAAGAATGGGTAGCTTTGAGGGATGAAGTAGTGAAGGCAGGAGAGGATCAAGTAGGTAAAAAGACGAGGGCTAATAGAAATCCTTGGGTAACAGAAGAAATATTGAATTTAATTGATGAAAGGAGAAAATATAAAAATGCAGTAAATGAAGCAGGCAAAAAGGGATCTTTGAGCTGAAAACCGCAACAACAAAAACACTAGCGCTCGGGATTCTAGCCTATCTAATTTCATTCAGAAATAAGTCTCCTCTTCGTTTTCGAGAAGAGAATCGCCACTCATTAAAGTATAACTGGAAATCGTCGGCATATAAAGCGATATTTATAGGAGGACAATATTGATGTCATTTACACCCAAGGAGAACAGTGTTGGGCTCCTGATTGTCACCTGTCAGAGAACATGTTCCTAGAAAGACTCTTCATTCCTACACACAACGCGCTGCTGTTTGTTTCTCATGCAGCATTAAGTCTACTGTAGTACATTATCTGAAAATATGTCACATTTTTAAGCACTACGTCAAGGTCGATAAAATGGCGAAGGCTAGTAGTGTCAACATTTACGTTGACCAAATCGCTCTCCTCGTTCACGCTAAGACTATTGGTGACTGAACTGTAACCCAAGAGAAGAGTGACGGTATTTTTTTGTTATAACTCTGCTGTAAATTACCAAATACATCTTGGGGAGCTAGTACCAACAACTTGGGAACCAGCACCATCTCTTTGATTTACTTTGTACCCTCGTTTGGATCAGCAGCCACCACACAGCTCTTGTTGACGTCCAGCTCAACCGAGCCTTGAGATTAGTTACGGGAACAATCAGGGCAACACCAGCTCAGTGACACAGCACGGCCCCAGACTAGACGTCATGCTCATCTAAAATCTCACCTTAAAAAAAATGTTCTAAAATTCACGATGATTCTACCCAATTTACACACATGGAAATAAGGCTGAAATCAAGAAATCTGCAGTGCGTACAGTAACAACTTCCAAACTTTACTACAGACGAGCAATGGCGATCGCAGTGGATATAAGAACACAGAAAGTGTAGCCTCATAAAAGAGTCGACAATAAAAATCGATGATTCAGACCAGAGTAGAAAGGTACAGTGCATCCTCAACAGAATCAGTGGTGGGCAGGCAATATGCAGTAAATCACTGTTGCAGTAGAGACTGGCCGAACAGTCGTGTGACAAATGAGAAGCCAAAGAGCATTCTTCCAAATAGGCTTGGAATGCCGAAATATCCACTTTGAAGAGTAGCTTCAAGAGATTCACATTTCGCCTGCAGCACTGGACTGGCTACAGAATTGTAACCTGTGTCTGTGTATCCACTTTTTAAATTCTTAAATTTCACTTTTTATTCATGTTTTACCATGTTTGTATAATTTCTGTTCGTATTTATGTTATATACCTGGTTTTTATCAAGCAATGTGCAATGTGCGTATACTACATCGGAGCGCCGTAGAAAAATGCGGCGCCGTGTCGACTCCCTTCCGTCCGTTGGGGTAATTACGGGCTGAAGACTTGCTCACCCGCGGACGGCCGGTGCCCCGAGGCGTGCCCCGCTGACAGGACACGGCGGGCAGGAAGGTCGGACTATCCGGTGGCGGCTTTGATGTCTGCAGGCTCGCCGAGACAAAAGACGGCCACCCCGCCTCCGCCGCGGCCGTCGCGGCCGATGATTAATAACGCGAGCCCGGCCACCTGTTGGGCCGCTCCTCTGGTATGCGCCGGACCGCCTGATAAACGCACATACCACTCAGCCTGCGGCTCCGACTCACCGGTAACGCACCGCATTGCCTGCCCGCCGCGGCAGTTATCCCGTGTCGGAATGCTTCGCAGTCTAATTTTTCGGTCCACAACAGGACTTATATAAAACGTTCGAGTCCTATGCTTCACCGAGAACATAAATGCAGAAATGCGTACTGCCCACCTGTCAATACGCCCTGTCATATGTGAACGAGCCAGGACCCAGCAAAGAGCTTGGTTGTCAGGTTCTAAACAACACTGACGGTGCTCTAAGTAGAACTGAAATTTTTCAGCACCGATTAGGACAGCGACAGCCTCAGGCTTGCAGGTCGAAGACTTGGCCTCTGCGGTCGTTAAAGCCGAGTGACGCATAAGAGATAGGACGCCACTCCCTGTGCTGTTTATGCAACAACACGGCTGCTGTTCCTGGACGTGAACCATCAATTTGTACTCTACTGGCCATTAAAATTGCTACACCAAGAAGAAGTGCAGATGATAAACGGGTATTCACTGGACAAATATATTATACTAGAACTGACTTGTGATTACATTTTCACGAAATTTGGATGCATAGATCCTGAGAAATCAGTACCCAGAACAAACACCTCTGGCCGTAATAACGGCCTTGATACGCCCGGGCATTGAGTCAAACAGAGCTTGGATGGCGTGTACAGGTACAGCTGCCCATGCAGGTTCAACACGATACCACAGTTCATCAAGAGTAGTGACTGGCGTATTGTGACGAGCCAGTTGCTCAGCTACCATTGACCAGACGTTTTCAATTGGTGAGAGATCTGGAGAACGTGCTGGCCAGGGCAGCAGTCGAACATTTTCTGTATCCAGAAAGGTCCATACAGGACCTGCAACATGCGATCGTTCATTGTCGTGCTGAAATGTAGGGTTTCGCAGGGATCGAATTAAGGGTAGAGCCACGGGTCGTAACACATCTGAAATGTAACGTCCACTGCTCAAAGTGCCGTCAATGCGAACAAGAGGTGACCGAGACTTGTAACCAGTGGCACCCCATACCATCACGCCGGGTGATACGCCTGTATGGCGATGACCAATACACGCTTCCAATGTGTGTTCACCACGATGTCGCCAAACACGGATGCGACCATCATGATGCTGTAAACAGAACCTGGATTCATCCAAAAAATGAATTTTTGCCATTCGTGCACCCAGGTTCGTCGTTGAGTACACCATCGCAGGCGCTCTTGCCTGTGATGCAGCGTCAAGGGTAACCGCAGCCATGGTCTCCGAGCTGATAGTCCATGCTGCTGCAAACGTCGTCGAACTGTTCGTGCAGATGGTTGTTGTCTTGCAAACGTCCCCAGGGACGAGACGTGGCTGCCCGATCCGTTACAGCCCTGCGGATAAGATGCCTTTCATCTCGACTGCTAGTGATACGAGGCCGTTGGGATCCAGCACGGTGTTCCGTATTACCCTCCTGAACCCACCGATTCGATATTCTGCTAACAGTCATTGGATCTCGAACAACGCGAGCAGCAATGTCACGATACGATAAACTGAAACGCGATAGGCTACAATCCGACATTTACCAAAGTCGGAAACGTGATGGTACGCATTTCTCCTCCTTACGCGAGGTATCACAACAACGTTTCACCAAGCAACGCTGGTCAACTGCTGTTGGTGTATGAGAAATCGGTTGGAAACTTTCCTCATGTCAGCACGTTTTAGGTGTCGCCACTGCCGCCAACCTTGTGTGAATGCTCTGAAAAGCTAATCATTTGCCTATCACAACATTTCGCGTCTGTAACACGTCATATTCGTGGTGTAGCAATTTTAATGGCCAGTAGTGTAATAAAACGTTAAATCAAAATTCTGGAGGGCTATACCGGGGCGTTACTGAGGGCGCTCTTCATGGGGGCGTCAAAGGCGGCTCACTGACTTTCAGTCCATTGAATTCGTAAGCTTTCCTGCGTAACAAGGGCAATAGACTCAAAAGAGATCTCGGACAGCATTAAATTGCCCTTTGACGGTTTTACAGTTAAATCCGTCTCCCACAACCTTGCCAGTACCTGGCGGAATTGCTGCAGATGTTCAGGAAAAGTCTTGCTGTAAATGACGACACCATCCAAGTAATTATAAAGAAATTGGAGCTTGGTATCACCTAAAAGAGAACTGAGCAAACGATGAAGGACGGCTGCACCAGTGTACTGCCCGAAAGTGCCGCAGTTAAATTCATACAGATTCCAATCCGTAACACTTGCTGTCAAAGATTTCGACTTCTCCACCAGGAGGATTTGGTAATGAGCTTGGTTGAGGACGAGGACAGTGAAATATCTTGCCCCAGAAAATCATGTGAAACAATGGTGCAGATCAGGCACGGGGACTGATTCAAGTACCACCTCGTTACTCAAAAGACATAATCAACAACAGATATAACTTCTTGCAATTTTGTCATATGATGACATCGTTGGAGACCGTGGCTGTTATTTGAAGACAAATATCGATGGTGTTGAGACAGCGACCAGCCACAAATTGATTTTCAGTTCATTTATTCAAAAGGTACCGTTACCGGTTTTGAATCATTATGATTCATCTTCAGACGGTTTTCGTGCTTTCATTACAACAAGTGGCGTGGTTTTTACAGATTAATTGTCGTGAAATGTCGGTTTGGAGTGTTTGTTTTCATAGATTTCGTCCAACAGATGTGAATACATTCCCACTGCATTCTTATCGTTGCACACTGAACACTTTAAGTTTGTCACAGAATAGATTTCTAATATGCACCATATGTTTTGATACATAACTTCTCCTCCATTAAGCTTTTTCACCAAAAAAATAGGGGAAGCGTAAGGTGAAGTTGATGGATGGATAACACCCTTGGCCAACATTTTCTCTATTTCTTGGCGCAACGTCTTCATCTTCGTTGGTGCCAGGTGGTAGGAACCCCATCCGTCAGTTGGATCTGATATTCGATCCCAATCGTCAAACCTAATTTATCAGTAACTATGTGAGGAAATTGCAGCAACACCGCTCACACTTGGTGAGCCTCCTCGATCTAAAGATGGTCCGTTACCAGGCCGCCATCAAATGAACCCTTGGCTTGTGAACACGCCGGCAAAGTCAAATCTTATGGAGGGCGCGAACTGCAAATAAAAGTGCCCTTGACCATAATCGAAGAAGAGTCCGGCCCTACTAATAAAATCACAGCGCAGCAGAAATCAATACTCTGACCTTTAATGACCATGACTTGAAGGGGTCGGGAAAAATGGTCCAGCCTGCAATAAATGGGCAACGACCCAAGGGTGGCGAGATGCTGTCCGCTACCCGTACGACATCCGGTAAACATGGGTCGTAACTGTGTAAACTTACAAATAGCCTGTTGTCTGAGGTACCAGTTGTAGCTCAATAAAAACACCGAACTACCAGAATCAAATAGCCCATAAACAAGTTCGTGATTAATACTCGCGCAAGTATAAGGGAGGGGATGCAAACCAGCTGCGCTTAAGTGATTACAGGCGCTGTGGCTGCTGAAGTAAAAAATGTTCAGGATGATTAGACCGAGTCTTACGCTTTAAACTTCTCCTTCAAAGCTCGACGTTTCTAGACCTCTGCTGGGATCTCCTTCAGGATTCCTCTGACGTCCCCGGTTAGCCGTTCAGCAGGCCGGGGGCACCAGTCGGCTACTGAAGGAATCCCGGCGGTGGGGCCAGACATTGAAGCACTCAATGTTCAACTAACACGGGACAATAATGTCGTCGACACACGGGACGAGTTACCTGACGTTAACGTGGTGCTCTGAGTTTTCTGACGTCACGTCATGCTGTTTCCTGTTGAGGAGCTATTGCGTCAAGTGAAACGCAAAATAAGTTCTGCGATATTTCGGCAACTTGCCACTTAAAGTAGAACCAATAAGAAGCAAGAACGCTCGCTACGTCGTAAGCAGAACATGCGAGACACCACACTGTTTATGTTATACCTTACTCCCTATGAATACTATGCTCTTTCAAAGCACCAGCGCATTGAATGTCTCGAGAAAGCGTTGTTATTGGTGCGATTTGCTGTAGTAAAATGACGGGGAACTTCGTGGGGATGGGTAAAGAAATTTCGTATTTAGTTATTTTCGCATTACAATTCGCCTTTTATGAAAGTAAGCAGTTTTAAGGCAATATCACATCGAAGATTCACGAAAAACATGTCGTTATAATTAAATGTCAGTTAATAACACATTAGTGATTAAAGCCTTAATGCCGTAAAATGAAATACAAAATTTCAGTGTGGCGTAGGCAGACGAGGCACCACGTTGTGGAATAGCAAGGTTCGAACGTAGAACGGTTGGCGTCCAGCTGAATCCAATTTTTATTTTTTTCCCACCTTCGCGTTTGCTAAAAGACTGTGGGACTTCCTTACGAAGTTAATAGACATCATTTCCGTAGTATTTGATGTTACGTAAATTTAAGTGCGCTCTCTGTCAGGAGTAAGTTTCTTGTTTTCGTGAAGTTTTATCTTTATAAAATCATCTTGCTCAAGTTGGAAACTCCTGTTTACTATTTAAAATTTAAGCCGATGTCCTTACTGTCTGAGCATATAACTTTTCTTTTTATCTTATTATATGTTCACGGATACTGGAGTTTTTATTTGTATCACTGACAAAAGAACAACATGACTATCATATGGACAAGGGAGGAAATGTTCGTCTTAATAGACCTAACGTAGGAATGTTACGTGCGTCCACTTTCGTGAACAAACTGTATGGTTTGCTGGCCAACAGCCACTGAAGAGCGCAGAGAGCGCAAAATCAAGCTAATTACCTCGTCCCGTGTGCCGACAGCGTTGTGTCTCGTGTTGGATATTCCGTGCGCATCCATGTCAGCGTTAGCTGCCTTGTTCCGCGTGACGACGGCTTAGAGGGTTCGCTTGAGCAGTTGCGTTTCGTTATTTTCGTGTCTTCTGTTTTTATAAGGGGCGATCAAAAGGTTTCCATTTGAGGGCGTTGCTGTAGCATATATGCAACGCAGCACGACTCCGATGCGGATAACTAGCATTCGGGAGGATCAAAGTGCAAATGCACATATATGCATCCAGATTTCAAAGGCAACGGCTAATTCCTTCCCTATCCTTGTGCTCCGGCTCTAACGACCTCGATGTCGGCGGAACGTTAAACTCTGTTCTTCCTCTTTTTCTCTGCCTGTCCGGGTATATAAGCACCGACTTGTAGGCAGGGGTCAGTGTAGCATCCGTGTCTTTCTGACGTGCGTGCAGTAAATGTGCAAACGTGAGCTATGTCGAAGTTATTACCAAATACGTCGAAACCGGACAACGTGCAGTTATTGTTTTCGTGGTTGCCGAAGGATGAACACTGGTAAACATCCATCGGAGAATGAAAAATGTGTAACAATGAAAAATGTGAATGTGGCAGTATGTCCTTCGAAAACCACCGTTGTGGGTTGGTGCACGACAACGGGCGCTGCAGCTTCACGAAAACGCACGTCCTCATATTGCAAATACCATAACGCTGAAGTGACCCAAGTGGGAGTCACTCGAGCACCTGCCGTATAGTCCTGACCTCTTCCTCTGCGCTTGTCATGCTTTCGGTTCCTTAAAAAACGTGCTGAAGGACCGAGGATGGACAAAGATGTGCATGTGCAGCAGGCATTTACGGACTTTTCACGCAGCAGGACACGGTGTTTACAAAACGGGTATTTCCACACTGGTGCGTCGTTGGAATGACCGCCTGAGTCCTCACGCGAGTGCTCACGCATAAGGACTCTGGTTCTGGACTGCAGGGCCTTACGGCCTTCGACAGGAAACTTTACGATCATCCCTCATACTTTGTATAAAATAAACTTTGCCTAGTTTCACCTCTTCACTCAATTTTAACTGCACCTTTTCATCTTCTTGCACGAATAGCATTAACGGGTAGCATTAGTGGCAGAACAACTGAGAGAAAATTGGGAATACATTTCACATAAATTTTCTCAGCATGTTATAGTCTTAGGTGGAGATTTCAATTTATCAGATATAGACTGGGACACTCAGATGTTTAGGACGGGTGGTAGGGACAGAGCATTTAGTGACACTATACTGAGTGCACTATCCGAAAATTGTTGTTGTTGTTGTTGTGGTCTTCAGTCCTGAGACTGTTTTGATGCAGCTCTCCATGCTACTCTATCCTGTGCAAGCTTCTTCATCTCCCAGTACCTACTGCAACCTACATCCTTCTGAATCTGCTTAGTGTATTGATCTCTTGGTCTCCCTCTACGATTTTTACCCTCCACGCTGCCCTCCAATGCTAAATTTGTGATCCCTTGATGCCTCAAAACATGTCCTACCAACCGATCCCTTCTTCTAGTCAAGTTGTGCCACAAACTTCTCTTCTCCCCAATCCTATTCAATACCTCCTCATTAGTTAACTGATCTACCTACCTTATCTTCAGCATTCTTCTGTAGCACCACATTTCGAAAGCTTCTATTCTCTTCTTGTCCAAAGTGGTTATCGTCCATGTTTCACTTCCATACATGGCTACACTCCATACAAATACTTTCACAAACGACTTCCTGATACTTAAATCCATACCCGATGTTAACAAATTTCTCTTCTTCAGAAACGATTTCCTTGCCATTGCCAGTCTACATTTTATATCCTCTCTACTTCGACCATCATCAGTTATTTTACTCCCTAAATAGCAAAACTCCTTTCCTACTTTGTCTCATTTCCTAATCTAATCCCCTCAGCATCACCCGATTTAATTTGACTACATTCCATTATCCTCGTTTTGCTTTTGTTGATGTTCATCTTATATCCTCCTTTCAAGACACTGTCCATTCCGTTCAACTGCTCTTCCAAGTCCTTTGCTGTCTCTGACAGAATTACAATGTCATCGGCGAACCTCAAAGTTTTTACTTCTTCTCCATGAATTTTAATACCTACTCCGAATTTTTCTTTTGGTTCCTTTACTGCTTGCTCAATATACAGATTGAATAACATCGGGGAGAGGCTACAACCCTGTCTCACTCCTTTCCCAACCACTGCTTCCCTTTCATGCCCCTCGACTCTTATAACTGCCATCTGGTTTCTGTACAAATTGTAAATAGCCTTTCGCTCCCTGTATTTTACCCCTGCCACCTTCAGAATTTGAAAGAGAGTATTCCAGTTAACGTTGTCAAAAGCTTTCTCTAAGTCTACAAATCCGAAAATTACCTCGAGCAATTAAACAGAGAACCGACTCGTGGAGATAACATCTTGGACCTACTGATAACAAACAGACCCGAACTTTTCGACTCTGTATGTGCAGAACAGGTAATCAGTGATCATAAGGTCGTTGCAGCATCCCTGAAAATGGAACTTAATAGGAGTATAAAAAAAGGGAGGAAGGTTTATCTGTTTAGCAAGAGTAATAGAAGGCAGATTTCAGACTACCTAACAGATCAAAACGAAAATTTCTGTTCCGACACTGACAATGTTGAGTGTTTATGGAAAAAGTTCAAGGCAATCGTAAAATGCGTTTTAGACAGGTATGTGCTGAGTAAAACTGTGAGGGACGGGAAAAACCCATCGTGGTACAACAACAAAGTTAGGAATCTACTGCGAATGCAAAGAGAGCTTCACTCCAAGTTTAAACGCAGCCAAAACCTCTCAGACAAACAGAACCTAAACGATGTCAAAGTTAGCGTAAGGAGGGCTATGCGTGAAGCGTTCAGTGAATTCGAAAGTAAAATTCTATGTACCGACTTGACAGAAAATCCTAGGAAGTTCTGGTCTTACGTTAAATCAGTAAGTGGCTCGAAACAGCATATCCAGACACTCCGGGATGATGATGGCATTGAAACAGAGGATGACACGCGTAAAGCTGAAATACTAAACACCTTTTTCCAAAGCTGTCTCACAGAGGAAGACCGCACTGCAGTTCCTTCTCTAAATCCTCGCACAAACGAAAAAATGGCTGACATCGAAATAAGTGTCCAAGGAATAGAAAAGCAACTGGAATCACTCAACAGAGGAAAGTCCACTGGACCTGACGGAATACCAATTCGATTCTACGCAGAGTACGCGAAAGAACTTGCCCCCCTTCTAACAGCCGTGTACCGCAAGTCTCTAGAGGAACGGAGGGTTCCAAATGATTGGAAACGAGCACAGGTAGTCCCAGTCTTCAATAAGGGTCGTCGAGCAAATGCGCAAAACTATAGACCTATATCTCTGACGTCGATCTGTTGCAGAATTTTAGAACATGTTTTTTGCTCGAGTATCATGTCGTTTTTGAAAACTCAGAATCTACTATGTAGGAATCAACATGGATTCCGGAAACAGCGATCGTGTGAGACCCAACTCGCTTTATTTGTTCATGAGACCCAGAAAATATTAGATACAGGCTCCCAGGTAGATGCTATTTTTCTTGACTTCCGGAAGGCGTTTGATACAGTTCCGCACTGTCGCCTGATAAACAAAGTAAGAGCCTACGGAATATCAGACCAGCTGTGTGACTGGATTGAAGAGTTTTTAGCAAACAGAACACAGCATGTTGTTATCAATGGAGAGACGTCTACAGATGTTAAAGTAACCTCTGGCGTGCCACAGGGGAGTGTTATGGAACCATTGCTTTTCACAATATATATAAATGACCTAGTAGATAGTGTCGGAAGTTCCATGCGGCTTTTCGCGGATGATGCTGTAGTACACAGAGAAGTTGCAGCATTAGAAAATTGTAGCGAAATGCAGGGAGATCTGCAGCGGATAGGCACTTGGTGCAGGGAGTGGCAACTGTCCCTTAACATGGACAAATGTAATGTATTGCGAATACATAGAAAGAAGGATCCTTTATTGTATGATTATATGATAGCGGAACAAACACTGGTAGCAGTTACTTCTGTAAAATATCTGGGAGTATGCGTGCGGAACGATTTGAAGTGGAATGATCATATAAAATTAATTGTTGGTAAGGCGGGTACCAGGTTGAGATTCATTGGGAGAGTGCTTAGAAAATGTAGTCCATCAACAAAGGAGGTGGCTTACAAAACACTCGTTCGACCTATACTTGAGTATTGCTCATCAGTGTGGGATCCGTACCAGATCGGGTTGACGGAGGAGATAGAGAAGATCCAAAGAAGAGCGGCGCGTTTCGTCACAGGGTTATTTGGTAACCGTGATAGCGTTACGGAGATGTTTAGCAAACTCAAGTGGCAGACTCTGCAAGAGAGGCGCTTTGCATCGCGGTGTAGCTTGCTCGCCAGGTTTCGAGAGGGTGCTTTTCTGGATGAGGTATCGAATATATTCCTTCCCCCTACTTATACCTCCCGAGGAGATCACGAATGTAAAATTAGAGAGATTAGAGCGCGCACGGAGTCTTTCAGACAGTCGTTCTTCCCGCGAACCATACGCGACTGGAACAGGAAAGGGAGGTAATGACAGTGGCACGTAAAGTGCCCTCCGCCACACATCGTTGGGTGGCTTGCGGAGTATAAATGTAGATGTAGATGTAGACAAAGTATGTCATAATAAAGAACCAGACTCGAGAGGATAATACAAGAAATTTGGCATCCAGAAAATCACATCGAAAAGCTTAATACCAGGTTGTTCAATATGAATCAGGCCCTACGAATGAACGCTTTAAGCTGAATTATGCTTTTTAGTGAGTTTCACGAAATTCCGATGCTCTTTGTGTATTCTCTGACGTCTTGTATCTTATATGACATAATGCAGGATCTGTTAATGCTTTACAAACGACCGTTTCTAAATGTTCACTTGAAGGTGACTAAGCTGGCGAATTTACTCAGCAGTTTTTGTTGTTGTGGTTTTCAGTCCTGAGACTGGTTTGATGCAGATCTCCATGCTACTCTATCCTGCGCAAGCTTCTTCATCTCCCAGTACCTACTGCAACCTACATCTTTCTGAATCTGCTTAGTGTATTCATCTCTTGGTCTCCCTCTACGATTTTTACCCCCCACGCTGCCCTCCAATACTAAATTGGTGATCCCTTGATGCCTCAGAACATGTCCTACCAACCGATCCCTTCTTCTAGTCAAGTTGTGCCACAAACTTCTCTTCTCTCCAATCCTATTCAGCACCTCATCATTAGTTATGTGACCTACCCATCTAATCTTCAGCATTCTTCTGTAGTACCACATTTCGAAAGCTTCTATTCTCTTCTTGTCTAAACTATTTATCGTCCATGTTTCACTTCCATACATGGCTACGTAGACTCCATACAAATACTTTCAGAAACGACTTCCTGATACTTAAATCTATACTCGATGTTAACAAATTTCTATTCTTCAGAAACGCTTTCCTTCCCGTTGCCAGTCTACATTTTATATCCTATCTACTTCGACCATCATCAGTTATTTTGCTCCCCAAATAGCAAAACTCCTTTACTACTTTAAGTGTCTCATTTCCTAATCTAATACCCTCAACATCACCCAACTTAATTCGATTACATTCCATTATCCTCGTTTTGCTTTTGTTGATGTTCATCTTATATTCTCCCTTCATGACACTATCCATTCCGTTCAACTGCTCTTCCAAGTCCTTTGCTGTCTCTGACAGAATTACAATGTCATCGGCGAACCTCAAAGTTTTTATTTCTTCTCCATGGATTTTAATACCTACTCCGAGGTCCGCAGCTCGTGGTCGTGCGGTAGCGTTCTCGCTTCCCACGCCCGGTTTCCCGGGTTCGATTCCCGGCGAAGTCAGGGATTTTCTCTGCCTCGTGATGACTGGGTGTTGTGTGATGTCCTTAGGTTAGTTACGTTTAAGTAGTTCTAAGTTCTAGGGGACTGATGACCATAGCTGTTAAGTCCCATAGTGCTCAGAGCCATTTGAACCATTTGAACCTACTCCGAATTTTTCTTTTGTTTCCTTCACTGCTTGCTCAACATACAGATTGAATAACACCGGGGAGAGGCTATAACCCTGTCTCACTCCCTTCCCAACCACTGCTTCCCTTTCATGCCCATCAACTCTTATAACTGCCATTTGGTTTCTATACAAATTGTAAATAGCCTTTCGCTCCCTGTATTTTACCCCTGCCACCTTCAGAATTTGAAAGAGAGTATTCCAGTCAACATTGTCGAAAGCTTTCTCTAAGTCTACAAATGCTAGAAACGTAGGTTTGCCTTTCCTTAATCTAGCTTCTAAGATAAGCTGTAGGGTCAGTATTGCCTCACGTGTTCCAATATTTCTACGGAATCCAAAGTGATCTTCCCCAAGGTCGGCTTCTACTAGTTTTTCCATTCGTCTGTAAAGACGATGGTGGAAAGAACATTGGCCCACTGTTCGACCGTCAAAGTGGCATGTTAACGACTCCACCCTAGACCCTGAAGAGGCATCAGAGGTACACATACGGCAGGTCTCCGGCAATAAAGGCCACTCTGCAGAAGCCTTCACTACACCGTTTTCCTCGATACAAGACGTCCAACGGGTGCTGCGAGGTCAGATGCCAGCTGCCGTGCTGTCTAAGGCGGTACCGTTGTTCCCTTACAGCCTAATAACGGTCCTCTCTTTCTGATGTCACACGTGGTCGGACTTGCTCTGGTCTTCGGGATACAGTTTCGGTCTCTGTGAACTGTTGCCACATCCGTAAAACAGCAGAACGATTCACGTTACGCCATCGGACCACATCAGTTTGTGATTGTCCTGCTTCCATTCTTCCTAAGTCCCTCCACCAATGAGAGTCTGGTAGGCGTCTTCACCGTGCCATACGGCACCATCTATGACTGTGTACATAGTGGTTGTGTATTTGGACTCTCCCAAGGATATGATCAGTTCTGAAGGAACGTCATCTGTTCCAAGGGTCTTGTTTCAACTTAGATCTTTCAGTGCTCTACCAAATACTTCTCGAGGTATATCTCCCATCTCATCTTCATCTACTTTTCTACAATATTGCCCTCAAGTTCATTTTGCTTGCAAAGCTGCGCTACATATGCCTTCCACCTTTGCCTTCTTTGCTTATGATACGTTCATTTTATTACTATGTAACCACACTCTTGGTGTCTCAGCTCATAATCAACCTATCGTTTACATGTATAAATATAGGACTTTCGTACCCTAATCATTCGAAGTTTGAGACATCAGTTACGTGCAACAGTTAAGTGCAATGTGCAACTGTTGACATAAATGTAGATATAACTTCGCTCCTGTTTCTGAAGGGGTAAGAAGTGAAGAATAATACCCATTGCGATACGAAGTAAGACACTGCATCAATACAGTTACATCATTACAAAACATAATGATATGGCGATGGATCTCGCCTGAGAGAACCAAAAGTCCCTACATACCTGAACGCTGCTGCAGAAGGGACGCTTCACTGGATGAGAAGAATCCAATATATGAGTATTTACTAAAAATATATGTAATTACAAGAGCAGTGAATAATCACTTAAAAACTCTTGCAAGAGATCGATCACATCGCCGAAGTGCATGATCATCATGTAAAGGGCTCTATAAAATGTTCAAATAACTTACAGGAATCCATCGACAACTCCCGATATTATTTAGACAAGTGCAGACCCTGTCATTTACACCACAAAACTGCAAAATGGTTCAAATGGCTTTGAGCACTATGGGACTCAACTGCTGAGGTCATTAGTCCCCTAGAACTTAGAACTAGTTAAACCTAACTAACCTAAGGACATCACAAACATCCATGCCCGAGGCAGGATTCAAACCTGCGACCGTAGCGGTCTTGCTGTTCCAGACTGCAGCGTCTTTAACCGCACGGCCACTTCGGTCGGCCACAAAACTGCAGCAAGTGTGTTTTTTCAGACATGTAGACGATACTTCCACTGTTTGGCTTCGTGGTAGTGAGAATTTGAACTACCTTTTAGAACACCTGAATTCAACCACTCGAATATTTATTTCACGATGGAGTTCGAAAAGGGTGGCTGCCTTCCCTCCCTTGATGTGTTGGTCAGGAAGAAGGATGACGGCACGTTAGGACATGCTGCTTATAGGAGGCCTGAAGTCTACTCACACTGACTTGCACGAGGTGCATTCAAGTTCTAAGGCCTCCGATTTTTTTTCTCCGGACTGAAAAGAGATAGAAACATGCGCATTGTTTTAAAATGAGGCCGTGTTCATTGTCAATACGTCCCAGAGATGGCAGCACCGTACGGCAGATGGAATTTTACCGCCAGCGGCGAGAATGAGAACTGTTTTAAATACTTAAAATGGCGACGTTTTCCTTACTTGAACAGCGTGCAATCATTCGTTTTCTGAATTTGCGTCGTGTGAAACCAATTGATATTCATCGACAGTTGAAGGAGACATGTGGTGATGGAGTTATGGATGTGTCGAAAGTGCGTTCGTGGGTGCGACAGTTTAATGAAGGCAGAACATCGTGTGACAACAAACCGAAACAACCTTGGGCTCGCACAAGCCGGTCTGACGACATGATCGAGAAAGTGGAGAGAATTGTTTCGGGGGATCGCCAAATGACTGTTGAACAGATCGCCTCCAGAGTTGGCATTTTTGTGGATTCTGTGCACACAATCCTGCATGACGACCTGAAAATGCGAAAAGTGTCATCCAGGGGGATGCCACGAATGCTGACGGAAGACCACACGGCTGCCCGTGTGGCATGTTGCCAAGCAATGTTGACGCGCAACGACACCATGAATGGGACTTTCTTTTCGTCGGTTGTGACAATGGATGAGACGTGGATGCCATTTTTCAATCCAGAAACAAAGCGCAAGTGAGCTCAATGGAAGCACACAGATTCACCACCACCAAAAAAATTTCGGGTAACCTCCAGTGCTGAAAAAATGATGGTCCATGTTCTGGGACAGCGAGGGCGTAATCCTTACTCATTTCGTTCCAAAGGGCACTACGGTAACAGGTGCATCCTACGAAAATGTTTTGAAGAACAAATTCCTTCCTGCACTGCAACAAAAACGTCCGAGAAGGGCTGCACGTGTGCTGTTTCACCAAGACAATGCACCCACACATCGAGCTAACGTTACGCAACAGTTTCTTCGTGATAACAACTTTGAAGTGATTCCTCATGAGCCGGCCGAAGTGGCCGTGCGGTTAAAGGCGCAGCAGTCTGGAACCGCAAGACCGCTACGGTCGCTGGTTCGAATCCTGCCTCGGGCATGGATGTTTGTGATGTCCTTAGGTTAGTTAGGTTTAACTAGTTCTAAGTTCTAGGGGACTAATGACCTCAGCAGTTGAGTCCCATAGTGCTCAGAGCCATTTGAACCATTTTTTTTATTCCTCATGCTCCCCACTCACCTGACCTGGCTCCTAGTGACTTTTGGCTTTTTCCAACAATGAAAGACACTCTCCGTGGCCGCACATTCACCAACCATGCTGCTATTGCCTCAGCGATTTTCCAGTGGTCAAAACAGACTCCTAAAGAAGCCTTCGCCGCTGCCATGGAATCATGGCGTCAGCGTTGTGAAAAATGTGTACGTCTGCAGGGCGATTACGTCGAGAAGTAACGCCAGTTTCATCGATTTCGGGAGAGTAGTTAATTAGAAAAAAAATCGGAGGCCTTAGAACTTGAATGCACCTCGTATATACGGGCTAACAGGCTAACCATCCGGCTCAATGTGAAGTGGTTCTTTGTACCTTGGTTCACAAGGCCCACTTGATCTGGAACCCTGAAAGTTTGTCAGACGAGTTAGCCCATCTTGAGGTCACCTTTTGTCAGAATGGTTGTAGTGAAAGTCAAATCAGAGGTGCGTTGCGCTATTGAACAACCGTACATGGGTGAGTCATGATAATACTGATGTGGTACCAAATTCAATGGCCTTTTTGCCTTACGTAGGGAGCATTTCCAACAGAATTGGTCGCATTTTGCTGAAATTTGATGTGAAATGTGTTTCTCGGCCACCATCTAAGGATAGATTCCTTTTATATTCGGTAAGGTATGATCTTGGTTTGTGTAAGGCGGGTATCTATCTTATTTCTTGCTGTTGTGGCACGTAATATATTGGGCAGACTGTCAGGTCTGTAGAGGACAGATGTACTGTGCATGAGCTGTGGTGTCACCGCTAGACACCACACATGCTAGGTGGTAACTTAAATCGGCCGCGGTCCTTAGTACATGTCGGACCCGCGTGTCGCCACTGTGTGATCGCAAACCTAGCGCCACCACATGGCAGGTCACAAGACACGGAATAGACCTCGCCCCAGTTGTACGGACGACATAGCTTGCGACCAGACGTACGAAGCTTTCCTCTCATTTGCCGAGAGACAGATAGAATAGCCTTCAGCTTAGTCCATAGCTACTACCTAGCAAGGCGCCATTTGTATCAGTGCTTATAGCTTACTAATATTCAAGAGAGATGTATTCCAACAAGAGAATAAAGTTAAGTATTATAAAACTACGTACTTTTCTTTAGTGCATTAATAAGTCTCCTGTTCCAGTACTTCAAGCCCGTCTGCGTTAGTTTAGCGTGCACCTAGCTACCTCATTGTGTCTATGCTGTATGAACTAGACACAACATTATTTGGCGACGAGGAGTGGTGCCGCGCCCACGTTGCCTTAATTGATTGTACTTTGCTCTGATTTGCTTGTGTCATGGCTTCGCCACATTCTCCAGATGTACTGTCCGAATTTTTTCGCTTGCAGAATCAGCAGACGCAGGCGTTATTGGAAGCCCTTGGACAGCTCGTCCAGGGTCAACGTGCGCTACAAAACGATGCGGCAGCCGCCGCTTCTTCGCTACCGCTGCCACAAAACGCTGTTGCACCTCCTTTTCGACCGTACGTGGCGGCCGAAGAGACCTGGCACGAATGGTCTCGCCAGTTCAACTTTCACCTCGCCGCCTACAGAATACAAGGTAAAGAGTGGCAGCCGTTTTTGCTTTCTTGTGTCGGTGTGTCTACCTACCGTGTGATTGTGAAATTGTTTCCCCGACGCGACGTAGCAACTCTGTCCTACGAAGAAATTTTGTCTGCTTTAGATGCCTATTTCAAAGAAACAGTAAATGTAGTTGCAAAACGGTATACGTTCTTTCGTACAAAACGTACGGCCGGTCAGACTAATAGGGAGTGGGTAGCAACTTTGCAAGGACTTACTAGGGAGTGTGCATTTGAATGTGACTGTGGCCTCCCTTATTCAGATACTATGGTGCGTGATGCAATAGCACAGAACGTGTCTGATGTTCGCATAAGGGAACAGATTTTGAAACTAGTAAATCCCTCCCTTCAACAAGTGATAGACATATTGGACAGGCAAGACACACTTGACTTTGCTCAGGACTCATTTGCAACTTCGCCAGCAGTGTGTCACATTACCCGGCCTGCCGGGCCCGCTGCACGGGACGCTACGCGGCCCTCGCGCCTGTCGGCACAGCGGCAGCCTGGCTTGCAAACACGTGCGCCGCGTAAGCAAGCAAATGCAGTGAAATCATGCCCGCGGTGTGCAACTAGACATTTGCGTGAAAATTGCCCGTCACGCCAAGCTATTTGTTTTTACTGTCAAAAGAAAGGACATGTACAAAGTGTTTGCCAGAAAAAGCTTAGATCAGACAATCACAATAATTCCAGGCCCTTTGCTTCGCGCCGGAATCGAACCCAGGACAATCAGGCTCGTGGACCTTCGCCCATGGACATTCATGTCGTTCATTCCCACCCGTCCAGTGACACTTTAGCTAACAGTGACTGTGTTCGTCCCACCAAAAGTGTGCGTCGACGTCGCCGGAAATCCCGTAAAGTCGCAAGTGCTTCTGTACCGGTATCAGTTCAAATTGCACGTGACAGTCGCTCTTGTCGTCAGCAGGACAATAAACTTTTTGTGGACTTAGACTTTGAAGGCAAAGTGATACCATTCCAGCTCGATACCGGAGCTGCAGTTTCATTGCTCAATCACGACTCGTACAAACAGCTGGGCGCACCGCCATTGCGTGCCGCAAATGTTAAGTTAACTAGTTACTCAGGACAACAGATCCCTGTGTTAGGCCAGTGCAGCCTTCTTGCCACATACAAGGGACAAACAAAACTTGTGTCATTTTACGTTCTTCGTTCTACTTCTGCAGTGAACTTGTTTGGCTTAGATTTGTTTCAATTGTTTAATATGTCTATAGTAAATCAGGTCCTATCAGTGAATCAGACTGTGCCTTCAGCCAGTGTTTCTAGTCTTTGTGAAGAATTTGCAGACATTTTTGCACCGGGCCTTGGTTGCGCTAAGAACTATGCAGCACATTTGGAACTGAAAGACAACGCGCAACCGAAATTTTTCAGAGCGCGCAATGTTCCCCACGCATTGCGTGATGAGGTCGCAAGAACATTGCACGATTTAGAATCTCAAGGTGTAATTGAACGTGTGCAGGCTTCTCTCTGGGCCTCACCCTTAGTCATTTTGCCAAAACCTTCCGGAAAATTGAGACTTTGTGTGGACTTCAAGGCAACTGTGAATCCACAACTTGTGACTGCTATTTTTCCTTTGCCCCGCCCGGAAGATCTTTTTGACAAACTGTGCCCGGGAAAATATTTTTCCAAATTGGACCTAGCAGATGCGTACTTGCAAATACCTGTGGACGAAGAATCCCAGCGCGTCTTAGTGGTTACCACGCATCTTGGCTTGTATCGCTTCAAAAGACTGCCATTCGGGTGTGCATCCGCCCCTGCTTTGTTTCAGCAATATTTACAAACTGTTTGTGCGTCGGTCCCTACTGCTGCAAACTATCTGGACGATATTGTGATCTCCGGAAAGACAGAAGCCGAACATTTGCAACATCTCCGAACATTATTTCAGGTATTGCGTCAGAATGGTCTTCGCTTGAGGAAGGACAAATGTGTGTTTTTTGCTCGGGACTTACCCTACCTGGGGCATGTCATAAATGCCCAAGGTATACATCCGAGTCCAGAGCACCTCCGTGCCATACAGGATTTACCTGCTCTGCAGAATTTAAAACAGCTACAGAGTGTGCTGGGTAAAATTAATTATTATGCAAAGTTTGTGCGCAATGCTTCTTCCATTTCAGCTCCGCTTCATCGCTTACACCGTAAAGGTGTTCCGTTCGTCTGGACGACGGAATGCGAACGCGCCTTTCGCCAGTTGAAATCGGCGTTACTTTCAAATACTTGCCTTACGCCATTCGATCCCCGAAAACCCCTTTTGTTGATGGTAGATGCTTCGGAATTCGGGATCGGTGCTGTGCTTGCGCACAAGGATGGCTCGCATGATCGCCCTATTGCCTTTGCGTCCAAATTGCTATCATCTGCGCAAAGAAATTATTCACAAATAGAGAAAGAAGCTTTAGCTCTCGTGTTTGGTGTTACCAAGTTCCATGACTTCTTGTATGGTCGTCACTTTACCATCATCACGGACCACAAACCTTTGACATCGCTTTTTCATCCGACCAAGCCTGTACCTCCACGTACAGCGCAGAAATTCATTCGCTGGTCGCTTTTTCTCTCGCAGTACCGCTACGATATCTTGTATCGGTCCACTGCTAAGCACGGCAACGCTGATGCGTTGTCCCGTTTGCCTGTTGCTGAGGATAAAGCATTCGATTCTTCCGAACTTGCTTGCATGTTCATTGATTCGGAAGCCGATGACGTGGTCGCATCGTTTCCGATTGATTTTCGTCGTGTAGCTACAGCCACAGCTGCTGACCCTGTCCTTGCTACTGTTTTGCGTTTTGTTGCTACGCAATGGCCCTTGTCAAAGTCACGGATCGAGGATCCTTTGGTTCGCCGTTTTTTTGCTCACAAGGAGAGACTTTTTGTACGACGTGGTGTTTTGTTGTTGCGTTCTGATAATGATCAATCCCGAGTCGTGGTCCCACGTTCGTTGCAGTCCTCTGTCTTAAAGCTTCTTCACCAAGGACATTGGGGTATAGTGCGTACGAAATAACTTGCTCGTCAGCACTGTACTTGGTTCGGAATCGATGCTGCGATTACGAATATGTGCTCCTCTTGCGTGGCGTGTGCCGAACAACAATCCGCACCGCCGCGGAAATTCTTTGCCTGGCCGAAAGCCACTTCCCCTTGGCAACGCTTGCACATCGATTTTGCTGGTCCATTTTGGAATGCTCGATGGTTGGTTGTGGTCGATGCTTTCAGTAATTTTCCTTTTGTTGTCCGGATGTCTTCCACGACGTCTTCTGCCACAATCCAAGCCTTGTCTGCTATCTTTTGCATTGAAGGTCTTCCGCAGACGATTGTTTCCGACAATGGTCCACAATTCATGTCCGCAGAATTTGTCATTCTGCACGGCCAATGGTATTCAACATCTGACATCCGCGCCGTTTTCGCCTCAGTCAAACGGTGCCGCTGAACGATTGGTCCGGACTTTCAAGTCACAGATGTTGAAATTGAAAGAATCGCATTCTCGGGAGGACGCATTATTGCTCTTTTTGTCTTCGTATCGCTCTCAGCCCCGCGATGGTCGCTCGCCGGCTGAATTGCTCCATGGTCGTCCTCATCGCACCCTGATGTCTTTGCTGCATCCGCCGCATCAGGTTCCTGTGCAGCGGCAGACTTCTGCTTTTGCTCCTGGCGACGTTGTCTATTATCGCACCTATCGCGGTTCACGGCGTTGGCTCGCAGGGCGCATTCTTCGCTGCCTCGGCCGCGCGATGTATTTGGTTTTGGGGGCCTCTGGTGAGGTGCGTCGGCATCTCAATCAGCTGCGCCTCTGTCGTCGCCTGGGTTCTGCCGCTCCCCGTCTGCTTTCAGCGACGGAGCCGTCAGGTCAGCGCCCTGGGGACCCATCTACTGGCTCGCCTCATCCCCAGGTGTTACCGACGCTGCCTTCCATTTTGCCCCATGGCGTCGCGCCGCCGCAGCAGCCGCCGCAGCCGCCGCCGGCGCCGCCCGCAGTGGACGCTTCGCTGCAACCGCCCGGCGCCTCCCTGGGTCACGCGCCGCCGCTCGCTTCCCGTGCCCAGCCGTCCTCCGCCATGGACCTCTTGCCCGCTCCGGACCAGATGTCGTCATCGGGCGTCGGATTCCCCGACGCAATGGAGGTCGACCCTTCGGCCCCTCTTGTATCATTACGTGCGCATACACCGCATGTTGACGTGCACCCTGGACTAGGTTTGCAGGCGTTTCCTAGCTCCCCTCGGACCGAATGGCCGGGTGCGGGTGGCACAGCCTCGCCTGTTGTTAGGCTCCCCACCTCATCGCATACGTCAACATGGGGTCCTCCCCACGGCGGGCGGAAGCCTTATCTCACGACCGTTCGCCGATTTGCGGGGGAGGAATGTGGTGTCACCGCTAGACACCACACTTGCTAGGTGGTAACTTAAATCGGCCGCGGTCCTTAGTACATGTCGGACCCGCGTGTCGCCACTGTGTGATCGCAAACCTAGCGCCACCACATGGCAGGTCACAAGACACGGAATAGACCTCGCCACAGTTGTACGGACGACATAGCTTGCGACCAGACGTACGAAGCTTTCCTCTCATTTGCCGAGAGACAGATAGAATAGCCTTCAGCTTAGTCCATAGCTACTACCTAGCAAGGCGCCATTTGTATCAGTGCTTATAGCTTACTAATATTCAAGAGAGATGTATTCCAACAAGAGAATAAAGTTAAGTATTATAAAACTACGTACTTTTCTTTAGTGCATTAATAAGTCTCCTGTTCCAGTACTTCAAGCCCGTCTGCGTTAGTTTAGCGTGCACCTAGCTACCTCATTGTGTCTATGCTGTATGAACTAGACACAACATGAGCGTCACACACGCTTACAACAGCTGAACAAATCTGCTACTGCATAACATTGCCTTGGCACCGGTCATTCTATAGAATGTAACAACATGGAGATTCTAGCAAGCGCTTCCAGCTATTGGGATAGTGTTGTTATTAAGGAAGAAGTAGAAAATGGAATTAGCAAGTGTCCTAATAAATAGGTCCGGAAGGTTTTGTTTAAATTCTGCGAGGAATCTTGCTGCCTCCCTTGTCTAAAAACAGAGGGACAGAGTTACTGCTATCACACCCATCAGTTATTCATTTCCTCTGCCGTCGGTCATCGATATGTGATGGCGCTGGTCTTTCAGTATGTTTGTGTGTGTGTGTTGTGTGTGTGTGTGTGTGTGTTTCATCTTCTGGAACTGCTCTGCAAACCGAGTTTTTAAATTCCCTTGCGCAGCGCTTACTTGCTGCAGTTTTGCCTTGAAAATGACAAAGTGTGCAGCTGCCAAAATATCGGCAGTTGTTGACGGCGTCACCCAGCTGTATTCCCGTAAGTCATTTGAATATTTTATACGCCGAGAGAAACTCCGATTCTGTAAAGTGTTACAGTGTGAAGTTCCGAGTGTTCAGATCACATTAACGTTTGCAGAGATGAAGACAAATATAATCGTAAATACCTCAGTGCCCTTTCTGTCACGTTTACATCAAATATACCTTGTAAATACTAGAGAAAAGAAACGGTTCATCTCGCTATGTAAAAGACTCAATTACAGGTGTGTACTCTAGTCCAATCTTCTCCTATCATATTCGAATGTTGTCGCCATTCAACATCAGTAGATATTACACAGCAAGAGACAAATGAATAGCAGCGCAGGATTAGCCGAGAGGTCTGAGGCGCTGCAGTCATGGACCGTGCGGCTGGTCCCGACGGAGGTTCAAGTCCTCCCTCGGGCATGGGTGTGTGTGTTCGTCCTTAAGATAATTTATGCTAAGTAGTGTGTAAGCTTATGGACTGATGACCTTAGCGGTTAAGTCCCATAAGATTTCACACACATTTGAACATTTTTTGAACAAATGAATACTTTCGAGACAATTTCTTGTAGGGTGTGGCGGTTCCTTTATGAAGGACTGAGTTTAACTGAAAGTACCTCAACCTTCAGATCCTGAACGTGCAGTAAAAAATTAAAGTTTATCGCGGGTGAACCAGCACTATTAGGGGCATGAAACAAAATCTACCGAATCCTCTAGAAATGTTGCCAGACCTGCCCAAAAACCATGACGGAGGCTAGAAAACGAATCTGACTGAGGAAAGAAAGAAGTTCTGCCGCTCCGGGTGAGTGGCTCATTTTCAAGGAGTTCTAACCGTTAAAATAGTAAATAAACACTATTCACAGCTTCATGCACCAATTACTAGAAAAAAATAAACTGTACAACTTGCAATTAAGGAGGTAGGCCTCTTTGAACACATGAAAAATAGGCGACTTTTGTGATTTTTCAAGTAAAATAAAAAGTGATGCTAAGTCTTACGTTTTTGTCTTTAGGAAAACATTTTTGTGTCCACATCGGATGCAAGGATTTTGTTTTCGGTGTTCTCCCACACATGTTTTGATTCTGACTCTCAAGGAGAGTTGGGCACGGCAACAGCGAGTTCTGGACTCCACACTAATAGGAGACTTCCGCGCCTCCAGACTTCACATGCTTCATAGAGGTATCTGTTTCTCTAGAGTTCGAAGCTGGATCGTGGCTCGGAAGCTCTTTGTCGATGAGAATATCAAGCAGATTTTCACAGAAAGAATATGAAATAATTTTGCTTCTCACTTGCCGCCCTTCTCCGATCATTCGGCCAACTTCTTGTTCTGACTATACACTGACAATTAGTAATTTGTGGGGTGGGAGAGGAAGAAACGGATGGAACTGAAACGTTAAAAGGCTTGGAAAACGAGCAGTACCTCGAGGAAATGTCTCCGGTTCATCGAAGTGAAAGTTCAATAGAGAGCTGTTATACTGAAGCAGTTCGCGGAATTTCAGAAGGTTAACTTCAGCCTCGACGAAGCTCTCCGGTCAGGTCGACCTGCTTCATGGACTACCGAAGAAAATTTTGTTTGCAGTCCCAATATTAGTTTTTCAAGACTGACGTGTCTTGGAGCCACTACAACCGCAATTTATACCATCCTGAAAGACTTCAGTGTTCGATTCCCGGCAGGGTCAGGGATTTTCACTGCCTCGTGATGACTGGGTGTTGTGTGATGTCCTTAGGTTAGTTAGGTTTAAGTAGTTCTAAGTTCTAGGGGACTGATGACCATAGATGTTAAGTCCCATAGTACTCAGAGCCATTTGAACCATAGACTTCAGTGTAACGAGGAACCTTTACCTTTCGGAGTACATCACACTGATCTCGTCATGCAGCTGAATAAACGAAAATTCTCAAGCGGCGCATCTCGCTGTGTGTATGACACAATTAGAGGCTACTTAAATATTCTTTACTATTACGGTGCTTTAATACAGTCACGAAACAACATATATATGTCACTATGGCAGCTACAAATTCCCGATGCTTTAAGAAGAGTTTGTGTGCTTTGCCTTATGAGAAGTGTCGGAACATATGGTCTTCGTCGTCGGTATATAGACGCTGAGAACACATGCCTCGGGTATCTTAAACTCTCTCTTTCACCATAACAACTCTCCTGCCTATCGGTGACAAATCTGTTGTGCTTGCTTAGTTGCAGAGGGCATCAGAGATTTGCAGCGCCCGCCATAAGACCATGACCTTCTCTGATGTAACTCTTCCTTGTTGCTACGAATGTAATCTCATCTGAAAGGAGGCAATTTCATATAGATAAAGACTTACTGCGAGTCTGGAGCAATGAATACGACTAACTGCCGCAACACACTTGGAGAAAATTGTTTGACAGATGGTTCCGTAGGATGTAACGAAGAACGAAGTACATTTTAATACAAAAAAAAGACACACCTCGAAGGAATTAACCGAATAGGACGGAAATCGGGTAGATGTGATGTACATCTTCAGGCAAACAAATACTTACAATTTCTCAAAAATTTATTCAAGAGAAACAGCTTCACAAATTGAGCAAGTCAATAAGGCGTTGGTCCACACCCGGCCCTTAAGTCTGAAGTTATTCGGCTTGGCACTGCCGCGCGGAGTGGCCGCGCAGTTTGAGGCGCCATGCCATGGATTTCGCGGCCCCTCCCGCCGGAGGTTCGAGTCCTTCTTCGGGCATGGGTGTGTGTAATGTTCTTAGCATAAGTTAGTTTAAATAGTGTGTAAGTCTAGGGACAGATGACCTCACCAGTTTGGTCCCTTCGGAATTCACACACACATTTGAGCATTTTTTGACTTGGCACTGATTAATAGAGTCATTGGATGTGCTCCTGAAGGATATCACACCAACTTCCGTACAACTGGCGCATTAGATCGACAAAATGTCGAGCTGGTTGGAGATCTCTGCCCATAATGCTCAAAACGTTCTCGAATTGGCTTGCTGGTCAAGGAAGGGTTTGACAAGCACGAAGACAGGCAGCAGAAACTCTCGCTATGTGCGGGCGGGCGTTATCTTGCTGTAGTGTGACCATAGCATGGCTTGGCATGAAAGCCAACAAAACGGAGTGTAGAATACCATCGACGTAAAACAAAAGTGTTCTGCTATGGAAACAAATGGTACGCCAGGTCATCACTCCCGGCTGCTGGGCCATATAGCGAGGCGACGGTCAGGTTGGTAACCCTCCACTGTCAGAAGTGTCTGCAGAATCTCATTGACTGGAGCAGAATTGTCTTTAATGATAAGTGCCGCTCCGAACTGAGCCCCGATGACCAATGGAACATAATTTCTTACGATATCCCTCAGGAAGACACCAAGCGTGGTGGCGCAGTGGTTAGCACTGGACTCGCATTCGGGAGGACGATTGTTCAATCCCGCGTCCGGCCATCCTGATTTAGGTTTGCCGTGATTCCCCTAAATCGCTCCAGGCAAATGCCGCGATGGTTCCTTTCAAAGGGCACGCCCGACTTCCTTCCCCATCCATCACTAATCCGATGACACCGATGACCTAGCTGTTTGATCTCTTTCCCCAAACAACCCGACCCAACCCCTCAGGAAGACGTCCAGCAACTCCATCAACCAATGGCAAGCCAAATGACTGGTTGCATAAGGGCCAGACGTGTACCAACGGGTTACAGTTTGTGAAGCTCTTTCTCTCGAATAAATCATTCAGTATTTCTGGAATTGTAATCATTTGTTTGTATATGTACATCACATCCACCGATTTCCACCCCACTCGGATAATACTGTCGTGGTGCCTGTTTTTTTTCTTTTTTCTTAGAGCCTGTATTAAAATAAACGTACGATTGTGTAGCCATTACGCATTGGTCGCGCCGTTGTCAACGTAACAAGTTGTCTGTCCTGTGTATGCAAGTTTTGTCGTATTTATGCGAAGACAGTAACTTGTTCTCGAAAGAACAGTTACTGTTGATGACCGGGCAGCTTTTTCCTGGAATGAATGATAACTAACTGAAAACCTCAGCTGCCGACAGGTGTCGTTGTTATACCTCGATGTGGACAGCTGAAAATCTGTGCCCCGACCGGGATTCGAACCCGGGATCTCCTGCTTAAATGGCAGACGCTCTATCCATCTGAGCCACCGAGGACACGGCGACTGCAGGGACTTATCCCTTGCACGCTTCCCGTGAGACTCACATTCCCAACTGTCCACAAATCAGATTTAAAACCGCTATGTATGGTACCCGTGGTCTAGGGGTAGCGTCTTTGATTCATAATCAAAACGTCTTCGGTCCCGGGTTCGATCCCCGCCACTGCCTAAATTTTGATAAATAATCAGCATTGGCGGCCGAAGACTTCCGGCGTAAGAAGTCAGCCTCATTCTGCCAACGGCCTTGTCAAAGAGGGCGGAGGAGCGGATAGAGGTTCAGGGCACTCTCTTGTCCTAGGGGTGGGAAATTGCCCCTAAAGGCGGAAGAATCAGCAATGATCAACGACATGAGGATGCAGAAGGCAATGGAAACCACTGCATTAAAGACACGTAACGTGACATGTGGCCTGTAATTGAAGAAGTGTTATGATGATCTCTCCATTGGCAAAAGATTCCGGAATAGTCCCCCATTCGGATCTCCGGGAGGGGACTGCCAAGGGGGAGGTTACCATGAGAAAATGATTGAATAATCAACAAAGGATAACGTTCTACGAGTCGGGGCGTGGAATGTCAGAAGCTTGAACGTGGTAGGGAAACTAGAAAATCTGAAAAGGGAAATGCAAAGGCTCAATCTAGATATAGTAGGGGTCAGTGAAGTGAAGTGGAAGGAAGACAAGGATTTCTGGTCAGATGAGTATCGGGTAATATAAACAGCAGCAGAAAATGGTATAACAGGTGTAGGATTCGTTATGAATAGGAAGGTAGGGCAGAGGGTGTGTTACTGTGAACAGTTCAGTGACTGGGTTGTTCTAATCAGAATCGACAGCAGACCAACACCGACAACGATAGTTCAGATATACATGCCGACGTCGTAAGCTGAAGATGAACAGATAGAGAAAGTGTATGAGGATATTGAAAGGGTAATGCAGTATGTAAAGGGGGACGAAAATCTAATAGTCATGGGCGACTGGAATGCAGTTGTAGGGGAAGGAGTAGAAGAAAAGGTTACAGGAGAATATGGGCTTGGGACAAGGAGTGAAAGAGGAGAAAGACTAATTGAGTTCTGTAACGAGTTTCAGCTAGTAATAGCGAATACCCTGTTCAAGAAAGAGGAGGAGGTATACTTGGAAAAGGCCGGGAGATACGGGAAGATATCAATTAGATTACATCATGGTCAGACAGAGATTCCGAAATCAGATACTGGATTGTAAGGCGTACTCAGGAGCAGATATAGACTCAGATCACTATATAGCAGTGATGAAGAGTAAGTTGAAGTTCAAGACATTAGTCAGGAAGAATCAATACGCAAAGAAGTGGGATACGGAAGTACTAAGGAATGACGAGATACGTCTGAAGTTCTCTAACACTATAGATACAGCAATAAGGAATAGCGCAGTAGGCAGTACAGTTGAAGAGGAATGGACATCTCTAAAAAGGGCCATCACAGAAGTTGGGAAGGAAAACATAGGTACAAAGAGGGTAGCTGCGAAGAAACCATGGGTAACAGAAGAAATACTTCAGTTGATTGATGAAAGGAGGAAGTACAAACATGTTCCGGGAAAATCAGGAATACAGAAGTACAAGTCGCTGAGGAATGAAATAAATAGGAAGTGCAGGGAAGCTAAGACGAAATGGCTCCAGGAAAAATGTGAAGACATCGAAAAAGATATGATTGTCGGAAGGACAGACTCAGCATACAGGAAAGTCAAAAAACCTTTGGTGACATTAAAAGCAACGGTGGTAACATTAAGAGTGCAACGGGAATTCCACTGTTAAATGCCGAGGAGAGAGCAGATAGGTGGAAAGAATACATTGAAAGCCTCTATGAGGGTGAAGATTTGTCTGATGTGATAGAAGAAGAAACAGGAGTCGATTTAGAAGAGATAGGGGATCCAGTATTAGAATCGGAATTTAAAAGAGTTTTGGAGGATTTACGGTCAAATAAGGCAGAAGGGACTGATAACATTCCATCAGAATTTCTAAAATCATTGGGGGAAGTGGCAACAAAACGGTGTGTAGAATATATGAGTCTGGCGACATACCATCTGACTTTCGGAAAAGCATCCTCCACACAATTCCGAAGACGGCAAGAGCTGACAAGTGCGAGAATTATCGCACAATCAGCTTAACAGCTCATGCATCGAAGCTGCTTACAAGAGTAATATACAGAAGAATGGAAAAGAAAATTGAGAATGCGCTAGGTGACGATCAGTTTGGCTTTAGGAAAAGTAAAGGGACGAGAGAGGCAATTCTGACGTTACGGCTAATAATGGAATAAAGGCTAAAGAAAAATCAAGACACTTTCACAGGATTTGTCGACCTGGAAAAAGCGTTCGACAATATAAAATGGTGCAAGCTGTTCGAGATTCTGAAAAAAGTAGGGGTAAGCTATAGGGAGAGACGGGTCGTATACAATATGTAAAACAACCAAGAGGGAATAATAAGAGTGGACGATCAAGAAGGAAGTGCTCGTATTAAGAAGGGTGTAAGACAAGGCTGTAGCCTTTCGCCTCTACTCTTCAATCTGTACATCGAGGAAGCAATGATGGAAATAAAAGAAAGGTTCAGGAGTGGAATTAAAATACAAGGTGAAAGGATATCAATGATACGATTCGCTGATGACATTGCTATCCTGAGTGAAAGTGAAGAAGAATTAAATGATCTGCTGAACGGAATGAACAGTCTAATGAGTACACAGTATGGTTTGAGAGTAAATCGGAGAAAGACGAAGGTAATGAGAAGTAGTAGAAATGAGAACAGTGAGAAACTTAACATCAGGATTGATGGGCAGGAAGTCAATGAAGTTAAGAAATTCTGCTACCTAGGCAGTAAAATAACCAATGACGGACGGAGCAAGGAGGACATCAAAAGCAGACTCGCTATGGCAAAAAAGGCATTTCTGGCCAAGAGGAGTCTACTAATATCAAATACCGGCCTTAATTTGAGGAAGAAATTTCTGAGGATGTACGTCTGGAGTACAGCATTGTATGGTAGTGAAACATGGACTGTGGGAAAACCGGAACAGAAGAGAATTGAAGCATTTAAGATGTGGTGCTATAGACGAATGTTGAAAATTAGGTGGACTGATAAGGTAAGGAATGAGGAGGTTCTACGCAGAATCGGAGAGGAAAGGAATATGTGGAAAACACTGATAAGGAGAAGGGACAGGATGATAGGACATCTGCTAAGACATGGGGGAATGACTTCCATGGTACTAGAGGGAGCTGTAGAGGGCAAAAACTGTAGAGGAAGACAGAGATTGGAATACGTCAAGCAAATAACTGAGGAGGTAGGTTGCAAGTGCTACTCTGAGATGAAGAGGTTAGCACGGGAATGACTTCCATGGTACTAGAGGGAGCTGTAGAGGGCAAAAACTGTAGAGGAAGACAGAGATTGGAATACGTCAAGCAAATAATTGAGGACATAGGTTGCAAGTGCTACTCTGAGATGAAGAGGTTAGCACAGGAAAGGTATTCGTGGCGGGCCGCATCAAACCAGTCAGTAGACTGATAACAAAAAAAAAAAAAAGTATGGTTTACGAATTCATCAAAGTATCCCGTGGACTTCAGCCTGAAATGGATACAGAATGTCTTAATTTAAACGAATTTCTTATGAAAAAACACATCCCTTACATACGAGGTGTGGCTACAAAATAACGTGACTGATGCTGTCACAGAATAAGTACGCACACGCCAAAGGTGAACGACCAATAGCTGTAAAGAGTGAGGCCTTCTCAGTTGAATGTGACGTTTCAGGTGACTGGCGACAAATCAGTGTGGCCGCGGCCTTCTTTTGTGTAGGAGCGGTTATTTTGTTTTGGCGGAAAAATTGACAAGTGTAATATTAGCGCAAGAAATTGTCGTGAAGTTGCATGTGAAACTTTGAAAAACTGCTGCTAAAACCTATCTTTTGGTAATAGAAATGTATAGCGAAAACTCTTTATCGCGTACGCAAGTTTCTGGACGATTCAAGTGGTTCCAAAATGGCTGAGAATACGTTGAAGATGACTCACGCCCGGGACGCCCTTCAACATGAAAAAGTGATGAAAATATCGAAAAAACAGGTAACCTGTTTCGATTTGACCATCGGTTGAATATTCGATCGATTGCTGAAGCTGTAGGAATTGAGAAAGAAACCGTAATACAAACTGTACATAACCAACTTAACATGAGAAAAGCGTGTTCGAAATTGGTGCTGGAAAGTCTCATGATCGAACCGAAAGAGGCTCGTGAAAATATTTGTACTCATACTTTGACTACCACTGAGAATGATCCTAATTTCTTGGAAAGAGTGATATCATGGGATGAATCTTGGCTTTTCACTTATGATCCAGAAACTAAGCGCAGTCCATGCACTGGAAGGGCATGGACAGATAAAAAAGCTGGAATTAACGATCAAGATTCAAAGCGATGAAGTTTGCTTTTTCGATACTCACGGAATTGTGTGTTTACGCTGTGTTCCTGAATGTCAGTCTGTTAATCAACATTACTACCTTGAGGTTCTTGCTCAACTTCGTGTGGAAATAAGAAAAAAACGACCCGAACTGTGGAAGAACAAGTCATGGGTTGTGCATCAAGACAACGCACAGGCTCCTACCGCATTGTCTGTTAAGAGGTTTCTGGTGAGATACGGCAACCCAGGGTTAGACCACCCACCTTATTCGCCTGACCTAGCACCATCTGACTTCGCTGTATTCTCCAAGACCAAATCTGCATTAAAAGGAACAAGATTTCAGTCTGCTGAAGCAGTAAAAGGAACAGCGGCACGCATCAGGGAGCTAACAGACGAAGACTTCCAGCACTGTTTCCATGAACGGAAAATTCGCAGGACGGGAGATACTGAGGGTAACAGTAACTAAATATGTATGTTTTTTAAATGAAATGTTTTCCATGAATAGTCCCGTTATTTTATAGCCACACTTCTTACATCCGAAAATCAGTAAAAGGGGCTGCCCACCTACAGACTCAATGGCAAGACACTTCTTTCTTTCCCTCCCTCTTCTCCCCCCCCCCCCCCCCGCTCCCCCTTTCTGTCACACTCTGTTTCTGCACATCTGTCTACCTATCATGTTCGTATTTTTCACAATTTGTCTCCCGGGCTTCTTGAAAGAAGAATGTAGCCAAGTTATTACTTACTGTATTTCGAGTTAATCAATAGAGCGAATGATATGACCTTTCCTACATTGTCAGTTCCAAGTAGCTTTTGAGTACTGTTTTAAATTACTTTAAATTTATCTTTAGTGATTACTATACTTTTCGTCGATTTGTGGAATTATTCGCTGTTTTTAATTGTCCTGATGCTGATAGTATCAACAATGTAATTAGCTCATTTCTTTTTAGATTATCAGTAAGCAGCTAGAAGAAATGCTCTTTCATTTCTGCTACCGGCTACGAACAAGAGTAATTAAAACGCACCGGTTGAGGTTACCATTCTAATACAAGGAATGTTAACGACAGATATAAAACGTCCGCCCGCTACCATTAACGAAATTCCGTCATTCCCTGCTCCCGCTGCATACGTAATCGCCGAAATTTTCGACAGTGAGGGCGTTATTAGATAATTATGCAGTCGTCCTCGTTTTTGTCCCGGCGAGAAGTGCGCCTCGGGGGAAAGAGCTCGGTGTTTTCTCGTTAAAGAAGTTGTTAATTTTTATGGGCAGTAAGGCGACCAGAGCTAGGGAGAGGATGCTAGGGACGCGCTGCCGCCCTTTTCGCAGGACACCGTTAGCGCTTCCACCCCCGGGGGCCCAAATTCTAGGAAGGCGGAGTTCCATGCGCTCACCTGGCCGCCTCTCCAACGCTCCTCCATTCGCTCCACTCTTCTTCCCGGAAACAGCAACTGAAGGCAGTCAGGCGTAAAACACACCACTCAGTCAGCTATCGGTTTATTTGTTTTTATTTATCGTATGACAATACATATACAAAGATTACGAAACTACTACACGTCAACAATTAAACACAGCATTCTCGCATAAAATAACACAGATTACAACAGCTTAATACAGATATCAAAGTTTGGAAGGTAGGAGACCAGATACTGGCAGAAGTGAAGCTGTGAGGACCGAGCGTGAGTCGTGCTTCGGTAGCTCAGATGGTAGAGCACTTGCCCGCGAAAGGCAAAGGTCCCGAGTTCGATTCTCGGTCGGGCACACAGTTTTAATCTGCCAGGAAGTTTCAGATATCAAAGTCTTTTATCTATTTTATCACACCATCGGTCGCTGTCAGGAAATCTTCGAAAGCACCCTTGTAGGCACGTGTAGGACTTGTTGAAACAACATCAGCAACTGTCTGTCGTTCCGCACCACAGTGACACGATGGTCATGAAGATTTGCCCCGCTTGTGGAGAGCGTCTGCACATCTTCCATGGCCCATTGGAATGCACTTCAGGGTAGTCCAAATCGCCCGAGGCTGGTCAAATCCACGGGGGCTTATTCTGGATGCAGGGCAGATTCAGGCAATGTGGGGGACTGTTTTGTTGTCAGCAGCGTTTCCATTTACCAAGGGTGTTAAATTCAATATCCTTGAGAGTCTTGGATCCGCAAGAAATACATTGTTCAGTAATGAAAGGTCGGGGTTATCAGCAATCTTCTGGTATTCATGCAGTAGCGCGCTCTTCAGTCTGATATCAGGTGGTAGAATGTAACTCAAGGGACCAGTATGTAGGAGTAGATCGTATTAACCCACTAACAAAGTGCATGACATCGTTAAGTTGTACCCTATCTTTTTTAGGTATGGAGGATTAAGCCAGACAAGCGCACAGGACTCAACTGTTGACTATAAAGACTCGAATGCCGATACTCGAAGAGTGTCTGCTGACGATCCCCAACAAGTGTCACAAAATTTATGGAGAACGTTGTTTCTGCTTTTGAGCTTAGCAGTTGTTAGTGTCGAGTACTCCTTAATAGAAAATATCCTATCTAAAGCAATCCCGAGGTATTCTGGACCCATATTATAATGTTTATCTGTCTCAAAACATACGTCAAAGACCTCGTATGCCAATCTATTACACAGATGGAAACACGCAACTTTTGTTTTATCTGAGTATGGTTGTAGCCTCCATTTACGGAAGTCATTCCTTAAGCCACCGTGTCTTCTGGGTGGTGCTAAAGAACAGGCAGTTCAACGCAGATATCGAAAGCCAAGGAGCAGAGTTAGCCAGATGATCTCAAAGATCTCCTGGCCAAAATGAATGTTTCACAAGACACGGATTCACACGGTTCTTTTCAGAACCTTTCAGCCATATTTCTCTATAAATTAATTCAAAAGCGTAAGAGTTTATTTTTTATCTTTGATGTCTTTCAGTATGCAATAATATGATACTGCATTTCCATGGCAGCTCTATAATCTGAAAATAGTTTCCAGTATCCGCTGAAACCGTACATGGTGTGTAATGTGATTTTATCGGTGAATAAACAAGCCAAATAATGGCTTATTTCTCCACTAAGACGTCATGTCGTTCTTTGCGAATTTTGTGCCTGGATAAGGGTTTGGAGAAACCTCGAAACAGAGGAAAACTGCCAAGATAAACTAAATTAAGAAGCATTATGTGGTGTAGTGGCATATTCAAAAGATCTACGTTCGAATAACTGTTAATCCACGGATTTTTTTTCTGTTACTTATCGTGACTTGTGCCTAAGAAAATATTTTGCGTGTGCGTAAAATGTCGGCTGCCGTCGTAGTTCTGATGCCACGTTCTTCAGTGGTTTCCCTTGTAACTGAACGCGTAACACACCTTAAGTATCCGAGGAAAGAACGGGACCTCCACGAGGACCAAGCCTTACTTATAGGCTACCACCTGAAGTGTAGCACCATCCACGTGAGACGTTTTTGTCTAACAGGGGGACAGCGCCTACGCGTCATCACCGATTTCGTCCAGATTTATGGTATACAGGGTGGTACGTTGATAGTGACCCGGCCAAATATCTCACGAAATAAGCGCCAGGTTGAGATTCATAGGAAGAATTCTAAGAAAATGTGACTCATCGACGAAAGAAGTAGCTTACAAAACGCTTGTTCGTCCGATTCTTGAGTATTGCTCATCAGTATGGGACCCTTACCAGGTTGGATTAATAGAAGAGATAGACATGATCCAGCGAAAAGCAGCGCGATTCGTCATGGGGACATTTAGTCAGCGCGAGAGCGTTACGGAGATGCTGAACAAGCTCCAGTGGCGGACACTTCAAGAAAGGCGTTACGCAATACGGAGAGGTTTATTATCGAAATTACGAGAGAGCACATTCCGGGAAGAGATGGGCAACATATTACTACCGCCCACATATATCTCGCGTAATGATCACAACGAAAAGATCCGAGAAATTAGAGCAAATACGGAGACTTACAAGCAGTCGTTCTTCCCACGCACAATTCGTGAATGGAACAGGGAAGGGGGGATCAGATAGTGGTACAATAAGTACCCTCCGCCACACACCGTAAGGTGGCTCGCGGAGTATAGATGTAGATGTAGATGTAGAAACGAAAAAACTACAAAGAACTAAACTCGTCTAGCTTGAAGGGGGAAACCAGATAGCGCTATGGTTGGCCCGCTAGACCGCGCTGCAATAGGTCAAACGGATATCAACTGCGTTTTTTTTTTAAACAGGATCCCTCATTTTATTATTACATATTCGTGTAGTACGTAAAGAAATATGAATGTTTTAGTTGGACCACTTTTTTCGCTTTGTGATAGATGGCGCTGTAATAGTCACAAACGCATAAATACGTGGTATCACGTAACATTCCGCCAGTGCGGAAGGTATTTGCTTCGTGATACATTACCCGTGTTAAAATGGACCGTTTACCAATTGCGGAAAAGGTCGATATCGTGTTGATGTATGGCTATTGTGATCAAAATACCCAACGGGCGTGTGCTATGTGTGCTGCTCGGTATCCTGGACGACATCATCCAAGTGTCGGGACCGTTCGTCGGATAGATACGTTATTTAAGGAAAGAGGAAGTGTTCAGCCACATGTGAAACGTCAACCACTACCTGCAACAAATGATGATGCCCAAGTAGGTGTTTTAGCTGCTGTCGCTGCTAATCCGCACATCAGTAGCAGACAAATTGCGCGAGAATCGGGAATCTCAAAAACGTCGGTGTTGAGAATGCTACATCAACATCGATTGCACGTGTACCATATTTCCATCCACCAGGAATTGCATAGCGACGACTTTGAACGCCGTGTACAGTTCTGCCACTGGGCACAAGAGAAATTACGGGATGACGACAGATTTTTTTCACGCGTTCTATTTAGCGACGAAGCGTCATTCACCAACAGCGGTAACGTAAACCGGCATAATATGCACTATTGGGCAACGCCAAAATCTACGATGGCTGCGACAAGTGGAACATCAGCGACCTTGGCGGGTTAATGTATGGTGCGGCATTTGAGAGGAAGGATAATTGGCCCCCATTTTGTCGATGGCAATCTAAATGGTGTAATGTATGCTGATTTCCTACGTACTGTCTACCGATGTTACTACAAGATGTTTCACTGCATGACAGAATGGCGATGTACTTTCAACATGATGGATATCCGCCACAAAGCTCGCGTGCGGTTGAAGTGGTATTGAATAGCATATTTCATGGCAGGTGGATTGGTCGTCGAAGCACCATACCATGGCCCGCACGTTCGCCGGATCTGACGTCCTAGGATTTCTTTCTGTGGGGAAAGTTGAAGGATATTTGCTACCGTGATCCACCGAAAACACCTGACAACATGCGTCAGCGCATTGTCAATGCATGTGCGAACATTAAGGAAGGCGAACTACTCGCTGTTGAGAGGAGTGTCGTTACACGTATTGCCAAATGCATTGAGCATTTATTGCATTAATGTGGTATTTACAGGTAATCACGCTGTAACAGCATGTGTTCTCAGAAATGATAAGTACAATGTATCACATTGTAACAACCGAAATAAAATGTTCAAACTTACCTACGTTCAGTATCTTAATTTAGAAAACCTACCTGTTACCTACCAACTGTTCGTCTAAAATTGTGAGCCATACGTTTGTGATTGTTACAGCGCCACCTATCACAAAGCGAAAAAATTGGTCCAACTAAAACATTCATATTTCTTTACGTACTATACGAATATGTAATAAAAAAATGGGGGTTCCTATTTTAAAAAACGCAGTTGATATCCGTTTGACCTATGGCAGCACGATCTAGCGGACCAACCATAGCGCCATATGGTTTCCCCCTTCAAGCTAGACAAGTTTCGTTCTTTGTAGTTTTTTCGTTTGACACTTACTTCGTGAGATATTTTTCTCGGTCACGATCAATGGACCACACTGTATACAGGGTATGGTCAAAAATTAAAGTGACAGAAGTGGGAACTGCAGAAGGCCAAGCGTTTAGAAAAATCGTCTGCATTTACATACGTGCTCCGCAAGCCAACGTATGGAGCTTGGCAGAGGTACCCCTTACCATTGCCCGCATCTCGTAGTCGTGCGGTAGCGTTCTCGCTTCCCACGCCCGGGTTCCCGGGTTCGATTCCCGGCGAGGTCAGGGATTTTCTCTGCCTCGTGATGGCTGGGTGTTGTGTGCTGTTCTTAGGTTAGTTAGGTTTAAGTAGTTCTAAGTTCTAGGGGACTGATGACCATAGCTGTTAAGTCCCATAGTGCTCAGAGCCATTTGAACCATTTTTGAACCTTACCATTACTAGCCACTTCCTTCAATGTTCCACTCGCAAGCAGAGAGAGGAAAAAACAACTATCTATATGCGTCATTTGAGCCCTAATTTCTCGTATCTTACCTTCTTGATCCTTATGGGCATTTTTGGCGCTTGTTGGGTGAGGCTTTAACTATTTTAACGTAGATTCCACCAGCTGATGGTGCAGCGGAAAGAGAATGGTACGGTAATCCGAAAATCATGGGATCGAGTCCCTCTGCAGAAACTTGTTTTTATTTTCAATTTACATTAGTCACACTGAAAACAACCCGAAATAATTCTCAGTATACTGTATTTACTAATATTTTCATAAAAGGCACGAAAAGGAAAGGCAAAGGAAAACATGGGATTGTACACACATCAAAAAAAGTTTTGCATCACCTCAGTTCCGCGAGTTCCGGAACCTCTACAGAAAATTGGAATAGAGATCAACATAAACATTATTTCCGCCCTTTTTATTGCTCAGGAAAGCCACACATTGCATGTTGTACCACCATACAGCGGGACCTTCAGAGGTGGTGGTCCAGATTGCTGTACACACCGTTACCTCTAATACCCAGTAGCACGTCTTCTTGCATTGATGCATGCCTGTATTCGTCGTGGCATACTATCCACAAGTTCATCAAGGCACTGTTGGTCCAGATTGTCCCACTCCTCAACGGCGATTCGGCGTAGATCCCTCAGAGTGGTTGGTGGGTCACGTCGTCCATAAACTGCCCTTTTCAATCTATCCCAGGCATGTTCGATAGAGTTCATGTCAGGAGAACATGCTGACCACTCTAGTCGAGCGATGTCGTTTTCATGAAGGAAGTCATTCGCAAGATGTGCACGATGGTTGCGCGAATTGTCCTCCATGAAGACGAATGCCTCACCAATATGTTGCCGATATGGTTGCACTATCGGTCGGAGGATGGTATTCACGTATCGTACAGCCATTACGGCGCTTTCCATGACCACCAGTGGCGTACGTCGGCCCCATATAATGCCACCCCAAAACAACAGGAAACCTCCACCTTACTGCACTCGCTGGACAGTGTGTGACCGGGTCTCCCACGATTGTCTGGTTGAAGGCATATACGACATTCATCGATGAAGAGAACGTGATGCCAATCCTGAGCGGTCCATTCGGCATGTTGTTGGGCCCATCTGTGTAGCGTTGCACGGTGTCGTGGCTGTAAAGATGGACCTCGCCATGGACGTGGAGAGTGAAATTGCACAGCATACAGCCTATTGCACACAGTTTGAGTCGCAACACGACGTCCTGTGGCTGCACGAAAAGCATTATTCAACAGAGTGATGTTGCTGTCAGGGTTCCTCCGAGCCATAATCCGTAGGTAGCGCCCATCCACTGCAGTAGTAGCTCCTGGGCGGCCTGAGCGAGGCATGTCACCGACAGTTCCTGTCTCTCTATATCGAACAACAGCGCTTTGGTTCACTGCAAGAACCAGGTGGGTGCTATGCTCACAGGTTCGAATCCTGCCTCGGGCATGGCTGTGTGTGATGTCCTTAGGTTAGTTAGGTTTAAGTAGTTCTACGTCTAGGGGACTGATTACGTCAGATGTTAAGTCCCATAGTGCTTAGAGCCATTTGAACCATTGTTTCACTCCGAGACGCCTGGAAACTTCACTTGTTGAGAGCCCTTCATGGTATAAAGTAACAATGCGGACCCGATCGAACCGCGGTATTGACCGTCTAGGCATGGTTGAACTACAGACAGCACGAGCCGTGTACCTCCTTCCTGGTGGAATGACTGGAACTGATCGGCTGTTGGACCCCTCCGTCTAATAGGCGCTGCTCATGCCTGGTTGTTTATGTCTTTCGGCGGCTTTCGTGACATCTCTGAACAGTCAAAGGGGCTGTGTCTGTGATACAATATCCACAGTCAGCGTCTACGTTGTTCAGGAGTTCTGGGAACCGGGGTGATGCAAAACATTTTTTTGATGTGTGTAAATAAATTTAAATGAAGAGATTGTAAAGCGTAGATGGGAACTTCGTATTAAAAATTAGACAACTTTATTATTTTACAGTTGATGATTTACATGTGCTGGGGTAATATTCATCACAAATCAGGAACACTGGTAATTTTCTTGGCGTCTTGCACACTTTGCAGACGCTGAATTTTTACAATTACATGCCTGCATTATAGTTTCTGTAAAAAAAAAGAAAAAACCCTTGGTTTACTTTCATAATAGGTTCTCTCACATCGCACAGTTTGGCAGAACTGACGTGTAACGCATCGTTTAGCTAATTATTGGAGAAGACAGCTTGTGATGTACAACGGAAAGTATTTTGATACAATCTTTTTGGGACATTTTTTCTTTTTGTCTCTCGTCGCGATAAGAGTAGTTTTGTAGCTTTTTGATCAAATTCTTTAGACGACACCGCAGACTTACATTAGCCTTGTGCACGGGGGACGCGTCACTTCAATATTACACGATGGCAGTCCTCCTTCATCTTGAAAAATCTCGTCATACAGTTGTGGAATTATTTGTCTTCTCCACGAGCCATTTTACAGAAGAAATATGTTCTCCTGCACATAGGATTTCATAAAATCAGATACATTTTATTGAGCATTAGCTCGGTTTATTTGCAGTGCAAGTAACGTAACAATGGAAAATAAAATAAAAAAGTTTCTGCTGAAGGACTCAATCCCACGGACCTTGGATTACCGTTCCGCAGTATTTTCGCTGTATCAACCGCTGCCCATAAAGTACGCTAACACAAATGGCTTATGGCTAGTCCGACCAGTGCCAAAAATGCTATTTTTTCTAAACACTTGCTCGTCTGGAGCTCCCAATTCTTTCATGAACATTTTCACGAAATCGGTGTGAGTCGGTGTGGTCCCTTTATCTGTGAAATCTAGTGACGCAATGATTAAAACCCTGGACTCCTATTCGGTCGAAGTAAGGTTCAAGTCTACATGAGGTCACTCTTATTTAACTGTTCTGTGATTTCCCACAATCGTTTCTGGGAATCCTGGAATACGAATAGTTTGTTAAACAGGCAAGGACTTCTTCCTTGTGGTATCGTTCTGTAACTGAGCAAATGCTCCGTCTACGATGATCTCAACGTCGACGGCGCAGTAAAGGGAGAGAATATTTCTTCCTTCCCGCCTGATAAATGTAAATGTCGTACAGTTGACAGGTTCCCTCGCAGTTCAGCCCTTTAATCAGAAACGTCTTCAGTATATTTGTTTGGATGGCCATTTTCGACGTTACCTGTTAGATATCACTTGTTTGTTTTCTCCTGTCTTGAGCGAACGGTAATTTAAGAAAGCGTTGCACCAGACGCTTTTCGCTTTTATTTAAAAAACATCATCAGAGGTGACTAGCGTTTATTATTCTATTTTACGTGTTTTCAAATCAGCAGTTCCTCCTTCGTCGTTAGAAGGGGCTGTAGTCGAAAAAACTTGGCCGCTCTTTCGTCCACCGCGATTTTTTTGCATGTAGGAACCCACTTCTTTGTAAAATATTACGCAAGTTGTCTTCATAGAAATGTTAATGTGTTTTAACACATTTTGCAGTCAGCACAGGTAAATCTATACCAACATTTCGATGAAGAGAAGTTGTGTAATGTTTCACAAGAAGTGGGCTCCTAAAAGCAGAAAAATAGGGATGGACGAAAGTGCATCCACTTTTTTGGGCTACAACCTCTGATAACGATGAGGGAAAACCTGACGACTTCAAAAGATGTAAAATGAAATAATAAACGCCAGACACTACTGCTGATGTTCTGCAAATAAAACTAAAATGCATGCTGCGTAAACTGCACTACGTTTAAGACGGAAGAACAAACAACAACCGATGAGAAACGTCTTCTTTGCTTGTACTCGGTGAATATATTTTCTTTGCGAAACGTGTATGTTGTGACTCTAAGTGTAAATGAGGATGATGGGTGAGAAAAGAGTGCAGTGTCGTGTTCATGGTATCGATGGCGTTGAGACAAAATCTTCTAGAATATCAAGCAGGGGGACACCGACCTTTACGTCCCCGTCTGATGGATGTATTACTGTCAAAAGCCACATGCTCTCATTCCATGAAATATTGTATAGAGGTCTGGGAATTAACCCAGTGAAAATTCCACGAGGAATCAGATTCAGTGGTACCAGGACGAGCGTCCCCGAACTTCCGTTTTTATAGCAATCTCGACTCTGAATGCTGCTGGCCTTCCTGGATGAGGGATAAACGCAAGCGATTTTTGATACATGATTTGTTGGCAAAAAAATTTGGGCTTGACTGATGTCATGTTCCGATATCGCCACAGATAATGTAGTTATCTTTTCCATGCATCATTCGCGTGATTCTCATCGCGATTCGTTTGTAACTATGGCAACAAGATGGCAATTTGCGAGTTACAAAACAGCTTATTGGTTTAAGATGCTAATAACAGTGAACATATTGGTCTTTAATATTACTCATGTAACTCTCGATAGACGTACATTTATTTGTTTTTATAGCTACACACGCTATCAGTTTTAATTAAAAATTTGTCTGTGGAATGAAATGGGTCTGCAAATAGACATATTTCTTTGTATAGTTTATTATTACACAGTTTCTGCTTGAACAAAGCCATTGTTTCAGCGTAACCGTGTAGACTCTTACCAAAGTAACCAGTTAGGAAAAAAATACGGCCTAATTTGTGGAAAACGTATTGTGTCAACCTCTTGTATCCACGGAGTGAAATGATACCTGACTCGTTGAGACACGCTGATGGACGCTGCTGTGTCTAGACAAGACAGTCTAGACACAAGGGAGGTAGCCGAAAGGGCACGCGTCAACTCAAGCCGTCTTGCGTTAAGTCTGAAACAGGATACGTGATGAAAGCTATAAAGAAAAGAACGGAGTTTCTCGTATACTTAACTTTAATTCTTTGTGGTACATTTCTCTTGATAATACAAGTGAGACTCTCTCCAGATATGGTTAATGGCGCCTTGCTAGGTCGTAGCCATGGACTTAGCTGAAGGCTATTCTAACTGTCTCTCGGCAATTGAGAGAAAGGCTTCGTATGTGTAGTCGCTAGCAATGCCGTCCGTACAACTGGGGCGAGTGCTCGTACGTCTCTCTAGACCTGCCGTGTGGTGGCGCTCAGTCTGCGATCCTGACAGTGGCGACACGCGGGTCCGACATGTACTAATGGACCGCGGCCGATTTAAAGCTACCACCTAGCAAGTGTGGTGTCTAGCGGTGACACCACAGACGCGGCATCTGCGGACTATACCAACAACATTTCCAGATCATATACCTCACATTCACATACGGGATACTTTCAACTGTTGCGCACTGTGTCACCCGCGCCTCAGAATGCTTTACCAGCGGAAAGTAGTCGCTTGCTCAGCGAGGCCTCCTATTCCACAGTTTGAGAAAATTTTGTTGAGGCCTTTTCAGCGTCTTACTCGGCTTCTAACATGGACACAGAAATGTTTGACGTCACTATAAGTTTATACACTGTGCCCGACGTCTGTGGCTGTACAGATTGAGCCACGTTTTCATTGCAATAGTTTTGGCAAGTGGTGCATACCTTGCAAAGCACGTTATTCAGCTTCATTCTGCAGTTTTTCCAAGCTGTAAGAACATATTTCAACATGACGGACGTGGCCATTAAATACATCCTATAAGTAATGAAACGCAAGGCTTCGTTCAGGTTACGTTTTATCTGCTAAGCACGACTTTTGCTTGTGTGGCACGTGTCTACCCCTTAAACTTTGGGAATTTTATGGTATTAAAGACAACAACAAAAACTTTTAAAACTGTATTTAGACAAGCATAAGCAGTCTCTCTGTGTAGATAGGGACCTATACGTTTCCTGATAATGGATAATGCTCGTTCTCGTTTATAATATCCGATACAGTATTACAATTAACTTTCTTCTCTATAGTACCTATCTCGATAACCTGAAAAAATGTGTTGGTGGTACAATTGCACAAGCGTTTTATTGTATTAGAGCAATTTGATTTTTACATAAAACAGAACTGATAGTTTCGTTATATCCATTGTGGACGACGAACGCCAAAATGGCGGCCTGTGTTGGTATAATATGCAGTCAGTCGCCTTTTGAACCTGATACGTTGTTAAAATCGAAGAAATTGCGCAAAGGTAGAAAATTAAGGTATTGGGACGTGGACAAGTTAAAAGAAAAAGAGGTTGCTGAGAATTTCAGAGGGAGCATTAGGCAACGATTGGTTATAACAGGGGTAAGGAACACAATATAAGACGAATTCGTAACTTTGAGAGATGAAACAGTGAAGCCAGCAGAGGACCAAATAGGCAGAAAGACGAGATCTAGTAGAAATCCTTGCACGTCGAACAAGACATTCAATCTAAGTGACGAAAGAACGAACTATAAAAGTGCAGCAAATGAAGCAGGCGAAAGAGGAGAATACAGACGTCCAAAAAATGAGATTGACAGGAAATACAAATGGCAAAAGAGTAATGATTATACAAGAAAGGCGAGGCTGTAGAAGTATGCATAACTAGGGGAAAGCTAGATGCCGCCTATAGGAAAATGAGAGAGATTTTTGCAGAAAAGAAAGCAACTGTGTGAATATCAAGAGCTCAGATGGCAAGCTAATACTAAGAAAATAGGAGAACGTTGAAAGGTCGAAAGAATATATAGACGTATTATACAAGGGCGAAAAACCTGCAATACGTATTATAGAAAGGGGAGATAAATGAAAATGATTTGGGGGAATTGATACTGTGAGAAGAATTCGACAGACTACTGAAAGATTTAAGTGTAAACAATACCCCTGGAGTAGACGACATTCTCTCAGAATTACTAACACCGCGGGGAGAGCTAACCGTGACAAATTGTTCCACCTGGTGTGCAAGATACATGATGTAGCTGAAATACCATAAGACTCCAGAGAGAATATAGTAACTCCAGTTCCAAAGGGGGCAGGTGCTGAAAGGTGTGAATACTTACAGGGCCACCAGTTCAATAAACTGTGGCTGCTGAATACTGACAAGGATTATTTAAAGAAGAATGGAAAAACTCGAAGACTGATCTCAGAGTAGGTCAGCATGGGTAACGCGCGAGGTAATATTGCCCCCATAACTTATCCTAGAAGATGGGCTGGAGAAAGGCAGACCTATGTTTATAACATTTGTTGATTTTGAGAAAAAATTTTAAAATGTTGATTGGACTATATACTTTCCAAAATTTTTTGGGTAACTGGGATAAAATACAGGTAGTCAAAGGTTACTTATGATTTGGGTAGAAGTAGACTGTAGTTGTAAGTATCGAAGGATACGGAAGGGGAGCAGTGGTTGAGAAGGGGGTGAGACGGGGTGTGTAGCCTATGCCCGGTGTTATATAGGATAAAGTTACCTAATTTGGTGATAATGCCAATAATTCTATAAATAATTAGCTGATTAGCCACATATTCCTGGGATATGATTATGCGACTTAGGTTTATATGTGTACGATATAATAAAAGCAATTTCAAAGCATTAGGTTTCGTTTTGCTAGAGTTGAGGATATTTAAATGTGTGTGAAATCTTATGGGACTTAACTGCTAAGGTCATCAGTCCCTAAGCTTACACACTGCTTAACTAAATTATCCTAAGGACAAGCACATACATCCATGCCCGAGGGAGGGCTCGAACCTCCGCCGGGACCAGCCGCACAGTCCATGACTGCAGCGCCTTAGTCCGCTGAGCTAATCCCGCGCGGCATTTAAATGAAAACCCTAAAATTGTACCTAACTTGGTGACAAGAGTACCTAATTTTGTCATATGGATTCTTAATTTGGTGATACATTAATATAAGCTACAAATACGATGAATTTATTTATGTCTTTGAACATTTTTATTACTCAATCAAAAGGCACACATTGAATCAAGAAAGTTATCAAAAATTTCATAGCTATAAAAATAACCAGTGTTAAAATAATTTCATTTCAGATACCAATTAAACAAAAAAATGGCTCTGAGCACTATGGGACTCAACTGCTGAGGTCATAAGTCCCCTAGAACTTAGAACTACTTAAATCTAACTAACCTAAGGACAACACACACATCCATGCCCGAGGCAGGATTCGAACCTGCGACCGTAGCGGTCGCGCGGTTCCAGACTGTAGCGCCAGAACCGCTCGGCCACCAGCGGCCGGCACCAATTAAATAGTTCATGTTCAAAGTTAACATTAATTAAAGAAAAAGAACTGAGTACCATTAATTAAACAGCACATATTGAAAGAGTACTTTTCCTTCTAAACAATATCATCTCACCCACTAGTGGAACTCCGAAGATCACACATGTAATTATGTCCCACTGCAGATTCGCTTTGGCAGAGTTCACGGTATGGAGTGAGACAGAATGAGCTATGCACCCATTTCCTTCCTTTCTCTCTCTCTCTCTCTCTCTCTCTCTCTCTCTCTCTCTCTCTCTTTCGTCTGTGGAATATTGGCTTAGCCGGCCGAAGTGGCCGTGCGCTTAAAGGCGCTGCAGTCTGGAACCGCAAGACCGCTACGGTCGCAGGTTCGAATCCTGCCTCGGGCATGGATGTTTGTGATGTCCTTAGGTTAGTTAGGTTTAACTAGTTCTAAGTTCTAGGGGACTAATGACCTCAGCAGTTGAGTCCCATAGTGCTCAGAGCCATTTGAACCATTTTTGAATATTGGCTTCCGCATGCACCAAAAGTCCAGTCGTCACGATTGGAAATATTTTTTATCATTTATCTCTTTTGTTTTCCTAGTTCCAGAAGGTCCAGCTGAATCCGAAACAATGTTTGCTTTTCCTTTGCTAGTTCGTGGACTGCTCAGTGCCAGTGCTCTTGGTTCATATTGATTCATGAGCCTATCCTTTGGGTCTTGTGATCTTCTTTCGTACATTTACTGCCGGTGTTCTTAGGATACTATCGACTGGAGATAATGAGGTCACTGGAGTTTTTGGCATTACAGTACCATCTACCTGCGAACTCCCATTTGGTTATCTGCTTGCTTCTGGAACTGCTAGATCTGTGGAAGATAGTGTGGAAGTTTCTTTTATTTTGTTTCTTTTTTGTTTTTTTTACCATATAATCTAGCAGGTCATCTCTCCAAGCACTCTTAAATGCCTTGTAAATGCCGACATCCAGAGGTTGGAACACGTGCATAGTGTGGAAAGGAAATGTAAATAAACAGATATCATTTTGACTAACAAGCTCAAGCACTTGTGGAGAAATATGTGACCGAGAATCTTTGAAAATTATAAATATGGGTATTCAACTGCCATTAGCACGAACACAGGCAACCAAAGTCATAGTTTTCCCCCGTTCTGCTTATGTACGTCTATATACGAACTTTAAATAGAGATGGGGCCCCTCCACGCCCGCACCAACGTAGTGACCAAACCAAAAGTTCTACTGTCACCTCCGTAAAACATGTTAGTTACCTAGCAAGTGGATCACAGGATGCTGGGCTGTGATGTTGTCCGTGCGTCTCATATACGAACTTCTTTCCGATCTCAGTTATAACTTTATTGGGGTTGACGACAAACATCTACCCAGTTTCATGAACATTCCCCAAATGATCCTCCACCTTGCTTAGAGACAAGCCTCGTTTCTTAATGGCATCTGAAAGTTTGTCAAAATAAATGTCTATCATAATAGGAGTAGACCTGGAAGCCCAGTATGCAGACAAATTTTCTGGCACTCTCAGAGTCAGATCACGTCGACGTTTATAATTGAGTCATCATTTCCACTATTGAAAAAATTTTCACCATGAGTTGCAACTGTCACCTCATATGCAACCACCCTCACTTGTTTGGCAAGAAGTCCAAATCCCATCCTTGCATTGTGGAAGTCTTGTGGCGGCACTGGGAAGCAAACTTCACCCTTCGTCACCGATAAACGGTATGTATACATGATCAAGACACCTGCTGCGAAGGCCCATACGCAGCAATGTTCGCTGAACGGTCGTTAAGGAGACACCGTTGGTAACCCCGTGGTTCATCTAGACGGACAGTTGCTCAATAGTTGTACTCTATTCGCCCGCGCGCATCTCCACAGTAAATCGACCCTATTCCGCGTTACGCAAACGACTGCACTGTTTTCCGCGTTCCCCCGACACGCTTCATATACCCTCTGCTGTTAGCGCTGTCACCTGGTGTTTGTGAGTGGTTATAGTACAGTGACGTCGAATGTAGGTGGTGACCACATTAATTGGGTCGCGTAGAAGAAGGTAGGCGACTTAAATCAGGCGATGCTGAGATTAGGAAATGGGACGCTAAAAGCAGTTGACCAGTTTTGCTTTTTGGGCAGCAATATAAGTGATGATTGTCGAAGCAGAGATGATATAACACGCTTAGCAATAGAAAGAAAAGGTTTTCTGAAAAAGCGCAATTTGTTAAATAGAAGATAAAGAAAGTGTCAGGAAGTCTTTTTCTGAGAGTGTTGTCCAGAATATAGTCTCTTGCAAATGCGAACACGAATGATAAACACTTCAGACAAGAAGATAATACAAGCTTTCTAAATGTGATGCTGCAGTAAAATGCTGCAAAATATATACGGGTAGTGCCAATAATAAATGTGGAGGTACTGAATCGAATTGAGCAGAAAATTAATTTATAGCGCAAAATGAATGAAAGAGGTGATCGATTAATAGGACACATCTTGAGGCATGATGGAATCGCGAAATTCGTACTGGAAGGAAGTATGAGGCGTAAAATTTGTTGTGGGAGACCAAAGCTTGACCACGAGAAGCAGATTCTAATGGATGTTGGGTGTAGTAGTTATGCAAAGATGAAGAGACTTGTGCCCTATTAATTAAAGGAGTAAGTTCTCTATCTGAGCTGACGTGAGTCAGATCACTGGAGTGAGAAATCGTTGCTTGAGGAAAGCCAGTTGACAGTCCTACGAGCGGTGGTGGTCGTGAATACAGCAACCAGCTGGTCGCAGAGCGCGCCACCGGCTTGCTCTGGTTACTGGCGCGTGCGTCCACGTCAGGCACTGTGTTGCCATCTAGACGTCGAGGGCGAACTAACTGTACCAATCAGCAGCGCATTTTTCGCTCCCTGACACAGGGCGGTTAACACTTTTACAGACCTTCGCTATATGTGACACATTGTAACTTTCTCGGTACTAAGTACTGCAAGAACAGTGGGCGCTCTGTGGGACACAATATACAATTCATTTAAGGCATAATGAGGCTCACATATTAAGACACTGGCTCCAAGTGCTCAAAGACAAGAGATCGACAATATCTCGCGAACAAGTACGTACTTATAGGCTTCACAAAAAGTGGGGCTCATTACAAAACTACTAAAATGATTAACAAGCTGAACATGGGGGCTACACTGCTCCACTGCCTTTCCCTCATTCACCCCATTCTTAGCTAGGCAAATGTTGCATCGATGTCCGCTTCTCTCAAGTTCTATAGATCTCTCCAGATCCTCTAACGTCATACTTTCCGTCTCGCTTTCCGCATCCACATGCCTTCCGCCACAAGGATCGTTTACCAACTCATTAAATTCTCACTTCTCCTCACTCACACTGACCACTTCCTAGGATTGGAAAGAAGAGGGAACACAATAGGACTGTTGAAGTCTTGTGTACTAATGGTGTAGGTTTACACCATCCCTAACGCGACTTCAACAATCCTATTGTGTCACCTCTCCTTTCCAATCCTAGGGTGCTACTGTGCATCTATCTACACATCCCACCAACCCTTCACCTACACACTCTCCATATACTCCAACAAAGAAATTTCAGCTTTCCATCTCTCTGGCCACGAACTCTACTCCAACTTATACCTATCCTACCAACTTTGAATCCACCCCACCCTATCCACCCCCTCTCCCCCAGGGCTCCCTTCTCCTCCTCTTCCCATACCACACCTCCTCCTTTTCCCCTTCCCTGTCGCCCACTCCCCACTTGTCCCTTCAAATCTATAGATCCCAATATCAGCTTCTTGCCCTACATAACCAGTCCGTGGAGACATGTTGTATCTTTATGAATCTACTTAATATAATTTCCTTTAAATATCTTTAGAGGTCTATAGGTAATGGCTATCCAATCCAAACTGGTATAGCCACAGAAATATTTGGTCTGTAATAAACTTTATGCACACTTTGCTACTTACACATTATCTGCCATATAGGACCAAAGACAGGCCAGATTTACCTTTCTTGGCAGCTGTATAATTGTTGCCTAACACCATACAAGTGAAATCTACTCAGTTTTCAAGCCATGCCAGTTCGAATAAAATTCTCAAGGTTTTGATGGTTATCCCTGTCATTTTCATCAGGAGTAAAAACACTGATTCCTGGGGCTGTTTTTTTTTCTTTTTCCTTTCTTTTTATTTCTGGCTGGCAGCAGTGAACTGAATCTGCTCTTCCACCTGTAGATATTGTTTTCTGATTTATATGTGAATCACTAAACAGAAAGACATATTTACCACCAATTCATTATTATTTTAAAAAGTTATGTTAATAGAAGGATGTAAGAAATACTGCTGACTTCATGAATAGTATAAAAACAGTGATAAAAAAATGTTGACAAACAGCACACTTAAAAACACTTAAGTAACATTAAACACTTGAAAAAACATTGAATATGACAGAGGATACACTGACCATTAAAAATGGAGCACTCTAACTTCCCTAAATCTGGAAGAGTACCTGCCCTGGGATAGTAGATTAATTCTGAAAAAGAAGGTGGGTATGGAGGAAGATAGGAGAGTGGCAGTGATGAGGACTGGTTAAGGGTATACGGAATGAGTTTTTCGATGAAAAAATTGATTTTTGGGTAAATGCATTTTCGAAAAATTTAGACTCTCCCGTTTAATACCATGTATAAAATATTTTGATGACGTGAATAGAACTATTTTAAATAATTTTTTAGAATAATTTCGACCCACGATGTTCCGCACCTTGTATATGAGACGCGAAATATACCTGATACAGACAGCCTTGCCAGAGATATAATTGAGCACAAGAGAGTTAGCTTTTCTGTTGGCTACACTGCTAGACAGTTGACAATAGATTCTGCACCATTTGTATTGTTTCCTTTGTGAGTACATCCATGTCATTGTTGTGAAAGTCGTATGTGGAGAAGTCATTGAGTTTTCTTTCCTTCAACATGCCAAGACCTAGTCTGAAGGTATTTAGAAAGCGTTTACATTGGCACAAGAAAGTAAAGTGTACTAAAAATTCGTCTGATTCATCTTCATCAGTATCTGATGTCCCAGTAGCGACTAACCTCAACACTGGTAGTGATACATTGAGTGATGCTGCTGCCACTACACCGGAAAGTGCTTCAAGAAGAAAACTAGCTGGAATTGAAGAAGAATACAAGAAAATAAATGCTGGGACTACAAAATATGAGGTAATTAACGTCTCTTTATTATCAGACGTTTTGGAGAACAATGTGTGCTGCAAACAATGTGGAAAATGTGGTGTTTCATTGAAAACAAACTTACATGTAGGACTTGCTTGTGAATTAGAGTTGATGTGCAGTTATCGCAAACACAGTCTTACTTTCTTCAATTCCTCACATGTTACTGCAGATACAGGTAAACTATATGATATAAACATTAGACTGGTTTATGGATTACGGTGTATAGGAAAGGGCAGGGCTGCAGGTGCCATGTTGTGTGGTGTGATGAACCTCCCTCCTCCACCTTCAAAATTTAACAAACACATAATTGCAATAGGCTCTGCTGTAGAAGATGTGGCACAGGAAAATATGAGGAAGCAGTTGTTGAAAAAATAATAATAGCAGAGACTTGTCCATAGCTTTTGATGGAAGCTGGCAGAAGAGAGGCCACACATCTCTGAATGGTGTAGTAACAGCTACAAGTGTGGACACTGGTAAGGTAGTTGATGTGGCAATACTTTCCAAGCATTGCAGATGAAAGGGGAAAATGAAAAATAAACATGAAGAGGAGTGCATGGCAAATTACTATGGGTCAAGTGGTGGTATGGAAGTTGCTGGTGTAAGAAGTATTTATCAATGCTCAGTAAAATGGTACAAGGTTAGATACATAAATTATCTTGGAGATGGTGACTCAAAGTCTTTCAAAGAAATTGAGGAACTGAGACCCTATGGTAACGATGTGAAAATTTCCAAACTGGAGTGTGTTGGCCATGTTCAGAAAAGGATGGGTTCAAGACTTCGACGGCTCAAGGCTAGCATGAAAGGCAAGAAAAAGAGTGATGGAAAAACTTTAGATGGGAAAAATAGACTGACAAATGCTACAATAGATCATATTCAGAAGTGCTATGGTCTAGCATTAAGACAGAATACAGCAGATGCAGAATTAATGAGAAGAGCAGTCTGGGCTCTGTTTTTTCATACAGCTTCAAACAATGAGAATCCCCAACATGGGCTATGTCCAAAAGGAGATGATAGTTGGTGCAAGTACAACAGAGGCAAGGTAACTAAGAAACAATACAATCACCTGCCACCTGCCATAATGGATGAAATAAAACCAATATTCCGAGACTTTGCAGATATTAGTCTACTAAAGAAATGTCTTCATGGCCAGACTCAAAATCCAAATGAGTGTGTGAACCATGTGATATGGAATAGACTACCTAAAACTGTGTTTGTGGGTATAAACACACTTCACTTTGGCGTTTATGATGCTGTTTCATCATTCAATCAGGGCAATATAACAAAGTGCAAAGTTCTGCAGAAGTTCGGGCTCTGTGTAGGACTATGAGCTGCCGCAGCTATGCTTTGTTTGGACAAGGAACGGCTCAGGTCTTCAGATAATGCCATAAAAGTATATTCACAGATGCCTAGACAGCATAGCAGAGCTATCAAGAGGAAGCTGTTGGACGATTCTGATGATACAAGCTATGGAGCAGGCTTATACTGAAGTAAAAACTTTGAAGCTAATTTCCCGTAACTTTAGTTTTTTTTGTGTATAAGGTACATTTTCTCGGGGCCTATTTATAGTAGAAAGATGAAATTTTCTGTAGTTGTTCCTTAAGACCTTCTAATATATCTGAATTAAAAGATATGTGGAATTATTTTGTATTAATGGATGTAAATTTTAAAATACTTGTTAAAATGTATAACTTTTTAACACTTACAAAAAATAAGATATCTGAAAAACTATACATTATTTTTTCAAAATTAATAATTCAGCATAAAAGCAGAACATATCTCTGCGTTCTGTAAAAAAATCAAGAGTATCGTCCAAATAACAAATGAGAAAATGTTCCTAACTTTTAGTTCAATTTAACATTGTAAGCATAGGGCGTTCCGTATACCCTGGACTGGTTAAGAGGTAGTGACAAGACAGGGGTGGTTGTGGGAGTCAAGGGGAGGGGGTAGCTGGTACTGGGATCTATAAATTGGAAGGGAAGAAAGGGGGTGAGGTGACAGGGAAGGGATAAGGGATAAAGGAGGAGATGTGGTATGAATAGAGGAAGAGGAGGGAGATATTTGGGGGGGGGGCAATATGGTGGAGTGTATTCAGAGTTGGCAGGAGAGGGAGACAGTTGAAATTTCTTTGGGAGATGACGTGGTGGGTGTGCAAATGGAGGGTTCGTCGGATGCACAGGTAGAGGCATGGTAGCACATTAGGACTGGAAAAAAGAGGGGACACAATTGGACCATTGAAGTCTTGTTTGTTAATGGCTTAGGTTATTTTGAGGTGTTCAATGTGAGTGAAGAGACATGAGAATTTAATGAGTTGTTTAACAATCCTTGTGGGGGAAGGTAGGCTGATGTGAAAAGCAAGGTGGAAAGCATGGCATTTAAGGATCTGGAGGGACCTATAGAATGTGAGTGGAGTGGATATCCATGCAACATTTGCATACCAAAGGATGGTGTGGATCAGAGATTTTTATGTGTTAGGAAAGTGGTGGGGTGTGGTCCCCATGTTCGGCCAGTTAGAAGTTTCAGCAGTTGTAGTCTTTTGTCAGTTTACTGTTGGATGGTTAGTTGGTGAGGTTTCCATGTTAGTTGCAGTCAAAGGTTAGTCCGAGGTATTTTAGTGTGTCAGTTAGCTGGATTGGAGAGTCATAAATTGTGAGGTAGATGTTGTGGAGATGGAAGGTGAGGGTGGTGCATCCTGTGTCCTATAATTATTGCCTGGATTTTATAGGGGCTAATCTTAAGAAGCCATTTGTTACACCAGGGCTGGGGATGTTTTTTTTATGTCTTCTCCCCACACCCCATATGGATGGGGGACGGGGGGGGGGGGGCTGTCAGCAGTACAGGCAAGCCACTCTCTAGCCAATCAAGGATAAAATTTAATTAGATGAAAAAGAAAAAAGAAATAAATAGGAGAGGCATTTAGATTGAATTAAAAAAAATTTTGAGAGGAATAATAAATTAGAAGTTTTGAGATATATGTAATGTGTGACCTCTTACACTGGTATTTAAAAACAGTAAAAATAAAAGATAAAATGAAACACAATAAGTACACATTTAAAAACAGTGATAACCTGATGCTGAAACACTGACATTTGAAAGAAGCACATGTTTTTCACAAAGAAACGAAAGGACTTGTTATGGGATAAAAAGTCTGTTGCTGAAGGGGGAAATGTTGGCCAGTGAAGAAGGTGGGAATTTGGTGGTATAAGGATGGAGGACTGGTGCATAGCAGTGACAGTTTAGGAGTGGCTGTTGGGACAGAATACACTCAACCCGCTCTTTAGCCAGGAGACTACACATACTTAGGCACTAACATATAAACATGAAGACATAATGACAATGATTTTAAAATAGCGCTGAAGTATGAGGATTGTGAAAGACTAATGTTATAAGGCTGGCTGAATAGTTGAAAAGCAGAGATAATATGGTCAGGTAGCAGAGTTCAAAAACTCATGAAGAACACTAACAACACTCAAGAAAACACTGGCATAACACCAAACAACACAGAAGAGACACTGATCATTAAAAGGGAGCACTGCACACTTTTGCTGAAATTCAAAATACCTGCCCTGGGAAGGCAGTTGAAAGAAAAAGTAGTTACAGAGGGAGAGAAGAAAGTGTTGGGGATGGGAATAGAGGGCAAGTAAGAGGTGACAGTGAGAATGAAATAGGAATGGCTGTAGGGGGACAAGGAGAGAAGGGTAGCTGGCACTGGGATCTGTGAACTTGAAAGGAAAATGGAGTGTGAAGTAACTGGAAGGGTCAAAAGGAGGATGAGTGGAAGGGAACAGGGAAGGGGGAGGGAGCCCCTGGGAGGGAGGAGGGAGAGGGGGGGGGGCTCAGAGTTGATGGGAGAGGTATATTTCAGGATGAAGTCCATGATCTGGGAGAGGGAGATCGTTGAAATTTCTTTGGGAGAGGATGTGGAGGGTGTGCAGGTGGAGCATTGGTGGAATGTCTAAACAGAGAGGCAGCAGCACTGTAGGATTGGAGAGGAGAGGGGCATAATAGGATTGTGGAGTCAAGTTTGCAGGGAATGTAGATAATTTGGAGGTGTTCTGTGTGGGTGAGGAGAGGCAGGAATGTGATCAGCTGATAAAAGAGCCTTGTGGGGGAAGGTAAGCAGATGCGGAAAGCGAGGTGGAAAGCATGGTGTTCAAGGATATGGAGAGACTTATAGAACTTGGGTGGGACAGATACCCAGGCAACATTGCAACAGTGGCATAGCAAAGGATGTGGCGGATCAGGCAGTGTCACGGATAGTCAAGGGATGTGGTCCCCTTGTTTGGTCAGTGAGAAGTTTTAGTAGTTTTAGTCTACTACAGGCTTTCCATTGGATGATTAGTATGTGAGGTCTCATATTAGTTTCTGGTCAAAGGTTAGTCAAAGGTATTTTAGTGTGTTAGTGAGATAGATAGGACAGTCATAATGCCGAGGTAGAATTCATGGGATGGAAGGTAAAGTTGGTGCATCCTATAACTATTACCTGGGTTTTGGAGAGGTTAATCTTGTGGAGCCATTCGTTACACCAGGTGGCTAACTGATTGAGATGGAATTGGAGGGATCTTTGGGTCTTCTGAAGCGTAGGATAGATGGTGAGGAAACTGGTGTAATGAGTATACTGAAGAACATGGAGGGGAGGAGGTGGTTTGAGTATGCTGGCCATGTATAAGAGGTAAAGGAGAAGGAACAGAATGGAACCTTCGGGCACTCCTGCAATGGGGTAAACGGTACAGGACACAGTGTTGTTAACAATGATAAAGTACAGGCAAGTGGAGAGAAAAGATGCAACCAGGTGGACATAGTTGATTGGAAGTGCATAAGTCTGGAGTTTGAAAAGGAGACCAGAACGCCATATACTGTCATATGCTTTCTCTAAGTCAAGGGGGACAAAGATGGTGGATTTACAGTTGTAGAGCTTGTGGGATAGGAGATGACTGAGGTTCAGGATCTGGTCATCAGTAGGGAAGGAGGGACAGAAGCCACACTGGTTAATAGGAAGCAGATGGTGTTGATGCAAATGGTGGTGGATGCACTGGGAGAGGAGCGATTCAGAGAACTTGCTGAACACTGATGTAAAGCATTTGTGGTAGTACAAGGAAATATCAGTGAGAGGTTTGTTTGGTTTGGAAACAATGAGGATTTTGGAGGTTTACCACAGGTTAGGAGTAGCCAGTGCACAGGATAGTGGTATACAGGGAGGCAACGGTCATAAGAAAGGAGGGAAGGCATTCTTTCATGTGCTGTAAGTAATATGGTCATGACCAGGGGATGTGTTGCATTTTTGATGAAGTGCTCATTTTATGTTCTGTGCTGTGATGGGGGAGTCTAATCCTGTATCTGGTATGCTGCTCAAGTACCGGAAGCTCTGGGTCAGGGGTGGGATGGTGGTATCTGTACATAGGAAATTGGGAGTAGTTGAATGAGGATTGTCAGGGATGGGGAAGATGTCAGAAAGATAGAATGCAAACTGATTGGCTTTGCTGAGGTCATCAGGTATGAAAAGATTGTTGTGAAGGATCATCAGGGGTGGAGATGTCAGATAGGATGCAAAAGTGATTGGCTTTGCTATGGTCATCAGGTAAGGGAAGCTTGTTGTGAAGGTTCAGGTAATGAAGGATGGGGTGGGTGCCAGGAAGTTGGTGAAAAGCTTTCCAGTACTTGGAGGAATTAACAGGGAGTATAGCATTAAGGCTGGTGCATGTCTGTAACCAGCCCTGGCATTTCTTGGCATTGAGTAAATTTATACTTTGTTGCTGTACCTGCTGGTGGCTTGTGAGTGTGTCCCAGTTTTGAGTCCATAGGACGAGCGATATAAGTGATGGAATTCATGGAGGAGGAGTATGGCCTGTGGTGGGAGAGAGGGGCAATGAGGATATATGGCTTTAATGGGGATGGGGGTGGAGATAGGATCTGACAATGTCTGCTGTAGGAAGGCTGTGGCATGGATGAGATCATAATGTTACTGGAAAGTTATGGAGTGGCTTCCTATCTGGGTATGTATGTGTTCCCGGTAGGCATTCCAGTTGGCATGGGAATAGTTGTGGACAGGTTGGGTTGCGGACTGGGGTGGGTTGCATGGGAACATGGTAGGGCCTAGGATATGGTGAGGAGGATGAGTAGGTGGTCACTTCAAATTGGGTCAAGGACTTTTGCAGTGAGGTGTCCAAGGAGGTTGGGAGATGCTAGGATGATATCTGGTATGGTGTTGCTTTCAGGATGGATGTGCTGTGGGATGGAGACAACATCACCCTGGAGGGAGTCCATAAACTGATGCCATTGCTGGAGTTCTGCATGGGATCAGCTATGAACGTTGTGGTCAGAGTAAATAACACAGATGGAAAAGTACAGTCAATGTAGATGAGGAAATCATAGAGGATGGGACTATTAAGTTGGATATAGATGATAGCACAGGTAATGGTTAGGGTTTTGAAAAAGAGGCTGAGGACCATATGTTTGGTGGAATTATTGAATAAAGGTTTTGGCCAAACAGGGATATTCCTGTGGTGGCCAATTGCTACTCCACCTCAGACCAGGGGAAAGGAGTGATCAGTGCAGTGGAGGAGATAGGGAGAGGTACGGATGATGTGATGTGGTTGGAGGAATGTTTCATTGAGGATGAAAGTATTGATGTTGTGTTGGGGAAGAGCTGCATCAGAAGGGGGTTTTCGGTGGGAGAGAGCAGACGTTGCTGTATAGGATGCTGTAGTGCTGTTGCGCCATGATGAGAGGCTAGGTAGCTGGTTGGATGAGTTAGGAATGGAGAGGTTTATACGAGGGTGTCGAGACAGGTGAATAGAAGTGGACTTGGTTTCAGAGTATGTGGCTTGGATGTTGAGGTGGAATACTGAGTGGTTGGCAAGGAATATTTGCTGAAGTGTGTGTGAGCATTGGAAGAGGTGGATATTTTTGAGTACAATAGTAAGGAAATGGATGGGCAGGGGTATGGTTAGTATGATGGACCAGCACACTTAATTCAGGTTTGATGGCTGGGGATTTGGCCTCACACTTGGCTGAGTATGACGGTATTCATCATTACAAGTGTTGTAAGTGGACAGGGAACCTAGGTTGGGACATTGCTTAAGGAGGTGGGACTGCTTACAATGGGGGCAGGTGGGAAGATTCTTACAATCTGGAGTAAGGTGGTCTTAATAGAGGAGACATTTTTGGCATCTGTATGATTGAAAGGGTGGGATTTGGAGGGTTCAACTTTGTGATGGTGTTTGTAGATGAAGGCTCCCTGCGTGAGGAGGCAGTTGATGGTGGGAGCATGCTATGCAAATACATGCATGAGGAAAATGGGCCAAGAGTCATTGTAGATACAGCAGATGGTATAGATTTCTAGGGAACGCCTGGAGTTAATTTCAGTAACCACCTCCTCTGCCGTGATCTGAGTGCCAAGCTTTGTAATCACTGTAGTGGGGATGGTGGGGTTTTTTGGATGGGGGTAGGTGTTGAAGGGGATGAGGGAAGCATGAAGACCAATGGTGAAATGGGAGAATTTGGACAGAAGGTGGGATTGGTTGATCTGATGAGGGTGGAGTCTTAACAGGTCATGATTTGGGTGATAGTGAGATGGCGGAGACACTTTAAAATTCAAAGGTGAGGGGTTTGCCATTGAGGAATTGAGGGTCATGGCAGGATAAGAGGAAGGCATGGACAGCTGAGGGAGAAGGTGTGGGAAAAGGAGCAGTGACCATTTGGTCAGTGGAGTCTGGGCCAGTTTGAGGTTTCGTAGTGGTGGTGGTGGTGGTGGTGGTGGTGGCATCAGTGTCTGTGTTGTGACACTTCTGTGGTTTTTTGTTTTTGGTGACTGTGGGGTGGGGTGGAGGTTGAGGAATTGGAGAGTGATATATGGCACTGGGCAGGGCCTTGCGTCAGGCTGGGACCAGTGTGGTGCTGGGGAATGGTGTTGCAGTGTCTGGCACATCGACAGCAGCACCATGGGAGGTAATCCATGTGGCTATTGCAGGGGCAATGGGGAGTGTGGGAAAGCATGGGAGGGGAGTATAACCAAACAAAAATGTGGGGGGTGGAGAGGGCATAACGGGGAGGGGACGGTAGGTGGGAGATGTGACTGTTGATGGGGAAGAAGATGTGGAAAAGGGGGAGTGGACACATATGGTGGTGGGCTGGGGGAAGTACTCCAAGTGGTGATGGTGAGAGCAGGGGATGGGGTGATGTAAATGATGGTGGTGGCTGGGATGTCTGTCATGGGTTGAGGAGTAAGTAATCTGGGTTGATACATACTGCCACTGAAGCATCACCAAGGTGTTGGATGATGGTTGCTACATTGTCCAAGATGATGAATGATGAATGATGAGCAGCTGCGGAGGCGATGGTGTTGGTCATGAGAGTGAGGAGATAGAGCCAGCAACTGGACAGCAGCAGCAGTAGCAGCGGGGATTCAGATGGGGTCAGATGCGAGAAGTCAGCAACGACAGGATGCAATGACAGCGATGGCAATGACAGCTTGTGGTGGCAACAAAGGCAGGCGGCAGTGGCACTGGCAATGAGGACAACTGTAAGTGAAGGTGACGGCAGGGAGATGGTGATGATGACTCGAAGTGAACGTGATAACTAGGTGGCGGCAACTGATAGAGAGGACTGGAAATGACAATTTAAACTGCAAAGGTTGGAAAATTTTCCCTGGTGAGATTCAGACCCTGAGAGCAACCCTGGCAATTATCACAGTCAGCAGGAAGAGGAATTCCAACCCTCAGATGTTCTGTGTCTGGCATAGTTTTCTGCTTATGTAGGCATAGTTGCAGCCTCTGTAACTGAATTTATAACCTACAAAAAATATTTTTTGTATAAACAATACCACAACACACTCTGTATGCAAAAAATATTTTCATGATTCATCACTTAATTTCTTGTTTTAACAATACTGTCTCCATTTAGTCATTTCATCTTTTCCACATAACAACTACCATTGACGTAATGTTCATGTTCTTCATCTCCTTCCTGCTCTGATGTGATGTCATCACTGACAATAACAGCATCTTCTTTATCTGCTGTTATTACAGTAAACTGGCACCTCATAAAGTACACCATCAATCAGTGCTCACACTTGGTCCCCTTGTGGCCTACAAGGATCCATCTATAACAGTATATGAGGATCCATCTACATCAATATTTGTGATTGATTATACAATCAGATACCATATCTTACCCAAGATATGCACAAAAATGCAATAAAATACCTATCTTGGCTTTTCCTTCTAGCAGGATGAGATAGGTGTGTTGGGGTTTCTTAAACCCCAACAAGTTCAATCGTATTTCAACACCACCTCATGAGGCCCTATGCACAACTTAAGTTACAAAACCACACCATACCACTTCGCTGATATTTTGTAGCAGCTACCTGAAACTACACAGTAGTGTGACATGCCATTTAGGAATTAATTGTAGAAATTCATTATAAGGAGTATACCACATCCCAACACATCCCACTGCCAGGTTACATGAATTTAAAAACTGGGAATTGAATTCTCCATTCAACTGACTTTAACAGTTCACTGAAGTTGCAGTTGGTGCAAAAAAAAAAAAAAAAAATAAATAAATAAAGAAATAAAAAAAAAAATTCATTCATGTTTTGCCATTTCCGGCCCTTGTGCTTCACAATAGGTTAGCTGGTTTTCGTGGTTATCTGCCTATCTTGAATGCTTGTCCAACACTTCCTGCACGTTATTGAGAAGCTCTTGTTTATGTCACTCCTGTGGTGCCACTTTCAGGGCTTTCACAAGTTGGTCAGTTCCCTTCTTTTATTTACAGACATGATATGTCCCGTTAGAGAATTCAGCTTCAGGCCATCATTGTAATCATATAAAATTTATAAGTGGAAAAAGAACTTACTAGCTTGCAGTGACAAAATGTGAACAAAAGAAAAGAAAAGAAAATGCTCAGTTCCTTGCAATTCTTATTGTGGCTATATCTATCAACAGAGAAAGAAGAATCATGTAGCAGTGATTATTATGTACATAGATAATAACTATTTTTGTCATCAAGCTGCTGCAGGATATTCCCCATGTAAATAAATACAGAATAATTATAGAAAATAAAGAATGGTCTCCTATTACTTTTAACAGGGTTTATTGGTTTCAGTTACACCTCGTATACTTACATCGGTTACGCTAAATAGAGAGAAAATTTCCTTTTGGTTCTCCTTGTGTAAACTGTACTATGACTATACATACACTTCATAAGCTGCATGTCATTCACTTCTAGAACAGGGCCCACAAAAATGAACATGTGAGGTCACACTCGTTGCGTTGCCCACCTTCACTGCTCAGGGTGCACAGGAAATCAATATGTCAATGAAAAGGTACACACTAAAGGTCTTAACTTTGATATGTGTTATCAAGAGCTTGCCTGTATTTAAAGGACAGTTAAGAATTATTTAATTCATAATATTAACTCGCTCTCTGCCAGAGATACTCTCTGGAACTGATAAGACCTGTATTGTCATGTGCTGTGATGCACACCACATGGCCCATAGAGTGTTTGTCATGTAAGGAACAAGGATCCTGAGCACCAGGTGAACATGACATAATACTCAGTTCTCACTCTAGTAGTTTGCTCTGTAAGCATATAATACTCACATGAAGGGAAATAAATTAAAGTAGAATGCCTAAGAACAATGCAAGGTTTATCATCATCTGTCACACTCAGACCGCCCTTTAAGCTTGTTGATGCTTGGACTAAACCTAATGCTCTTATGTGTTTTGTTTAACATGGTCATGTTGGTCCTAACTGACCCAGTCCTTGGTATGAATGCTTCAGTTGAGATGTCGGTCCAGAGTGATCTCTAGATCTATTTTGCATTTCTGTTGGTTTTATTTCCACATGCCAGTGCTGAAGCTAGAGTTTCCAGTCTTGTGTTATTAAGTAATTAATTAATGACACTCTTGAATAGAGACAATAGTTTCTGATACTTTACTGATATCAAGTATAATAAAGAGGAAGAGGTAGCATTGCAATTTTCTTAAATATTTAATTATACAAAGTAATGTAAATGTATCTAAAAACAAAGATGATGTGACTTACCAAACGAAAGCGCTGGCAGGTCAATAGACACACATACAAACACAAACATACACACAAAATTCAAGCTTTCGCAACCAATGGTTGCTTCATCAGGAAAGAGGGAAGGAGAGGGAAAGACAAATCCTGGGATTGGAATGACTCCTTACCCTCTCCCTTAAAACCCACATCCTTTTGTCTTTCCCTCTCCTTCCCTCTTTCCTGATGAAGCAACCGTTGGTTGTGAAAGCTTGAATTTTGTGTGTATGTTTGTGTTTGTTTGTGTGTCTATCGACCTGCCAGCGCTTTCGTTTGGTAAGTCACATCATCTTTGTTTTTAGATATATTTTTCCCACATGGAATGTTTCCCTCTATTATATCCATATAAGTAATGTAAATGGATAGATAAAAGAAAATATACTCACCAAGTGGCAGCAGCGGAACACACACAAAAGGATTTAACCTTTACAAGCTTTCAGAGCCAATGGCTCCATCTCCTGGCAGAAGAGTTGGAGGAGAAAGAAGAGGGTGAAGGAAAAGTACTGGTTTAGGGGAAGGGGTACAGTTCAGAAAAGTCACCCAAAACCCCATGTCAGGGAGATTTACTGGAGGGAGGAGAGCAAAAGACTGAATCAGTCTCCCCTAACTCAAGTTCTGGCTGACTTTTCTGAACTGTACCTCTTTCCATAAACATCTCCGGTTCTTTTCCTTCACCTCTCTTCCTTCCACTTCAGCTCTTCTGCCAGAAGAAGGAGTCACTGGCCCCAAAAGCTTGCAAAAGTTAAATCATTTGTGTGTGTGTTCCCCTGCTGCCTGTTGGTGAGTAGTTTTTTTATCTATCCATTTACATTATACTACCAATAATTCATTATTTGCATTGTTATGTAACTATGCAAAGCGGTACTTTTGTTACGGTTTTAGAATAACAATTTTGCTAACAACATTTAAATACGCACACATGCTAGAGCTTGGATAACTCTTGAACATTAAAATACAAGAAATATAAAAGTGAAGTCAGTGCCACAAGTGCTAATGGTTAATGGTATCCTCTATTGAAAAGGACAACGCATCCAAACCAGGTGACATCAGGTCATAGGGGGAGGTGCTTCTGTAAAGTCTGCTGTTGATTCATGAGGTGTTTTGACCAGTACCCACTATGGCTTGTGTAGTTTGTAGGTACTAGCATAGAAGGAGCAGAAGGCAGGTTCAAGGCTATATTATGAAATGGATTCATAATTGTGAATATGATTCGACATCAGTTGTACACTTTATCAGTGCCATATGAAAATTTCTGCCAAACCAGGAACAGAACCCAGATTTCTGACTTATCACTAGCGATTGCCTTAACCACTTTGGCTACCCTTGCACCATCCCAGTCCGACCCAAACTTGTTGCCCATATTCCCCCTAGAAGTCTGAAGGACACTGTAAAGTAGTATACAGACACCATCTATACACATTGTGTAAATCATTGATGTGCATGCTTCAATGGGCTAAAATGATCACAATAAAAATTTGTCTCTCCCTGTGTGGCATAGGGGACATGGACAACAAAACATATGAAAGGTTGGGTCAGTCTGGAAGGCACTCATGCATAGCCAAATTGGTTATGGCCACTGTTTGCAATAAGCAGGAAAACCAGTTTTGATGTACGGTACAAATTTTCATATGTCACTAATATCCATGGCTGATGTCAAATTGTATTCACAGTTTTTGAATCCATTTTGTAATATTTACAACAGCTGAGAATTGTCAAACTGTTGCTTCAGAAATTGTAGTGCAATATACAGACTCTGTATAAACACAAACACTATGCATATCATTGGCAGGTTTAAGGCAACTGATGAAAATTGTAGTTAAGGTATCATTAATATTGAGCTTAAATGTCTTCTTGACTTGACTAAGGACTGTATATGATATGTCATACAGTGGTTGCAGAGGCTTGTGCACAGTGTCATGTCTGACAAAACTTGTTTACAATTGCAGAAGTCAATAAAAATGAAAGGGTAGTGAGTACACTGTTCTCTCAGTACGACTAGACATAGATAACGAATAAGGTTGTTAGGTATATTGCCAAAGTTTTCACTGAGCAGTTGAACTGGTCAACCATAAGCCATTTCCGCTGTTGTAGCATTACGATCTTGCTTGACAAGAGACCGATGACCCAGTAGGATAAGTGCCAGAGCTTCTGTTCAACATTGCGATGCATGAAAACTTTTAACTGGTGTTGCAAAGGCTCAACTAAGCCATCTGTTGCTGGTTGATATGCTGCAGTTTGATATGCTTCATGCCTAACAGACTGTTGAGTGACTTGAATAGACATGATTCAGATGGCCTGGCAGTGGGCAACAATGGAGAGGCACTCTGAAATGAGAAATCCATATGTGAAAGAATGTGGTTGCAAATGTTTCAGTGATGGCATCAACCATTGAAAAAACTTCTGGCCAATGGGTGAAATGGTCAATGGCTGTTAGATAGTATGTGTATCTTTCAGATGGCAGTAATAGTCTCTTCTTTGCGAACATATGGTTAGAAAAAACAAAGATAGTTGGTAATTTCTGTGAGATTATTACAGTGTGGAACACTATGCTTTTGTTTAAATATTTTTTGTGTTGATCTGACATACATTTTCTTACAAGGTGTTGAAATATTTGCCCTGTATTTCAGTGTTAAATTTTATTTTTAATTCTTTTAGGGGTTCAGTCATGGATACCTTATTGTTCTTAATATATATCAATGACTTGCCACTCTATATTCGCGAAGATGCAAAGCTAATTCTTTTTGCTAATGATACAAGTATAATAATTGCATCCAACAGACAAGAATCAGCTGAGGAAATTGTAAATAATGTCTTTCAGACAATTATTAATTGGTTCCCTGCAAATGGACTCTCACTATATTTTGTGAAAAAACAGTTCATACAATTCTATACAGTAAATGGTATAACACCATTGATAAATATAGACTATGAACAGAAGGCTATGGCTAAGGCAGAATATTCAAAATTTCTGGGTGTGTGCTTTCATGAGAAATTGAATTGGAAGAAACACATCAATGATCTGCTGAAACGGTTAGGTTCAGCTACTTATACTATTAGGGTTATTGCAAATTTTGGTGATAAACATACCAGTAAATTAGCCTATTTGCCTGTTTTCATTCACTGCATTCATATGGCATCATATTTTGGGGCAATTCATCATTAAGAGAGAAAGTATTCATTGCACAAAAATGTGTGGTCAGAATAATAGCTGGAGTCCACCCAAGATCACTTTGCAGACATTTATTTAAGGAGCTCAGGATATAAACGTTACTTTCATAATACACATATTCACTTATTAAATTTGTCATTAATAACCCATACCAATTTAAAAATAACAACAGCAAAGTGCATAGCTACAACACTAACGAAAGGATGATCTTCACTATTCTGGGTTAAATCTCACTTTGGCACAGAAAGGGGTGAATTATGCTGCCCCAAAAATCTTTGGTCATTAGCCAAATAGCATTAAAAGTCTGACAGATAGCCAACCAACATGTAAAAGCAAGTTAAAAGAATGTCTTAATGACAACTCCTTCTACTCAATAGCTGAATTTTCAGATACAAAGTAGTAATTGTTAAAAAAAATTAATTATTTTATGTAAAGAAATCTTATATTACAGTGACGTGCTCCACATCATTATGAAATGTCGTATTCATGATCTATGGAACACGGATTAATGTATGTATGTATGTACATATGTATGTGTGTCATTTTGTGGGATCTGATCTTCAAGGTTTGGTCGTTGATTCATTGGACACATACCCATTGAGTAGAATATAACTGTGAATATGTTATACATGTTATATATTTTGTTCAGACTGGACATATCTTTTCTTGAAGAAGAAAGACATGTTTGAGACTCTTTTAGTATTCTCCAGAAGCTGTTTGTGTGATAAAATAGACAGGGGTGCAACTCAAAAGCTGAGGCAGTTTTGGTGACTTGTGATTCCTGCTGGAGTTTTGCTAGAAGCTTGATTGAGTAGGCATTGTCAGATAAGTAAGGAATTCTGAACACTGTGACTACACAACATTTATTCTCATTTAATTATTTATTTTTCATGAGACATATATTTTGGTTTAATGCATATTGCCTGAGATATGATAAGTACATACTGAGGAATTATTGAAACAGTTGTCGTTCTAAGTTTGACTGGACAGAGTTTTTGATGAAGATTTTGAAGGGGATTTTTTTCCCATCCCAATTCTGTGATGAATTTTTAGCAATCCTTAAGATTTTGTTCATGTGACATAATTTTCTGGTGTGATTTTGGTTTTTCTGGTCCCTGATGTTAATGAGAGCAGGTTTTGAGGTGTGTTATTTATTGTTTTCATAATTAAATGGTTTGTGGATGACTATTGGAGAATTTTGAGGAGAATTTTTTAGTTTTTAGCAGTTCTGGAGATTTTGGTGGTATTAATATTTGGTACATAATGGACAAGCCTACAATTAGTCAAACAGCAACCAGGACAACACATTTTGAGAAAAGTAAAGAAAGAGAGGAATCTCAAGTTATACGAGGGTGGTTAGGAAAGTTCTCGGAATCACCACAAGTCAGCACTAGCGCAAAGAGTTGTTCACATGTCATTCATTGGACTGTCGCCTGTAAACACGTGCTATGTCAGTGCTCTTGGAAGAGAGGTGTGGTGGTGATGTGGCTGTGTTGTTGTTCCCATGTAGTGATTTGCGAAGATGGAAAAAATTGAGATTCGAGCAGTGATCAAGCACTTTGTAAAGAAAGGTATGAAAGCAAAGGATATTCATGCCAATTTCCAGAATACACTGGAGGACTCTGGTCCTTCATATTCAACTGATTTTAAATTTGGGCAGGAGAGATTAAATGATGATCGGTGCAGTGGTTGGTCAAGATTTGTCACTACTCCAGAAATCATTGCAAAATTGCACAAAATGATCATGGAGGATCGCCGATTGAAAGTGGGTGAAACTGCTCATGCTTGAAAACTGTCATCTGAAAGGGAATATGACATTTTAACTGAAGAATTAGAAGTGAAAAAATTATCTGCAACATGGGTGTTGCTACAAGACAATGCGTGCCCACACGCGTGTCATCGCCATGGCAAAATTACAAGAACTAAGATATGAATTGTTGCCACACCCACCTTATTCACCTGATATGGCTCCATCATACTTCCATCTCTTCCAAAAACTGAAATTTTTTCTTGGTTGATGAAGATTCACTTCAAATGAAGAATTGATAGCCAGAGTTGACACCTATTTTGCAGGCTTGGCGGAAACTCATTTTCGAGATGGGATCAGGGCACTGAAACATCATTGGACCAAGTCCATTAATCTACAAGGAGACTACATTGAAAAATAAAAAAAGGTTTCAGTGATTTAAGTACTTTCTTTCTATTCTGTTCTGAGAACTTTTAAAACCATCCTCATAGAACATTCTGATTCAGGCGTTTTGTCAGCTGGTGCTACTTAGGGAAGTGGTAATGTACTTGATAGTGATTCAGTTATTTTCTGTAGTCAACCAGGTTATGCTCTAGCCAGTGGTGGTAACATTGGAAGTCAAGAAACCAGGAATGTTGTCAAACATCATGGTGCAGTTGTTCCTAGTTTGGCTCAAGCAATGAAATCTGCTAGCAGTGGTGCATGTTTCCCAGCTTCTATTGTAAATGACAGTCAGTTAGCTTCACAGTTCAGAACTTGGCTTGTATTAGTACAGTATCATCTGGTTCTCAAGTGAGAGGATAGGATTTTTGATCCATCACTGAAGAGTACTAAACAAGAGATTGATGTGATTTCCTTCTTAAAGTCATTTATGGCAGATCAGCAGGTATAATTTGAAAAGCCTGGCAGTAATATGAAAGAGTTGAGAAGCAGATGTGAGAAAGACTTCATGAGAAAATATAGACTCATGTGAAGTGACACAATAAACAAATTGGGGAGAGAATAGAAGCAATATAGTTAACTGAAAAACTGGATTAATGACTACTTTACAAGGACAGATACCTGGGTTAGCAGAAAATGTGAATAATCAGTGAAGAAGGTACAGAGAAATCTACTGAATTAGCTTTGTAACTGAGAGAAGATTTTCATCCAGAATTTGAAGGAAGAATTTATAATATTGAAAGTAACTGCTGGAGAAGGTCAGAATCAATTTTAGTTAGTGGTTTATGAGTTGAAAATTCATTTTCAAAATTTGAGGGAAGAATGTGAAAAGAATAAAACAGATTTGTCACACAAATTTGAGAGAGCACCTAGCCAGGTACTCAAATTCAACAACAGATTTGAAGTCATGCTATACAGTTACATGGTTTAGGAAAGAATTTTGAGGAATTAGGGTGTGGTGTCACCGCCAGACACCACACTTGCTAGGTGGTAGCTTTAAATCGGCCGCGGTCCATTAGTACATGTCGGACCCGCGTGTCGCCACTGTCAGTGATCGCAGGCCGAGCACCACCACACGGCAGGTCTCGAGAGACGGACTAGCACTCGCCCCAGTTGTACGGATGACTTAGCTAGCGATGCACACTGACAAAGCCTCGCTCATTTGCAGAGCAGATAGTTAGAATAGCCTTCAGCTAAGTCAATGGCTATGACCTAGCAAGGCGCCATTAGTTGATCTACAGAGTCTCACTTGTATCGTCAAGAGCGATGTACAACAATGATGGATTAAAGTTAAGTATTCCAGCAGCTACATACTTTTCTTTATAGCATTAATTACGTATCCTGTTTCAGACCTATCTCTAGCCTGCGTGAGTTTAACGCGTGCATTCGGCCTCCTCAACCAAATAGTGTACGTAGTGTTGGCTAACTGCTAACACTACATAGGGATTAGTTCTGAGGTGGAAATATCTGAAGGGAAAAAAGAAATTAAACAAACAGTTAAGGAGGTTGATAAATTAGGTTTTCTGTTGCACAATTGGTAATCAGTGCTGACCAAAGCTCAGTGCCAACCGGTACTTTTGATTCAGTGGAGACCATAGCTATCCAGAGGGAGAATTTAGTTGAACCTGCTAACTATATGTTACATGTTGAACCAAAGTTAAGAGCTGAATCTGATGTGGGACTGCTTAATGTGAATGTCATGCCACTAGAGATAACACTTCAGTACATGTCATATCTTTTCTGAAAATTAGTAATGCCTATATATGTTACCAGTTGATTGTGTCACAAAGTCTGATTTTCTTTATTTTTGATGATACCAAGACAGCAGGCACTTCATTATACTTTAATTCATGTGGTACCAGAGGTGAAATATGTGGAACCAAAGTGGAGGAAGATAAGTTACAAAACTCGTGTGTCTCACACTGAAAACCGGTTAACATTCAGTGTGGGAGTGTCAATTTTGATGCATTGTGTTTGGAGGCGAGCACCCAATGTTCTTATTTTGAGTTCTAGTTGTTTTGTTTCTCTGTATGTGCAATGTACCAGGCAGTGTTCATGTTTATTTGTAACATATCATGTCTTGTTGTAGTATTTTCTTGAAAAATGAGGCACTGGTCACGCATTCTATTAATAATTTTTTAATATGGGCAGTTTACTACAGAATATATCCTGGTGTACCAAATTTTATACTGTTTCCTCGGAGTCTTTTGCGACGGCTTACATGAATAAAACGTTCTCAGTTTTCCAGCCGTGTCAATTCGAATAAAATGCTCGAGCTTTCGATGGCCATCTCCGCCATTGTCGTCAGGAGTTCACTGACTGCCGGGGCTGTTACGGTCTCTTGCTTATATAGGCATGATGACATCATCAGTAGCCAATCAGATCGATCCAATGTGGCGCGTGTGCGTAAGTCGACCCGGGCAGCTCGTGGCAGCACCGGTGACGTCAGGTGGTGCCAGGGGCAGGCACCACGTTTGAAACTGCCGCTTCCGCCTCACGCGTCTCTCTCTGCTTTCTTTCGATGTCCAGCGCCTGTCCCCATGCCCTGCTGAGTGTGTATCCCTGGTCTCTGTTGAAATTTTTGTTGTTTAAGCGAATCTTGGCCGCTTCCTTTATAACAGAGTCCCAATATGTAGAAGCATGAGCCAACACTTTTGTATTTTCGAACTGTATCTTATGTCCGTTTTCTAGGCAATGCTCTGCTATAGCCCACTTGACAAGCTCCCTTTGTTTTATATGGCGCTTGTGCTCACTGCAACGCTCCGCAATCGTGCGAATTGTCTGTCCAATGTACATGCTGCCACATTCACAGGGTACACCATACACACTGGACACTTGAAGAGCAATGTTGTCCTTCACAGGGCGCAACATATCTTGTATCTTGGGGGCGGGCCGAAACACTGGTCTTAGCCCATGTTTCTGCAGCAGACATCCTAACTTACTGCTAGTTGCTCCACAGTATGGCAGGAATACAGTCCGTTTGGCCTCTTCTTCTGATTCACCAGCTGTCTTTCGTCGGCGGCCCTTGAAAGCGTTTGCGATGTCTCTTTTGCTGTATCCATTTTCCCCGAAAACACGTTTTAAGTTCTGCAATTCAGACTGTAGGTGGTCGTCGTCAGAGATAATCTTGGCTCTATGAACCAACGTGTTCAGAACAGCTTTCTTGTGTACAGGGTGGTGGAAACTTGGCGTTCAAGTACCGATCAGTGAGTGTTGGTTTCCGGTACACTGAGTGACTAAGCTGGCCTCCTGCCTTCCGCTCAACCAAAACATCCAAGAATGGTAGCTTGCCATGCTTCTCCATCTCGACAGTAAATTTTATTCAAATTGACGCGGCTGGAAAACCGAGAACGTTTTATTCATGTAAGCCGTCGCGAAAGACTCCGAGGACACATAGCTTTCCTCTACGGTGAAGACATAATGCGCAGTGTGAAACTGTTAGAGAAACTGCGGAAAAAGAGATCACATCTGCTCAGTTCTTTGGCATTTTTTACAACGCTGCTGGGACAAGGAGGTAATTCCTCGCTTTGCAGAAGTCAAGCACCACATTCGAACTGCTGCAGTGGACAGAATTTTGAAGAGGACTAGTCTCGCCATAGTGAGAGAGGGGATACGACAGACAAGGTACGAGCTTGATCATAATGCCAGGAACCTTCTTGAGTGTCATCTGTCCTTGTCATCAACATTGTCACCATTCGATTGGGAATTGGTGGACGTAGCTATGGCAATGCAACAACATGCAAGTTTATCCAAGGCAACGTTGAAGCAATGTGCCAAGTTCGACTGACTGGATCATGGAAGAACTGTTGTGAAACCCAATAAAGCCCATAGAATGGTTGTTAATCTTTCCAACCAAGAACTAGACGACGGCTCTATATCAGCGCTGAGTAAAGGCCTCAACTTTTCTCCAGCTCCACGACGTCTGCCAATATTGGATATAATTTGTGGAATAGAGCATTGCATTAGGAATCTTTCGCATGATGCAGCTGAGGACGTCAGGCTAACTACCAGCCATATTCTGGCGAAAGCTAAGCCACCAAAATCTAATATAAGCCAGGAGGAACAACGTTGCTTACGGTTATTACATGAGAATGAAGACTTGGTTGTCTTGCCAGCCGACAAAGGGAATGCTACCGTGGTTCTGAACTCTGCAGACTACCACCTGAAGATGCTGCATTTATTAGAAGACCCCACGTACCACAAGCTTAGTCATGATCCAACACAGGCCATTGTCAGAAAGACAGGGAAGTTATTGAAGGATTTAGGCTTACCACATGCAGTGGTGAAGAAATTAACGACTTGTGCCGCCAGACCGCCCAGGCTTTATGGATTACCAAAGATACACAAGGAAAGTGTTCCCCTGAGGCCCATTGTTAGTGCAATCAGTTTGCCTACCTACAGACTTGCTAAACATCTGGCAGGATTATTAGCACCAAAATTGGGACATTGCGAACACCACCTTGTCAACTCGCAGAAATTTGTTGAGACACTCAAGAGAATGAATATAGGCCCAAACGACCTAATGGTTAACCTGGATGTTGTGTCACTTTTTACTAGGGTGCCAACACAAGATATGCTGGATCTTTTGGCCCAACATTTTCCATCTGGAATCATTAAGTTGTTCCATCACGTCCTAACGACAATGTACTTGTTGTACTTTGATGAATATTATGAGATGACTGACGGCACAGCCCTGGGATCACCACTGTCTCCAGTGGTCGCAAATATCTTCATGGAGTACTTTGAGGAGCAGGCTCTGCAAAATGCACCATTACGGCCATCTTGCTTTCAACGATACATTGATGACACCTTCCTGATATGGCCTCATGGTGAAGATACACTACAGCAGTTCGTCGATCAGATGAATGGTGTCCATCCCAACATTAAATTTACTGTCGAGATGGAGAAGCATGGCAAGCTACCATTCTTGGATGTTTTGGTTGAGCGGAAGGCAGGAGGCCATCTTGGTCACTCAGTGTACCAGAAACCAACACACACTGATAGGTACTTGAACGCCAATAGTTTCCACCACCCTGTACACAAGAAAGCTGTCCTGAACATGAGATATGTTGCACCCTGTGAAGGACGACATTGTTCTTCAAGTGTCCGGTGTGTATGGTGTACCCTGTGAATGTGGCAGCATGTACATTGGACAGACAGTTCTAATGGTTGAGGAGCGTTCCACTGAGCACAAGCGCCATATAAAACAAAGGGAGCTTGACAAGTCGGCCATAGCAGAGCATTGCCTAGAAAAAGGACATAAGATACAGTTCGAAAATACAAAAGTGTTGGCTCATGCTTCTACATATTGGGACTCTGTTATAAAGGAAGCAGCTGAGATTCGCTTAAACAACAAAAATTTCAACAGGGACCAGGGATACACACTCAGCAGGGCATGGGGACAGCCATTGGACATCAAAAGAAAGCAGAGACAGATGCGCGACGTGGGAGCAGCAGTTTCAAATGTGGCGCCTGCCCCTGGCGCCACCTGACATCACCGGTGCTGCTACAAGCTGCCCGGGTCGACTTACGCGGACGCGCCACATTGGATCGATCTGATTGGCTGCTGACGATGTCATCATGCCTATATAAGCGAGAGACCATAACAGCCCCGGCATTCAGTGAACTCCTGACGACGATGGCAGAGATGGCCATCGAAAGCTCGAGGATTTTATTCAAATTGACGCGGCTGGAAAACCGAGAACATTTTATTCAAATTTTATACTGGTTGTTTGTGGATATTTTATGATATAGTGAAGTGATGAAGGGTTATGATTTTGGTTGCTTGTAGTTCTTATAATATAATATGTGGCCATAAGTCAATATATTTGTATGCAGGAAGAATTATTACTTGGTATGGATGATTGTAGGGATGTATTGATATGACAGTGGTTTACAATTTTCTTTTCCTGAGTGGATGGTTATTGAGCTGAGTGATGTTTTTATTCTTGTGTGCTGATGAGTGAGTTTTGATTTTGTAACTGGATGTTTCTTTTGTGACGTGTATATGATGTCAAGGATGGTTTGCCTGTCTCATCATAAATTGATGCCATGTATTGAGTAAGATCTCATGAGAAAAAAATGAAATAATGAATTTGAAAGTATCATTGTATCATTGTTTAATGAAAGTAAATAGGCTATGAGTCAAATGGTGAACCATTAAAAGTTGTGGCAGGTAATGAATATTATTGAGTGATTATATATGAAGATCAATTATGTTTTTAGAATGTGGTGGTAACAGTTAATGTTTGAGATAGTTGATGACTTTATTGTGAATATGAGGTTACTTGAAGTGAACTAGTATGTAGATACCTTTTCAGACCACTCTGGTAATCTGGTATTCACTGAATCATTACCTAATATATACAACAGTTTACTTGAGACTAGTTCATATTCAGCTGCTTCACCGTTATTTACACGTCTCTATAATTTTTTCTATACTTTCTTTTAATGTAGTTGTGTGCATACTGTATTATTGAGTAGACTCACTACACATAGGTAACTAACACTGCAATCACCTCTTTGCAGATCTGATGAGATATTGGTACTCACTACATCAACTCAGTACGTGAAACTACTACTTCCTGATAGCTACTATATGATAATCATTCAGCATTGGAATCATTTGCATAGAAAACTTGGTTATGTTCACAAGAAATGTCAGCAACAATGAATAAATACAAGATCAATAATCATTCAAGCCAGTGTCAAATTATCGGATGTCATATTCCCTCCATGTGGAGAAACATTAGTAACAAAAAATGGAAAGATGTAATAGAGAACATTCAATAATCATGACAAAGTAATTCTTAAACATAATCAATACACAAGAGTTAATAGTTCCCTAAACTAAACAGAGTGAATCCTGAGAATGGAGAAGAGACTATATCTAACTAGTTTCTTAGAACAAAGCAAAAAGCCTTAACAAGAATTCAAGATAATTTTTCCAATGCATCAAAAATCACAAACATGGATTTCAGAGTCCAACCTGTTTCATTAGAGATAATGACAAGGAAAGAACTATAGAAAGATAGAGAAAATACTTCTCAGAACTGTTGAATCATTCAGATCCAGATGAGATGCTACCTGCAGGCACCATGGAGGAAAGAAAAGATGAAAAAGAGTAGATAGTAAGTGACTGAAGAAGATGTGAAAACAGTGATCGAAAAACTCCAAAACTATGAGTCCCCCGGGGAGGACAGAATAACAGGAGAATTAATCAAAGAAGGAGGTTAGGGCTTGACTTAGAAATATATAAACTGATACAGTTGATATGGAAGAATGAGACATTCCCAGAAGATGGAAACTGGCCATAATATGCCCAGTGCGCTAGAAGGTAAGCAAACTGGAATGTGCTAACTACAGAGGTATCAGCTTGCTGAATATAACCTACAAGGTACTGTCTATCATCACCCTTAGAAAATTGCAATCATTCATAGAGAACAACATACAGGAATACCAAGTTGGCTTTCAACCAAACTGATCTACAATAGAGCACATTTACAACCCTAAGACAACTGTTTAAAAATCACTGGGAATATGGCAAAAATATTGAGAGTCTGTTCATCAATTTTCAATGTACTTTTGACAGCATCCACAGGAATAACATATTCAGTGCACTGTGTGACTTCAGAATCCCTGAGAAGCTAGTGAGAATGGTGTAAACTTGTATGGATGGATAAATGGCAGCAGAGTATTTCCAAGGGGTCACATCAGAAACATCCAAGATTGAGACGGGTCTCAGACAAGTGGATGTGATCTTGATTTACCAGCAACAACAATATAGAAATGGATGTCAACGAAAGAGTAACAGTGGGAATTAAAAGCTTGGGGGAGACTCAGCTCAAAGTCAGTATCAGTGAATATTTAGATGGGAATCTACAACACAGTGGTATACCCAGTAGTATTGTAAGGCTCAGAAACCTGGAGCATGACAAAATACAAAAAGGAAAAACTATTAATATTTGAAAGAAGAGTAATGAAGAAGATGTGGTGACCAATCATAGACAAAGGAGACTGGAGAAAAAGGAGGTGTGAGAAAATCTACATTTGATCCAACAACCAACAATATTACAGAAGCTGAAGATCAAAAGAATCAATTGAGCAGGCCATGTAGCCCTTATCTCACAAGAAAGACAGGCAAAGAAAGCATTTTAGGGGAAACCAAACACCACATGCCCCTCAGGACAATCAAGGCAGTGCTGATTGGGTGACCTGGACATGGATGAGGCAGCCTTGGAGTTGAAGACACCTGGAGGAACTGAGCACAAAACAGAAAGGAATGGAGGCAGTTTGTGGAAGCACCAAATAATATGCAGGACCTGTGACCAATGGATGTGTACATATGTATGTATGTAACCTAAACATATTACAGAGAAACTCCCTGAGACGCACAAATGCAATAAAGATAAGAACACATCCATATGTGTTACCACTGAAAGGATATCATTGTAACAGGAAAAGCATCCTCACTAACCAGAATTTCAAACATCATATGTTAGGACATGTTCTGAGACATCAAGGGATCACCAATTTAGTATTGGAGGGCAGCGTGGAGGGTAAAAATCGAAGAGGGAGACCAAGAGATGAATACACTAAGCAGATTCAGAAGGATGTATGCTGCAGTAGGTACTGGGAGATGAAGAAGCTTGCACAGGGTAGAGTAGCATGGAGAGCTGCATCAAACCAGTCTCAGGACTGAAGACCACAACAACAACAACATCATACATAAGGAATATGTCTAACACTAAGATAGCCAGGATGCTCAGCACTTCAAAGAAGAAAGATCATATAAAGACCATCAAGGCACGCACACATAAATATTACCATCAAATCATTCCCAAATCACATGAAGATACACTGCCTGACATGCTACTTCACTAAATTCACATATATCAAAATGATATATCATTGTAGGAGGCAAATCATTCAAGGCTATTTAATGCAGGATTCACCAGTTGTTTACCATGATTTCCATACCTTGCATGAAAGTCACTAACATACAGGGTTGAAGAGGGCAAAAATGTCAGCATTGTTATTCTGAGGCTCAGACTCTCTTTTATACCTCCCCAATTCAGTGTTCTAATTTCCTGTGGTAGATATACTTCATCTTTTATTAACTCTCCTTTGACTGTCCGGAATAAATACATTGTTACTTCTCTATTCAAAATGAATTTTGATTAGTTTCCTAACAAACTTATAGCTGCACACATGCTGTGACTCCTGCTGTAATTTCAATGGCAAAAGAGGTTTATTTCATCCTAATATAATCAACGGTGTTCTACCTGGATTCTGCTTTTACATAAATCCTATGCTGTATTACGTCTGACACCAGTAAAATTCTTTAAAATTCCTGGCTTGGTCCTATCCTATTGAGGACCAACATAATCAAAATCATCTTCCATTCACAGCTAGGATGCAGTACTCATACACCAGCAAATATTTCATATTCATTCCTTCATAATCTGTAATAATAATAATAATAATAATAATAATATTTATTCAACATCAAATAATCAAATACAATCCCCAGAAATAATACAGTTTCAGGACATCATACAGATTATTCTTCTGAATACGTCAGTTTATAAATTACAAACTAAAGATTTGTTTGTATTAATAAATTTTACATTTTGATGCATTTTACATTTGGTAGTATACAATCACAATATTACAAATATTGTTGTTATCAACATTATATTAGTTGTAGTTTGCTTAAAACTATGAGCTTGAAATACTTATGAAGCACTTTTTACACAGATATAATACTCGTCTAGCGAATAAAAAGGGTTTTCAATTAGAATTCTTTTTAGCTGATCTTTTAATTTGTTAGAAGGAAGGGTTGTGAGACTTTTTGGTAGGGCATTGGCTACCTTCAGCCCAGCATGAAGTGAATTTTTTTCATGTAAAGCTGTTCTGTGGCTATTTACATGGTATCTGAGCTTTTGCCTTGTATCGTACTGGTGCAGGTCACAGTTGAAATTTGGATTTATTGTTTTCACAAGCAATATAACTTTCAATATGTTTACACCTATAATGGTAAGCACATCTAATTTTGGGAACAGATTCCAACATGACTCTCGAGGTTTGGCACCACAAATAATTCTGATAACTTTTTCTGTAGTATTAATAATGTGCTTAGGTAGGCTTGAGTTGTTGCATCCCATATTTCTACAGCATAGTTGAAATTTGATGAGAATAGGCCATGATAAGCAATTTTTAGTACCCACATGTCCTTACAATATTTTCTAATCATATTTATAGCAAACACATTCTTCAACAGCTTACATGCTAAGGAATCGATATGCATGTCCCATTGAGAGACTACTGCCCAACGTCAACCAAGAAACACAAGACACTTCACTTGATACAACCTTATTTCTGTGGAGAACCAAAAGTCCACATATGCTTGTTATTATTCTGCAATTCAACACACAAAACTACTTCTGCATGTTACCTCAATTTCCATTTCCAAGAAAGTTCATAACTAAATAATAATTCTCTTCAATTAACCTAATATTCACTGTATGTAGTTTTACTTGTTTCAATATGTTACATGTAAAAATATGAATACTTGATGGTGGAGGTGGTGAACTGATCCCATCTGCAGAATATGGGAGGAGTAGACAAAATAACTCTAATATTTGATTCAAACTGGACACCGGACCATTGCAATGAAGGTTCACGTGATACAATGAGATAAAACAGGCTCCAGGTGAGCACCAAAAAATTTGTCTGTCAGTAGTCAATCCTACCAAAATGAGTCTTGCTTCCCTGTGTGATGCCATTGCGTCCTTCACCCTGAGCCTGTGAGAAGTTTGTTACCAGATGATCAGAAATACTGCAATATTTGGGAGCTTGCTCTGCGGTCCTCCATATGTTCGGAAACTATGATGAACCATTGCGTAAAATGTGAGAATCGTAACTTTGGCTCCCATCAATAAGAAATGCAATGAACAAATTCTTTGCCAATGTGAACAGTCACAATTAGTCCTTAAGCAGAGTGGTAAACTATTTCATCTAAAAAAACAATTTTTGTATATGATCTTTAGTGATGGTTTTAAATTTATGAGCATAGTTATGCCACTGAAGTACTTTTCTGGAACACTCATTTGTACTTTTGTGTAAAGTCAGAATCTGTTCTACAGCCATTGCTGTGCTGAACTAGTATGGTAATGGGACAGGTGCAGTTCAGAATTTAATCTTGCCAGATTTAATCCAAAAACACTTGAACCACCTGACTATCTTTTTTGGGTTATTATAACATACTATAACCATATATTTGATTGTGTGGATGGGTATAACGGAGGTTTTTGGACACTGTTAGTGCTTCATACAAGTTTTCATGATGCCAAGAGGCCCTAACTTAGTCATTTTGGCATGCTGACATAATTTTGTTCAACTTTTTTAAGGCCACGGAGGACATAATTTGTTAATTCTTTTATAGTGGTGTAACCTCTGTGAACTTAGTTATTTTTGTATTTTTATTTTCTCATTTACTTATTATGAAGCCACAAGGGCTGTAATTTGCCAGTTCTCTGTATTAATATAAATCCCAGGCACTTATAAAATGTCCAGAGAGGCCACAGTCAAGAAAAATATCTGAGTTTATGTTACAGTTATGAGGTAGTACATTCAAAGCTACCTGGCTATAAAATAATTTCCTACACTTTCCAATTAGATAATTTTGTATAGCTTTTGTATTAGTGTGATTATTCAGACCACATCATGACCCCATCTTGCACACAGATAACTTTATTTGATGAAAATTTCAGATATTCTCCTATACTTTTTTTTAATAGTTTTTGTATTGATATACTAGTAACTGTGCAATAGTTACTCACTTTAACACTCTTGCTAAAAGATGGGTAAATGGTAAAATTGAAGAACTTTATTCAAACTTGCAAGACACATGAGGGATACATTGAATCACAAAATGAATGTTGTTTGTACTGAGTTGTGAGCCACCCTGCTCTTCTGTAGATAACACACACTAAATCACACAGATTGACCACACACTGTCAACGTATGGTGAATGATAGGTCACCACAGCAGACTCCCTCTTTTGAGTGTGGAAAATTGAGTGACTAACTGCATGCTGCTGCCAAGGGCAGACCTCGCCAGATGATTTCTGCAATGAACCAGTATTACCAGCTCTGCCTTGGGTTTCTGTGAATGCAGGGCAACAACTGTATCTTTCATTTATCACTGACTGAAGAGTCTGTTTGTGGAATCAAGGGGTGCTGGGAATTGACAGGAATTTCTGGTGTATCTATCACCATTCTTGAGTGAGAAAACCTCCAAAAAGTTCCTGTGCTTTACTTGGAACTTGGTTGTGGAACATGGCTGCATGTGGCAGTTTGCAGGTGCTGGGGGAGGTGTCATGTCATTGGTGGAGCTTCCTCTGAGCGCATCCATCAGAAATATGCCCATGCTGGTTGAAAGAGTGGGGTATCCAATATGCACAGGTTGGTATACTTGATTTTTAGACCTGCTTCTCTAATAAAACTTGGAGATAGGTGAAGCTTCATGTGTGGCTAAGTAGAATACTGCAGGTGTTTTTGATGTAAATGGATCATCTGCATCTTGTTTTGATTAAGTTGTAGGAGCATTTCCTCTGAGAGTCAGTCACCAGTTGATGTTCGAATAGGGGTATTGCAAGTGCCAACTCTGGAGCTCTTCATCTGTTACATGTGCGGGTTTCACTCACTCTATGGAGACTGTTGTGGCAATTCCATCTTGAAGTATTATAAACATGTGAATTCTGTGTTGTAATACTTTATATGGCCCAGCGTAAAGGGAAAGTAGAAGCAGCTTAACTGCATCAATATGCAACCAAATATCAGAACAGCTCTGGAGGTCCTCATGAAAAAGTGTTTGGTTTTTGCCACAGCACGCTGGTGCTGCTGAAATGAGTCACTGTATTGCATGCTGCAATCTTTGCACAAATTTTTGCAGGATGTGAGCAGAGGGTGTTGTCACTCCTTGGCTCTGTGTGAGGTCGGTGGGAAAGTGAATTTGTTGCCCATAGACTAATTGACTCAAAGCAGGTCAGTATCTGTTTTTGCAGCCATCCTTAAACCCAGTAATACATAAGGCAGTGCATTGGTCCAGGTACTTCCATAGCACATGAGTGCTGCTTTGAGTATCCTGCGCAGTCCTTCTACAGTCCCATTACTCTTGGGATAGTAGCAGGTAGTTTTGAGATGGAAGATGCCACATAGTTTTGTGAGTTCAGTTAATAGTGAATTGTTGACCATGATGCATGGTCACTGTAGCCAGAAAACTCAATCTGGCAATCCACATGTGGACAAATTCTATAGCCACTGTCTCTGTTAATACACTGAAATGCCAAAGAAACTGTATAGGCATGTGTATTCAAATATAGAGATACGCAAACAGGCAGAACATGGCAATGAAGTTGGCAACACCTGTATAAGGCAGCAAGTGTCTGGCACAGTTGTTAGATTGGTTACTGCTGCTACAATGGCAGGTTATTAAGATTTAAGTCAGGTTGAATGTGGTGTTATAGTTGGCACATGAACGATGGGACACAGCATCTCTGAGGTGACAATGAAGTGGAGATTTTCCAATATGACCATATCACGGTGTACCATAAATATCAGGAATCCGGTAAAACATCAAATCTCTGATATCGCTGCAGCCGGAAAAAGATCCTACAAGAATGGGACCAACGACGACTGAAGAGAATTGTTCAACGTGACAGAAGTGCAAACCTTTCACAAATTGCTGCAGATTTCAGTGCTGGGTCACTAACATGTGTCATCATGTAACCCATTCAATGAAACACCATCGATATGGGTATTGGAGGTGAAGGTCCACTTGTGTACCCTCGGTGATTGCATGACACAAAGCTTTACGCGTTGCCTGGGCCCATCAATGCCAACTTTGGACTGTTGATGACTTGAAACATGTTGCCTGATCAGACAAATTTTGTTTCAAATTGTATCAAGCGGTTGGATGTGTACGGGTATGGGGACAACCTCATGAATCCATTGACCCTGCATGTCAACAGGAGACTGTTCCAGCTAGTGGAGGCTCTGTAATAGTGTGGGGCATGTTCAGTTGGAGTAATACAGGACCCCTGGTAGATTGTAAGAGGATACCCTCCTCTAGCATTACTTTTCCTCAACAGAAGTAGTTGATACAAAAATATTTACAAATTTTGAGAAGGTCAATATTATCTCAGCTGTTTTTCTAAAAAATTTCGTATGATTTTGTACACGAAGTGTTATATTACAACTTAAAATCTGTAAAAATAAATTACATTATTTTTTTGTTACAATCTATATGTACTGGCTCAGAATGTGCAGTTCAAATTATTTACTTTTAGAAACATTTGAAATTACAAAATATTGGCACACTTCAAATTTCTGTTATTAATTATACAGTCTTATACTATTTATTATGTTTATTTCTGGCTTAATTTATAAAGTAATAATATAAATTAATAGAAATTCATTTGTCAAGGGAATTTGTAAACGCTTTGGAATATTGTTTTTCACCACAGAGTGAGGTGGTAGTGGGCATGCCTCTGATGTGATCGAACATATTTTATAATTTGGAATAACAATGTAATTTCAGCTTCGTTAATCTGAAAATTCAATAGACAGTGTGATATAGAAAAATGTGAGAGAACAAATTATCATGAAGGAAACAAAAAAATTGAACAGGCTTACTTATATTGGAACCATGAGAACCTACAATGTAAAAAATTTAAGCTTCAAGAATCAGCCCCTAGATGTGAAGAACTGGAGCCAACTATGAGAAAAGAAGATAAGTAAAAAGTTTATTGTAAATCTTACTCCCCTCAAAACTTATTAAAAGAGTTAACCATAAAGAGATTGACAATCAACAAATGATGTGAGGGAGGGGTAGATAACAGGTGGTGGTGTCATCCGGAATCAGTTGACTAGTAATGAAATTTTGTCTGTTGCAGAAGGGAGAGTGATTTGTGTCATTTGCAGTTTATATATGAATGGATTTCCGATCAAATGAAGAAAGAAGATTGAGGACTGTCGAACAAAGTAAATATTAGCAAAGGTGTCGATGTGCTACCAACAATGATGGACCGGATCAAATAAGAGAGGGTTTTAAAACTACAAACAGGCATATCAAAAAGGAAAGATAAGTACAAACTATTTGTGAAGTTAATTTGTTTGTGGACTCATGTGCTTGTTAACAAAATGAATAGAGATGAGGATAGGATCAAGGTAGAAGTGAAAGCTGAAGGCTTCGTTCAGGACATGTTTGAGCCAAAGGAAATCGTAGTCAGCAAAGAAACAGTAAAAACTGATATTTTGCAGTTAATTTTGGAATAACTAGAGGAAATGAAGACAGATAACAATAGCAAATTTAGTGCAGTTAATGATCAGTTAACTGAAAAATTTACTTCACAACGAGGACAACTAAATGACCTGCAAACTGAAAACAATAGTAACATGAACAGGTTGCAAGACCAAATAGACCAATGTAGCAATCATGTTTCAGAGCTACAAAAATGGATTGTCAGAGGAGTTAAAAAGTGTGAATGAAAAAGTTGATGTTTTAGAAAATAAATTTGTTGTTTTGGAAAATGAGCTAGTAAGTGAATCTGCAAGACAATCATAGAATGTCAATGATGTCACACTTGAACAGAAGGCCATAGCAGAAAAAATGGAACACAACATCACCAGTTTAGACCAAAGAATTTTAAATGTTGAAAACAACACGCAAAATAATGTAACCGTTTTAGATCAAAAACTTTCAGCAGTTCAGGAAATATATGTGAACCAAAGTCTATGTGAAAAAGAACAGCATTGCATGGTCCAACAGTCCCATCATAAGTTTACCATCAAACAATTTAAATCCAGAGGATTTTCTGCACCACTGTAGAGATAGTTTTGTGTCAGGTATCAATGCAATCAAAAAATTAAATTTGTTAAAAGATGTCTTGAAGGCGAAGCTCTGTCACGAGTAAATTTAAATTTCAGTCAGTGGGAAACATATCGAAGTTTTGAGAAAAGATTTTTAAATAAATTTTGATCAGAAGCTGAACAGGAGAGAATTAATGGTGAATTTTTGAATTCTTCGTTAAAAATTAACACACTGATAAACCATTCGCTGAAATGACATAGACTGATGCACTTAAAAGGAGATTACCAGAAGGATTACAGTGGGATTTAGTACACAGACCTGAGGATTGTCTCGAACAATTTTTACGATATGTTGACAGGCTAGGTAGGGAAGCAGAAAGAAGTATGTATCATGATAATCTGAATGGTAGAAATCACAATGGGAGTAATTACAGAAACAGTGATAATGGTAACTTCTACCAGAATCAAAATGTTAATAGAGACAGAAATTTTGAACATCTGCAGGATAGGAATAATAGGGATAACTGTGGGCAATTTTATAAATGAAACAATCATAGAAGTAACCACTCAGTAAATGGCAGTTTGCCTCGCTGAGGTTCACATTTTTGGGGCAAGGAAACACAACAAACACAGGATGCCCAAGTTACACTTGCAATTAGATAGTAACAGTGTTAATTATATGGCACATGTATCTGAAATTGTTGTTTTTGTTGTTGTTGTGGTCTTCAGTCCTGACACTGGTTTGATGCAGCTCTCCATGGTACTCTATCCTGGGCATGCTTCTTCATCTCCCAGTACTTACTGCAACCTACATCCTTCTGAATCTGCTTAGTGTATTCATCTCTTGGTCTCCCTCTATGATTTTTACCCTCCACACTGCCCTCCGATGCCATATTTGTGATCCCTTGATGCCTAAGAACATGTCCTACCAACCGGTCCCTTCTTCTTGTCAAGTTGTGCCACAAACTCCTCTTCTCCCCAATTCTATTCAATACCTGCTCATTAGTTATGTGATCTACCCATCTCATCTTCATCATTCTTCTGTAGCACCGCATTTCAAAAGCTTATATTCTCTTCTTGTCAAAACTATTTATCATCCATGTTTCACTTCCATACATGGCTACACCCCATAAAAATATTTTCAGAAACAACTTCCTGACACTTAAATCTATACTCGATGTTAACAAATGTCTCTGCTTCAGAAACACTTTCGTTGCCATTGCCAGTCTACATTTTATATCCTCTCTACTTCAACCATCATCAGTTATTTTGCTCCCCAAATAGCAAAACTCCTTTATTACTTAAAGTGTCTCATTTCCTAATCTAATTTCCTCAGCATCACCCGATTTAATTTCACTACATTCCATTTTCCTCGGTTTGCTTTTGTTGATGTTCATCTTATATCCTCGTTTCAAGACACTGTCCATTCCATTCAACTGCTCTTCCAAGTCCTTTGCTGTCTCTGACAGAATTACAATGTCATCGGCGAACCTCAAAGTTTCTATTTCTTCTCCATGGATTTTAATTCCTACTCCAAATTTTTCTTTTGTTTCCTTTACTGCTTGCTCAATATACAGATTGAATAACATCAGGGATAGGCTACAACCCTGTCTCACTCCCTTCCCAACCACTGCTTCCCTTTCATGCTCCTCAACTCTTATAACTGCCATCTGGTTTCTGTACAAATTGTAAATAGTCTTTCGCTCCCTGTATTTTACCCCTGCCACCTTCAAAATTTGAAAGAGAGTATTCCAGTCAACAATGTCAAAAGTTTTCTCTAAGTAGACAAATGCTAGAAACTTGGGTTTGCCTTTCCTTAATCTTTCTTCTATGATAAGTCGTAAAGTCAGTATTGCCTCACGTGTCACAACATTTCTATGGAATCCAAATTGATCTTACCCAAGGTTGGCTTCTACCAGTTTTTCCATTCGTCTGTAAAGTATTCACGTTAGTATTTTGCAGCTGTGACTTATTAAACTGATAGTTCGGTAATTTTCACATCTGTCAACACCTGCTTTCTTTGGGATTGGAATTATTATATTCTTCTTGAAGTCTGAGGGTATTTCGCCTGTCTCATACATCTTGCTCACCAGGTGGTAGAGTTTTGTCAGGACTGGCTCTCCCAAGGCCATCAGAAGTTCTAATAGGAATGTTGTCTACTCCCGGGGTCTTGTTTCGACTTAGGTCTTTCAGTGCTCCGTCAAACTCTTCACGCAGTATCGTATCTCCCATTTCATCTTCATCTACGTCCTCTTCCATTTCCACAATATTGTCCTCAAGTACATGGCCCTTGTATAGACCCTCTGTATACGCCTTCCACCTTTCTGCTTTCCCTTCTTTGCTTAGAACTGGGTTTCCATCTGAGCTCTTGATATTCATACAAGTGGCTTTCTTTTCTCCAAAGGTTTCTTTAATTTTCATTTAGGCAGTATCTATCTTACCCCTAGTGAGATAAGCCTCTACATCCTTACATTTGTCCTCTAGCCATCCCTGCTTAGCCATTTTGCACTTCCTGTCGATCTCATTTCTGAGACATTTGTATTCCTTTTTGCCTGCTTCATTTACTGCATTTTTATATTTTCTCCTTTCATCAATTACATTCAATATTTCTTCTGTTACCCAAGGATTTCTACTAGCCCTTGTATTTTTAGCTACTTGACCCTCCGCTGCCTTCACTACTTCATCCCTCAGAGCTACCCATTCTTCTTCTACTGTATTTCTTTCCCCCATTCCTGTCAATTGTTCCCTTATGCTCTCCCTGAAACTCTGTACAACCTCTGGTTTAGTCAGTTTATCCAGGTCCCATCTCCTTAAATTCCCACCTTTTTGCAGTTTCTTCAGTTTTAATTTACAGTTCATAACCAATAGATTGTGGTCAGAGTCCACATCTGCCCCTGGAAATGTCTTACAATTTAAAACCTGGTTCCTAAATCTCTGTCTTACAATTATATAATCTATCTGATACCTTCTAGTATCTCCAGGATTCATCCATGTATACAACCTTCTTTTATGATTCTTGAACCAAGTGTTAGCTATGATTAAGTTATGCTCTGTGCAAAATTCTACCATACGGCTTCCTCTTTCATTTCTTACCCCCAATCCATATTCACCTACTATGTTTCCTTCTCTCCCTTTTCCTACTCTCGAATTCCAGTCACCCATGACTATTAAATTTTCGTCTCCCTTCACTACCTGAATAATTTCTTTTATTTCATCATATATTTCATCAATTTCTTCATCATCTGCAGAGCTAATTGGCATATAAACTAGTACTACTGTAGTAGGTATGGGCTTTGTGTCTATCTTGGCCACAATAATGCGTTCACTGTGCTGTTTGTAGTAGCTTACCCTCATTCCTATTTTTTTATTCATTATTAAACCTACTCCTGAATTACCCCTATTTGATTTTGTATTTATAACCCTGTATTCACCTGACCAAAAGTCTTGTTCCTCCTGCCACCGAACTTCACTAATTCCTACTACATCTAACTTTAACCAGTCCATTTCCATTGTTAAATTTTCTAACCTACCTGCCCGATTAAGGGATCTGACACTCCGAACTGTAGAATGCCAGTTTTCTTTCTCCTGATAACGACGTCCTCTTGAGTAGTCCCCGCCCAGAGATCCGAATAGGGGACTATTTTACCTCTGGAATATTTTACCCAAGAGGATGCCATCATCATTTAACCATACAGTAAAGCTGCATGCCCTCAGGAAAAATTACAGCTGTAGTTTCCCCTTGCTTTCAGCCGTTCGTAGTACCAGCACAGCAAGGCCGTTTTGGTTAGTGTTACAAGGCCAGATCTGTCAATCATCCAGACTGTTGCCCCTACAACTACTGAAAAGGCTGCTGCTCCACTTCAGGAACCATATGTTTGTCTGGCCTCTCAATAGATACCCGTGCATTGTGGTTGCACCTACGGTACGGCCATCTGTATCGCTGAGGCATGCAAGCCTCCTCACCAACGGCAAGGTCCATGGTTCATGGGGGGATCTGAAATTGAACAGAAGGAATATCAAATTTATCATTTATGTTTTGATCAAACGTTTTGGGATACTATGTTTAATATTGGTGATGTAGGTACTGATCACAAACCACAATGTGAGAGGAGTGAGAATTTTGATGTAGTATGTACTAATGATTTCTTCTTTTGGTCAGAAAACGGTGTTACTGATGTATGTAAATTAGGTAATGACTATACTGGATCTGAACCAGGTTGTATTTTTGATGTAGATGTGAATGAGAGCTGTGAAATAACTGAGGTTGATAAGTCTCAGACTGGTAGCTTATTGCAGATGAATGTAGGTGAAGTAAGTGTTGGAAATATATTTCCTACATTGGAGTATTAATAGCGTTTCATTCCACGTGACTAATAAATTGGGAATCACTCTGCTTTAACACTACAGCATACGTAAGTGTAGAACTGTGTAGCCTTAGCCTAGTTGGTTTATGTTCTATGATCGTTTCTCTCTTCCCAGTAATTTCTTGGAATGGAATGCAAAGACTAAAATACTACAAAATGATAGCACAAGTGATTTACGTAAAATGTTTTGAACTCCTTGTTCTTGGAGGTACATTATGCGTAAATCATACATTTATTCTTCTTCTTAAATGTCTGCCATGTCACAACAATACCCTCACATGTATGAGACTTGTATCTACTATACACCATAGGGAATGCTAAAGTGCTCAGCATGCAGACATCTAGAGATATTTTGTGTAATTGGACGGTTAATATGAGTAAGACTGGTATGGAACAGTCATTGCAAGTGGCAGTTACAGTATTGGAATGAGAATACCGGTCTATATTACTAGCGTTGGTCAGTAGAAGTTTGGAACACGTGTTATACGAGGGTAGTTTGAAAAGTTCTTGGAATCACCATGAGGCCTCAGCGCTAGCACAACTAGTTGTTCATGTGATATTCATTGCACTGTTGCCTGTAAACACGTGCCATATCAGTGATCTAGAAAGAGAGCTATAGCGGTGACGTGGCTCTGTTGTTTTTCCCGCGTAGTGATTTGCAAAGATGGAAAAAATCGAGATTCAAGCAATGATTAAGTACTTAGTAAAGGTATGACAGCAAAGGACATTCATGCCGATTTTCAGAATACACTAGGGGACTCTGCACCTTCATATCCAACTGTTGCCAAGTGGACAAATGAGAGCTTAGATGATGATCTGGGCAGTGGTCGGCTAAGATGTGTCACTACTCCAGAAATCATTGCAAAAGAGTACTAAATGGTCATGGAGGATCGCCAGTTGAAAGTACGTGAAATTGCTGACGCTTACCAGATGTCATCTGAAAGGGTATATCACATTTTAACTGAAGAATTAGAAATGAAAAAATTGTCTGCAGGATGGGTGCCGCGACTCTTGACGCTGGATCAAAAACGCAAGAGAATGGACATACCTGAACAATGTTTGGCCCATTTTAGGAGAAACGAACAAGATTTTTTGCGCCGGTTTGTGGCCACAGATGAAACTTGGGTGCACTACTATACCCCAGAGACAAAATAACAGTCAAAGCAGTGGCAACATGCTGATTATCCGCCACCAAAGAAAGCAAAGACAATTTCTTCGGCGGGTAAGGTCATGGAATCAGTGTTCTGGGATGCGAAGAGGATTCTGTTTGTAGATTATCTCCCCTCTGGGCAAACAATTACTGGATAATACTATGCTAACCTCCTGGACAAATTGCAACAAAAGATACGTGAAAAAAGGCCAGGTTTGGCAAGAAAGAACGTCATCTTCCATCAAAACAATGCGCGCCCGCAGACGTGCCGTTGCCATGCAAAACTACACGAACTAAGTTATGAATTGTTGCCACATCCGCATTATTCACCTGATAATGGCCTCCATTAGACTTCCATCTCTTCCCAAAACTGAAAATTTTTCTTGATGGACGAAGATTCACTCCAAACGAAGGATTGATAGCCAGAGTTGACAGCTGTTTTGCAGGCCTGGAGGTAACTCATTATTGATATGGGATCAAGGCACTGCAACATCTTTCGACCAAGTGCGTTAAGCTACAACGAGACTACATTGAAAAATTAAAAAAAAATGTTTCAGTGATGTAAGTACTTTTTCTATTGCATTGTGAGAACTTTTCAAACCACCCTCGTACTCTTTGCGGAAGCAAAAATTGACGTGAAACAGAACTTGCGTCATGGGACGTAGGCAGTGTAATAGTTCGCGATATGTCCAATGTATATGACTGTCGCAAAGTAATGAAGGGGGTGGTTTAGCAATGATACAGAAATTGAGTACCATGCTGCAGTGTCATTGGCTGATACCATCACGAGATCAATGCGGTGAGACGTTTTGCTGACATGACAAATCGTCCAGTGTGATGATTTGGATCTTGAGTGATTCAGTAAAATGCTTTGAAATTACGGATAACCTGGTAAAACTATTAAAATTTATGAATAATACGTAAAGCTGAAGAAAATACGTCACAAAATGTGGAGGGAAAAGGGTAATTACATGCTCGCATGAATGTATGAAAATCATTCCATTCCTCCACCGGTGGGACTGATAATTGATGGTGCAAATAATCCATGCTCTGTGGATTTAAGCCCTGCAGAATACCCTCTTGTTCCAGTCGCAGTTACGCCCATATTAATTAAGGCTGCAGTGTCCAAAGATTTGGAGGTCTGAATGACTACCACCTAGGACAACAAACTGGCGACCCTGTGCCTGTGTGCAATATGCACCACCAGTATGAGGAATCAATGCTCTGCGTCTCTTCAAAAACAGAACACCGTCACTATGGAAGATATCGTCACTTTCGGATAGCTGTTTGGAAACCCTCTACAATGATGCAAACCTCTCCAGTTTCCATGCAAAGTATATTAAGATCTATTTCACATTTTTGTCAATAAGAAACACTACCTTTGTCTTTTATTTCAACCATTCCGTGACTTCTGGAAGCAGCTTAGTTTACACCATGTGATGTTCAGTGTTCTGTGAGAGTCAGTGGACTGAAAAGTGTTAACGTCCGTTTAGTACCTGATACAGATGTCGAAGTCAAGGCAGAAAAACAATATTTACAGTTATGTACACAGTTGTAGGTAGTCACACACTGTTTAGATGTGTTACAGCAAAAAAACAATGTACCAAACTGCTTATGAAACAACAACACAGGAACCCTCCCTTGTGACTGATACTCTGGTCTTGCTCCAGTACAGGCGACAAAACACGCAAAACCATGGAAGCGACTTCGATCACTGTCTACCTGCTCGAATGGTCCAATGCACGTGTGTTGGAATCGCCACTTACGGTCGACGTCAACACGCAGATGGCATTTGTTTCTGATACATCAGAAGAGAGAGGGAGAGAAGTGGTAAAATCTTATTGAGTTCTCTACCAGCTAACGTAAACGAAGTTTTTAAAATTCGTTGTTTCACTCTGGTGGATGTTACAAAAATAACGAGGAGAGGGAGACAATGTCGTAATCATAGGAATACAATAAAAGAGATTAGGACATGTACATTCGGTAATGATGAATTGTAGTCGTTATGTCTCTGAATTTCTTTGTGCAGTTCATATATACTCTGCATGGCTGTGAATTTCGTCCTGTAAGTTGGTGTGGTTTTTTTCTTGTTGTGATAGCTCGCTACCTAGTCAGCCATGGAGGGTTGGCTGGACAGCCTTCTAACTATGGAACAGTGCTGTCGGAACGTTATGGAATTTCGAGAGAATCAGCAGGGTCTGTGACTTGGCTGGGGGTATCAGCACTTTCTGCTCTAGCGAATGCCGGCTATCGTGCAAGAACGTGCGTAACGTAAATAAAGACACAAGGACCTATTAATTGTAATTACACCCTTTATTCCTTGACAAATATGTGATAACGACTATGTTTCAGGAAGGTTTTGCTACTGGGAAGCAATGGTAGGCCATGCGAAACGATACCCAGCTAGTGTGAGTGTGAACATATCATAATTTTTCCTACGCTGTCGCTATAAATGATAGTCACGGTACTTATTAGGAATGGTAATGCAGTTGGAACACAACGTTACTGTGGTCAGTGTTCCGATATGTGCAAAGAAAATGACTATGTCATAAGACGGATATATATTTATGTGGGAAATTGATATTTCCAGAGCCACAGTAGTGAAGAGGAGGTATTACTGATACTTCGCTCATTGTTAAATCTCACCAGATTGGCGCTACCGTTGCAATATTTAATCATAATTACATAATAAATATGTGGCTGGTTTCCTAGGAGGACTGTGTCTGACATGCAGGTATGTGGCAGAGGTAGCCGGTGACCGGAACAAATGGACATTTCCAGCTTAAGGCACGAGCCGGTGCCCCAACTGGACAGGCAGGTACAAGCATGCAGCTGACCTAACCGCGTCGCCCTCTGGGTTGACGAATAGTGAACTAATACGCAGTATGTGTTTGGCAGCCTTTGAGATCACGAGTGTTCCACGTATTCTCAGATTTTTATGTGGATCTTTGAAATGGTTTAATATGGTGAATTTCCCCCGCCCCCACCTTCCAATGTACATTAACTGGTCGACTGCTTGTACTGCCATTCTACTCATTTCTCTGTCTTTATTTGGTAGAGAGAACATCGACTGTGATGTGTTGTTTGCACCTAGATGGTGAGAAACAGTTGGAAAAGATATCTGCTGGTTCTCTGTACATGAGAAATACGAATGATTATAACTATTAAAACTTCATTTGATTTTGTAAAGTCCAAGGATGATCGGGAATCTGTTACACGAGGTATGATTGGAAAGTTTTAAGAATGGGTTCAAATGGCTCTGAGCACTATGGGACTTAACTTCTGAGGTCATCAGTCCCATAGTACTTAGAACTACTTAAACCTAACTAACTTAAGGACATCACACACATCCATGCCCGAGGCAGGATTCGAACCTGCGACCGTAGCGGTCGCGCGGCTCCAGACTGTAGCGCCCAGAACCTCTCGGCCACTCCGGCCGGCTTTAAGAATGGGCTTGTAATTCTACAATGGTGGTACTTACATTCTATCGTGATGCATTTCCTTCAAAATAGTGCCCTTCTCACTGAACACACCGTTAAGAATCATTCCTGGAAATTTTTTTCCTGAAGTGCGTTAAGGACGCTCTCCATACTTGCCTGGATGTCTTCAGTCGAGTCAAATCGCTTCCCTTTCAGTTAAAATCTCAGTTTAGGAAACAGGTAGAAGTCCGCAGGGGCCAAATCAAGGGCGTATGGCGGTTGTGGAAGCACAGGAATTTTGAATTTGGTCAAAAATTCAACAATGGAGAACGCACGATGAGCTGGAGCATTGTCATGGTGTAACACCCAACTCCTGTCTTTCCACAATGCAGGCCTTTTCTTCTGCACCTTTTCGTGCAAACACTCAAGGATTCATTTGTAGTATTCCTGGTTAATTGTCTGCCCTCTACGAGTAAATTCATTTTGCACAATACCGGTAGAATCAAAAAAATAACCAACGTCTTCACCTTCGACTGGCTTTGCTATGCTTTTTTTCGGTCGTGATGAAGACCACACTTTAGTTTCAGGATCATATCCTAGTAATTACTCTATTTAACAAATCTGGGTCATTTTTAATGCGATTAATCAGTTCTTGGCCGGCCGATGTGGCCGAGCGGTTCTAGACGCTACAGTCTGGAACCGCGCGACCGCTACGTCGCAGGTTCGAATCCTGCCTCGGGCATGGATGTGTGTGATGTCCTTAGGTTAGCTAGGTTTAAGTTGTTCTAAGCTCTAGGGGACTGATGACCTCAGAAGTTAAGACCCATAGTGCTCAGAGCCATTTACATTTAATCAGTTCTTGGTACACTTCAAGTCGGTATTGTCTCTGGTCACTTGACAACACTTTTGGAAAGAATTTTTCAGACATTCGATGCATGTACAGATCTTCAGTTAAAATTAACTGAACTGCATAGAAGCTTAGTTCATTAGGCATCTCCCTAATTGTAAGTCTACGATCAGAGCACACTAAGTCGCGAACTTTCATAACATTTTCATTCGTTTTTGAGGTGGAAGGACGGACGGACCGTGGTTCATCTTCAAATGATTCGCGACCATTTTTAAATCTGGTGAACGAGACAAAAACATTTTACTGGCTCATACAATAATCTCCAAAAGCTGTTTTTAATAGTTCGTAAGTCTCAGAAGCTGATTTCCCGGTTTTAAAACAAAATTTCACACAAAGTCGTTGCTCCGTTTTTACGTCCATTGTCACGAAGACAGAATCGGGCAACAAGCTCTAACAGACCTGCACTCAACCAGCTGCCACAACGAACAGAATGAAGGAAATGCAGAGGACAAGGCAATGACTCACTCCCCACCCTCCGTGTACCTGCCCGCCAAACCAGTAAGCAGTAGTGGATCCATTCTCAAAACTTTACAATCACACCTCGTATCATCAACATCTATATTCGCCAAAAAATACGAGTGGAACTCCCAGTTTCCTCTATTTTCGAGTTTTCACATAATAATCCTCACATGCGAGACAAGTTTCTAGTTACTCAACGTTCTGCAGCACATCCCATGTAATGAACTCTATAAAGCTTCGGCTTTCTAGAGATACAATTTCCACTCTTTGTTTTCGGAATTAAACTGTGCAAGCGATCGGTAGCCTACTGATGATTGATATCGAGAACAGTCACGTAAATGGTATGATATTCTGGCAAATCATGTGAAAATACTTGAAATTTCTGAAATTTTCATATGATGCTCAATGATTTCAGCATAAAAGTATCACAAATACGTCGCTTTTTGGCGTATGAAATCGGATGTTTCAGATAATATCGGTTTCAAGATCGGTAAATTAATTCGCAATTAAAGAAGCATTTGTCATCGACAGAGCTCAGAAAGTAAATGTTCTTGTAATACCAGAGTCTGCAAATGGTCGCACCTCGTTCCAGAAAGCACGGCAGCAAGCAAGCCAGACGGAAACGATGTTGCTGGTGGCGCTCTTGTCCAGGGGAACCAGAACAGCCTTTGTACACAAGTTCAGAGAGTGGCTGCTGTCAGCAGAGGGCGCTCTCATCCTGCACCAGGTCAATGTTTTGACCGTTGGCCACGGTGGATGAGTGGCTCTCGTCGCAGGGAATATCTAGTGCTGCAACTATTTATGGCTCATGTGCTTAAAGTTTTGGGATCTGTATGTCTTCGCAGTATCTGTATGAGTGTCTGATGATCGACAGCTATATGCAGGATGCAGAAGTCATGACTTTGTATGGTCCAGGATACGAACTGTGTGTACTACATCGATGTGGTAGAATTGTACAATAGTTTGTGGTGATGTAGCCTGGCTGGAGATCTGTTTCACTCCGAAAAATTCAAGCTTTCTTCGACAGTAGCAGAGCAGTGTAATTTCTGTAGTGACTTTTTCGATAGTTTCCGTATTTCAAATGGTTCAAATGGCTCTGAAGACTATGGGACTTAACATCTGAGGTCATCAGTCTCCTAGAACTTAGAACTACTTAAACCTAACTAACCCAAGGACGTCACACACATCCATGCCCGAGGCAGGATTCGAACCTGCGACCGTAGCAGTCGCGCTGTTCCAGACAGTAGCGCCTAGAACCGATCGGCCACACGGGCCTCCTTCCGTATTTCACGGTCTGTAGACCACTTTTGTAGGGTTTAACGGTCACTGCAAAATTTCTGGTCTATGTTTTCCGATTTTTAATTTGTCTGGTGCTCCCACACCAGCAGCAGCAATTTGCGGGTAAATTCAGTAAGAACCAATAAGAATGCTCCATTCACAGGAAGTTCCATGACCTCAGAGAGTCACAAGACATCCTTTGTGGACAGTTTCGAACAGGACAGGGGTACAGCAAGGTATCTACAGAAGGTTCCGTGGCATCAGAGAGTCACGTGACGTTTTCTTTGTTCGAGTGTCCAGAGGCAAGTACAGGGTTATTACAAATGATTGAAGCGATTTCACAGCTCTACAATAACTTTATTATTTGAGATATTTTCACAATGCTTTGCACACACATACAAAAACTCAAAAAGTTTTTTTAGGCATTCACAAATGTTCGATATGTGCCCCTTTAGTGATTCGGCAGACATCAAGCCGATAATCAAGTTCCTCCCACACTCGGCGCAGCATGTCCCCATCAATGAGTTCGAAAGCATTGTTGATGCGAGCTAGCAGTTCTGGCACGTTTCTTGGTAGAGGAAGTTTAAACACTGAATCTTTCACATCACTATGCGTGAAACTTGCCCGCACGCGTTCAACCGTTTCTTCGTTCACTGCAGGCCGACCCGTTGATTTCCCCTTACAGATGCATCCAGAAGCTTTAAACTGCGCATACCATCGCCGAATGGAGTTAGCAGTTGGTGGATCTTTGTTGAACTTCGTCCTGAAGTGTCGTTGCACTGTTATGACTGACTGATGTGAGTGCATTTCAAGCACGACATACGCTTTCTCGGCTCCTGTCGCCATTTTGTCTCACTGCGCTCTCGAGCGCTCTGGCGGCAGAAACCTGAAGTGCGGCTTCAGCCGAACAAAACTTTATGAGTTTTTCTACGTATCTGTAGTGTGTCGTGACCATATGTCAATGAATGGAGCTACAGTGAATTTATGAAATCGCTTCAATCATTTGTAATAGCCCTGTATTGTCAGACCATTCTCCTCTGGTTTGGACAGGTGGTATGCTCTCCAGAATAGCAGTTGAGAGACATCGAAAATTCCACCCATTTTTCTCGTCTGTAGGACAGTGCTTTGAATTATAGGAGCATATTGTAGACATTCGATCGGCTAGATGGCTACGTTTTTTTTTTTTTTTTTTTTTTTTTAATCTTTTGCGGATTCCGAAATATTTCACGAACTTTAAGATATGTCGTTGTTCGGATTTTCGGATTTTCCCTTTTGTGCTTAGACACCAGTGTGCCTCCAAAAGTGAAGAAAATAACAAATAAGTGTCTTAAAATCTCTGATTCCAGCAGCTAATATAAACTAAGCCCAATCAGCGTTTCAGAAAACACCACAGCAGCTGTAGGACTCAGAAATTTTTTTCTCTCTGACAGTGCCTTCAGAAAAGCAGCTAAATCTCGAAAAGCGATGAGTGTCCTATTTAGAGTTAGGGAGATATCTATTTATTTATTTCGAGTTGTAGGTGAAAGTGTGCTATATGTAGAGTTAGAGTCTGTATGCTACCAGTTTCAAGTGGTATTATGAATTATTTAAACTCCAGTTGAGTGACATTGTCAATTTCAAGCTGTAATGTGATCTTTAGAAATGAATAAATAAACTGTGTGGAATCCATCCGTGCAAACTGGTTAAATAAACAATATTCTGCACTGTCTTGTCTCCTGCAAATTATTTAAACAGTATTCCAATGCCTTAAATTGCTTAATGCAATGTGACTGACGACATGTTAGCCTACTTCGTGAGATCCCCTCAGTCCTACACAGACTGAGCGATTTTTCCTGACATTTTTTTCTGGGAGGTGTAAAATGTCCTCTGGTGCCAACAGTCATAATTGCTTGTATAAAAAAATAAAGAGGGTGAAATTGTTTAAATAAATACTATATTTATCCTCCCCATCTGGCAACTCAACACAGACTCATTTCCAGGAGGGTGGTGGGAGGGAGGAGAGGGGAGCAGAAAGGACAGGTGGGGAGTCAAGATTTCCCAGTGGGGCGATGGGGAATGGACCCACTTCCCTGCAAGGGAAACCCATTTGTATGAATACTAAATTTTATGTAAAAGGTGCGCCAGAAATGGCTTTGTCCTTGCTGCTATAAATCTACAAATGATAATCAAGCTACTTGTAAGGAATGTTACGCTGTTGGAACGTAACTTTACTGTGGTTAGTGTTCCTACATATCACCAGACGTGTGTGGAAAGTGATCAGACTACTATTCCTCTAAAAAATTACGTATGTCTAGCCATAAGGGGAGGATTGATTTGACGTGGGGATTGTGATTTCAGCGCATTGACGAGTATATTCGACTGTAAGGGGTGATAAATTTATTTTGTAAACACCTCCACAATATACCAATGCAATAGTTCAACTAGATGTGCTACATTGTACAAACAGGACTTGCAATATGACTGTAGCATCATGGACACGCAGAACGTCCTCTCATCGGCTCCCATAAGCAGATCCTCACATTTTGTTTGTCACTCAGTCAACTGCAGTGTTTATTACAGTACACCAACCAACATCAGTGTTGTCTTTCCAACTCTTGTTGATTATTACATAGTGCTGGACACCTGTGCTTTACAACACTTGTTTGAGAGAGTCTTGGCAGGATGCAGCACCTTCCGGAAGCACTGATGAAAATACCCACAGTCTATTCTCGAATGTGATTGGCTGGAAGACCTAAATGTTAAATAATTTCCCAAAACTGATACGATAATTTTTTCGGCTGCTATACACATATAAACGATTATGGGAAATGAGTGTGTGTGTTGGATTGTGAAATTACTGTGGTGAATGTTCTGACATGTCCAAAGAAAATGATGTGGGTTGAACTATGTTAGGTCATAATGGAGGTATATATTTGATGTCGAGAATCGCAATTTCAGTGCATCGATAGTCATAAGGGGTGTAAAAGATTTTATGTGGAAAATTATGTCCAGTTATAAGAAGGACATAGATTCATGTGGGAAATTGATATCTCCAGACACACAGTCGTCAGGAGAATGTGTTGCCAATACTTCGCTCATTGTCTAATGTCACCAGATTGGCGCTACGATGTAATATTTTATTTTAATTACACCTGCACAATAGATCGATGCAAAGGTTCAACTGGATCTGCTAATGTGTACAAACATAGCTTGCAATATGGCGGTAACATCATGGGTATGCAGAGTGTCCTCTCATCGGTTCCCCTAAGCAGATCCCCGCACTTTCTTTGTCACACTATCGACTGCAGTGTTTATTACAGTACGCCAACCCATATAGGTGATGTCTTTCCAAGCGTTTCGTCCAGAGAAGTGCTGTTGATCATCACATAGTGCCAAACACCTGTGCTTTACAACACTTGTGTGAGAGAGTCTTGGCGGGATGCAGCACCTTTTGAAAGCACTGATTGAAAATATGTACAATCCATTCTTGAATGTGATTGGCTGGAAGACGTGAATGTTAAATAATTTCCTAGAACTGAGACGAATCAAGACACCTAGTCGATATGTGTGCGGATATACCACAATTTTTTCGGATGCTATACACATATAGACGATAATCAGAAATGTGTACATGTTGGAATTTAAAATTAACGTGGTCAGTGTCCCGACATGTACAAACAAAATCAGTGGATGGGACTATGTCCAGTCATAAGAGAGGTATAGACTTGATGTGAAAAACTGCAATTTCAGTGCATCGTTAGCCGTAAGAGGTGCAGAACATTTGAAGTGGAAAGTTACGTTCAGTCATAAGAAGGCTACAGATCTACAAGGGAAATTGATATTTCCAGAGACACAGTCATGAGGGTGATGTATTTCCAATACTTTGCACATTGTCGAACGTCACCAGATTGGTGCTATGATCGTGATGTTTAATTGTAATTACTCTGATAAATGTGTGGCTTGTTTCCTATAACGACTCTGCCTGGCATCAGAGCGTGTAGCAGAGGTAACCAGTGACCAGAATAAATCGACGTTTCTAGGTTAAGTTGCGAGCAGCCACTGTGCCTCCTGAACTGGACATGAGGGGTACGAGCATGCAGTTGACCCAACCATATCGCCCGCTGGCGCCTGAACAGCAAAGTAATATTTTGTATGCGTTGGATAGCCTTTGCAATGAGGTGTGTGTGAGTGTTCTCCAATTTTTACGTGGAGATTTGGCAAGATTCAGTATGATGAGTGTTTATGCTGGACGATTATGTCCTCCCATGAAAGATGATCTATTGATGGCTATGTGTTTACGGCTGCAGTCTGTCTGACCCCTGAGCATCCAGGAGATGAGCATGCAGCTACTGAGGGGACCAATGTGCAGTGCTGACCTACAGAAGTTTCCCCAATCTCTGACATGTAACTGTGACAGCTACTACAGAATGGACTGTGGCTTAAGTGTGTGTTTGGTTCTTGTCAGTACAACTTGGTGGACTCTGTCTTGCAGTGGTATTTTTTGCAGTTACTACCCTATCATGGAGTAGGCTGGAGGGGCTAAGTAAGTGATCACTTTAATTAACTAGTCATTTAATTTGGTATAAAAACGTTCTTTCATGGATGAGGGGAAGGTGAGAGTTTTGGGAATTTCCCAGAAGGGTGGGCGAGGGTAAGAGGGGAATTGGGAGGGGTGGGGAGTTTCTCAGGACATATTATCCCAGAGGGTCCTGAATCAATACTTTGGGGGCCATAAATCAATTACCATTACAATAGGTTTGCCCCTGAATGTATGCAACTGGCACTAACAAAAACGTCCCAGAACACACTATACCCTATTACTGCTGCTGAGCACTCAGGGGACATTTGCTTCAACATGTGACACAGTTAAAACTCGCATTCTTCATATGTGACACACAACAAAAAAAGAAACTAACAGTTTAGTTGCTAACTGCTGCTACTACCCTTTGTATTTGGGTGAGAGTACTGATCGAACAGATCTTAATCAACCTTTTATTTTTATTCGTTTAATAATGGACGATTTTTCTGTACATGAAGTGTTACTCGCTCTGGTTCGGTTACTGAGAACAACAGGTCTGGATTTTTTTAACGTGGTTAAAAAGTGTGTTGAAGAAACTGGTTGTTTTAAAAAGTTCTCTGCAATTTGCACCGATGGTGCACCAGCTGTGGATGGAAGCGAAAATGGCTTCATTGATCAGTTAAGAAAAAACGGAATAAATTGTTTAACTTTTCTCTGCATTATACATCAGGAAGCACCATGTGTGAAAAATGTCAGAATGTTGTCGGCAATGTAAGATCTGGCGAAAAGTGGCCTGCTAATATAGTACCGGAAAGAAATCGATCACTGTCTCACTGAAAATTTAAACAAATTTTGGACGAAGCTGATGTGGAATATGGAGATATATTCCTGTATTCATAAATTCACTGGATGAGCGCAGGTAAATGCTTAGCTCGTTTTTTTCCGCTCACAAAAGAGCTTCTCAAGTTTTTGAGTGAATAAGTAAAATCAGATACTGCAGAATCTGAAAATAAGGTAAAGTATTTGAGGTTTTTTTTTCAGAACGCGCATTTCTAACTGATTTTACTAATCATTTAAATAACTTGAATTTGTGTTATCAAGGAAAAGAATGCACTATTTGTGATATGATTATGGATATTAATGGATACCGGTATAAACTTACATTGTTTATGTTGCAAATAAACAAGGAAAATTTGTGTCATTTCCCCAGTTGCTATGAACTGAAACAAAATACATGGAAGTAAAATTTTCAAGATATACTTCCATTATTGATGAAGTCACCAAGAGTTGTTTTCAAGATTTTCTCTGGAAGTGGATATCACTCTGTTAACAGTCCAATGAAAATTAGTCTTGAAAATGATAGAAATGACCTTCAAGCAGAATTCTGTAGTTTACAAAATGACCCATTCATCCTATCTAGAACAGAGACAGATGCAGCAATTTTTAAAGCCACGCCACAAGATCGGTACCATACACTTAAAATAAAATCTTTTTTCGGATCAACATACATTTATGAAAGTACATTTTATTTAATGAAGAACATTCAATCTACTCAGCGTAACGCAGTGACAAGCGACTCGTTGCAACATCAGCTTCGCTTTGCTGCAACACAACTTGAAATCGATATTTCAGAACTTTTGTCAAAATCAAATTAAATGACTCTAATCTAGATATTTAACCTTCCTATGGTGAATGTGTCTAACTGATCCAGTTCGTTTACTAAAAGTAACTTAAATCTGTGAATAATATTTATTTTGTGACATGACTTTATGTAATCCTCAATTATTTAATAATTTATGTTATCCTTAATTTTTGTTTCAAAATGTGAAACACTTTTTGAGATAAATAGTTTCGACACACTTTTTGTGAATGGGTCTTTTAGACCCAGGCGGATATTCAGTTGAATTCTTCCAACAAATGGTTCGTCATACACGCGATTGTTGTTGTATGGTCTACAATGACTCAGAGGTATTTCATATTGTTGTAACAATTGATATAACAGCTGCACCATCAGTCTGATTTAGTGTGCCAACATGACTAGTCGTTTTCTAGGCGATGAACAATTATAAAGGCTTCTGAATGACTCATCTGACGATACAGTAGATGATCCTGTCAATGATTCAGATTTTCAAGATTCTGTTGATAGTTCAAGTGATGTTGATAATCTATCAGCTGGGAGTCGGGAGAGTGATGTTATTCAAATAGATGAAGGTGCAGCTACCTTGTCTAACGAAACTAATGTAGTTGGAGATGTTTATAAGTCGCGTAATTGTTTAGAGTGGTCTGCAAATCCTCAAGCTGCGCCAAAGGGAAGGTGAGCGTAATAAATATATTATATGCAACTGAATTTTACGTGTATATCATTATTATAGGTCTGCCTCGTAAGGACATGGTAGGTTATCACCACTGTGGTCTTGGATTCGAAACTCCGTTTCGTCAAAACTGATTTTTGTGGTAGGGGAAGCATCATGCTGATTGTCTAGAAAGATGAAAACCTTCATCTTCCATAATCTCTTGAGCCTTGTATGCAACGTATCTTTACTTTTTACCTAATGCGAGATTTACTTTTCTTGTGTTTCTGTGCGGCTTATCTTATTGGTTTGTGGTTAATTCCCAGCTAGTTAATTTTTTTTTCCATTTCTTTAGTGCTGAAAACATTCTTCGTCCTGCTCCAGGACCTACCCAGTTTGCTCTTCAGCAAATTAACGAAACGAAAGTATCCTCATTTTCACTGTTTATAACTGAAGAAATGTTGGCATTGATTCTGAATGAAACCAACAGAGAAATGACCCAAGTATCACAAGCCAAAGATGCGACATTCACATCTATTACAAATCAGGAACTGAAGGCTTATTTGGACCCAAGTATCACAAGCCAAAGATGCGACATTCACATCTATTACAAATCAGGAACTGAAGGCTTATTTGGGACTTCTTATATTGGATGGTGTGTACAAACTGTAGGAGAATCTCTTGAAGAACTATGGGACAACATGAATGGTCGATCAGTTTTTCGTGCAATGATGTCACTTCAGCATTTCCATTCACTCAGCAGATTTCTCAGATTTGACAACAAAGAAGATCAACCAGCTAGGCGACGCCATGACAAACTGGCTGCTATCAGGACTGTCTTTGAAATGTTTGTGGAACAATTTCCTAAAACGTTCGTTTCTTACGAAAATGTCACAGTGGACGAGTAATTGGTTTCATTCTGAGGAAGGTGTCCCTTCCGTCAGTACATGCCTTCAAAAACGAGAGGAAAATATGGAATAATAGCATGGTTGTTATCTGATGTGAAAACAACATAATATGTTTATGCTGCAGAAGTATATACAGGAAAGCTGGAAAATGGTCCACGAGAAGCAAATCAAGGCAGAAATGTTGTATTGAGGCTTGTGGAAAGTATTGAGAAAACTGGGCAAAACATTACCATCAATAATTCCCTTACAGATTACACTCTGGCCAAAGACCTTATAAAGAAAAATATAACATTAGCTGGAGCTCTGAGAAATACCAAAGCTGAGAAACTGAAGGAAATGCTGGCAAACAATAGCAGACTAGTGTTTTCAACCATCTTTGGATTTCAGAGCGATGTAACGCTGGTTTCGTACATGCGAAAAAAGAATAAAGCAGCAGTATTACTCTCTACGACGCACCATGACTGTAGCTTGACTTCAGAAGAGCATAAGAAGCCTGAAGTAATACTACATTACAACAAAACCAAAGGAAGAGTTGACAGAACAGATAAACTTGCCAGCACTTATTCCTGTAAAAGTTGTACTTAGAGATGGCCTGTTTGTTTGATCTATAACATGCTAGACATTTCTGCAATAAATGCTTATGTGTTGTATGTACACACTAATCCTAGCTACAATCAAAACAAATTGTGCAAAAGATGGCTATTTCTAAGAGAACGTGGATGTGAGCAGACAAAACCAATGTGAGAGGAAATAATGACTAAAAATATTCGTAATAATATTTGGAAAATATTGCTGCAATGAGTTTAGGACCAAACGAACAGAAGAAGGGCCGGTGCAAATAGTGCGGATGGAGGAAAGATCGAAAGAATAACAAAAAGTGTGACAGTTGTCAATCATTCTTCTGCCAGGAGCATGCAAATATTTACTGCAATAATTGCATATACTAATACCATACCAATAGAAATGGTTCAAATGGCTCTGAGCACTATGGAACTTAACATCTGAGGTCATCAGTCCCCTAGAACTTAGAACTACTTAAACCTAACTAACCTAAGGACATCACACACATCCAGGCCCGAGGCAGGATTCGAACCTGCGACTGTAGTAGTCGCACGGTTCCGGACTGAAGCGCCTAGAACCGCTCGGCCACCGTGGCCGGCCATAGAAATTGAATTAAATATAGTTCCTTAAAGTCAAATATCATAATTAAATTTAAATTTTGAGGTAATTATTGTGTATAGTGAAAGTTAAAATTTAGGCTATTACATGTGCTTATGTGCAAAAACCCTATCACAAACACTATTTTGGAGTACCATGAATGAACATTTGTTTCTCAAACTAAAATTTTATGAATAAATGTTGAAAAGTTCAAACTTCTGTATTTCTACATAAAAAACTAATATAAAATTTATTTTGAAAAATCATCTAAAAATTATACATTTTTTAAGACGCGTGTCTAACAGACCTATTCACAATATGTGTGTTTCTGTTTGAAACATCTACATCTACATACATACTCCGCAATCCACCATACGGTGCGTGGCGGAGGGTACCTCGTACCACAACTAGCATCTTCTCTCCCTGTTCATCTCCCAAACAGAACGAGGGAAAAATGACTGCCTATATTCCTCTGTACGAGCCCTAATCTCTCTTATCTTATCTTTATGGTCTTTTCGCGAAATGTAAGTTGGCGGCAGTAAAATTGTACTGCAGTCAACCTCAAATGCTGGTTCTCTAAATTTCCTCAGTAGCGATTCACGAAAAGAACGCCTCCTTTCCTCTAGAGACTCCCACCCGAGTTCCTGAAGCATTTCCGTAACACTCGCGTGATGATCAAACTTACCAGTAACAAATCTAGCAGCCCGCCTCTGAAATGCTTCTATGTCCTCCCTCAATCCGACCTGATAGGGATCCCAAACGCTCGAGCAGTACTCAAGAATAGGTCGTATTAGTGTTTTATAAGCGGTCTCCTTTACAGATGAACCACATCTTTCCAAAATTCTATCGATGAACCGAAGACGACTATCCGCCTTCCCCACAACTGCCATTACATGCTTGGCCCACTTCATATCGCTCTGCAATGTTACGCCCAAATATTTAATCGACGTGACTGCGTCAAGCGCTACACTACTAATGGAGTATTCAAACATTACGGGATTCTTTTTCCTATTCATCTGCATTAATTTACATTTATCACATTTATCTATATTTAGAGTTAGCTGCCATTCTTTACACCAATCACAAATCCTGTCCAAGTCATCTTGTATCCTCCTACAGTCACTCAACGACGACACCTTCCCGTACACCACAGCATCATCAGCAAACAGCCGCACATTGCTATCCACCCTATCCAAAAGATCATTTATGTAGATAGAAAACAACAGCGGACCTACCACACTTCCCTGGGGCACTCCAGATGATACCCTCACCTCCGATGAACACTCACCATCGAGGACAATGTACTGGGTTCTATTATTTAAGAAGTCTTCGAGCCACTCACATATTTGGGAAACAATTCCATACGCTCGTACCTTAGTTAGGAGTCTGCAGTGGGGCACCGAGTCAAACAGTTTCCGGAAGTCAATGAATATGGCATCCGTCTGATACCCTTCATCCATGGTTCGCAAGATATCATGTGAAAAAAGGGCGAGTTGCGTTTCGCAGGAGCGATGCTTTCTAAAGCCGTGCTGATGCATGGACAGCAACTTCTCTGTCTCAAGGAAATTCATTATATTCAAACTGAGAATATGTTTGAGAATCCTGCAACAAACCGATGTTAAGGATATTGGTCAGTAATTTTGAGGATCCGTCCTTCTACCTTTCTTATATACAGGCGCTTTTTTCCAGTCGCTCGGGACTTTACGTTGGGTAAGAGATTCGCGATAAATGCAAGCTAAGTAAGGAGCCAATGCAGTAGAGTACTCTCTGTAAAACCGAATTGGAATCCCATCAGGACCTGGCGATTTATTTATTTTCAAATCATTCAGCTGCTTCACAACCCCAGGGATGTCTATCACTAAGTCCTCCATACGGGAATCTGTATGAGACTCAAACGGCGGTATGTTTGTACGATCCTCCTGCGTGAAAGATTTCTCAAATGCTAAATTTAATATTTCAGCTTTCGTTTTGCTGTCTTCCGTTGCCAGGCCAGACTGATCAGTGAGTGACTGGATGGAAGCCTTCGACCCGCTTACCGATTTTACGTAAGACCAGAATTTCCTTGGGTTTTCAGCAAGATCTTTTGCTAAGGTATGACGGTGGTAGTGGCTGAATGCTTCGCGCATCGATCTTTTTACAGCAGCACGAATCTCTACTAACTTATGCCTGTCGTCATTCTCCCGATCTTTCTTGTACCGCGAGTGCAACTGTCTTTGCTTCCTGAGTATTGCCCGAATTGCGCTGTTAAACCACGGTGGGTATTTTCCGTCCGTAAACCACTTTTTCGGCACATAATTGTCCAATGCGTGATTTACAAGGTGTTTAAAATTTGCCCATAATTCTTCCACGTCCATCGTACCGGAAGTAAATGAAGTCGATTCATTTACTAAGTGGGATGCTAACAACTACTTATCTGCTCTTTTTAGTAGGAATACTCTCCTAGCCTTCTTGACCGACTTTTTAACTTTCGTAACCATAGTCGTAATGACAACATCATGATCACTAATCCCTGTCTCATCACTGACACCGTCGATGAGGTCTGGTCTGTACGTGGCTACCAGATCTAAAATATTTCCAATACTCGTTGGCTGTCGATTTAGCTGCTCAAGACAGTTTTCGGATAATGTGTTCAAAAGTAATTCGCACGACGGCTTGTCTGTACCACCTGTAATGAATCCATACACATGCCAGTCTATACTAGGTAGGTTGAAGTCGCCTCCGACCAATATAGCATGATCCGGGTACTTCTGCGATACAGAATGTAGGCTCCCTTTGAATGATTCTAGAACTGTCACGGTGGAACCTGGTGGCCAGTAATAACATCCAACAATTAACTTTATTTCCCCTAGCCCTGTTAGATAACTTCACAATCACACTCTACTTCGACCTCAGTAGACACAATATTTTTGTCAACTGCAATGAAGACACCACCTCCTACGTTGTCTAATCTGTCTTTCCGATACTCGTTCCAACCCTCACTAAATATTTCAGAACTTCCTATCTCAGGGTTCAGCCAGGTCTCAGTCCCGAGAATAATTTGCGCGCCACACGCTTCCTGGAGGGCAGTAAATTCAGGAACCTTATTCCGAACACTCTGAAAATTTACTGCTAATATCAATAGGAAGGTTAAATATGTCATTAATCTAAGCACAAGAATTCGAGACAAATAAGCAAAACTGAAAGTTTCAATAGACTATTTCTTATGACGTTTACATATAGGAGTTAGGAAGATATCACGAACCACACAGTCTGTCAGTCATTCCTGAAATTGGCCGGCGTGACTGTGGTGCCACCATGATGGCACCAGATGAGTCAGGTTCTAGGGAATAGGACTCGCTGAAAGGGAATGTGTAGCGAGCCACATTTCGCCACGCCTGATCTACTATGATGGGAGTTACTCTTTTGAACGTAACACTGACACAACTGTGTTGAGCAGACGAAATTCTAGTGACGTTGTCAACATATAACCTTTCCTTCTCTAATAACACCTGGGAACCGAGCCTGGACCGTTCATTAAGTCAGATGATAGCAGCACAGGAGGAGTGGATCACTGAAGAGCAATTGTTGCAGCATATAGTACAGTATTGACTAAAAGACGTCAGGTGACCATGACCCTGAGCGTCACAATTGTTAATGCTGTGGTGACACTGATTTTGCTCTGCTTAGCTCATACATGTTTGAGGCGATGAGGCATGTGAGCAGAATACCTACAGATAATTCAAGTTCCTGTAGATAGGATCACCTGAGCGAGTGATGGAAGTTAGATTTACATATTCAGAAATTAATGTATCAATAGTTAAGAGTAAGTAATTTAGTATCATGTGTATTTGTTTTGCAGATTGAGGGCTGAAGTAATTACAATAGAGAACCAGACCAGGGCAAGACCTGAGAGATCAGGTATTCTCAGTGGATGGGTGCAGTGTAGTGGCACTACCTAGTCTTGGAGTTACAGTTGTAAGTCTTTAGCAAGAGTAATTGGAAGTGGTGTGTAAGCAGCCATGGAGTGTTGCTTTAAGAGCAGCTAGTCGGTAGCCACCATGTGGCGGCATGTGAGTCACAGTAACAGACATACAAAAGGATTGCGAAACCAGGACAGCCCAGCGCAACAGTAAACTGCACCACACAGTAGTAACAGTTGAGATGTTACCTAATGGGTATTCCGCTGAGTAGCTTCCCCAACCAGCATTCCATATGAGCAATCTGATTGCGACTTTACCTGGCAGTGCAAGCACATTAGATAGTCGGAATACTCATGGCTCTATTTAAAAAAATAATCCCTCAATAATGTCATAGGTTCGAACTGCACACGTCTGCTTTCATGCCCAGCAGCTATCTCGCTGCAATTAATAATCAGAAGCTCTGATCCTGCAGTCAAATAGTCTCTGCACCGACTAGAATTGCGAATTAATAAAATAAACATAAATATTAAATAAAAGATAGGTGAATAAGTTATAAAAAGGGTTCTATTGTAACGTCAGTAATGACATAGAGGACATCAGAGAATTCTGCTGAATAATGTTTATTCAAGAAAGTAAGTTTTCGATATACAGAAAGTGGTTCTACGATAACTATAAATAATACAGATAGAAAATAATCTTATTAAAGGCAATAAAGTTGCACTGAAAACGTTATGAGAATGGTAGCAAAATCACCAAACTATATAGTCGTCGAAGACACAAATAAAACGGAGTGCGTTTTGTGATCACAATACATGTAACATGCACCAGCTCAAAATAATTCACAGTTCAGTATGACAATTTAAACAACACCACATGAGAGATAGCGAGTAGAAACTCACATTCTGTCTATTCTCAATTCCGTAATTAAAACAGAAAAGTTAGTGTTCTGCACTGGAACACATTCAGAACTTGCTACAATCTGAGACCCTTCAAAAGTTAAAGAACTTTAGCGGCCTTCACTGCTCAGAATCAATTACCACTACATCCAAATAATTCATGTTACCACAGATAGGCTGCCTTCCATCAAGTCTCCACGTAAAATGTCCTGCATGGCTCACTTGAGCACACCACTCAAACGTGCCTGTCTCCGTTTGACTCCACCACTGTTCTGTGACTATCCTACTCTCATTGTTTGGAGGCCATCCTCACCAAAAATACATCGTTCTTATGTTCTACAGAAATCATTTTCACTCAATGTGATCACTTTCTGCACTAAACTAATATATTACAGCAATGTTGAAATATAGAAATGTTATTAATATTTGGTCACACTCAGAACATTCACAACAAATAAAAGTATTTTTCCATAAATAAACAAGCCAGCATTCTTGTGCAAGAGCGTTCATGTTAAATTAAAACAAAATATTCTTAAATACAGTGTAAATAATTACTTATATCTGCTTGATAGAAGCATCTTTCAGCAGTCTTTTCACAAGTGGTATCAGCTAACAAACGCGATTGACCACTACCTAAATTACCACCGATTTTAAAATCGATAGTAATCATATGTAAATAAAGTTAGTAGCAGAACAGTAAAATCATGCTTAAATAAATGATCAAGTTCAACAAGATATGAGGTATTCATGCTTCCTTCAGTTGCTTGTTATTGTGAAGCATATGATGTTCTGACAAACATTTCCATAACGAAAAAGATACGTATAAAAATGTAATAAATCAATAAATAAAATAGTTAAAGATACATATTTTCAGGTGTGATAGCTACAGTGCAATTTTGTCATCTGAGAAACCATTTGTTGAAATCGCATGAAGGGTTCAAAAGTTGTTAGTTCAAAGATTCATTGTGACAATATTTAGTCACTGGAAATTATTAACTTCTGTAGTTTTTAAGATGTCGAAAATATATATTTGCTCACACTCAAAACATTTACAACAAATGCAGTTCATTTTACTGAGACCACAGATGTATTCAGATTTGCCTTATTACGTAATTTTGATATCTTATATAATTTCTAAGAATCTTAAGCAGTCATATTTCAGACTGTCTGACACTCCACCGTTTCTGGTGTATCGTCTATTCTTCAACTAAGTGAGCAACTGCCGTCCAAAATCTCTGCACTGGGGATCTTCTGATTTCTGGCAACATTGACCATCTTCGTACCTGGGCAGGGTCATATCAGCTGCTTTGCTGGACTGGCTGTAGCGGTCCCTATGCCCTGGAGCCGCCAGCTAGCGTTCAGCTGCACAAATTCACCTCCTCCCATACCAGTTCTAGGCGGCTGAATAACTCGCCTACGTAGGCGTAACGTGACAGCATGTAGCCTGTGGGGCGATGTCACCACACTAGGGCAATTCTCTAGTTATAGACGATGTGACTAGGTGTCAAGTTTTCGGTTTCAAGAACCTTCTGAAGATGTTGATCCAATTCCATGGAATGGTGCTGCTGCAGGTGGAATTGGTACCAGATGCCCTGGGCGTAATTGCGACACATCTTTCCACTGCTGGCATTTCTGGCGGCGACTCATACAGTGTCCAACGGATTCGTAGAGACTTGGCCAGTAATATCTGTATCTGATTCTGTATAGGGTCCTCACGAATCTCCAAGTGACTAGATGTTGGAGCGTCATGAAAAACAACAGAACAGCTGGCTGTAAGCTGGGATGATGAGCGATCATTTCCGCCTCATTGGATCATAGTTTCTTTTGTACAATGTTCCATTTATTAATTGGAATTCGTCTTTGGTCGGTTTCCCTTTCTTTAATGCTTCCATGGTTTTCAGAATTGCTGACTCTTCTCTCTGTTCAACAGCAGTGTCATTTCAGGCAGTGATGCCTGAGATTTCGTTCACCTCACTGTGTTTTACCAAAGGATTCCTTCACAGGCAATCGGCAATCTTGTTTTCGCATCCGCTTTTGTATACCTCTGTGACTTCAAACTGCTGAAACCTCAGTGCCCTTGCCAATCGACCTGATGGATCCTTCAATCTAGATAGCCAACATAGAGAATGGGAGTCCACCACAATGGTTTGCCAAATAAATATAGCTGGAACTTCTTGATGGCCCAACAACTGCAAGACACTCTTTCTCAGTCATAGAGTGCTTCATCTCTGTCTTGGAGACTACTATTGAAGCATAAGCTTTCATCTTTTTAGTTTCTTTCATAAGCACCAGTGTTGGTGTGGAGTTCTTTCTCAGTATTCTCGCCATACAACGTGAAGACTGGAGGAAATGTTAGAAACTCCTTACGAGAACCTCCTTAAGGACAAGGAAAGATCTTTCTTGTATCTTGTTCCAGGAAAATTTTATGCCTCCCTGCAGCAGTTCTTGCAAGGAATATATCTTGGCTCAGAAGTCCCTTACGAATCGCTGGTAGTAGCAGCACATTCCAAGAATACTTCTCACACGACGAATGTGCCGCAAAGTTAGAAATCTATGACTGCTCCTGTTTTCTAAAGATCGGGATGGATTCCATGTCATTCGCTAAATATCCCAAGATTTTTGTTTTATAGGTGATAAATGCGCACTTTATCGCATTCAAGCAGAGACCTGTAATCTCAACACACTTTTGTGTGGTTGCAAGGTAGCTTAGAAGTTCTTCAAATGTCTTCGAAAAAACGACAGTGTCATCCAGTGTGTTCATCTAAGCGGGTTGTCCATCTTACATTCGAAGGTGGCTGGGCCATTACATAGTCTAAACAGCATAACTTCGATCTCACAGGGCCATCAGCAATTATGCAGCAAGTCCTTCCCTAACCACCTATGTTAACCTTGATTTGGCAGTAGCTTGTCTACATACTTCTCGCATTTCACACAGTGTAAATTATCATCAGTATGCAGTAATGCTTTGACATCTTGTTTTGCGAGTTTGTTCAGTCAACAGTAGTCGATGCAGAAACGTCATATGTCATAATTTTTCTCCACAAAGATCACAGGATAGGACCAACGACTCTCTGAGATTTTAATAATGTCATCTTGCAACATCTTCTCCACTTCCTCCAAGATTATCCGTCATTTAGCTGGTGACACCCTATATGAGCACTGGCTAATTGGTGGATGGTCCTCACTGTTGATATGGTATTATACCATGGATCAGTTGGTCTGTCTTTTCTACATTCCATATTTGAAAACATCAGAAAACTGGCGCGGAATGGTTAACACTTACTGACGTTTTTCCTTATTCAGTCCAGATTCTATTGGCAGTTCGACAGTAGCTTCCTCCCTTGCATTGTTTGTGGTGGTAGCAGAGCACATTCCTTCGTGAATGACAGTAAGCTGCCGTTCCTGGAGTTGTTTAGTTGTTTGGTTATTCCTAAGCCTATATCTTCACGGTTGAGTGGTGGTTGCTCATGACAGCTAGTGATCCAAAGTTCTCCTTGTCCATATGCAATGTTTGTGATCGTCACTGGTACACAGATTTCTTTCGTGAGCACGAATAGTTTGATAGTTTAACAAAGCATCTAGGTTGATGACCAGGACTTGTCTCGTTAATGACGGTGGGATAATAACATCTCCAACAGCAAACAATTGTCTGCAGCAACCTTTGCTATGTGTTCTTGGAACAGGTTTGTCAATCTGGTGCTCTGATCTTCCACAGTCTATGACTGCTCGTGATGCCTGCGAGAAGTGCTGTCTCGGAATAACATGATGACTACATTCTGTTAAAATGACAGAGTCCAAGGGGTGTTTTCTGTCATTGACAGTTATTCCTCGAATAGATGTTCCTGTCACCTGTACGTAGTTTCCAATTGTGACTTCCATTCCAACTGCTTTTTTTATAGTGTAACAGTCATCTTTAGCTGAGAATGGTAAGCACTCGAAGTTACACGAAAGAAACCTGGAAAGATTGGTTGTTGATGATAACTTCAGCGACATCTTGCTGACTGTTGTCCATGAAGGATTTTCATCTGTGGTAGTCTCACCTCCACACATGGTTGCCTCGCTCAGTTTTCCTGGATTTGTTGTCTCGGCGGGTGGGTGGCAGCTCTAACTCTATACAGCGATAGGGAATGGCTATGGTGTGTTGGGGAGTGGCATCATCCAGGGTACAGTGATGTGCTTCATCCCACATGTTGACTGCAGTCGTCTGCAGTTAACTGGTGTCATAGTGACGTCTGACAGCGAAGCAATCATCACACATTAATATTATTTTCTACAGTACTATACAGTTTATTCAGGGCGTCCTCGGTGGAAACATACCAGGATCTTATCGCTTATCCTCCAAACATCTATTTTCGGTGGGACATGGAGGAGTTGGTTGTATCTGCATTGGTCAGATGCTGTATTGTCGTTTGATACACTATGTAATCAAAAGTATCCACACACCTGGCTGAAAATGACTTACAAGTTCGTGGTGTCCTCCATCGGTAATACTGGAATTCAGTATGGTATTGGCCTACCCTTAGCCTTGACGACAGTTTCCACTCTCGCAGGCATACGTTCAGTCAGGTGCTGAAAGGTTTCTTGGGGAATGGCATTCCATTCTTCAAGTAGTACTGCACTGAGGATAGGTATCGATGTCGGTTGGACAGGCTTGGCACGAAGTCGGCGTTCCAAAACATCCCAAAGGTGTTCTGTAGGATTCAAGTCAGGACTCTGTGCAGGCCAGTCCATTACAGGGATGTTATTGTCGTGTAACCACTCCGTCACAGGTCGTGTATTATGAACAGGTGCTCGATCGTGTTGAAAGATGCATTCGCCATCCCCGAATTTCTCTTCAACAGTGGGAAGCAAGAAGGTGCTTAATACATCAGTGTCGGCCTGCGCTGTGATAATTCCACGCAAAACAGCAAGGGGTGCGAGCTCCCTCCATGAAAAACACGACCACACCATAACACCACCACCATCGAATTTTACTGTTTGCCCTACGTACACTGGCAAATGACTTTCACTGGGCATTCGCCATACCCACACTCCGCCACTGGATCGTCACATTGTGTACCGTGATTCGTCACTCCACACAACGTTTTTTTACTGTTTAATCGTTCAATGTTTACTCTCCTTGCCGGCCGAAGTGGCCGTGCGGTTAAAGGCGCTGCAGTCTGGAACCGCGAGACCGCTACGGTCGCAGGTTCGAATCCTGCCTCGGGCATGGATGTTTGTGATGTCCTTAGGTTAGCTAGGTTTAACTAGTTCTAAGTTCTAGGGGACTAATGACCTCAGTAGTTGAGTCCCATAGTGCTCAGAGCCATTTGAACCATTTTTTTACTCTCCTTACACAAAGAGAGGCGTCGTTTGGCATTTACCGGCGTGATGTGTGGCTTATGAGCAGCCTCTCGATCATGAAATCTAAGTTTTCTCAGCTCCCGCATAACTGTCTTAGTACTTGCAGTGGATCCTGATACAGTTTGGAATTCCTGTTTGATGGTCTGGATGGATGTCTCCCTATTAGATATTACGACCCTCTTCCACTGTCGGCAGTCTCTGTCAGTCAACAGACGAGGTCGGACTCTACGTTTTTCTGCTGTACGTGTCCCTTCACGTTTCTAGTTCACTATCACATCGGAGACAGTGGGCCTAGGGACGTTTAGGAGTGTGGAAATCTCGCGTACTGACGTTTGACACAAGTGACACCAAATCACCTGACCACGTTCAAAGTCCGTGAGTTCTGCGGAGCACCCCAATCTGCTCTCTCATGATGTGTAATGACTACTGAGGTCGCTGATATGGAGTACCTGGCAGCACAATGCACCTAATATGAAAAACGTATATTCTTGGGGGTGTCCAGATACTTTTGATCACATAGCTGTGGTATGTATCCAACTTGGCTGAGTCCATTCCTCCTGACGTGGGATTCTTAGCCACATATGTAATAGCTCTCTGAAGCAGGGTATTTTCCCAGATAGACTGAAGTATGCCATTGTTATACCACAGAATAAAAAAGAGGATACGTCTGATGTCAACAACTACCGCCCAATCTCTCTTCTGACTGCCTTATTGGTTCAAATGGCTCTGAGCACTATGGGACTCAACTGCTGAGGTCATAAGTCCCCTAGAACTTAGAACTACTTAAACCTAACTAACCTAAGGACATCACACACATCCATGCCCGAAGCAGGACTCGAACCTGCGACCGTAGCAGTCGCGCGGCTCCGGACTGAGCGCCTAGAACCGCTAGACCACCGCGGCCGACGACTGCCTTATTCAAAATTCTTGAAAAAGTAATGTATTGTAGAGTAGCTTCACACCTTTGTAAAAATAAAGTTTTAACAAAATGTCAGTTTGGTTTCCAGAAGGGTTTTCAACGGAAAATGCTATATTTACTTTCACTAATGAAATATTAAATGCTCTGAGTAACCGGAAGTCACCTGTTGGGATTTTTTGTGATCTATCAAAGGCTTTTGATTGTGTAAATCATGGAATACTTCTAGACAAGCTCAAGTATTGTGGTATGAATGGGACAGTGCTCAAATGGTTTAAATCATACCTAACGGGAAGAGTGCAGAAAGTTGAAATAAACAGTTCACATAATATGCAAAAAACTGGCGATTTCTCAAACTGGGGAACAATCAAGAATGGGGTGCCACAAGGTTAGGTCTTGGGTCCTTTGCTGTTCTTAATATATATTAATGACTTGCCATTCTATATTCACGAAGATGCAAAGCTGGTACTTTTTGCCGATGATACAAGTATAGCTATCACACCCGACAGACAAGAATTAACTGGTGAAATTGTAAACGATGTTTTTCAGAAAATCATTAATTGGTTCTCTGCAAATGGGCTCTCATTAAACTTTGACAAAACACAGTATATACAGTTCCACACAGTAAATGGAATGACCCCGTTAATAAATATAGACTTCGATCAGAAATCGGTAGCTAAGGTAGAATATTCAAAATTTCTAGGTGTATGCATTGATGAGGGGTTGAACTGGAAAAAACACACTGAGGATCTGCTGAAACGTTTGAGTTCAGCTACTTATGCTATTAGGGTCATTGCAAATTTTGGCGATATACATCTGAGTAAATTAGCTTACCACGCCTATTTTCATTCTCTGCTTTCGTATGGCATCATATTCTGGGGTAACTCATCGTTGAGTAAAAGAGTGTTCATTGCGCAAAAGCGTGTAATCAGAATAATTGCTGGAGCTCATCCAAGATCATCCTGAAGACACTTATTTAAAGAGCTTATTTATATATATATATATATATATATATATATATATATATATATATATATTTTCTCTTATGAAATTTGTTATTAACAATCCGAATGAATTCAAAATAATAGCTGTGTACATGGCTACAACACTAGGAGAAAGGATGATCTTCACTACTCAAGGTTAAATCTAACTTTGGCTCAGAAGGGGGTAAATTATGCTGCCACAAAAGTATTTGGTCTCTTACCTAATAGTATCAAAAGTCTGACAGATAGCCATATAGCATTTAAAAGTAAATTAAAAGAATTTCTTAATGGCAACTCCTTCTACTCATTAGATGAATTTTTGGATATAGTAAGTGGGTAATTTCACAAGCTCAAAAAAAAAATTATTGACTGTCATGTAATATTTTGTCTAATGTAATATATTTTACAGACACCTTTTATTAACCTGACACATTCCACATCATTACGAAGTGTCGTATTCATGATCTATTTAATCTAATCTCTCTAAACCTGACGCATTCAACTAGAGGCAGAGATTGGTGACAAATATCGATAAACCACTTCCTCAGCGTTCTTTATTACCTCCTATTGTTTGGTGTCAATATTCATGGATGCTATCTGTTGGTTACTCGGTCCAATAACTCTTGTTGCCATAAACTGCTGCATCTATTCTTTTGCTTCTTGGGATATGGGACAGGTGAATTCATGATATTCTTCCACACTCTTGGCAATACATTTCTAAAACTCTAGAACTAGTTTTAAGACTCGAGCAGTAGGATAGCATACAAAGATTTACGTAACTATAACACTACATTACAATCTCAATGTCACCTGATAAGGTGTAGCTCGAAAGGTGCTGACAACAGCCCTTATCACATGGAGATCAAATTATTTAACAAACTTCTTTAGTATATAAAAAAGTTTAAAGGGAAACTGGTTTAAAGTGGCTTTGAAGGAGTATCTTCCTAATCAGCATTTTATGTTATTGCAAGATTCCTCTCAAAGGTATAAATTATCTTCATTCAAACCATATTGTATGAAAGTAATTGTGATATATCGTAATCACCTTGATGTGGTTGGGAACTCCTGCTGGTGTTTTCCATTTCCGCAAATTAATTTGGGTTTTAAAACGCTCTCTTCTGCAAAACATAATTTGGAGAAATATTATGTTTTTGTCAGTGGTGTGTAATGAATGTTTGCTTCAGGTTCAGCAATAATAACAGAATGAAATGTCAGCTTTAAATTACCTTAGATTTAATTATATATACTGTAGCTAAATACCCCTTTCCTTCTTGGAGAATATTTCGGTAGTCCTGTTGTAAAAAACGGTCTCAGGTCTCAGCTGCCGTAAAAGATCCTTTCCAGTCAACAGTAGGGGTAAGTATGGAAGCCGTTCTTCAGTTTGTGAAATAAGTACTTATTTTCTTATCCATTTCATGGCTAAAAAACGTCTGTCAACTGAGGTACTGTTTCCTTGAGTTGTCGAAAGTTCATAGAGTTACGTAATTTCACAGTATCCTCTTTGAAGTCAATTTTATGTAATAAATTTCAACAAATTCTCGGCACTTTCATGACACTCACACATTTTTCCTCAAATATACATAACTGCTAGCTGTGCCCTTAAAACTTTAGTGAATTGCTGTTAATATTGATCAAAATTATGTACATTTAATAGTTTAAAAAATAATAGATCCAAGTTAGTGAGTCTGCTTTGAAACTGCTGTATCACTGTGTCAAAATTTCACAAGTGACTCTGTTTCCTAGATTGACGGCAGAGTCATTCCTAGAAGATTTAGTTACTGATTGATCCACAACCTGCTGGGCATCAATGCTTTTTCCATGCTCTTTCAGACTCATGACATTTGGTTTTCATCATTTATTTGAACTCATTAACTTTCGTTGCACATGTTGTGAACTTTGTCTTTCAACACATTAAATAAGCATCAGTGAGAAGGAAAACAGGTGCAAAAGTATGTAAGTTAGACTGGTATTCTCAGATTATGACTGCCTGTTTTCATTAAGACCTACATCAAAGATGACATCCTTGATATCCACCACAAACAAGTGGTTTCACATTAGTACTGTTTTGCATGGTATCTATATGCTTAATTGAATTTTGGAATCATCTGTGACACCTAAAAACTGACTAGCTTGACATACATAATGTAATTATCACTTGTCAGCCCCATTAAAATAAGTGCTGTGATAAGAGAAGTGAGTCTATGATGACTTACGGGAATAAGAAGTTAGTACAATATCACTGCTAGATTTCCTGAATAAAATCATTGTCATGAATTAGGAAAAGGTATACAACATCGAATGACAGTCGCTAATAGCGTGTAAAATTTCAGGGACATATGGAACTGGATGGCTCAGAATAACCACAGGAATCCTAACTTAAATAAAGTATTGGTGGTCCAACCTACTATGAGTGGAGGGCTGCTGAAAGTATCATACAGATTTGTCTGTCACGACAGTGATTGATCACACACTTGGAAGATTAGGTGAGTATGCAGTCAAGAATCTGAATATGGCCACCGTATAAACAAGGCTGCAATGAGTGGGCAAGTTATTGGCCTGTAATTTCCCTACTACCTGAAGCAGCAAAGCCTTACCAGTACAGAAGTCATACTATGTGAAGTCGTCGGCTGTGTGAGGACGATACCAAAGCTGCAAAGTGGGCTGCTGTGATCCGAGTCGGCAGAAGACCTCTGATCAGCATGTGGTTTGACCCACGACCACGATATAAGTTTTCAGCCAGATGTCCAGACGAGGAAACTCCAGTAAGATCTCTCCGCAGGTACGGATGAGATAAAAGAACGATTGTGCTCCACAACTGTCAACCAGCGAGTTCCCTGCCTCTGCTCTCTCCACACACACACACAAAACCGAGAGCGCAACTCTTCCACTACCAATGCCCGCTGTGCAGGATGTGCATTTCTGTGAAGCAGCACGAACAATGCCTGAAAGCTATGTGGCCAGGACTCCAGGGTGCCACAAAACAGGAGATAGATCCTAACAAATCACGCAGACCCTCTCGTAAAACGATTTTTGTAGGCAGCAACTTGGCGTTGGCCAGCAGCATCTCAAAGGAAATCATGTGGCCCCCAGCTGCCGAACACAGGCTGCATCAGAAGCCCTCTTCTCCCCATTGTCCTCGTCGACCGGTCATTCCAGGAAGGCGACCGCCTATCCCTGGCATGTACCTGCGCTCCTCGGCTGCGATATCTCAACTTAAATGCACCAGTTGCATCCAAAATCATTCAGGTACAGTGTGGTCAATCACAGGACACACCCACCGCTAATCATCTTTCGCATTTAATATTAATAAACGAAAAAATTTTAACATGATGATCTCGACAAAATTTGTGTGCTGAACACGGAAAAAAAGTAAAGGGAAGGACCTGATGGGCCTTCCAGTGGTAATGGACGGACGAGAAGGCCTACCATCTTTCATTAACCCCATTCACAATAGATTTCTGCACTGTTTATGACTCATTTAGAGCAAGGAATAGTGTGACACAATACAAGGAAAACATCTGAGAAAAACATTGTAACGGCCCCAAATTGTGGTGACAATAGGAAGCAAGAGGAGAAAAAAAGGGAGATGCGAATATTGCCTATCACACAGTCAACTTGAAAGTAATATCCCATCAACACTCCACATTCGCAAGGAAACCCACATACAAATTCGCATTCTCTCTAACAGTCACATGACAGCTGAGCACTGGGATGAAGGCTGTACTGGTTGTCGCCACTTTAAATGTCTTATACCACATGGTTCATCAAACATCAACACTGACACAGGCATTCACTGAAGACAGAGGGGAATTCCTTGCAAAGGATATTCCTCCTAATGTGAAAAGTGACCTCATATGTTTGGTATCCCTAAACAAAGAGAAAGAAAGAGAGATGAAGACATGACCTAATGCCCATTCATTTTCTTTCACACTTGGAACATGTACTATTAGGCATCATACATTCACCATTCATTCACATACAGAAAACGTACTTGTTTAGCTGCACAAGGAAAACGCCATGACAAATGGTGACTAATACTAGTATGGTGCAACAGTAAAAAAACAATAGGTAAAGATTTGGCATACCACAGGTACAGAACAAATTGTTTTACAGTAAATACCCAAAGGATTGTCTGCAAAATTTTGTGTATATGTAAGCTTTCATACTGAGTATTGTAACTCAGTTCATAAAAAAATAATTAAATGAATTCTTCGTAGCAGTGGCTGATGGTCACTGACCACTCTTGTTTGTGGATAGCAAAAAAAAAAAAAAAAAAAAAAAAAAAAAAATAGCGTAATGAAATCTATGAAATGACAGCAATCAATCAATCAGAATGGTGTTACTTTCTGTATAACGAGCAAGCAAATTAAAAGAGGTTCGTATACAAACATTAATGACATGAATGTGTAATTGTGGTCTGAGAACCCAATATCAAAACAATGTGATTCAGTGTGTAAGTAGACTGTTTAGGTTTTTATATTGGTAACGCCAAGTAGCGCTCTGTATGAAAATCACTGGCTGTGCTGTGGGCATAGTGATGGGGAGCTCGTGAATGAGTCGTTCAAATGAACGCTTCATTCCAGTGAAGTGTGAACTAACCACTCAATTTCAATGAACTGGTACTTCAAACTCTTCGCAGATAGCACACTCCACACTTTTTTCTAGTTCACTCACTCTCTTCCCCTCTCCGTCTCCCACTGCATCGGCGCTACGTCACTCATCCTCCCTTCACTTCAGTCCTCTGTCTACTGCCTGTCGACGAATCGCGCGGTGTTTGTTGGGAACGATAGGTTATGACGGCTTGTGGAAATGAGGGGCGAGGGGAAAGCAGCGTTAGTTGCTTCCTGCAGTGCTGACATCATTACCCGTGACTATTTGTTCAGTTAAAAAAAAAATGGCTCTGAGCACTATGGGACTCAACTGCTGTGGTCATGAGTCCCCTAGAACTTAGAACTACTTAAACCTAACTAACCTAAGGACATCACACACATCCATGCCCGAGGCAGGATTCGAACCTGCGACCGTAGCAGTCGGTGTTCAGTTAAACTTCGCGTCTACGGGTAGCCTACCCTTGGCAGCGCTTGCAGACAAATGAATATTAAAGATACAAACGAGAGGCTGGCTGTGTGAGCACGCACAGCCAACATGAAAATGTTTGTTAATAACACTGATAGAGGGATTTTACATGAAATCGTACCAATGACTACAGGTGACAGTTTACGTTTTGAATCTGGAGGGTTATATTCTCAACAAAAATAAAATCTACAGGAAAACTTCTGAATAATTACTTAACGTAGGTATATAGGCTTTGTGACAGTGGTAAACACACTCATTCTATTTTGGATTAAATTTTAAAAGGAACATAAAATTGGACTGCCTTTCGTTGATAGTCCTGGTTTTCAGTCCATGAATACGACAAATAATGTTTCATTTGGCAGATAAAAGCTTTTTGGGCGTTTCATGAGAAAATGTCGAGCAAGATTAAATGTAATGCCTTCTTTTTATGTGACAGGCTTCTCTGTTTCTTTCCTTTGTCCCCTTCGATCATGCCCTATTTAACTCAGACGCTATAAGAGCGCAAAACGTTGCGTGCACGTTACTGCATAGTTCGGCAAAATTATGAAGTATTACGAAGCTTTATTGTACGAGCTAGGCGAAGCGAGCGTAGCCGCAGCTGAACAGCGAACTGGGCAACTTCGCCAGGCTTCCGTACTTCATGAATGAACGAACGCTTCACGGCAAAGAGTGAAATGAATGAAGTAGTTCACGGGAATGAACGAGTTCGACCCATCTCTATGTGGGCAGTCTGTGTCTGGTTTGCATTGTTGAAAAATTATCTATTGTAGTGGGCAGTTAGATGTGAACAGCGCGTAGCGTTGCGCAGTTGGAGGTGAGCCGCCAGCAGTGGTGGATGTGGGGAGAGAGATGGCGGAGTTTTGAGAGCGGATGATCTGGACGTGTGTCCATCAGAGACAGTAAATTTGTAAGACTGGAGTCATGAACTGATATACACTCCTGGAAATGGAAAAAAGAACACATTGACACCGGGGTGTCAGGCCCACCATACTTGCTCCGGACACTGCGAGAGGGCTGTACAAGCAATGATCACACGCACGGCACAGCGGACACACCAGGAACCGCGGTGTTGGCCGTCGAGTGGCGCTAGCTGCGCAGCATTTGTGCACCGCCGCCGTCAGTGTCAGCCAGTTTGCCGTGGCATACGGAGCTCCATCGCAGTCTTTAACACTGGTAGCATGCCGCGACAGCGTGGACGTGAACCGTATGTGCAGTTGACGGACTTTGAGCGAGGGCGTATAGTGGGCATGCGGGAGGCCGGTCAACACGTGGGGCGTGAGGTCTCCACAGTACATCGATGTTGTCGCCAGTGGTCGGCGGAAGGTGCACGTGCCCGTCGACCTGGGACCGGACCGCAGCGACGCACGGATGCACGCCAAGACCGTAGGATCCTACGCAGTGCCGTAGGGGACCGCACCGCCACTTCCCAGCAAATTAGGGACACTGTTGCTCCTGGGGTATCGGCGAGGACCATTCGCAACCGTCTCCATGAAGCTGGGCTACGGTCCCGCACACCGTTAGGCCGGCTTCCGCTCACGCCCCAACATCGTGCAGCCCGCCTCCAGTGGTGTCGCGACAGGCGTGAATGGAGGGACGAATGGAGACGTGTCGTCTTCAGCGATGAGAGTCGCTTCTGCCTTGGTGCCAATGATGGTCGTATGCGTGTTTGGCGCCGTGCAGGTGAGCGCCACAATCAGGACTGCATACGACCGAGGCACACAGGGCCAACACCCGGCATCATGGTGTGGGGAGCGATCTCCTACACTGGCCGTACACCACTGGTGATCGTCGAGGGGACACTGAATAGTGCACGGTACATCCAAACCGTCATCGAACCCATCGTTCTACCATTCCTAGACCGGCAAGGGAACTTGCTGTTCCAACAGGACCATGCACGTCCGCATGTATCCCGTGCCACCCAACGTGCTCTAGAAGGTGTAAGTCAACTACCCTGGCCAGCAAGATCTCCGGATCTGTCCCCCATTGAGCATGTTTGGCACTGGATGAAGCGTCGTCTCACGCGGTCTGCACGTCCAGCACGAACGCTGGTCCAACTGAGGCGCCAGGTGGAAATGGCATGGCAAGCCGTTCCACAGGACTACATCCAGCATCTCTACGATCGTCTCCATGGGAGAATAGCAGCCTGCATTGCTGCGAAAGGTGGATATACACTGTACTAGTGCCGACATTGTGCATGCTCTGTTGCCTGTGTCTATGTGCCTGTGGTTCTGTCAGTGTGATCATGTGATGTATCTGACCCCAGGAATGTGTCAATAAAGTTTCCCCTTCCTGGGACAATGAATTCACGGTGTTCTTATTTCAATTTCCAGGAGTGTATATATTATGACTTTTGAACACTATTAAGGTAAATACATTGTTTGTTCTTTATCAAAATCTTCCATTTGTTAACTATGCCTACCAGTAGTTAGTGACTTCAGTAGTTTGAACTTTTATTTAGCTGGCAGTAGTGGCGCTCGCTGTATTGCAGTAGTTCGAGTTTTGTAAGTGATTTGTGAAAGGTATAGGTTAATGTTAGTCAGGGCCATTCTTTTGTAGGGATTATTAAAAGTCAGATTGCGTTGCGCTAAAAATATTGTGTGTCAGTTTAGTGTTGATCAGAATAAGTAAAGAGAGTAATGTCTAAGTACTTTCAGTTTTGCTCAGCTGTTTGAAAAGCAAATAATGGAAGAGGTTTATCAGCACAGTCATTCATTAATTTTTCTAAGGGGATGTTTGAAGTGTGTACTTGCAAACATGATTACCAACGTAATGCGAGTAAACAGATATACCCCTGTAACAACAGTTAAAATAGACTTGGGCTAATAACACCATCAGTTATGCAGTTTTCGTCAGTGAATATGACTGATATTATATTTTATTTGGATGAAGCCCTCAGTTGACTCATAAGACTGACGAATTTATGCATTAAAAAGACATGAGAAAATAATAGTCGCAAAAAAATCGATACATATAAAAAGTTGCATAGCTGATATTTGTATGTGAATAAGTTGTGGACCTTTTTATGTTATAATGTTTGACTTAACCTAAGTTGCTGTTGAGCAAATTCTCTCCACCCAAGACACTTCACAACACAGGCACATGATACATGCATAATCTCCTCATGTGAAATCTGTTCAAGTGCTTGTGTCTATGTGGAGGTGTGGTTCAGTGGTGAAGCTGTGGGCAGCCATACGACCAGGCCCACTCATGATCCAGTGGGTGTGGCAGGTGTCGGACGGGATGAAACATGCTAGATGTCTGTGCTGTAGGCTGGTGTGCCTTTGGCAGTACCCGGAGGCGCATCTCATAGAGTTTGTGGTGCCCCTGGCAGGTTTGAATGCAAGCAGTCACACAGACTACGCCAACATGTGGACCATCAGGGTCGGTTGCTGGCATGTGTGACACCAGACATCTTTCCAACAGGCTGGCGTGGCTGTGGTTGGACCATGTGGCACATCTTGTTGCGTGTAGCTGGCACGTCTGGATGGCCCATGGTTGATGGACACTTCTTGGCATGCTTGTGACAAAAGGCTCTCTTTGTGGGTGTGCCACATGTCTGACAACATCACCTGGTGAGCCAGCTGGTTGCCTTGCAGGCCTGTGTTTATTAACAGAGCACCGTCTGCTGGGGGACTGCCCCCACCACACAGAGAGAATGAGAGCTGCGCTTGGCGACAGTCGTCTGGCCTGCCTGCAGATCCTGAGGCAGTAAGCTGTTCCAGAATGTGGCCAGGCCGCTGCTCCACCCTGCTGGCAGACGGGCGACACAACCCCTTTCTCTGGCATGGTCTCCTGCCTGTGCACCTAGGGAATCGGCATGTCAGCCTCTTGCTTGTTGCTCCAGAATCTGCGCCTGTACAGTCCTCATACATAGACCACTGATGTGCAATCCACAACTTTTACAAAGTGCTAATCATATCTGAAGAAGGGCGTCGTGTCCGACTAATAAAGTAACAATAAGGCAATACAAATTAATATATTTAAATGATATTTGAAAAGTGACATTTATAAGCATGTTGTTTAGTTGAATGATACTGTGTCTCTGCTTACAAAATCCACAATACCAGAAAAACTAGAACTTAATACCTAAAATGAAAAATTTACATGGAATTGCACTAATACATGAAGCTATACTCCTTCTCAACTACTTTACAATTATTGGTGTGCCCTTATGCTAGATATGGTCATAGAATTACCCTTAACCATGAATTACTACGATTTATCCTTATGTCCTAACATATAAGAAACTACTATAGTAAAAGAAAACATGATTACACCTAATATGCAAAGTAAATGTGGTTAGAGAAAGAAAAGAGAAAACTTCTGCCTAGTCCTAGCCTACTTATGGTCTAAATCTCTCCTTCCTTTGCGTGTGTGTGTGTGTGTGTGTGTGTGTGTGTGTGTGTGTGTGTGTGTGTACGTGCGTGTATGTGTGTGCGAGAGAGAGAGAGAGAGAGAGAGAGAGAGAGAGAGAGAGAGAGAGAGAGAGAGAACCTCAACTACCACTACTCTTTGAGCTGCCCATCGTGGTTACGTCATCTGGATCACCTGTAAACATTCTCGAGAACACACACAGAAAAACACAGGATGAATAACGCCTGAGTGAATAATATCTGCACACATTTCCTTATTAGTATGATGTACTGATGGAACAAAACAAGGTTCTGCCCATAGGAAATACTATACTGCATGAAACGAAATTTTCTGATCCTTAATGACCACGTAAAAGTTGCCACACCAGCCTAGTTGGGAAAGGTTATTCCACACTCCTCAGGGAGATGTAGTGTGAGCTGCTGTCTCACACTGTATCTCATGTGTCATGTACTGAAGTTAGACATTCCTGCAATCACGTCGGCCGTACCTGCTTGCTGGAATTCCCCAATGTAAGTCAGTTAATGTGCTCAGTGTATGTGCAAACAAACAGAACAGAACTCCACAATTTCAAAATAGTAAGAAGAAATATGCCAACAGACAACCAGATTACTAGTACTACATTGGCCTAACCTGGACCTGTGTCTTAGTTTTGTTGTGGGGGTGTTCCGTACTACTCCTCGTCATTGACGCTCGATGATGAGGTTACACACACAAACACACACACACACACACACACATGTGAGAAAACATGGTGGTGACACAAACCACCCAAATCTCAAGAGAATTATCCAATGCCTGGCGGCATGGGTGGGTTCGGAGGGCATCTTAGCATTATACATAAGTCGAATTGAGCACACGCAACTCAGGCATGCCTATACACCTCGAATACACTCCACAATTAAGATGGCGCTACACTGAGGTACTTGCCACTCAGACTACACAGGAGGTTGGCTCAATGCAACAAGGGTGTGTCTGCTCACTGTCAAGACTATTCTTGAAAGCAGAAAGTAACCCACAACAGACAAAATGCCGGCCAGCGTATGCAAATGCCAGAAGACAATTTCCCCCATCCAGAACACAAAGGCAACTGCACCCATGTGGCAGTCAGAAAAGCAGTAAGAAATAGATCAGTGCGACACAGATAAACCCAAACTTCAAGTTGTGACATCAACGCATTTCAGATCTGTTCTCTAAGAAACAACCCCCTGGCAAAACTAAGATAATAATGGGACAGTGACAAATAAAAATAACACAAGTAATCTATTCAACACCTCTTATTTACATTCATACATATACAAAACAAAAAAAAACACATAACAAGTTCTAATACTAACAGTGAGACTACTCTAGAGACAAACTATTCTATGAAATGCTTCATATGGCAAATGTGGTGTTGGGCGATTGACTTCTTTGTATTCTGCAAGTCTAATTCCACCACGTTCGCATGCACAAGTCTGTGTCCACGAAATGGCCCGTTACACACAGTGAAGAACTTGTGGCACTGCTATTTTATATTATTTGGCAGGAAGGAGGATTTGGCAAGGACTTTGTATCCAGTGTGGAACACGTGCGCTCGTGTCGTCTTCTTAGCTCTAACCTTCCTACTGTGTATCACTGTTTGAATTCTAGGGAGGGCTTCCACAACAACTTTCACGTGTTACTTTTCATCACATTGGGGGGGAGTCAACATTTGTCCTGCCGCTTAGTAACACTGTCAGGGGTGCAAGTTGTGTCACAATGTGTGGCACCTCATTCATTGTCTCCTGAAAGTCTTGCAGGAAGATGTACCATGTCATGTGTTGTTCACTACAAGAGATCCCGCAGAGGTAACCTAGTTCCTTCATAAGCTGTTCCGCAGTGTTGGAACTAGGATGGTGGGAGAAGATAAACGCAAGTTCAGTCTTGTTTCCTCAACACTTGTTTCTACCTCGCCGAGCATAACTGTAAACTGTTCGAGATAATCTTCTTGACATGGCTCATTTGAGGCAGGAAATCGTTACGCAAAACACACTTCACTATCAATGCTGTCGCTTTCTTGAGAAGTGCCAGCATGACAAATTTACACGTAAACTCCACAAAGAGAAAGGTGTGACAGTACCATCTGTATGTGCAAGATAGAGGCCCCATGAGCTCTGCAGCAGCTAGATGTCTAAGTTTATGGGGTACAATGGTGTAGAGGAGTGCCTGCATGCTTGTGGTGGTGTTCTTTTCCTTTTGGCATGACCTGAACACCAACAGGATTCAAAGGATCCACCACTCCCTATTGCTGATGTGGGCATGGGTCTGCAACTTCAAGTAGCATTTCCGAGCTCCAAGGTGACAATAACTATAGTGAGTGTGGCAGACTACTTTGTCTATTAGATGGTCCGGTAAGCACAGGCACCAGAATGTATCCTCCTTGCTCCCTGTGTGGAAGGTTGCAAGGATTAGGTGTGACAGTGTCAGCGCTTGAAGCAGCTCCAACTTCAACACCTGAATTTGTTTTTATGCTTCTTCATCCCATACCCACAGTGTTTTCTTGCCTGTGAGTTCAGTAAGATGAGGGCTGCTCAAAGTGTCTGACAAAAATTTAAGACACTGTGGATTCCGTGCAGCTGTCACTTGGTCGTCAGACACGAAGCTTTTGCTATGGCTTCTACTTTATAGGGTTTGGAAACATTCCATCATTGTTAACAGCATGTCTCATAAATTTAACGCTGGTAGTCCTGAAACGATTTATCGATGTTCACTGTAACCTCATGTTCTTTGTATGTTTTAAGGACTTCTTTCAGTACTGGATTATGTTCTCACAACGTTTTCTCTGTTATCAGCAGGTCATCGATGTATGTGGTGACTCGTTCCTTCAGAAAATCTCTTACGATGCCATGCATTCCTCTAATGAAGGCCGCAGATGAGGTGTTCAGCCCAAATGACAGTCTTCGAAACAGGTAATATCTGCCGAATGCAAGAAATGCAGTGTAATTATGACATTAGGGGTCTAGCTCTGTCTGACAGACGCTACTCGACAAATCTGTGGAAGTCCTGGAGCAGCTCTTTCCATCTTTCTGGTCTGTCAGTTTCAGGTTCAGTTATCGTGTATACTTGTCCAGAGTCGAGAACGAGTTGGACTACCTTGTCTCTCTGTTTGACAGCATGGACCGAGCTACTGTATGTAGACCTCATGGCTTCAATAACCCTATCTGCTAACATTCTAGAAATCTCTGCTGCTACCCAGTCGTGATACACCTGCAGTATTGTATAAAGTGGCACAAAGAATTTTGTGTTCTCTGTCACGCTAAATTAGTAACTAAAGTTCTTTATGGACCCGAAGTTTGCTGAGAACATACCTGTGTTTGTTATCAACATACCTCTGAGTTCTGTCAGTTCGTTAGGTTCAATGTTCTGAACAGAGTCCACATTTTCTTTAATTAGCTCGTCTGTCTCCCACTTCCTTTCAACTTCTTGACGCTCGCAATCGTCGCTATCATTTACTCTCAATGAGATCTCACTGAGCCCGTCATGTGGAGTAAATCCACATGATGGGAGAACTCGTATCTTCTGTGGCTGTCACATCTATCTAAATTATCGAAAAAAGTGTCAGGCGTTTTCTCTCTCATTGGCACTATGGGACCGCGTGGATGCGCACTAAACTCAGCGCATGTTGTGGCTTGCATCCCACAGTTGTGTGCACAGCCCATCGGCATCGTCTGTACGATGGAGGTTGCACTTCTGTATATCAACTCTGTAGCAGCAATTATCGATGTTATCATCCTCAAAGTTTCCTCACATTCAGCTAAATGATTGATCACTTTGGTAATACACTACTGGCCATTAAAATTGCTACACCAAGAAGAAATGCAGATGATAAACGGGTATTCATTGGACAAATATATTATACTAGAACTGACATGTGATTATATTTTCACGCACTTTGGATGCATAGATCCTGAGAAATCAGTACCCAGAACAAACACCTCTGGCCGTAATAACGGCCTTGATAAGCTTGGGCATTGAGTCAAACAGAGCTTGGATGGCGTGTACTGGTACAGCTGCCCAAGCAGCTTCAACACGATACCACAGTTCATCAAAAGTAGTGACTGACGTATTGTGACGAGCCAGTTGCTCGGCCACCATTGACCAGACGTTGTCAATTGGTGAGAGATCTGGAGAATGTGCTGGCCAGGGCAGCTGTCGAACATTTTCTGTATCCAGAAAGGCCCGTACGGGACCTGCAACATGCGGTCGTGCATTATCCTGCTGAAATGTAGGGTTTCGCAGGGATCGAATGAAGGGTAGAGCCACGGGTCGTAACACATCTGAAATGTAACGTCCACTGTTCAAAGTGCCGTCAATGCGAACAAGAGGTGACCGAGACATGTAACCAATGGCACCCCACACAATCACGCCGGGTGATACGCCAGTATGGCGATGACGAATACACGCTTCCAATGTGCGTTCACCGTGATGTCGCCAAACACGGATGCGACCATCATGATGCTGTAAACAGAACCTGGATTTATCCGAAAAAATAAAAATGACGTTTTGCCATTCGTGCGCCCAGGTTCGTCGTTGAGTACACCATCGCAGGCGCTCCTGTCTGCGATGCAGCGTCAAGGGTAACCGCAGCCATGGTCTCCGAGCTGATAGTCCATGCTGCTGCAAACATCGTCGAACTGTTCGTGCAGATGGTTGTCGTCTTGCAAACGTCCCCATCTGTTGACTCAGGGATCGAGACGTGGCTGCTCGATCCGTTACAGTCATGCGGATAAGATGTCTGTCATCTCGACTGCTAGTGATACGAGGCCGTTGGGATCCCGCACGGCGTTCCGTATTACCCTCCTGAACCCATAGATTCCATATTCTGCTAACAGTCAATGGATCTCGACCAACACGAGCAGCGATGTCGCGATACGATAAATCGCAATCGCGATATGCTAAATCCGACCTTTATCAAAGTCGGAAACGTGATGGTACGCATTTCTCCTCCTTATACGAGGCATCACAACAACGTTTCACCAGGCAACGCCCGTCAACTGCTTCCCTCATGTCAGCACGTTGTAGGTGTCGCCACCGACGCCAACCTTGTGTGAATGCTCTGAAAAGCTAATAATTTGCATATCACAGCATCTTCTTCCTGTCGGTTAAATTTAGCGTCTGTAGCACGTCATCTTCGTGGTGTAGCAATTTAAATGGCCAGTAGAGTATTTTCGGTGTTCACCTCTACAGAATTTCGTCCTTGTTCCACAGGTTTTGAACTCTTGTTTGCCACGGACCTGGCTAGTTTTGCGTGGTTGTCGGCAACAAGAGCAATTTTCTTCGTCCTGCTGCCCCTATTCGGGCAAATGTGCATCTTTCTTTGCCTCTGCCCTAAGTTTACGTGCTTTGGTAAGTTTCTCCCCGAACTCGTCCATGTGTTCCGTTATTTACTTCTGCAGTTCTTTCGCCTCGCGTTCTGTTTTCTTTTGTGGTCCTCCTGCCTCCTGTTTTCGTTCCATTTCTGCTTTGTCAGTGTGTTTCTTATCTGACTAAGGAGAGAGATCACTGGAGCAGGCTGAGGTCCATAGTGCTCCAGTGATCTCTCTCCTTAGTCAGATAAGAAACACACTGACAAAGCAGGAATGGAACGAAAACAGGAGGCAGGAGGACCACAAAAGAAAACAGAACGCGAGGCGAAAGAACTGCAGAAGTAAATAACGGAACACATGGACGAGTTCGGGGAGAAACTTACCAAAGCACGTAAACTTAGGGCAGAGGCAAAGAAAGATGCACATTTGCCCGAATAGGGGCAGCAGGACGAAGAAAATTGCTCTTGTTGCCGACAACCACGCAAAACTAGCCAGGTCCGTGGCAAACAAGAGTTCAAAACCTGTGGAACAAGGACGAAATGCTGTAGAGGTGAACACCGAAAATAAACTACTGGCCATTTAAATTGCTACACCACGAAGATGACGTGCTACAGACGCTAAATTTAACCGACAGGAAGAAGATGCTGTGATATGCAAATTATTAGCCTTTCAGAGCATTCACACAAGGTTGGCGTCGGTGGCGACACCTACAACGTGCTGACATGAGGGAAGCAGTTGACGGGCGTTGCCTGGTGAAACGTTGTTGTGGTGATGTGAGCCGTAGCCCGTGAGAGCTATAGCACTGGCATCACATTATCAATCTATCTTCTATTTCTTTTCTGCGTTTCCAATAGTGACTATAGGTTCTACATGGCTCCAGTCGTCTTCATCGTCAGACTCGTTTCTACTGTGAAGCCCCTGTTTCCATACCTCATCATTTATCGGTACCGAATGGCTGTCATTTGTACTTTTGCCAGGCTGCTCTATGGGGAAGCAGACCAAGTCATCCCCAAATAAGTCCATGTTTCTATTATTTACGTATTCCATAGTACGAGGGTGAGTCAAATGAAAATATTAATATTTTTTAAAATATTATTTATTGTGCAAAAGTGGTACAAAGCTGTATCACTTTTCAACATAATGTCCCCCACGCTCAATGCAAGTCCTCCAGCGCTTACAAAGTGCATGAATTCCTTTAGAAAAAAATTCTTTTGGTAGTCCGCGCAACCACTAATGCACCGCGTAGTGTACCTCTTTTCAGAACGGAACTTCTTTCCTCCCATTGCGTCTTTGAGTGGTCCAAACATATGGAAATCACTTGGGGCAAGGCCTGGTGAGTATGTTGGATGAAGAAGACGCTCAAAATGCAGGTCTGTGATTGTTGCAACTGTTGCACGAGCAGTGTGGGGCCTTGCATTGTCATGTTGCAAAAGGACACCTGCTGACAGCAATCCACGTCTCTTTGATTTGTTTGCAGGCCTCAGATGCTTTTTTAGAAGATCTGTGTATGATGCACTGATGACAGTGGTCCCTCTAGGCATGTAACGCTCCAAAATTACGCCTTTTTCGTTCCAAAAGAGAGTCAGCATAACCTTCCCTGCTGATGCTTCTGTTCGAAATTTCTTTGGTTTTGGTGATGAGGAATGGCGCCATTCCTTGTTCCCTCTGTTTGTTTCCGGTTGGTGGAAGTGAACCCAGGTTTCGTCTCCAGTAACGATTCTTGCAAGGAAGCCATCACCTTCTCGTTCAAAGCGCCGAAGAACTTATTCACAAGCATCAACACGTCGTTCTCTCACTTCAGGAGTCAGCTGCCGTGGCACCCATCTTGCAGACACTTTGTAAAACTGGAGCACATCATGTACAATGTGGTGTGCTGACCCATGACTAATCTGTAAACGTGCTGTAATGTCATTCAGTGTCACTCGGCGATTTTCCTTCACTATGGCTTCAACTGCTGCAATGTTCTATGGAGTCACAACTCGTTGTGCCTGACCTGGACGAGGAGTATCTTCCACAGAAGTCACACCATTTGCGAACTTCTTACTCCATTCGTAGACTTGCTGCTGTGACAGACACGCATCACCGCACTGAACCTTTATTCGTCGATGAATTTCAATAGGCTTCACACCTTCACTACGCAAAAACCGAAAAACAGAACGCTGCTCTTCTCTGGTGCAAGTCGCAAGTGGGGCGGCCATCCTTATACTGATACTGCGACGGTATGTGTGCATCTGCACTATGCTACCACCTACAGGCCATTCTACACGCAGTTTGTAGCATGCTTACTAACTTACAGGATAACGGCGCGAAATTTCGATTTGTTATTACAAATTTAAGGTTTTCATATGACTCACCCTCGTATTACAAGATTCTCTTTGACCTTAACTTCGAAATAACCTCCCTCTACTCCTTGTCAGCATTCAATAAAGAGAGGAAGAGAAAAAAAGGTGGCATAACCCCAGAAAGATTAGATTAGATTAGATTAGATTAATACTAGTTCCATGGATCATGAATACGATATTTCGTAATGATGTGGAACGAGTCGAATTTTCCAATACATGACATAATTAGGTTAATTTAACAACATACTTAAGTTAATATAACAACTTTATTTTATTGTGTTTTTTAGTTTTTCTTTATTTTTTTTTAAATTTTTTTTAAATATTTTTTGTTTTTTTTTCTTAATTTATATCTAAAAATTCCTCTATGGAGTAGAAGGAGTTGTCATTCAGAAATTCTTTTAATTTCTTCTTAAATACTTGTTGGTTATCTGTCAGACTTTTGATGCTATTTGGTAAGTGACCAAAGACTTTAGTGCCAGTATAATTCACCCCTTTCTGTGCCAAAGTTAGATTTAATCTTGAATAGTGAAGATCATCCTTTCTCCTAGTATTGTAGTTATGCACACTGCTATTACTTTTGAATTGGGTTTGGTTGTTAATAACAAATTTCATAAGAGAGTATATATACTGAGAAGCTACTGTGAATATCCCTAGATCCTTAAATAAATGTCTGCAGGATGATCTTGGGTGGACTCCAGCTATTATTCTGATTACACGCTTTTGTGCAATAAATACTTTATTCCTCAGTGATGAATTACCCCAAAATATGATGCCATATGAAAGCAATGAGTGAAAATAGGCGTAGTAAGCTAATTTACTAAGATGTTTATCACCAAAATTTGCAATGACCCTTATTGCATAAGTAGCTGAACTCAAACGTTTCAGCAGATCATCAATGTGTTTCTTCCAATTTAATCTCTCATCAATGGACACACCTAAAAATTTGCAATATTCTACCTTAGCTATATGCTTCTGATTAAGGTCTATATTTATTAATGGCGTCATACCATTCACTGTACGGAACTGTATGTACTGTGTCTTATCAAAATTCAGTGAGAGTCCGTTTACAAGGAACCACTTAGTAATTTTCTGAAAGACAGTATTGACAATTTCATCAGTTAATTCTTGTTTGTCCGGTGTGATTACTATACTTGTATCATCAGCAAAGAGAACTAACTTTGCCTCTTCATGAATATAGAATGGCAAGTCATTAATATATAATAAGAACAACAAAGGACCCAAGACTGACCCTTGTGGAACCCCATTCTTGATAGTTCCCCAGTTTGAGGAATGTGCTGATCTTTGCATGTTACGAGAACTACTTATTTCTACTTTCTGCACTCTTCCAGTTAGGTACGAATTAAACCAATTATGCACTGTCCCACTCATGCCACAATACTTGAGCTTGTCTAGCAGAATTTCATGATTTACACAATCAAAAGCCTTTGAGAGATCACAAAAAATCCCAATGGGTGGTGTTCGGTTATTCAGATCATTCAAAATTTGACTGGTGAAAGCATATATGGCATTTTCTGTTGAAAAACCTTTCTGGAAACCAAACTGACATTTTGTTAGTACTTCATTTTTACAGATATGTGAAGCTACTCTTGAATACATTACTTTCTCAAAAATTTTGGATAAAGCTGTTAGAAGGGAGATTGGACGGTAATTGTTGACATCAGATCTATCCCCCTTTTTATGCAAAGGTATAACAATAGCATATTTCAGTCTATCAGGGAAAATGCCCTGTTCCAGAGAGCTATTACACAGGTGGCTGAGAATCTTACTTATCTGTTGAGAACAAGCTTTTAGTATTTTGCTGGAAATGCCATCAATTCCATGTGAGTTTTTGCTTTTAAGCAAGTTTATTATTTTCCTAATTTCAGAGGGAGAAGTGGGTGAGATTTCAATTGTATCAAATTGCATAGGTATGGCCTCTTCCATTAACAGCCTAGCATCTTCTAATGAACACCTGGATCCTACTATATCCACAACATTTAGAAAATGATTATTAAAAATATTTTCAACTTCTGACTTTTTGTTCGTAAAGTTTTCATTCAATTTGATGGTAATACTGTCTTCCTCTGCTCTTGGTTGACCTGTTTCTCTTTTAATAATATTCCAAATTGTTTTAATTTTATTATCAGAGTTACTGATTTCAGACATGATACACATACTCCTGGATTTTTTAATAACTTTTCTTAATATAACACAGTAGTTTTTATAATTTTTGATAGTTTCTGGGTCACTACTCTTTCTTGCTGTCAGATACATTTCCCTTTTCCGGTTACAAGATATTTTTATACCCTTAGTAAGCCATGGTTTGTTACAAGGTTTCTTATGAGTATATTTAACTATTTTCTTGGGGAAGCAGTTTTCAAATGCATTTACAAAAATGTCATGAAATAAATTATATTTCGCTCCAAGGTGTACCAAGTCTGCTACATCATTCTAATCTGCTAAATAAATGTCACAAAATTTCCTCTCTAGAATTTGTTTGTAACGAAGTTACCAATGCAGTGATGCTAAATTCATGGATATGGTTCAGAACCCACAAAACCAAGAACACAATTAAATAATATATGAAATGGAAAAAACACAAACTTTAGTAAAATTCATGCAAGATCTAAACACATCCATAAAACTAAAAGAATTGATAGAACTCTAATGTGTGATGAAGATTTACTGACGGCGATCAGTAGAATCTGAGGGGAGGCGGGGGAGAAGGGATTCTATCCTAGGGTTGGGGTCACCAATTACGTAAGCTGGCTGGTGATGTGATCAGTTATGACTGCCTGATTTACATAAGATCAATATCAAAGAGGACGTCATTGGTATCCACCAAACTCACACATTAATATTATAATACATGGAATCTGTGCACTTAGTTAAATTGTGTACCATGTGCGATATGTAATGAGTTGACAAGCTTGATATAGGCAATGTAATTTATTTGAATCACTTGATACCCTCACCAAAATAAGTTAGACGGTAAAGGAATTGAGTCTATCATGCCTTAAAGGAACAAAAAGGTAGTGCAATATCACAACTAAATTTCCCGACTAAAATTAATATCGTGAATTAGGAAAAGGTATACAGTTTGGTAGATAAAATTTCAGTGACATATGCGGCTAATGGCTGGGAATAATCAGAGGAATCCTAACTTGAATATAAACATTGGTAGTCCAACCTACTGTAAGTGGAGGGCTGCTGATCGTAACATACAGATTTGCCCATCACATTGGAGTAATTGATCACATGTGTGGAAATTTAGGTGAGCATACAGCCAGGAATCTGAATGTGGCCACTGCATAAACAAGACTGCAACAAGAGGATATGTTAAGGACCCATTATTTCTCTACTTGTTGAAGCAGCGAAACTTTACCAGTACAGCAGTTGTACAGTGTGAAGCCCATAGGTGCGTGAGGTTGATGCCATAGCTGCAAAGTAGGTTGCCATGGTCCGAGCTGGCAGATGGCCTCTTACCAGAAACTCCAGTCAGATCTCTCCATAGGTACAGATGAGGAAAAAGAAAAGGATCTGTCATTGCAGTCGAAATCGCCAGTCGTAGCTGAACAACAACTGCTGCACCATTCATAGACACAAACCTACAGTGCAGCTCTCCCACTACCAATACCCGCTTTGCAGAACATACATTTCCGTGAAGCCAGTCGAATAGTGCCTCATGGCACTGTGGCCAGGGCTCCAGCATTCTGCGCAACAAGGAATGGTTTCTAACACAACATGCAAAGCTTGCCGTAAAACGATTACTAAGCGCTGACTTGTCGCTGGCCAGCAGCATCTGCAAGGAAACTTTTCAGGCCCCAGCCGCCGAATGCAGGCTGCATTCAGAGGCCGGCTTTCCCCCATTCCCCTCGCCGAGCGGTCCTCCCAAGAAGGTGGCCGCCTATGCTTGGCACACACCTGCGCTACTCGGCTGCCCTGTCTCATCTTTAGCAGTCGCGTCCAGCAAACCAGAAACAGTATGGAGAAAAGAGCTTGATTCCCTTATGGACTCCCAAGTTATGCAGGTACTGTGCAGTCAGTCACAGGATACTCCTACCATTAATCGTTCTTCTTATTTAATATTAATAAAGGAAAAAAAATTAAGATGATAATCTGCACAAAAGCTGCATGATAAACATCGAAAAAAATGCACGCCCAGAAAGTGGGCCAGAAGGTAAGTAAAAGAAAATTGAAACTGACATCTTACTTTGTGAAATGTGTGATCGAGAACACTTCATCCCATATCTCATCTGGATCTGTTACCTTCTAGAAGCACTTTTTCAGTGCAATACTCATGTACAGTTTTCAACAAAATAGATACAGAACTCCTTCACGTGCCAGGCATTTTAGGCAATTGTTTCTTTACATCCTCATGTAGAGATTTGCTTCTTTTATTTGAGTTGAAAGAGAAAAGGAGCAACATTCTTCGAAATGTATTCTTATGTCATTGCTACAGTTTTAAATAGTAATAAATTGAATCAGTTTGTGAAACAGTGAACTTACATTGCACTAGTATATGTCTTTCACTCTACGTCTAGACTGTAATCCATTTCAATTATCAGCCCAAACTGCAGATCGAGCGTACCCCTGACTGATTATTTTTACGTTTTACCACAATTTTTACTAAAATCGTGAAGCAGTGCAATATGTTTAGCCACATATTCAGATACGTTTATGAATTTTAAAAATCTTTCAGCGGCATGGTCCTCACCTATGACATAGCGAAGTAATTAGGAAACTTATAAGAAATTACTCAAATAAGATGATTCATACAGAATAATGGATATACTTACCTCCTTTCATATGCTATTCATCGACATGTTTGAAACAGAAGCAATCAAGTCATTCTGTATCAAATTCGCTTTTCTGTAAACACAGTAAAAAGTTCTAAATGATGTTTCAGATTTTCATTGTATCCACTAGGGAGAAATTCAGTTTAACATTAACCTCCTTTATTAAGGAACTCGTGTGATTCAACACGTCCTCTGAGCACCATCACTTGCACTGACAAATCACATATTTTGTTATCTCCTTTTGGCTGCGCCATAGTATAGAATACGTCATAATATTGCACTTTGTAATGAATGGTTCCAGGTGAGCTGCAAATAATTTAGTTAGTAATGCTTCTTCTTTACTATTATGCTGTAGATTACGAACTAATTGCTGCTCACACAACATGCGATCAGTTCTCTTTCTGCCGAACGTTTTTCCGTTGATCACGGAGAGCAAATTGATCTGAAGGTACCTGCGCTTGATAATGATTTTTTGAATGTTAGCTGTCTCAATAATCAACACTATTCCAAACGTATTTATAATTTTTAGGGTTCCATTACTCAGCAGAGAAAAATGAACCCTTATAGGATCACTTTGTAGTCTGTCTGTCTGTCCAACTGTTTAGGACCTAATTCTCAGTATAACCCCAAAAACCAATTAGGAAAGACCATCACGATGTAAAGTAGGAAAAGGGTCCTGACAGGTACGACAACTCTGCCGATGAGTTAACACCAGAAAGTCTTGATAAACACAAACATTAAGCATTACTGAGTGTGTTTTGATAGAAAGGAAGAAGAAAGAAAGGTCATCTTTAGTTATTTGCCAAACATCTGAGTAATAATTGCAAATTAATACCATGACAGTTAAGTCCAAAGAAATGTCGGTCAGAGATAACTTTTATGTGGAAGGAAGTTGTAAACGCAACGAAGAAATTCAATGCATCTACAATACTCATTCACGGAAAAAGTAAGTCGCTTGCTAGCTATCGTGGTATCAAGTCATACAAGAGCAGCTCTTGCCATAGTTGAGCGAACGTAGCGCGACGAGATCGTTTTACTTTCAAGAGTCGTTGTTGTGTGACGTAGACGCACGGATTTTGTGAACCGATATTCAGACTAGAGACTTGAACCGAGATAGTATGCTGACTGTGTATACCGAGTTGTTGGACTTTATTAACGGAAGTAGGCAATATTGGACTCAACATTCATATAAGTGAACTTATAGAAACGAATGGACAAAGTTTCAAAAGACTATAATACATGTTTAGTCTCGAATAGGAGACATTGACACGAATACTTGAAGAAGATGCAATTACGCCAAGGGTTAAAGCTGTCGTAATTGTCACGATACTTGAAACTAACAGAACTGCCAGTGCTAATTAAGCGTGTGTGCTTGTGGCGTGATTTTTATAAAGTATTTAGCGAAAAGGAACAATAAATTGTTCATCAAAAGTGTAAATTCAACGTGTCACCTCCATCATTCTATGAATATCTGATAATTGCTCATCAAAAGTTAACGATCAGTGACTATTTAACTTTGAAGTAAATTCGTGAACTGTTAGTTGTGACAAGGAAGGTTTGGACATACATAATATTACGACGCAAGATAATTAAGACATTGTTAAAGAGTATCTGTAGATCTCGCGTCATATAAAGCGAATAATTTTACTTAGCAACGAACAAACAACGACCAATACGATCTGCAATTGAACTTTTTCCTCGCTTTTCGTGATGTGGACGATGCGCATGAGGGAAGATTCATCAATTACTGCACTAAAGTGTTAACCGGGCACATAATAATTCAACTTCAGACCATAAGAGACAATCAGAGTGCGCAGTTCGCATAATAAGGAAACTGTGCGGACTCGCAATCAAACTTTAATCACTACGCGAGGAACGATTTCATAAGAGCTTTTTCAGATCTTGTCTCTCGTTAACCGACGGAGACATCCATCATCGTGCGTCGCGTCTCGACTCCACCGACTGAGCTGTAGCAGTAACAGCTCCACGGCGTCGACAACACCAGCACGCGGCGGAGAGGGGACGTCACATCATTCTGGCGCCTACAACGTGGGGCCCGGCGACGCCAGCTGCCGTCTCATCGCCTAACGACGACAGTCGACGCCTCATCGAGCAGACGACGTGATCTTCGTGGACAACAGCTATACATTGTTTGTCCACAGAACGGAAATCAATGATGCCGGACGCCACACCGTCCGACGCTTATCCTCAACTATGAGTGTAGAGGCAACGTGGGGGGCTGACACCTCCACAGCGCAGCCAACGGTTCACGACTTCGAGTGAGCTACACGCAGAACGACGCAGCGCGTCGGAGAGCAGTCACCAGGGACAACACCAACGCCGTGACAATCTTGAACACCAGTGAAAACGTATGCAATCCACAAAATAAGTGATCATTTGAGTGTAGTAGAGTAGATTATTTACCATAGTGGGAATATTGTACTTTCACTGTGTTTGTGCTTCGTAGTAGTAATAATATTAGTGGGTGAAATAGTGTAATAACTGTGAGCTATACTAAACGGGTTATCATCATGTCTAAGAGGAACATTAGATTGCGTAACGATATGGACAAGAGAATTCCCGAATCGGGGGAGGAGTTTAGTGATTTATCAGAACAATAAGAAGGTACTAGACCCATTGTCAATGTAGGAGTTGAAACGTTTACCGAACCAGATGAAGTAGTGACGCCGGCCAGAGTGGCCGAGTGGTTCTAGGCGCTACAGTCTGGAACCGCGCGACTGCTGCGGTCGCAGGTTCGAATCCTGCCTCGGGCATGGATGTGTGTGGTGTCCCGAGGTTAGTTAGGTTTAAGTAGTTCTAAGTTCTAGGGGACTGATGACCTCAGAAGTTAAGTCCCATAGTGCTCAGAGCCATTTGAACCATTTGAAGTACTGACACCTAGTGTATCGGGTGTTAGAACAGAAAATAAAGTTGTAGAATTAGCAGACAACAATAATTCTGATGCTAAAGAGGAAATAAATCGCGAAGGTGGAATGAGTGTCACACAGACCAGGTCTGGAAGTGTGGACATACTCAGTGTCATATTGCCAAAATTAAATATATTGGGTGATATGATTGATGCAACCAAGGAACACCAAGCTACCTTAGACAAGAAATTTTTAGAACAACAAACATCCTTATACAATAGATTTTTGGAACAGCAAACAGCACTGAATAGTAAATTTTCTGAAGTAGCCAAACAGCAAGCCATATTAAATAATAAATTTTCGGAGCAACAAGCAATGTTAAATAGTAAATTGGCTAATATAGATGCTAAGATAGTGCAACAGCAAGCTGTTATGGAAGCCAAATTCAGTGAACAATTACAGATTTTTGAAAATAGACTTATCGAACAGTAGGTTAAATTAGCTAACCAAATAGAGGATGTTGAAACTAGACTTGTCGTTCAGAAGGTTCAAGTAGATAAGAAATTAGTGGATGTTGAGTCTAGGTTAAGTAAACAGGAAAAACAGGAAGTGAAACTTATTGATCGTATAGATAAATTACAGGAAAATGTCGGTAATTTATCGGAACAATGCGAAATGTTATCAGTAAGAATTAATTCCTTAACGGATAATAGTAGCAATATTACAGATTGTCTGACTGAAATTGAAAATAATTCAGCTAAATAGATCGATAACTATCTTCTTGATCAGCGTAAAAATTTTGAAGAGTATTTATCCGAGTAGATCGAGCAAAAGACTGTAGATATAGACGATAAAGTGCGATCTACACTTGAGACCGCACACAGTTTAGTGATACAGCAAACACGTAAGAATAATGAGTTAACAAATAATTTTATTAGTGAATTTAAACAAATTAAAAATAAATTAATTCATGATTGTGACCATAGTTTTGCATGAACATTCGAGCAACAGTTTTGTAATGACGCGAAGCCAGAAAATGAATATGTATGTAGACTCAGTTGATATGTTAATGGAGGACGCAAGACAATGGCACAATAATGACAGTAATTATTATAGGAATAATGGAAATAATAGTCAGTGGAATCATAATAGGCACAATAATAATAATAAGAATTCTACCAACTTTAACGAGAATAATCAGAATTTCAAAAACGGTAGCGCACAAATAGATCGCAGGCCAAAGGATAATCAAAATTGGAAGCTGAATTATAATTGTCCTAAAGGTGCCTTTGTACCAAACAATAATCAAATGCCAGGACAAAGTGATTTCCGAAGAGTAAATGTAGTATCAATGAATAGGAAGAGGAAGCATGGGGGGCGGCAATCGGCAAACCCCCAATGTTGGGGCGATGGTCGACAGAACAACTGTGTTCCTAGGGAGCCACCTAACAAGTCCAGTTGGGGAACATGTCAAATGAGCAATGTAGGTTGGACTAATACCAATGCTACCGGCATGTCCTGTAACCCTAATCGAACTATACCATTACCAGATTGGAGAAACGTAGTAGTAGAGAACATGTATCCACAAAAAGTGAATGAGGTACATCTAGTCGAAATACATGAACCACCGAGAAACCTAAGTGATGGACGGTCAAATGAGAGCCAGTCATTTTAGGCCTTCCTCGGATGGCTGGTTATGAGGAGGGAGGCACACTACATGAGTCCATCTATGTCCTTAAGTATCATAATGACTCCAACTCAGAGACGATTTAGTGAATGAACCAAGGGCTGAACTTAATAAGGAAGAATATACCTTATAGGCTATTATGGTAGAGAAGATCAATAACATTCCAGTAAATATTCTGATTGACAAAAAAATGGTTGAAATGGCTCTGAGCACTATGGGACTTAACATCTGAGGTCGTCAGTCCCCTAGAACTTAGAACTACTTAAACCTAACTGACCTAAGGACATCACACACATCCGTGACCGAGGCAGGATTCGAACCTGCGACCGTAGCAGTCACGCGGTTCCGGACTGTAGCGCCTTGAACCGCTCGGCCACTACGGCCGGCACTGATTGACACAGGTAAAACGGTCAGTGTAATGACGATTAAATATGGTTAGTAGACAACAGAATCTACTCACTTTGCCAGTGTCAGGATGCACGGTATCGGGGACCTTTAGTGCAAAAAGCACAAAGGATAATTAAACAAGTACGGTTAGCAGTAGAGCTACAAGAAGTTAAATTAGAATGTACTTTCTTGATAGTATCTGAAATGACACCATGCATATGGGGGATGGTTTTTTTTATATGAATATAGTGCAGTCCTTGACATTAAGGAAGGTGTTTGTATGTTAACTGTTAATGATAAGCCATTAAAGATAATGCTAAGAAAGAAAAGACTTATTTTAGGGAAAAACTGTCAACATTTAATTGTCAATTGTATTCCGGTGAATGCTTTGCATTACATAGATGATGACCGTGTTAAGTCAACCAATGTTGAAGCTGATAAGTTGAGCATCGATGATAAAGTTAAAGAATCAGAATATTTATGGATACAGCAGCAGATAGAATTAAGAGAAGTGTTAAGGTTATATCTACCAGTATTTAATAAGAAACCTGGGATAATAAAAAACTTCGAGTACAACATCGAAACTTACCTACATACCACATTCTGTAAGATGACATACTCAGTCTCATGGTCAAAGAGGGAAGCGGTAACGAAGGAAATAAAAAGGATGTTAGACTGGGCTATCATCGAAACTTCAATGTCAGAGAACTCCAGCCCTCTCTTAGCCATAGCTAAAGCTAATGGAGATATACGTTTTGTCTTAGATGAGAGGGATAGCAACAAAATTATCAAACCAGTGAGGACTCGACTGGAAAATCTTGATTAACTTCTGCAAGAATTTCATGGAGTGAAGTATCTGACCTCCCTAGATCTGAGACCCTGTTATTGGCAAACAAAAATCTCCAAGGAATCACGAAAATACACCGATTTTATATATTTGGGAAGAAGTTATCAATTTAAAGTAATGCCATTCGAGCTAAATATTAGTGGTGGTGTATTCATAACCACACTGGACACAGTGCTTGGTCCAGATCTCTTGGAACGAGTTACAGTTTACGTAGATGATTTGTTAATTGCCACGGAAACATGGGCAGAACATCTGCAATTAGTAAATCGTGTGTTTGAAAAATTTTTGGAATATAGAGTAACAATTAATTTGGCAAAATCAAAATTTGGGAGGAATCAAATTAAATTTCTGGATCACATAGCCACACCTGACGGAATAGTGCCAAATCCTAAGAAGTTAGATGCCATTAGAAACTCCCCATATCCCTTAAACAGAAAGCAGGTAAAATCATTTTTGAGGTTAGCGTCCTTTTTCAAAAAATTCATATCCCATCAGTTATTGAATCAGGAGTGCTATTACAATTGTTATGAAAAAATGTACCATGGCACTAGATGAATGCATGTAGTAAAGCTTTCAATGAAATATGTAGTGCTCTAATTAATGTTCTGCTGCTGCACCATCTGCACATGGAAAAGGATTTTTTCATCGTGACTGATGCAACAGAGATGGGGTTGGGGGCTACGTTATTTCAAATGAATGACGAAACAAATGTAGATACCATAAAGATAATTGATTTTGCTAGTCAAACACTATCTAATTGTGAACGTTCATATTGTATGACTGAATTAGAGGTGTTAGCGATAATATGGGCGTTGAAAACATTCATGTATTTCGTATATGGTAAGAAAATAATTATATATTGTGATCACAAAGCTGTCACATTTCTTATGTCACGTCGAATGTTGCATGGCCGACTTACACATTGGGCCCTAGTGTTACAAGAGTACAACATGACAGTTAAGCACGTCAAGGGTCGCGAATATGTCGTAGCAGACGCATTGTCGAGATTGCCAACACCTAAGTCTGACGAAATGGAAGAAGAGTTCATAGTATATTTTAAGATCATGATGTCTGAAACAGTTCCATATACGAAAGAGGTAAGTGAGATGTGTTTGCATATAGAGCAGATGCAAAAGATAGATTGTAAATGGAAGGAAGTTATAAGTGATGCACATACTGGCAAAAGTAATAAAATTAAGAATCATTATAGAATAAAAGAAGGTGTATTATTCTACCAGAAAAATGGAAGGGATAAGTGGCAGATCTGTATTCCTTATAAGCATGTTGATCCTATTTTATAGTTTACTCATGTCTGTTGGGGTCATTTCGGAGCTCAGAAATGTGTTATGAAACTACAGCAACTGTGTTTTTATCCAAACCTATTAAAGCGAGTTCAAGAAGTACTAAAAAAGTGTAAGGTATGTCAAAAGGAAAAACCAGTTAATTGTGGTATTCGAGTTGTCTTACACCCCATAGTTCTAAACAACCATTGAGCATTTTTTCATGCAATACATGTGGACCCTTTCCAACAGCCAAGTGAAATTTCAAATATGTGTTTGCTATTTATGATTTATTTTCGAAACATGTAAAATTGTATCCGTTAAGATCCACTACTGTCAAACTGATGTTGAGAAACATCAAGGATGACTATTTAATTAACGTAGGTAAACCGACAAGGTTAATTTCAGATAATGACTCTTACTTTAGAAGTAAGATGTGGCTTGAAGCAATGAAGACATGGCGCGTGCCTCATGTGTGCATAGCCTGCTTCAACCCGTCGGAGAACCCACTTGAAAGGATATTTCGAGAACTAAATAGATTTATAAGGACGTATATGGGCAAACAACACCATCGATGGGTAGATCTGATAGATATTTTTGAAACCATGTACAATGAACTACCACACCTATCGACTGGTTATTCGCCAAAAGAAATCTTATTCATTAAGCAGTATAATTACATCTGGCTTTGTACTTTACCATCTATATATCAGAAGGAAAGAAATCACCAGGAAATGATATGTAAAGTATACTTGAGATAAAAACATAAGGCTAAAATACACAAGAACCAGTTTGATAAGAGAATAGGTGTTGTAATTAGCTACAAAGTAGGTGATTCTGTTTTATTAAGAAACCATCCTAAATCGTCAAGAAAAAAGAGAAAGAATAAGAAATGGTGTAACCCATGTAATGGACCATACCGAATTATTCAGAAACCTCATGCTGGGAGTTATCTTCTAAAAGACGAAGAACATAGAAAAATAAAAGGAGTTTATCCTCATCTTGAATTAAAAAGGTATTTTAATTAGTCCAGAATAATTATTTTATGCATCAAGATATTTTGAGAAAAAGGGAAGACTAAGAATATTTATATTTTCTATTTAGATTAGAAGATTAGTAGTTAATAGTTATAATTATATTTTTAATTAAATTTGATTGAGTCATCCAAGTAGATGATAGGTTTTATAGGAAGAATCAGTTAATTAATATAAGTTCCATTGAGTTATTGCTAGAACCATCTTAAAGATGATTACGTGTTGGCATTTTAGTTAATTAATTATGTATTTATTCTAGATTAATGATAAATGTTTGTTTAGAATATTTGTTCACATGTTCTATGATGAAAGAAGCACCACACACATGTACACACAAGCACAATGGAAACTACAATCAGGATTAATTCGGATAGGAGAGTAATCTTAAAAGCCAGATCATTTATTTGGGGAAAGCAAGCGAAGCCTGTATAGAAAGCGACCAAGTAACCAATGAGGGTACCAGAGGGTGAGAACTATTTTAAGTGACAGAACCAAAACGGTAAAGTGACGATAGTGTGAATAGTCTATGATTAATAAACTAAAGAAACTTGTATAGAGTGCCAAGATACTATTGAAACTACTGAATGACATTGTTAGACAGAGCCAAACATAGTGTCGTTAGAAAACAGTAAATCATTAGTGTTGTGAGTGTGCACAAGGAAAAGAGGTCAAAACAGTGTTCCAGATTTCCGACTGTGGTGTTGTGTACAGCCAAGCTGCAGGCTGTACTGAGCTGTAGTGCAGTATACCACTGACATTACCACCTCGCAACGGAGATCAACCCTCAACCGGTAACAATCGGATCGTAATCGTTGCTTTCTACGATCTGATGCAGTAGCAGCTTCGCCAGAGGTTTGGAGCAGAAGAAGCAGGCTTCGAACTGGGCCATGTCTCGCAGCCCACATGGTCCAGTGCTGTCGCAGCGTCAGTGCGACGATGCGACGACAACAGTGCAATGAAATGAATTATTTAAGTGGTGAACCTTATGTTCATATGTTTGTAAAGCTCGATGTATTATTTCATGTTTATGTATGTGTATGAATGATGCTACATTTCAAATTTGTAGATGTATGTGTAAGAGTGTGAAAAAACCAAAACGAGGACCTGACCTAGGTAGGGACTTCGAAGTGGGAATAAAATACCCACTTCATCGTCCAGGGGCCAAATGTAACACCCTAATGAACCCCAAAAACCAATTAGGAAAAACCACAATGATGTAAAGTAGAGAAAAGATCCTGACAGGTACGACAACTCTGCCGATGAGTTAACACCAGAAAGTCTTGATAAACACAAACATTAAGCATTACTGAGTGTGTTTTGATAGAAAGGAAGAAAAAAGAAAGGTCATCTTTAGTTATTTGCCAAACATCTGAGTAATAATTGCAAATTAATACCATGACAGTTAAGTCCAAAGAAATGTCGGTCAGAGATAACTTTTATGTGGAAGGAAGTTGTAAACGCAACGAAGAAATTCAATGCATCTACAATACTCATTCACGGAAAAAGTAAGTCACTTGTTAGCTATCGTGGTATCAAGTCATACAAGAGCAGCTCTTGCCATAGTTGAGCGAACGTAGCGCGACGAGATCGTTTTACTTTCAAGAGTCGTTGTTGTGTGACGTAGACGCACGGATTTTGTGAACTGATATTCAGACTAGAGACTTGAACCGAGATAGTATGCTGACTGTGTATACCGAGTTGTTGGACTTTATTAACGGAAGTAGGCAATATTGGACTCAACATTCATATAAGTGAACTTATAGAAACGAATGGACAAAGTTTCAAAAGACTATAATACATGTTTAGTCTCGAATAGGAGACATTGACACGAATACTTGAAGAAGATGCAATTACGCCAAGGGTTAAAGCTGTCGTAATTGTCACGATACTTGAAACTAACAGAACTGCCAGTGCTAATTAACCGTGTGTGCTTGTGGCGTGATTTTTATAAAGTATTTAGCGAAAAGGAACAATTAAATTGTTCATCAAAAGTGTAAATTCAACGTGTCGCCTCCATCGTTTTATGAATATCTGATAATTGCTCATCAAAAGTTAATGAACAGTGACTATTTTACTTTTAAGTAAATTCATGGACTGTTAGTTGTGACAAGGAAGGTTTGGGCGTACATAATATTACGACGCAAGATAATTAAGACATTTTTAAAGAGTATCTGTAGATCTCGCGTCATATAGAGCGAATAATTTTACTTAGCAACGAACAAACAACGACCAATACGATCTGCAATTGAACTTTTTCCTCGCTTTTCGTGATGTGGACGATGCGCATGAGGGAAGATTCATCAATTACTGCACTAAAGTGTTAACCGGGCACATAATAATTCAACTTCAGACCATAAGAGACAATCAGAGTGCGCAGTTCGCATTAATAAGGAAACTGTGCGGACTCGCAATCAAACTTTAATCATTATGCGAGGAACGATTTCATAAGAGCTTTTTCAGATCTTGTCTCTCGTTAACCAATGGAGACATCCATCATCGTGCGTCGCGTCTCGACTCCACCGACTGAGCTGTAGCAGTAACAGCTCCACGGCGTCGACAATACCAAAATGTGGCGGAGAGGGGACGTCACATCAGGAACTGGTTGACGTATCAAGTTTAAATCTATGTCACAGATTAGGATCTACCGTTCCTTGGGAATATGAAAAAGCGAAGCTTCTAAGTCACTGTAATCAAAAGGTACAGCCATTTATGACAAATATTTTGATATCGCAAACTCACTCATGAAAACTTATGTGGTACTTCCCGTTGCCCCAGAAACACGAAATTTGCCAAGCAGCAATGTTTCACACTATAATCAAGGGAAAAATTCGGAAGATGTTAATTTGTAATTACATCACTTGAAAAAAATATTTCTTTTGCCATTTGTTATCCGACTTCACACTTGAGATCAAAACATTCTCGAACGTCTCAGAATCCCTGGAACAGATATCTTGCCAGTAACAATGTCGGTAATATGCAAAAGGCTTTGAGGTTCTCGATTTCTCGAATGAATGAATCTCTACATATATAAACATAAGTTTGTACAGACTCATCAGTGTGCGAGTCCTACTCATACATGGGCAATTTTTAACAAATGACATGACAATATAGCTTTCACCTACTAGAATATCCTGCGAGCCACTCGTTGCTGTTGTGAAGTTGTGCAATGAAATGCCAAATGCAAGATTTCAGCTTAGTTGCAAGCGTAATAGTTCAGGTGCAGGTATAACCCACTGCATTATGTGCTTCTTCCCTTGAAAACTACGGGCGGCAAAATCGTGCAGCGGAATACCACAGATTGCAAATTCGCAATGGCTCTACCTTCTTCGGGTTTTCATGATTTCGCTGCACCACCCTACGACGTTCAACAAGTTCTGCTGCTTACCTTCCTGCCATCTACAATATATACTGCGAGATTTGTTATAAACCGTTACACCTGTTCGTGGAAATGGGACAACATAAAACTATGTACCAGTACCAAATGTGTAGTCATTTACATTAACCACAAACATTATTTCCGTAGTATCAGTAAAGAAAATACAACGTTTACTTCTTCTAATCTTGAACCAAAGGCCACGGTCGTCTGACTGCAGTACCTCATGGTTGGAAACAGGAGGCAGCTACACTTCCTGGAACTCGTCTGTGCAGTCTATTTAAAAAAAACATCAATCCCCACTTTAGTTGTAGAGTGCAACGGGCATACTCTAACAAAGTTTTCTGATAATCATCAACAAATGGTAGCGCTAAGGTAAAAATTGCATAATGTAGCGTTTCGCAAACCATGTGAAAAGTCCTCTGAAACTTTAATCCAACCATTCGTTCCGCCATTGTTTCCAGTTATGCAACATTCTGACAAAGCAGTGTTCATCTTGCATCCATTGAGTAAACGTCACTGGCCTGTTGTAATTCGTCCTACAAAGTTATTACGTGAATTGAATGTACTGCTAGGAGAAAATACTAACCCTAATTTCAGTAAGGATTATCTGCTGCAACTTTGAATCCAGTGCATGTTGTTAACAAGTAGTCCCATTTCGACGGTTCAGAGCGTTACTATTGTAACTATGCCCTGAGAGAATTAAGTTACAACGAAACTGTGTCGTTCAAGCCATTATTTTATTTGTAAAATGAAATCGTAACTGCTCCACTTACTGATCCATCGCACAAAGAAGATGTTCGAACACTGTAACACAGCGTTATAACATCGCAACTTCTGTTACGATCCTTTTGCACTCATATCTTTGGAAGCTTGTGTGGCCTTTCATCGATTTTGTTTCACCGAACAAAAAAAAATCAAGTTAGTATATCATGGCACAGTTACATTGGTGTTACTGCACTCTTTTGTCAATGTGATTCATGGGAAAAGATCTTCATCCAAACAGCTATTTTGTGTTGCATTTATTGTCTAATATCACACAGTCATCAGTGCTGTAAGTAAGATTATTGTATTTGAGTGATCATATTAAAGGTACTGTAATCAATTAATCAGATTGCAGTACAGCATGTTGTACTTTATATAGCCTAATGCCACATACATTTTGTCATTTGATTGGCAGCATGAAATGAATGGTTCTAGATTAATGTTACAAACGGCTTTAGAGAAAGCAAGATCTACATCTACGTAGATACTCTGAAAATCACATTTAATTGCCTGGCAGAGGGTTCATCGAACAACTTTCACAATTCTCTATTATTCCAATCTCGTATAGCACACAGAAAAAACGAACATCTATATCTTTCCGTGTGAGCACTGATTTCTCTTATTTTATCATGGTGATAGTTTCTCCCTATGTAGGTAGGCGTCAACAAAATATTTTCGCATTCAGAGGAGAAAGTTGGTGACTGTAATTTCACGAGAAGATTCCTCCACAACGAAAAACGCCTTTGTTTCAATGATGTCCATCCCAAATTCTGTATCATTCCAGTGACAGTCTCTCCCCTATTTCGCAATAATACAAAACGTGCTGCACTTCTTTGAACTTTTTCTATATACTCCATCATTCCTATCTGGTAAGGATCGCACACTACCCAGCAGTACTCCAAAAGAGGACAACAAGTGTAGTTTAGGCAGTCTCATTAGTAGATCTGTTACAGTTTCTAAGTGTCCTCCCAATGAAATGCAGTCTTTGTTTACTCTTCCCCGCAACATTTTCTATATGTTCCTTCTAATTTAAGTTCTTCATAATTGTAATTCCTAGGTATTTAGTTGAATTTACAGCATTTAGATTTGACTGATTTATCGGGTAACCGAAGTTTAACGGATCCCTTTAGCACTCATGTGGACCACCTCACACTTTTCGTTATTTAGGGTCAATTGCCAATCTTTTTGCACCATACAGATATCTTATCTAAATCGTTTTGAAATTTGTTTAACCTTCTGATGGCGTTACTACTCTGCAAACAACCTAAGACACTGCTCAGATTGTCTCCCAAATTGTTTATATAGATAGGGAACAGCGAAGCTTCTATAACAATACCTTGGGGAACACCAGAAATCACTTCTGTTTTACTCGAAGGCTTTCCATCAATTACTGCGAACTGTGACCTCTCTGATAGGAAATGACAAATCCAGTCACATAGCTGAGATGATATTCCATAAGCATGCAATTTCACCACAAGCCTCTTGTGGTACAGTGTCAAAAGCCTTCCGGAAATCCAGAAACACAGAATCCATTTGAAATCCCTTGTCAGTACCACTCAGCACTTCGTGCGAGTAAAGACCTAGTTGTGTTTCACAAGAACAATGTTCTTTAAATCCGTGTTGGACGTGTGTCAATAGACTGTTGTCTTCGAGGTAATTCATAATGTTCGAACACAATATATGTTCCAAAACCTTCTGCAAATCGACGTTAATGATGTGGGCCTGTAATTTAATAGATTACTCCTACTACCTGTCTTGAATATTGGTGTGACCTGTGCAACTTTCCAGTCTTCGAGTACTGATTGTATATGATTGTTAAGTATGGAGCTACTGCATCAGCATACTCTGAAAGGAACGAAATTGGTATATAGTCTGGACCAGAAGACTTGCTTTTATTAAGTGATTTAAGTTGCTTCACTACTTCAAGGTTATCTGCTTCTATGTTGCTCATGTTGGCAGCTGTTCTTAATTAGAATTCTGGAATATTTACTTTATCTTCTGTGGTGAAGGAATTTCGGAAGGCTGTGTTTGGTAGATCTGTTTTGGCAGCACTGCCTTCGGTCGCATCTCCATTGCTATCGTGCAGAGAAGGCATTGATTGTGTCTTGCCACTAGCATATTTTATGTACGACCAGAATCTCTTTGGATTTTCTGCCAAGTTTCGAGACAAAGTTTCATTGTGGAAACTATCATAAGAATCTCACATTGAAGTCCGCTCTAAACTACGAGCGTCTTTAAAAGATCGCCAGTTTTGGAGATTTTTCGTCTGTTTAAATTTGGCATTTTTTTTTCGTTGTTTCTGCAAGAGTGTTCTGACCCATTTCGTGTACCCTGGGTGATCAGCTCCAGCATTTGTTAATTTATTTGGTATAAATCTGTCAATTGCTGCCGATATTATTTCTTTGAATTTAAGGTGACAAATGAATTTTTATCTGCTTTTTTGAATAGGCATATTTTTCCCTTATTTTTGGAGGATTTGGGGATTACAATAGTCAGTCTCGCTACGACAACCCTGTGTTCACTTATCCCTGTATCGGTTTTGGGCTCGTTATTAACTCAGAATAATTTGTTGCTAAGAGGTCAAGTGTGTTTTCAAACTGTTTACTATTCGCATGGGCTCATGAGCTAACTGCTCGAAATAATTTTCAGAGAATGCGTTTAGCACAATAACAGATGATATTTTATGCGTACCTTCGGATTTAAACATGTATTTTCGCCAGCATAACAAAGGTAAATTAAAGTCACCACCAACTATTATGGTACAAGTCAGGTACATGTTTGAAATCAAACCCAAGTTTTCTTTGAACCTTTCAGCAATTACACTGCTGGCCACCGTAAATGCAACACCCTGAAGGAAGCATCCGAATCAAGTGAAATTTACACCATGGGTTTGCAGAGATGAGATATGCAACTGATTAGAATTTCAGCGCAGACGCACATCACGTGCGCCTGTGGCACCACCTCATAGCGCTATTTAAGGCTTAGCGATTTCGACGAGTGTACGTTCGGCACGTGTGTTTACCTTGTGGTTGTTTCACAAGACGATCAGTTATGCCTCGTAGACAACAGCGAACATCTTTTGATCAAGTATCCGAGTTCGACAGAGGAAGGATAGTGGCTTACCGAGATTGTGGATTATCATACAAAGAAATCGCTAGTCATGTTGGACGAAACCAAACTGTAATGCGGATATGTGACCGTTGGATGCAGGAGGGTACGACGGACTGATGTGGTCGATCGCATTCACCTCGGTGCACCACTGCACGTGCTGATAGGCAAATTGTGTGCATGGCAGTGACAGATCGCTCAGTGACATTCCGAACCATAGCACAGCACATTGCGTCTGTAACGCATCATCCAGTGTCTGCGCGTACCATTCGACGCCGTTTACAGCAGAGTGGTCTGTCCGCAAGACGTCCATTGCTTCGTCTACCATTGACGCAGAACCACAGACGTCTCTGTCGCCAATGGTGTGATGACAGACAGATGTGGACGGCAGAATGGAATGACGTTGTCTTTAATGACGAGGCACGCTTTTGTCTGCAGCACCACGATGGTCGGATTCGAGTGTGGAGACACCGTGGAGAGAGGATGGTGGACAGCTGCATTATGCACCGCCACACTGGTCTTGCACCGGGTATTATGGTATGGGGCGGTATTGGATATTTCTCTCGCACGCCTCTAGTATGCATTGCCGGTACTTTAAATAGCTGGCGCTACATATCCGAGGTGCTGGAGCCAGTTGTCCTTCCTTACTTTCAGGGCTCGGCCACAGCCATATTTCAACAGTATAATGCGCGACCACACGTGGCACGCATTGTCCAAAGGTTCTTCGTCAATAACCAGATTGAATTGCTTCCCTGGCCGGCTCGCTCTCCGGATCTTTCGCCGATAGAAGCCATGTGGTCCATGGTTGCTCAACGAGTGACCCAGATTACATCCCCAGCTGCCACACCAGATGATCTTTGGCAACGTGTGGAAGCTGCTTGGGCTGCTGTACTCCAGGAACACATCCAACGTCTCTTTGACTCAATGCCGAGACGTGTGGCAGCGGTGATCTCCAACAATGGCGGCTACTCTGGCTACTGATTGTGGCAGGAACCACATGTCACAGACGTCTGTAAACGTAATCATTTGATACTTGGTCAACATGTTATCTACAAAATAAATCTTGTTGTGCTACCTCTTGTCTTTCTTGGTGTTGCATTTACGGTGGCCAGCAGTGTATATCATCTGAATTGGGAGTACGGTAAAAGGATCCAATTATTATTTTATTCCGGTTTCCAAGAATGACCTCTGCCCATACTAACTCACAGGAACTATCTATTTCAATTTCACGACAAGATAAACTACTTCTAAAAGCAAGAAACATGCCACCACTGAATGCATTTAGCCTAATCTTTCGGACTACCATTAGGTTCTTCGCAAAAATTTCGTCTGAACTTATCTCCAGCTTTAGCCAGCTTTCAGTGCCTGTAATGATTTGAGCATCAGTGCTTTCTATTAGTGCATGGAGCTCTGGTACTTTCTCAACACAGCTATGACAATTTACAACTGTTGTACCCATGGTTCCTGTATCTACACTCTTCTTATGACTTGACTGCACCATTTGTGACTGAAGTCCTTTTTGTGTTTTTCCAAGACCCCCCCCCCCCTAACCTAAAAAAACCGCCCAGTCCACGCTACACAGCCCCTGCTACATGTGTAGCCGCCTCCTGAATGTTGTGGACTCCTGACCTATTCAGCGGATCCTGAAACCCAACCACGCTATGGCGCACGTCGAGGAATCTGCGGCCTACACGGTCACAGAACCGTCTGAGCCTCTGATACGGACCCTCCCCTTGGCTCTGTACCAGAGGTCCGCAATCTATACTGTTGACTGTGCTGCAAATGGTCAGCTCTGCTTTCATCTCGCAAACGAAGCTGGCAGCCTTTACCACTTCTGATAGCTGCTTGAAACCAGAGAGAATCTCTTCTGATCCAAAGCGACACACATTATTGGTTCCAACGTGAGCCACCACCTGCAGTTAGCTGCAACCTGTGCTCTTCATGGCATCTGGAAGGACCCGCTCCATTTCTGAAATGACCATCCGGTATGCACACAGAGTGCACATTGGCTTTCTTCCCTTTTTTGGCAGCCATGTCCCTAAGGGCCACATAACACTCCTAATATTGGAGCTCCAGAACTGTTATCTGGAACCACATTCTTTATCAGAAAACGTAAGACATGAAAATGCATCACATGAGAGTGGTCATTCGTCTAAACAGGATTATTTATCAATAAGATAATAAGACAGTTTATAGGCTAAGCATTACTGCACAGTTTGGGCTAAAATTGTTATTGTCATCATTATTATTATTTAGATATTGATGATGGCAACAGTGACGATCCCTCTGTAGAAGACATTCCAGTGTCTAATAATTCATTTGAGAATGAATCGTCACATAATTCTGAGAGTGAGGATAGTCATCCAATAGTTACAGGTAAGCTTATTTTATTGGTCCACTGTAATAAATTTAGAGGTCTTGCAAAAAATATAATGACAAAGTAACATAGTTTCTATGCTTGAGAAACTACTAATATTATTAGTAATAGTATTACTAGTATTAGTATTATTATAGGAATTCCAAATGCTTGTCAAAAAGTGCAGGATTTCATAACTGAGAATTCAGATGGGATAGATAATAGTGTTCATGGGCAGTCCACAGATAACTCTGATGAAACAGCTGAAACAACTGTAAATAAAAATACAAGCAAATGGTGTTATAGAAGATGGGTTAAGGTTGCGAAATAACCACAGAGAGCAAGTGTAAAGACAAAGTATCATTAGATCAAAGACAGAAACTGTATGAGACATTTTATGGGTTCAAAGAACAGGTAGGAGACCTGATTAACTGATAAAGTCCAAGAGAATTCCAAGAAAATGAATTTGCAGCAAACTGGAAGATGGCACTATGTCCAGATGCACTTGTATATTCTAGTATACATTTATCAGGGGCAATTCTAGAAGAAAGTCAAGGGGGGGGGGGTAATGGGGGAAGAGGTTTGGGGGAATGGAATATCGCTTAACAAAAGGAGATTTTGGGTCCTCCACCGAAAAATTGGTAAAATTTAGTTTTGCATAAAGTAGTTTTTGGTAACCATTTTGGAGTTCAGGGTAAAAAATGTGTATTAATAAATAACAGGACGCTCATTGTAAGTTAAATGATATTGGTTTAGATAGTAAGCTATTTGCTGCTCTTATACTTTTGCTAAAATGTGTTTGAAATACATTGCAAGCTATATTGCTACATAATTATAAAAAAGAATGATTGAATCTGTTGAAGTAATATATTCACTGATTTCTGACGTCATTTTATCCACTGTAATATGATACTCCATTGTGAGGGGAGGGCTGCAGCCTCCATTGCCCCTCATATCCCTCCCCCCTTGCCACTGCCCCTGACATTTATACTTGGAAATAAAGTAGTAAAGGTATGCAAAACTATGCGTTTGAATACATTGGTACTACCGATCTGGAGGTAAAAACAATTTTAGGTAAACCTAGTGAAAAAAGTTGTAGTGCGTGAGAGCAAATGGGACAAGCACAATAATCATAAATGACACCAGATGACATTATGGAAGGTATAAGAAATTATATAGATTCATTTGATAAAGTAAAACCACATTAAACTAGAATTTATGGTTCACACCAATACCTAGATACCACTTTCAGCGTTCGAAAGATGCGTAGATTGTACATGCAGAAGTGCCAAGAGGAGGGACAGGAACATGCATGAGTTTGGATGTACAAAAAGTTTTTCAATACAGAAAACAATCTTGGGTTGTTTGAGCCTAAAAAGGATGCATGTAATGAGTGTGAGGTCTACAAGAATGCTGAAGCACAAAATAAGTCTGATTTAGAGGAAAAAATACAAGCACATGTGAAAAACAAAGACATTACTCAAGCAGAAAAAGATGCTGATAAGTTGATGAGGCACACTGACAGTATATTTCTATACACTGGTTTCGATTTACAGTAGATGTTCAATACTCCACATCGTGAGGTATCCTTGCTGTATTACAAACAAAGCTGGACACCTGCAGTCTGACTATCTACAACATAGGAATATGAAAGGGAATGTGCTTCATGTGGCATGAGGGAACTGGGCATAAAGGAAGCATAGACATAGAGAGCTAAGTCTAAAAAGTCCTAAAACAGTAAAATGAGTATGGCTACAAAAATGTTTCTTCCTTTCCTGATAATTTCAGTTGTCAGACCTGAAACAGATTTATGTTTCATGTACATGTACGATGTAAGTAAGCTAGAAATTGATTCAATTACCCAAGTTCCTTGAGAAGGAGGCAGCATGCACAGTGCTATCGAGAGGGCCAAAAAAAAAGTAATGTATGTTAATGTGCCACAACAGTGGTGCACACTAGCAGCCAGATCGAAGCAAAATGAAGAAAATCATAATGTATGTGGGATTTCAAAGAAGGACTTCTTTGATTTCAAAGGAGCTTCATTGATGGTCCGAAACTGGACTTAAGCTGAAATTGGAGAAAGGGTAAGATGATCTGAGATCAGATTAATAATCATGAGGAAGGAAAAATCGTACTTGTCATTGCTATCAATTTCAGAGAAAAAGTTTTCTGATCTGATGGTCCTGTGCAAGAAGAACATTATTCCAACAGTGTACCATGAACTCTATCATAAGCAAGGGGAAGCTCATAATATTGAAGAAGAAGATGAATGAAGTGTTAAAATGATCTTAATTTCAGTACTAATTTTAACATACAATCTTTATTTTTCTTGAAACTATTTCTTGTTGTTGTGTTGTGCTTATTTATTACCACATTCACTTGCTAGAAAGCTCGGGAAATAAGAAATGTCTTAGAGGCATTGTTATTGTCAACAGAATGTATGAAAAAAAGATATTCACATTTGTAGCCACGTGTTGATGAAGTACAATTTCAAATAAATATGTTCATAAGTGACATTAATGTCAGCTATTAGAATCTTTATAAAATATTCCAGTACTAAAATAACTTCTGGAACGGTTTTTGCTATAAAGTACCTACACTGAAGCGCCAAAGAAACTGGTGTAGGCACGTGTATTCAAATACAAAGATATGTAAAGAGGCAGAATATGCCCTGCAATCAGCAACGCCTATATAAGACAACAAGTGTCTGGTGCAGTTGTTAGACTGGTTACAGCTGCTATAGTGGCAGGTTATCGACATTTAAGTGACTTTGAACATGGTTTTATAGTCAGTGCACATGCAATGGGACACAGCAACTGTGAGGTAGTGATGAAGTGGGGATTTTACCATACGACCATTTCACAAGTGTACCATGAATATCAGGAATCCCGAAAAACATCAAATCTCAGACATCGTTGCTGCAGGAAAAGGTCCTGCAAGATCAGGACCAACTACAACTAAAGAGAATCGTTCAACATGACAGGACTGCAACCCTTCCGCAAACTGCTGCAGATTTCAGTGCTGAGTCATCAACGAAACATCATCGATATGGGCATTTAGAGCCAAAGGCCCACTCGTGTGCCCTTGGTGATTACATGACACAAAGCTTTATGGCTTACCTAGACCTATCAACACTGACATTGGCCTGTTGATGACTGGAAACATGTTGCCTGGTCGGTCGAGTCTCGTTTCAAATTGTATCGAGCAGATGGATGTGTGTGGCTATGGAGACAACCTCCTGAGTCCATGGAACCTGCATGTCAGCAGGGGACTATTCAAGCTGATGGAGGCTCTGTAATGGTGCGAGGTGTGTGCAGTTGGAGTGTTATGGGACTCCTAATATGTCTAGATACGACTCTGAGAGGTGACATGTACGTAACCACCCTGTCTGACCACCTGCATCCATTCATGTGTCTTGTTTATTCCGACGGACTTGGGCATTTCCAGCAGAACAATGCGACACCCACAAGTCCAGAACTGCTACAGAGTGGCTTCAGAAACACTCATCTGAGTTTAAACACTTCTGCTGGCCACCAAACTCCACAGACATGAACAATATTGAGCACATTTGGGATGCCCCATCGTACTCTTACATATTTGTGGATAGCCCAGTAGTATTCATGGTGTTAATTCCTTCCTGCACTAATTCGGACCTTAGTGAAGTTCATTCCACGTAGTGCTGCAGCACTTATGTTTGCTCGTGTGGGCCCTACATGATATTAGGCAGATGTACCAGTTTCTTTGGCTCTTCAGTGTAATAATAATGGAATAATAGGACATTCTAAGCAGCATTCGAAGTGTAGTTTCCAGACTGATTTCTAGGAAATATTCAAATTTAAGTTTGTCATAACTGTAAAGTTACAGAAATGCTAGTTATTATAGTATTGTTCTGAACCGTAGATATGTCCTGCTAGAAAGAGTCTTGTGTTATTGTATTTACGTTCTTGCATTTCAGATTAACCAAACATATAACAGGCAATAACTCAGACTGATGCTCTTGTGGGTTAGCATTTTTTTTCCACTGACCCCTTCAGTTTGAACCTGTGCCCACAATCACAAACGAACATTGTGGTTGGCTATGAAGAACAGGGCCATCTTAAGCCATGAGGGGCCCTTGGGCACACAGAGTACAGTGTCCTTGGGTATACAGGGTAGGGAGCCCTTCAAAAAATTATATGAAAACATCATAATAGTGTACATTTCTTTAGTGACTATATACAGGTTACCATTATACAAATCAAATACAAGTGATTAGTTCTGAAACTTTGACTTAGGTTCAAATTAATGCTTTCTTTAGAGGTTTATGAAATGCAAAATCTTCAGTTATAGCCTCAACATCTAATTTTTGAAGGACATCACTTTCTAAGCACCCAACTGGCACACAGAGTATGGGGCTTAGTAAGAAAAAAGAAGTTTAATTCGAATTAACTCATGAAAACGTGCATTTGTGAATCGACTTCATTGGTTATTACAGATAGCACTATACACATCGAATTCAAGCGATTACTGTTTTGCAAATTGGACTTAAATTGATGTTAATGGTTTCTTTCGAGATTTCCGAAGCCCAAGATCTTCTGTAATGTCTTCAAAGTCTGATTGTTAAAGGATGTCACTTTCTATGTGCATGACACATAACTTAATGAGTCATTCCTGTAACATAGTCATTGATAATTCATTTTTTATTCTGTTTGGTTGTGAAAGTGAATATTCTCCATTTCAACTGGTTACCATTAGACAAAGAAATATCCTGGTAGGAACTTCTAAATTCTAGAAAATTTCTTGTATTTTATCTGCCTTTATTAGAGAATGTAATGCTGAAATACTCAATTCTGGAGATTCATTAGGAATGTTTTTCACGTATTGCCTTAAATGAAATGTTTCTGATATGAGCTCATTATCGTTAATGTCTTCACAATAGAACTCTGCAAATTCTTTGCAGCTATTTCTCAATTGGTGCGAATCGATTCTTTATAGCTGAGAAAGGAAAGTAAACCTTTTTTTAACTTCCTCACATGATTGCAAATTTTGCTTTAAATGAGCACCTAATGCGTCGATTATAGACAGAAAATTTTACACATGAAATATTTCTTTGCATCGAGATGCACACACAGACTTTGAAGATTCTTCAAGATACTATCATGCATGCCGTAAATTCTTTTCCTTTTGGGGTTATCTTTATAATCAGCACTGTGATTTTTCTTTTTGATTGACTGTTCATGCTAATTGAATCTACGGCAAGTACTACTGATAAAATTAGCCAGAGATGCAAAACTTTTTGATGCAATGTCTTATGTGATGGTTCTATTCTGTAAAATTACGCTTTCCTTATTGATAATCCTCAAAAGGTCATTCCGTATCTCCATTAGGAGAATGGTCTCCAGTTTTCCATTTCCGTTGCAAAGCTTTGAGATTCATTTTTTGTTTCTATTGGTTGATTCCTGTTTCTAGCAATTGACTTTAAAGCTTCAAAAATGTGATTGTAGCCATTATTCAGAATGTTAAGAGCAGTGCAGGACAAAAATAACAAATTCACGTTTTTATTTTATTCTTACCTGAAGAGCAGAATACGTTCCACTCATATTTGCTGCATTATCATGGTTCTGTTGGTGACAGTCTTTCATTGAAATGTCAAGGCTAAACAAGAAATTTCAAACAGTATCTGCTATATTTGGAGCACTATGCTTCTCCTCAAACAAAAATCGCAAAAATGTCTCAACACGCATTCCAAGTGATGAAAATCAGCTTGTCAACATGGGAGAGATTTGGCAAGGAATCAACACTTATTGAGTAGTATTTGGCTGCTTTTAGCTTGCTGATAATCATCGTTAACACATTCTGTCCCATTATGTTAATAAATTCATTGCAAATATCCACAGACAAATATGATGTATTTCCTTTGCCACAATTGTTATAGTTTTGTATATGATCAGCAACACAAGATCAAATTCATTTATTAATTCTAAGCATCCCTAATAATTTCCGTTATTTTGAGAACTTCAGGAATCTCAAGGTCCCTTGAATCCAAAAATTTCGTAACTGCAACAGTTCTTTTTAGTACACTGTTCCAATAGCTCACCCATTATTAATTTTGGAAAACAATCCAATGTGCACTCTTCCAATAATTTTACTTCTTGCGACATAATTCATCATAGATTCCCTGTGCTGTAAACTGTTCTCATGCTCCTTAAATAATTTTTTTATTTGCTTCCAATCTTTGTATCCACTGGAAGAACTCAAATTATTGCCCAGAGTGTTATTAAATAGACGGTAAGAATAACAATACACGAATTTCTTCAGCAGCGAATATAAAAGCCACTTTCTTTCCAAACACCCACCATTCGTCAGTTTGCGAGAGAAAACACTTCTATTTAAGTTTCTGGTTTTTCTTTTATCACTTACATCAGAAAAACATGTAGAAGTTTGGAAATACTCTGGCCTTTTGTGAACCCAAATATTGTTTAACTGTTCAGATTTCATTACGGTACTTACCAGGGCCATGCGATATATTTTCTAAAGTACATCTGCTTGTAAGTCAAGGTGACCTGAGTCGAAGATCCAAGCTGTGATGTGCATGTAACTGTCTTCATAACTGGAACTCATGAACTCGGACCGAGCGAGGTGGCGCTGTGGTTAGACACTGGACTCGCATTCGGGAGGACGACGGTTCAATCCCGCGTCCGGCCATCCTGATTTAGGTTTTCCATGATTTCCCTAAATCGCTCCAGGCAAATGCAGGGATGGTTCCTTTCAAAGGGCACAGCCGACTTCCTTCCCCGTCCTTCCCTAATCCTATGAGACCAATGACCTCACTGTCTGGTCTCCTTCCCCAAAACAACCAACCAACCATGAACTCGAAACACAAATGTCATCTGCTGTGTGATTGTGGGTCACATTTCTAAGCTTTGAGCTTCAGAGATATCTTGAGATGATGAGCTTGATGAGTCACACTGCCTGTTAGTTTCTTCAACTGCCAAAAGTGAAATTAGTTCACGTAGTCAGCTGATATTTTCTTTTTCAGTTGCAATATTTGTTCCTTTTTTATGAACGACTAGAGTATGTCGTTTTTGATATTATTAAACAATCTACAAAACCACGCAGACACACAAACTTTAAGTAACTTTTTAATAAACAGACAATTAAGCAAAGCAAATCATGTTCAGTAAAATGTCACCTAACAAGCACCTCCAATATCGAACTAATGCTTTGTAAGGTAGGAACTCCAACACTGCCAAATTCAGCTAGACTGGTGGCAGTGTGCCTCAGCCGCGATTGTTGTCTCCAGTACCAGTGTACCAGCCTTCATGGCAATGTTGCAAACTCTCTGTAAAGATGTTGTACTCTTTTTCTTTTTTCGACTTATTGCCTTGCACTATTTGATCATGAATTCCAATTCTAATTTGTCGAAGTTAGCTAACACAATTTCAGTGAAGGTACCTAAAAGGCAGTTTCTATGTGCACAACAAGTTTAGTTTATGATAATACGATAATACCATAAAAATTACATTACAGGTGGTGTAGTCTATTAAAAATCTTTTTGAATTTTATTTTCAGGATGTAATGCATTGTCTCATTGTACATGGATCCCTTTTGAAACTTTTTTTTCACTTAATGAATGATTCGTGTTACGAGTAAGATTCAGGAACGAATTATGTATGTTAAGTCAGGTGCTATGGTTAAACTTATAGAAAACAATTGTATTCTTATTGTGCTCAAAAACAATAAGGAGAATTGCTATCTAATCACTGTGAAGACTATAGATGTAATTTTTGAGGGAGAAGCTGACTTACTTGAGAAAATACCCCAACTAATTTAAGGATTACACAAGGGATTAAATTCTGTAAGCTAGCGAGTCGTCCAGTGACAGTCATGGGTTCTTTTTCTTTTCTTTTTTTTAGTAAGTAGGACCGTTTAAATTTTGAAATTAACTTTTCAGAAATGTGAGAAATGTTTGTAACTTGGCAATGAATTTTAATTATTTGTTCTAAAAATTAACTTAAGAAAAGCAACTGCAACAACCTATCAAGCCGGGGGCCTTGGGCTTTGTGCCCCTTGTGCGCCAGGCGTAGATACGGTACTGTTGGATAATAATTTAATTAATGTCTGCCCATATCATTTCAGTTGAGCCCATACTGAATACTATGCCATTAGAATTTTAACTGCAGCGTGTGGAAATAATAGTTCAAAACGGCCTTAGTTTTGGTGTCGTTGCTGTGGCAAGTAGACCAGTTCTAGGAAGGAAATCTATGGCTCTGTCAGTTTACATCTTTGGAGATCACTTAATGAGTGTGGTGTCATAGGGTTTGTAGGTGTAGGTGTGGGTGTTTAGGTGTTTGTTGTGCGGCGTTGTGTAGGGGGAACGAAGGTTAGATTTTTGGAAAATTACAGCGCTTTTTATTGACACTTAGCAACGGATTGTAAATGTTCTGGAAGTTCCGGTATATAGTGGCTGTGATACGTCCTGTAGACACTCCGAACCTGTTGTTCCGTTCCAAATTTCTGATAATTTGTACTTATTTCCCTGTTGAGTGTTGTTGTTGCACGATTCCCTCACTTCTACGTTTTATGCCTGGATGTACAGCTAACATATATTCATGCATAGTGAAATATTGAATGCTTAAAATAGCTGCGGTTTTACAGATTTCGAGGTCGGGATAAACGTTGCAGCGTAAAGGTGTGTGTTACTCCGTATCACTGCCAGCGGCAAAAGCGTGCCAGAAATGTCGAGCAGAAGAGCGAGAAAACGGAGCCCTAGTTCAGTATCGAGTGAAGGCAGCAAACGCAGCAGAAGCTATTACGACGATGCCGATTTTGAGGAAGAAGAAGAAGGCTATCGGTTACACATAGCGGATGTTGGTATGCGATTTAACTACATAACGTCGTAATTACAGAAAATTGTACATAAATTGATGGGATGCATGTTGCATAGTATTACTTACGCAGTTGTACAACAATTTTCAGTTCCCTTTAAATTAAAGTCATACATCTTGTTCTGGGAGTAACTAGTAGCTTTTACAGTATGTTGGTAGCTCCACATCCTTTCTCACTGTGTATGGCTGATTCGTGCTACTAGAAAAGGCGCTTTGAATTGTAACAATAAAATAATGAAGAATGGAAAATGTACTAAATTCCTATAAGTCAATGGAGAACAAAGTGCCAAAGTAATAATTAGTCTTTCATGCTCATAGTCATCTGTATTTTTTTTGGAAATCAAAATTTATGATACCACCATATTTATAAATTATTTTCCTCGAGTTTAAAGGTATATAATATCAATTATTCAGTCCACAAAAAGCTGAAGAATTCATACATAATTGGTAGTGTAAGAAAGAGGCACCTATTGCTGATCATTAATATTGAACTAATAAAAAAAAATCAAAACTGTTTTTATCATGTTATATAATTTTCGTCTACTGATTCACTACCAGTGAACCCTACATTTCATGGTGATTCACTCTTGTTAAGTGTCAGGGATAGACAAACATAGTATTCATTTTAATTTCCTCTATCATTTGACAGACAATTACAGCAAAAATGCATGCAGCACTCTGGAGAGGAACTTTCACTGGTACATTGTCAGATGGAAACTGTTGGAGGTTTACAGAGAAATGGCTTTTGCAAGCAGTACGTGGTTTATGAAGGTCTCCCGTAAGTTCAGCAAACAAGGACAAAGATACTGCTAGACCAAAATTTTGTAGAAACTGTTATGTATGAGAGCACATGTACATTTTGGAAACTCTTTCTTGTTTTGTGTAGGTAGACTGGCCAAAACTCATTGTCATTCACATGCAAGACTTTCAAATGTGCGTAGGGTTGGTTGAATTATTTTCTTTGATTAGATGTGCAACAGGAAGACTTTGGAGGTAGATGAGGGAAAGTCATAGTTTCATATTAATATTGGTGTGCGACAAAAGCTCATAATCAACAGCCTTTAGACATCCACTGCTGGATAAAGGCTGCCGAAACATTATAACATTATGGTCTTCAGCTATGTGAATTAACATTGCTTCTGCAAGTTTTCTGAGTTCACTGTCTTAGCCCCCCCCCCCCCCCCCCCCTTTTAGAATCAAGCCAAGTACTTCCTTGTTCTATGTACCATCGATCTCAGTTTGGTTACAGTTGTAATTAAGCATCTTCGACTTAAGTCTTTTTCCTGGCTCTCCTGCCAACTCCCAGCTTCTCTCTTTCCATTGCATTCTGTCATAGGTCAAAACAGGTAATGTGTGCCAGTTGTAAACTTCCCTTTTAGTTTAGGCACACCAGTGTCTTGGGCGTGAAAGTGCTGTATTTACTTTACCAAAGGCATTCTAGGTCAGTGTTAATCTTCTGTTAACTTCTTTAGTTGTCCATCTAGGTTTTCTAATTTACTTTAAAATTTTCATTATTTATCAAGAAAATTATGATGGTTACAGAGTTGATGGTATCACACACTATAATGTTGACACATTCTATTGAGTTAAAGTTCCTGAATACTGAGACATCCGTTTGATGTATTGTTCAGCACCAAAACCGTTTGCTCAGTTTCTCATGTGTAAGCCTGAATTTGGAGAGAGAATCTAATGTGCCAAGCTGTTTCACCAGGTGAAACAAAGGTGAATTGTGACAGTCTGAGTCGGTTACTGCCAGCTTTTTAAAATTTTTGGAATTACTGTCTGTGTGCTTTGAGGGCTGTTTTTTGTAATAAAAGCTAAGGGACTATAATGAAAATAATTGTTCAAGAATGATAAAATGAAAATAAATGTCGACCAATAGTAAAATGTATACAAATATTTAAAACTATAAAACATTAAATAGAAACTAATGATTAGAAGAGGGAAAAATATAAATGATGATGTGAGGATGGGTAAAATTAAAGAAAACGGAATATAAGTCAAACAAGTTAGCACTGAGGTGTCTCCCACTAAAGTGCATTATTTTAGTTGGGGAACTGAGTGTGATGATGTAGGAGTAGAATCTAGCACGACGAGGAGGGGAAGGGGGGGGGGGGAAGGATATGGAAGGGGTTTTTTTTTTTTAAGGATACTATGTCTTCAGAAGGGCCTGGGATGCAGAAGGATCTGTTTTAATGCATGAAGCATATACATACCAGCAGACTTTACCATGATTGTGTCAGTGAAATAGTGAGATTACGACTCAGTACTAGTAGAGAGGAAGAGTTAGATGTAATAGACATATATGTGATGAGGAGTGGGTTTACAGTACAGTAGAAAAATTGTTCAACTGTGGGAGCTTGGCTTAATAGAAGGATAGACGTATGTATAGTAATTCGGATGGACTTAAACAACCAGGAGCACATTGGGAAGGGAAAGTGTACTCACAGTGCAAGAATTAAGTTGTATTATACAAGCTGCCCTCAGAAGAAGGTTAACAGAAAACATAGCTTATGGATGTTTTTCTTATAGTGAGGTTATAAATGGTAGAAAAAGCATTATTGAGGAGTAAGTAACCCTAGGACTGTAGTAGTCAGTGTTGTTAGAGAGCACAAATCTAACAGAAAACAAAGAACAGTTGCTAAATATCACATTCCATATGTGGAAGAAATAATGTACTTAAGTGAAATATTAAGTCAGTGCTTAAACACAGGAGAAAACTGTTAGGACACCACGTGGTGTTTAAGACACTGCGGTGAGAATTGAAACATGTTACATCAGAATTTGAAGCAAAGACTGTTCCATGAAAAGTCACGAAGGAATTGTCAAACCCAGTTTATTACACTAGATATGTAATAATAGTAAAAAGTAATGCTTCCTGGAACAGCTGATGCCATTGGCGGAGGGTTACCAAGAGGTGGAACAGCATGTTTGGAAGTATAAGAAGCCATAAAATAACACAAAGGCAAATGTCACACAGTACACAGTAAAAGCTGAGCTATTTAACCATGAATTCAAGAGAATTGTGGGTGTGGCTGGGAAAGTGCAGGGGAGTAGTGGTACAGGAACAAGGGAGGAATGATGTCAAAGGGTCCACATTTAATAACAGAGAAGTATATATTACCATAGGGGCAAGGAAGTAAGCAAGCAGGAGAGGACAGAATAGAGAAATTCAAAAAGTCATGGGTTGCACCATCGTGCCTTATCAAAGATCCCTATTTAACTTTAAAATCTCCTCCTTCCTGAAACATTTCTGGTTATGCAGGTTGTTCAACTTCTGTACAAATAAGTGAGATGCCAGATAATGGAAAGAAGTGGTAGAAAGAGCAAGGGACAATATCAAAAATTACAGGCCATTTCATCTTACTTGTATTGTAAGTAAAATATTTAAAGGGATGATTGATAAATATAGTAGATACTTTGCAGAAAGTGAGGTGATGGTTTAGAAGCCATCATGGATTCAGAGCAAGGTTTTCATGTGAGTCACAGCTAGCTGGTTTTCAGCAGGGTATATCAGATTGGCAGGAGAAGGCAGTTGACTGTATAGCCATTTATCTTTCTGAGGTATTTGATAGAATGAATCTCGTCGTACAACCAACAAAACTGCAAGGGCTGGGTCCTAATGAAAGCATATTATGTTGGTGCCGAGAAGTCTATGACAGAACATAAATTGTTAGTATGAGAGTTTTCACATCAAATTTAGCAATAATAGAGTTGTGCCACAAGGCTATAAATTAGGGCCATTGCTGTGTGTGTTTCATGTAAATGATTCAGAGCAAGTGATAAGGTCAAAATTGAAACTGTTTGCTACGAAGAAGTAAAAGAAGAAGAAGAAGAAGAGAGAAGGAAAAAAATAATGTGGGAGGCTATGAGATTCTACAGGATGATTTGGAAGTCATCAGAAACTTGATCCAAAGAAGTGAAATGTTGGTAAATCTAAAGAAGATTCAACTTATCACCTTCTCAGATAGCACTTGTGCTATAACACAAGACTACAAGCTATGACCAGACAGCATTACAATAGGACAACAAAACTGATATGTGGGTGTGACACTGAGTGCTGAGAAATTAAAGTAGGGAGCACACACAGGTCAGACAGTAAAGAAAAATCTATGTGGAAGATATCCTTAGTCCATTTACAGAAAGTGTCATCAAATTTAAATACATGGGCCAATAATGGCAAAGTATCAAGATTATGGTTAATTGGACAAGGGTAAATTTACTTTTATAGTAAATTATTGTACAGTAATACTAGGAATGTAATATAATTATGTGTTGTAAAAAATAACCATGATTGCCACCTTGGTTACAGCCATATTTGTGAACAAATAAAAATTGCACAAGCCTACATAAAAAAACTACAAATAGTTGTGTTTGTGACATTGTGAATATTCTGTTATATACAATTTTCAAACTTTTTCACTTTTTATTTTTTCACAGAACCCTCTTTAATGTCCAACAATAGTCAGTTGTCATACTTTGATCCCATCTTTCCTGACACCTCCTTAATGTCCCATTGGAGCCATTCTCCTTGGATTTGTGCATAGTAATCATTATGTGGGTATAGGAAATGACTTTCACACTCGAGTTATAACCTAATTTCTTGAAATTTCCCATCATGATTTTTGCAGTGTAATATGAATATTTTTTATTCCCTAGAAAGTTTTCAGCACCATGTGTCGTATTCTCTAATATTCACCATGTTTTCAGATTTATGATCCCTCATCAAGTTGTGAATTTGAGGAAAACAGAACCCCAGCTTTCAATTTTTCTTGAGTGATAATGAACAATTTTGTACAAAGGTACTTAGAGTGGTATCGATCTTGTGAGAAATACCTTACTAACTACTTCATGGACTCCAGCTTCCGATGCGTAGTAATGGAAGCAACATTATTGTTATTATTACTATTGATTTTTTACAAGATGTCTATGCAATATGCTACTAATCTTATGCACAAAAGTGATTTATCAAACAATTTAAACACCAATACTTTTACTTTGCCCAGTTAACCCCGCCACATTAAATAGCATGGCATTTTAGAGTACCTAGCTTGCTACTGTAAATGAAGCACCACAAATAAACTATTTGTATTCCTCATTTTGAATACTTGTTAACACAGTCATAATCTGAATGGCTCTTTCATTTCAACTGAATGGCCTATAGGAAATGATCTGTATATAAACTCATTACGCAGTAATACACCTTTGAGGCTTAGTGCAGGAGAATCAGTAAAATGAATACACCCTTGAGGCTTAGTGCAGGAGAACTCAGTAAAATGTCTCCACTCGGCAGGATCATGCTCACCTGATAATTGTAGATTAACTTTTTGATGTCATTGCAGGAAACTGAAGAAATTTGTTCCTGGTGCTAGAACATTTTTACTTTTCAGACAAGAACCAAGTACTACAGCAGATCACTTCAGCAAATTGGCATCACACAGTCTTGTTCAGGATTGTAAACATCATTATTGTCTTAGGATGTTCCTTTGCTTTTGAAATCATTTTCTCCCACATTCTTTAAATGAGTTGGGAAAAGAAAATACAAATACTCTCCATGTGGAACTGGATCAGTGGCTTCAGGAATACCTTTATACACATTTTGTTTCTTGCTTTTTGAATTCATTCCTTGAACATATGAAAGTGGTTTGATAAGTCAGGGAAAAAAAAAGTTTGTTTCATAAACAATTCACCTTACTTTGCAAAATAGTCTCCTTTGAGGAATATACACTTGATCCAGTGATCCTCCAGCTTGTTCATCCCATTGCAAAAATAGATTCTGTCAACCTCTGCAAAGTGCTTGTTGACTGCAGCTAGCACTTTCACATTTGATGAAAACTTCTTCCCAGCAAACCAAAAGTTTAGCTTAGGGAACAGGAAAAAATTGTCTGGAGCAAAGTCTGGTGATTAGGGTGGATTAGGAACCAATTCAGAACCCAATTCCTGCACTTTTCCCTTTGTTACTGCTGATATTAGATTAGATTAATGCTTGCTCCATAGATCATGAACACGGCACTTTGTAATGATGTGAAATGTGTCAGCTTAACAAAAGCTTTCTTTACCTGCCATAATTAAAAGATTTTTTGTGTGTCTGGGACGGTGCGATATTCTAGTGAAAGAGCATTTTTTTACCTGTCACCATACAACAGGTCAGAGCCATTGTTCAGTATTCGTAGGTTAACATTCCCCTTTCCCATGGTGAATAATGATAAGGGAGGTTTCACAAGGCTTGAAAAATTAATCAGCTGATAATCACTTAATAGTTTGGTGTTTGCACATTATTTCATGCTTTAGTTTTCTTCAACAATGTGATTTATTTATTGTGGGTGGTAGCTTAGATTGTATTGTGTGATAGACCTCTGTAAGTCTAGCGGAGCCAGTGAGTGTATTGAAGATTGTAATACAGTCATTCTGTTTCGAAAATTTTTGTAACGGTGGTTGTAACGACACTGTTTTGTTGTGTAGCCCAGAGTCTAAGTTAGGTTGGAAGGCCGTAGTTTGGTTGAGAGTTGGTGGATGCCAACAAATTTGATTTGGAAATTCCTGATTTTCTTAATGAAGGCAGTGGTGACACACTTTTTTTTTTACCGTAGCTGAAAACTTAGGTTAGGTTGGAAGAAGCTGACAGTTCAGTTCTGAGTTAGCAAATGTCGTTAACAATATACCACCCCCCCCCCACACACACACACACATATATATTGCGTTTTTCATAATTAGAATTATGTGGTGTGTGAAAACCTCTTTTGCTCCATTCTGGTATGATAGTTTCAAGTTTTAAATATGGTTCAAAGCATTAATATCATCATCTCCCATCCCAAAACCCCTAGTCCCATTGAGAAACCATTAGTTGTCTGTTTTTGTTTTGCAAATGTTTGTTAGTTTTTAATGACGTCATCCATTGACAGTACATAACTCCACAATGTTAATGTCATCATTGACAGTCAACACTGTATCACATTTTTTACTAAACTTGATATTGCGCATGAATGCTGACAATATTTTTCTTCTAACTGTCTGTAAAGAAAGGTTAGAATATGCATAATTGACATTTACATTGAGGCAGCTCTTAAGCTGTTTTTCATTATGTTCACCTTTGGAAGTTAGACACTGATCATATTGGGAACAATCCTTTGTATTCTTGTATCGTAGAAGCCTGCCATGTATGGTTTCAGTCTGTTTGATAGCCACAAGCATCTCTTTCTCTTATTGAAAATTTTCTTCAGGTACAAGATACTGCAGCAAGATCAAGACTACGGGATGTATGGTTAAAACTCCCAGTAGCAACCCCCTATAGACAATTGTTTTGTGATGAACTGTATGTGGACAAGCACTGTCACCACCTGTTTCCAATTCCAGAATGTTTCACAGTATTTACCATTCATTGTTTAGGCAGAAGGCCAATGAACACCTGTTTCCTTCCTGCCGTGAGAAGTATGCCCATCACGTACTGCAACAGCAACCCCCCCCCCCCACGCCCCCCACCCCCACCCCCTGCGGGTTCGGGGGTTAGAATAGGCCCGCGGAATTCCTGCCTGTTGTAAGAGGCGACTAAAAGGAGTCTCAACTGTTTCGGCCTTTAATGTGATGGTCCCCATTGGGGTTTGACCTCCATTTTTCGAAATTCAACAGAAGTACGAGCCTTTTGGGGAAGGACACCTTACGTGGTGCACCATGAGTCCTCTGTGCCCTAAGACCTTGGCACTCTTTATTGTCTTGGCGTCGTCACTGCACCCTCCATCCCTCATTTTGGGCTTACACAGCTGATGGATTGTGTAAGTTACGCCCTTAGTGCGTCACCATCTGCACCCACGATCACTATGGACTACCCATGGCACCCAAAATCCAACACGGTAGCCAGCCCGTTGTGGTGGGGTCGTCGTGTACCCTCTAGTTTGTAGCCCCCTGACAACACAGGGATCGTACTGCTGATGCCTGAGAGCTGACACCTCCCCACGTAAGCCTAGGAGTCGATGCTCGTCTCTCTGGGGCATCAGAACTCCTGGCAACGGCCATCCTGCCAGGTGGCCTTTGCTGTGGCTGGGTGGCGCCCGTGGGGAGAGCCCCTGGTCGGAGTGGGTGGCATCGGGGCGGATGCCCCGCAATGAAGCGGGTGAAGTCTCAATCCGGTGGTCGCACGACCGCCAACATCTCTAAGCGCGGTAAGACAGAATTTAATGCTGTGACATATAACCCCAAATCGTTCCCTTCCCTAGCCACGCCATGGGAGGAACGTAGGGCTGCGGACAGACAGGAGCTGTATTCACCGCGATACCTTGTGTGCAGCAGAACCGATGGGGATTCGTTTTTGGGGACTAAGCCTCTCTTCTTTGTTCACCATCTCGAAGATAAGTTTGGGGAAGTGGCATCTGTTTCCAAAATGAGGAGCGGGGCTATTTTGATACAAGCAGTTTCATCTGCACAGTCACGGGCGTTACTCGCCTGTGAGAAGCTCGGTGACATCCCCGTTAACGTCACTCTCCATAAGTCCTTAAATTTGGTCCAGGGGATTATCTTTCATAAAGATCTTCTGCTACAGTCTGATGAGCTACGGGAGAACCTGGCACGACGAGGTGTGCACTTTGTCCGTCGTGTCTTTAGGGGGCCCAAGGATAATAGGGTCGCTACCGGTGCCTTCATCCTGGCCTTTGAGGGTGACTGCTTGCCTGAGAAGGTCAAGGTCATGATCTACCGGTGCGATGTCAAGCCCTATGTCCCGCCCCCTATGCGATGCTTCCAGTGCTGGAAGTTCGGACATATATCCTCCAGATGCACTGCCAGCCCCACTTGTCGTGATTGTGGACGACCTTCACATCCTAATGCTCCATCCACCTGCGTTAACTGTGGGGAGCATCATTCTCCCAGCTCGCCAGACTGTGCAGTCTACCAAAGAGAGCGGAAGATACAAGAAATTAAGACCCTGGACCGTTTAACTTACCAAGAGGCAAGGAAGAAGCTAGAACGGCTCAACCCCACATCTATGTTGAGGAGTTATGCTGCTGCAACTCTGCCGCCACCAGTTCCTGCACAGACTCCCTTTTCAGTTGGCCCACAGTATAGTAAAGTTACGCCTGCCCCACTGCTGGTAGGGGCCACACTCTCTTCCACTGCTCCCAAACCACCCGGTTTGGGAGCAGTGGACCCCAAACAACTGGGGACATCCATCCCCACCTCTCAGCCGGAGAGGCACCAGCCTCCTCCGGCTGCTCAGCCGGAGAGGCAAGAGCCTCTTCCGGCTCCTCAGCTGTAGAAGCAACAGCCTCCTCCGGCTGCCCAGCCGGAGAGGCAACAGCCTCCTCAGGCCTCACTTGTTCGGAAGGGGTCCCTTGGGGGAGTCCCTTCCAAGGATTTTACCAGTGTCTCGCAAGACGCTAGCCAGTGGCTGAGGAAGCCATCAGCTGCTGGTCGAAGGGCTTCATGCTCTTCCTCTGTTCCTGACAATGCATCAGGAAAGCCCTCCCAGCATGCGAACCCTCCTCCCAAAGACAAGAGAGAGAAGAGGAAGCTCTCTAAGAAGCCTAAGGACCCAGTGGTTCCTGCGCCAACGCTTCCTGTCAGCTCAGCCTCTGAGGATGAGGTCGAGCTCTTTGCGTCCCCTGATGACCTCGATCTCGCCGTCTCAGAAACGATGGCAGTTGCGACGTCAGTCACGCAGCCGGTGGCAGCATGTGACTCTGTGAAGTAATTTGCTTTTTCAGTACCTTAATGCCCCTACAGGACACGCTTTGTACAATCCTCCAGTGGAATTGTGGCGGTTATTTTAGCCATCTCCCTGAGCTACGACAGCTTCTAAGCATGACACCTGCTTTCTGCATTGCCCTCCAGGAAACCTGGTTCCCGGCAATGCGGACCCCTGTCCTTCGTGGATACAGGGGTTATTACTGCAACCGTAGCACTTACAATAGTGTGTCAGGTGGAGCCTGCGTGTATGTCCTTAACTCTATAAATAGTGCTCCTGTGCCCCTTCACACATCATTGGAAGCTGTGGCTGTCCGCGTAAGGACTACCCAGGACATAACCGTCTGCAGTGTCTATCTCCCTCCAGGTGGTATAGTCTCCCTGACCGAATTGGCTGCACTTGTCGCCCAACTCCCCACGCCTTTTCTTCTCCTGGGGGATTTTAACGCCCACAATCCCCTGTGGGGTGGAACGAAGGTTACTGGCTGAGGCAGAGAGGTTGAGAATCTCATCTCCCAACTCGACCTCTGCCTCTTAAACACTGGCGCCTCCACACATTTCAGTGTGGCTCATGGCACGTTCTCGGCCATAGATCTGTCGTTGTGCAGCCCAGGGCTTGTACCATCGGTCCACTGGAGAGTCCACGAGGACTTGTGTGGTAGTGACCATTTTCCCATCTTCCTTTCACTACCACAGCATCGCTCCCTTTAACGCTTGCCTAGATGGGCATTTAGCAAGGCAAACTGGGACACGGTCTCCTCTGCTGCCACTGTTGAATCTCTCCTCCACGGTACCATCGATGTGGCGGTTGAGACACTGACTGCAGCGATTGTTTCCGCTGCGGAACATACCATTCCTCGTTCGTTATGGTGCCCCCGGCGAAAGTCAGTACCTTGGTAGTCTCCAGAGGTCGCTGTAGCCATTAAAGAACGTCGGCGGGCTCTTCAGCGACATAAGCGGCACCCGTCTCTGGATAACCTCATTTTATTCAAACGTCTCCGTGCTCAGGTCCGGAGGCTTATCAAACAGCGGAAACAGGAGTGCTGGGAGAGGTACGTTTCCAACATTGGTTCCCGTACTTCACCCTCCCAGGTGTGGATGAAGATTCGGCGCATCTTTGGATTGCAGTCCTCTACAGGTGTCCCAGGGCATACCATCAACGGGGCGGTATCCACCGATGCCAATGCAATCGCTGAGCATTTCGCACAGCACTATGTTCGGGCCTCTGCGTCGGGGAATTACCCGTCTGCGTTTCACGCGCTCAAACGCCGGGAGGAAGGCAAACGGCTTTCTTTTGAAACTTCCTGGCAGATTAAAACTGTGCGCCCGACAGAGACTCGAACTCGGGACCTTTGCCTTTCGCGGGCAAGTGCTCTACCAACTGAGTTACCAAAGCACGACTCACGCCCGGTACTCACAGCTTTACTTCTGCCAGTATCTCGTCTCCTACCTTCCAAACTTTACAGAAGTAAAGCTGTGAGTACCGGGCGTGAGTTGTGCTTCGGTAGCTCAGTTGGTAGAGCACTTGCCCGCGAAAGGCAAAGGTCCTGAGTTCGAGTCTCGGTCGGGCACACAGTTTTAATCTGCCAGGAAGTTTCATTTCAGCGCACACTCCGCTGCAGAGTGAAAATCTCATTCTGGAAACATCCCCCAGGCTGTGGCTAAGCCATGTCTCCACTATATCCTTTCTTTCATGAGTGCTAGTTCTGCATGGTTTGCAGGAGAGCTCCTTTAAAGTTTGGAAGGTAGGAGACGAGATACTGGCAGAAGTAAAGCTGTGAGTACCGGGCGTGAGTCGTGCTTCGGTAGCTCAGTTGGTAGAGCACTTGGCCGCGAAAGGCAAAGGTCCGGAGTTCGAGTCAAGGTCGGGCACACAGTTTTAATCTGCCAGGAAGTTTCACATCAGCGCACACTCCGCTGCAGAGTGAAAATCTCATTCTGGCTTTCTTTTGCTTCTCGCCGCCCTGAGGCATATAACGCCCCATTTAGTTTGTGGGCTCCCAAGCGCCCTGGCACAGTGCCCCAATACAGCCTCTGGGCCAGATGGCGTCCACAATCAGATGCTCAAACACCTGTCCCCGGACTGTCAGCGATGTGTTCTTGCCATCTTCAACCGCATATGGGGCGATGGTGTCTTTCCGTCGCAGTGGCGAGAAAGTGCCATCATTCCGGTGCTGCAGCCTGGTAAGGACCCGCTTAATGTGGATAGCTATCGGCCCATCAGCTTGACAAATACTCTGTGCAAGCTACTGGAACGTATGGTGAGTCGACGGCTGTGTTGGCTGCTCGAGTCTCGGGGTCTTCTGGCTCAGTGCCAGAGCGGCTTCCGTCAGGGTCGTTCCACCGCCGATATTTTGGTCTTCCTTGAGTCTGCAATCCGCACTGCTTTTTCGAGGCACCAACACCTCGTCTCCGTCTTTTTTGACCTCTCCAGAGCATATGACACGACGTGGCGGCACCATATTCTCGCCACGTTGTCTGGGTGGGGTCTCCGGGGCTCTCTCCCCATTTTTATTCAGAATTTTTTATCTGTTCGGACATTGTGTGTTTTAATTGGCACATCCCATAGTTCACTTCATGTCCAGGAGAACGGCGTTCCACAGGGCTCTGTATTGAGCGTGCCCCTTTTCCTTGTGGCCATTAATGGCATTGCAGCAGCAGTAGGGTCGTCTGTCTCACCCACGTTATGTGCTGATGATTTCTGCATCTTTTTCAGCTCGTCCACCATTAGTGTTGCAGAACGTAGGTTGCAGGGAGCCATACGCAAGGTGCAGGCGTGGGCCCTAGCCCATGGGTTTCAATTTTCTCCTGCGAAGACTTGTGTTATGCACTTTTGTCGGCGTCGAACTGTCCATCCCCACCCTGAGCTTTATCTTCAGGATGCCATGCTCAGGGTTGTTGACACTTACCGTTTTCTGGGATTGCTGTTCGATGCTCGGCTTACTTGGCTTCCACATATTCGTCAGCTCAAGCGTCAGTGCTGGCTGCATCTGAATGCCCTCCGCTGCCTCAGCAACACAACTTGGGGTGCAGATCGTAACACGCTGCTACAGCTCTACAAAGCCCTTGTGCTGTCCCGACTGGATTATGGGAGTGTGGCGTATGGCTCAGCGTCGCCCTCAGCATTGCAACTGCTGGACCCCGTTCACCACTGTGGGGTTCGACAGGCGACAGGAGCATTCCGCACCAGTCCTGTTAATAGCCTACTTGCTGAGGCTGGGGTTCCTCCGCTCCACATTCGGCGTCTACAACTCTTAGCCAACTATGCTGCCCACGTTCGTTGTTCGCCTCGTCACCCTAACTACCGTCTCCTTTTCGCTAATGTGGCAGTCCATACCCCACACCGGCGGCCTCGATCAGGCCATACCATTGGGATCCGTGTTAGGTCACTCCTTAGTGACCTCGAGTCTTTGCCTCTTCCATCTGCTTTTCAGGTCCACCCACATACACCACCTTGGTGTATTCGTCGGCCGCAGCTTCGGCTGGACCTCACACAATGGCAAAAGGATTCAGTTCCTCCTGCAGTCTTGCGCCGCCAATTTCTTGCTCGCCTCGATGCATCCCGCGACTCGGAGGCTATCTATACAGATGGCTCGATGGTTGATGGCCGTGTGGGGTACGCTTATGCTCATGCGGACTATGTAGACCAGCGCTCCTTGCCAGACAGCTGCAGTGTTTACACCGCAGAGCTAACAGCGATTTTTCGTGCCCTTGAGCGTATTCGTACCAGCACTGGAGAGTCTTTTGTCATTTGCAGTGACTCTCTCAGTAGTCTACAGGCTCTTGACCAGTGCTACCCACGCCATCCCATTGTTGTTGCCATCCAGGAGTCCGTTCATGCTCTTGAACAGCGTGGACATTCAGTGGTGTTTATATGGACCCCGGGACATGTTGGGATAGCGGGAAACGAACACGCCGACAAGTTAGCTAAAGAAGCCACCCGCAAACTGCCGTTGGAGATAGGCCTCCCGGCAACTGATCTCCGATTGGTGTTATGCCGTCGGGTCTTTGGGATGTGGGCAGACGCATGGCGCACTCTCTGTACCCAACAAGCTGCGGCGTGTAAAGAAGACACGACCGTGTGGGGTTCCTCCATGCGGGCCTCTCGCAGGGATTCTGTTATTCTCTGTAGGCTCTGCATTGGTCACTCTTGGCTGACGCATGGTCATCTGCTGCGTCGAGAGGACCCCCCTCATTGTCGCTGTGGTGAAACCATGACGGTGGCCCATATATTGTTGGAATGTCCTCTTTTAACCGCCCTCAGGCGAACTTTTAATCTCCTGGGTGATTTATCATCTCTTTTAGGTGACGATGTCTCTATGGCAGATCGTGTTTTAAGTTTTATTCGAGCAAGTGGCTTTTATAGGTCCCTCTAATTTTATTGCATCACCCTCTTTTGTGCTGTATCTTTTACTTAGTTTTGTGGTGTAATTCGACTCCACCCTAATCTTTTAGGCTGGAGGTTTTAACGTGTTGCAGAGTGGCTGGCTCATCCTATTATTTTCGTGATCAGCCAGCCACAGTCCTCTGCTGTGCAGTTTTAATTCCTTCTGCCTTTGTTCTCTATGTTGTTTTTGTTGCTGTGCTCCATTTTCCGTGTTGTTTTCCCATTGACCACCGGAATTTTTATTTTAGTGCTTCGCCTTACTGGTGGATAGTTTCACTGTGCTCTGCGTTTTTATGAAACAAGGGACCGATGACCTTTGCAGTTTGGTCCCTTCACTCTTTAAACCAACCAACCCCCCCCCCCCCCCCACACACAATCACACACACACACACACACACACACACACACACACACACTCTGCCCACTGGTGCTCCCTTGATGTCTCAGCGTGTGTCTATAACACAAATACCTGTATGATCTTCAACATTCTTCTGCAGTGCCACATTTCAGAAGGCTCTAGTCTCTTCTCATCTAAACTGTTTATTGTCCACTTCCATACATGGTTACACCCCAAACAAATAACTTTTAGAAAAAGACTTCCTAAAAGTTAAATTTATATTTGCTGTTAACAAATTTTTTCTTCTTCAGAAATGCTTTTCTTGCCTTACCAGTCGACATTTTATATCACCCATACGTTGACCATCAGTTATTCTGTTGACCAAATATCAGAATTCGTCTACTGCTGTTAGTGTGTTATCTCCTAATGTAATTTCCTGAGCATTATCTGATTTAATTTGACTACTTTCGATTATTCTTGTTTTGCTTTAGTTGATGATCATATTTGACTACATTCCTTAATTCTTGTTTCGCTTTTGTTGATGTTCATATTACATCCTCCTTTGGTGTCTGTGACAGAATAAAATGTCAGTGGCAAACCTCAAAGTTTTTATTCCTTCTCCAAATTTTACTTTGGTTTCCTTTATTGCTTGCTCAATGTACAGATTGAATAACATCAGGGATAGGCTACAGCCCTGTCTCACTCCCTTCTCAACCACTGCTTCCCTTTCATGCCCCCTCGACTCTTATAACTACCTTCTGGTTTCTGTACAAGTTGTAAATAGCTTTTCACTCCCAGTAAACTAAGGTGGCTAAAGTCATGGGGTACCAGTGTGCACATATGCAGGTGGCAGTAGTATCATGTACATAAGGCATAAAAGGGCAGTGCATTGGTGGAGCTGTCATTTGTACTCGGGTGATTCCTCTGAAAAGGTTTCTGACATCATTATTACTATAGGATTTAACAGACTTAGAACGTGGAATGGTAGTTTGAGCTATAGTCGTGGGACATTCAGTTTTGGAAATCAGTAGGAATTCAACATTCCGATATCAACAGTGTTGAGAGTGTGCCAAGAATACCAAATTTCAGGCATTACCTCCCACCATGGATAACACGGTGGCCTACGGCCTTCACTTAATGACTGAGAGCAGCGACAATTTGTGTACAGTTTTCATTGCTGACAGACAAACCAGTGTGAGACGTATGCTGAAGATATCTATTAGGTCAGTGCAGAGAAATTCAGCTTTAATGGGCTGTGACAGCAGATGACCAATGCGAATACCTTCACTAACAGCACATCATCACCTGCTGCGCTTCTCTCTGTCAGACCCTAGACTACTGGAAAACTGTGGCCTGATCAGACGAATCCCGATGTTAGTTGGTAAGAGCTGATCGTAGGATTAGTGTGTGATGCAGACTCCACAAAGCCAAGTTGTCAACAAGGCACTGCACAGGCTGGTGGTGACTCCATAATGGTGTGGGTTGTGTTTACATGGAACTGACAGGGTCTTCCGGTCCAGCTGCATGATCATTGACTGGAATGGTTACGTTCAACTATTGGGATACCGTTTGCAACCATTCATGGACTTCATATTCAGAAAGAACAATGGAATTTTATGGATGCCAACACACTATGTCACTCTGCCAAAGTTGTTCATGATTGGTTGGAAGAGTATTCTGGACAATTTGAGTGTATGATTTGGTCATCCATACTGCCCTACATGAATCCCATTATGGGACACAATCGAGAGGTCAGTTTGTGCACAAAATCATGCACCGTCAATGCTTAGCCATTTACAGAGGCAGCATGTGTCCGTACCAAGTCAAACTGCTGCACTACACTGACCAAAAGGTGGTCTGACACGGTGTTAGGAGGGATCCCATGACTTTTCTCGCCTCGGTGTATCTTACCCCATTTACTTTCATAATTTCAAAAAGAGTATTCCACTCACCATTGTCAAAAGGTTTCTCAAAGTCTACAAATGCTATAAATGTGTGTTTGCCTTTTCTTAACATATCTTTAAAGAGAAGTCTTGTTTGATGAGATTTCGGAATTGCAGCCGGGTCATCTTGACTTCTTGCCGAAATATCATGGCGAGAAGTGAATATGATCCGGCTGCAATCCTAAAACCTCATCGAACATTCAGTACGCTGGGAAATCTTCAAGAATTACAAGACTTGTCTTGCTGTTTTTCTCCGGAATCAAAACTGACTTGCCCCGAGGTCAACAATTTTACTTGAAATTGCACATTAAGTTGTTAATACTGTTGGTGTTAGTTATTTGAGAGCATTATTGTAATTTTGGTGCCGGGCGGAGTGGCCGAGCGGTTCTAGGCGCTACAGTCTGGAACCGTGCGACCACTACGGTCGCAGGTTCGAATCCTGCCTCTGGTATGGATGTGTGTGATGTCCTTAGGTTAGTTAGGTTTAAGTAGTTCTAAGTTCTAGGGGACTGATGACCACAGCAGTTAAGTCGCATAGTGCTCAGAGCCATTTGAACCATTTTTTGTAATTTTGGTGGTCCTAGACTTACCTGCGCATCTGCAGCAACACATTGTCAGTCCTACACTTGAGTTTCAGTGTAGGATTTGTTTTAATTTATAAATTAAAAAAAAGACAAGGCAACTATATTTGTAGGTTCTTGATGTCTGTATAATTGTCTTTGTCCTCCTTTTTATACCTGCACTTAATGTAACAAAGTTTGTTGAGATAACCACATTTAGAACAACATGCATGTCAAAGAAATTGGGCATTCTGGGGTAGTTTTAAGTTACCCAGCTCAGTAAATGTGAGGCCAGTCCAGCAATATATGTATGCAAGTGATATGTAGGACATTACTCAAGCACTTAGACCTGCATGAGTTGTTGGTGTTTGGTGCAGGTACTCCCTTCAGCATGAATACTAATAAATAGGGTACAAGTTCTTATTAATAATACTGAAATAAAAGGTAATGAGACCACTGGTAAGGGGCCAACTGGTTTGTCATAGAATCGGAATGAGGTAGCAATATCACTGGGGTGTCGTGCAGTTTTTGAAATTTGGATGCTTTTGCATGTAATCAGATGTGGGTGCATGTGCACGCGTGTTGGGGGGGGGGGGGGGGGCGGGGGCATGTCAGCACACAACTGCAGTGCCCAACATTGTATGATGGAACATGGTGCATAGTATGCAGTTAATGAACTCTTGGAATGCTGTAATATATTAAAAATGGTCACTGACACTTAAACACGTAGAACATGAAACAAAACCTGTGTTCATGTGTAAAACATCTGCATCTTATGGTGTCAGACTACTGCTTTGTGCTAGAATTTTGGTGATCGTAGACCTAACTGACTGTCTACAACAACACATTGCCAGTCCTACACTTGGGTTTTAGTGTAGGATTTGTTTTAATTTATAAATTTAAAAAAAAAAAACATGGCAACTATGCTTGTGCATTGTAAATTCTTCCAATTTTGTGGTTTCATCCTGTGCAGCTCATGTTGTGCGCAAGGTGAGGTTATCATTCAGCTGCCATGGCCAGCATGCTCTCATTACTTGATTCCTATTCATGATGTATGGAATGTTTGAATGGCTTATTGCAGATGGTCTAGCACTTTCTATGATGGATCCGGACATGGAAATTATTGTTCTTGATGATGACATGTGATATGTTCCTCTAGGCTCATTGACAGACTCAATGAATTCATGTCGTGTGGGTTGTGAAGCAGAGTTGACTGCTGGCTATGAGTACATACTATGTTAGGAAATAATAATTATAACTATGCCATGCATTTGTGAGGTAGTAAAAAATTCTATTCTAATATCTTCCCTCTTTTTCATCTATGCTTCCTCTGTGTTTATATTTTCTTACACCTCATTCCAGCATTCACCCTCTCCTGTTTATCATTTTGCTTCCTTACTTCATCTCATTCTTAACTCCTTTTGAATTTGAAATCCTTAGTGTTAAAGATTTGTATTTGGTATCTGGTACCCCACCCCCTTTCGTGCATCCAATATTTGACCCTTGATTGCACTCTCTCCCCTTTTACTTCAGAGAAAATGTTTGTTCAAAAAGCATTGTATGTTATTGTAGATGACTTTATATCTTACAGGTCATGTTGAGGGAGATGCCAGTTATTTCATTTTTATCAAACTAGATCTTGATCAGCTTTAGGTTATGAACGATCGTGGTGGGGCAGAGATGGTTAATGTTGGAAGGAAAATAACCAATTCATAGTCAAAGCACTGACTGTTTACTACATAAACAAGATTCATATTGAGCTGGCATAGCAATTTCATTGTGTACTTCTATCTTTCACATATATACTTACATTATGAGGCTGTTAGAGTGTAATAGATGGCAGAGTTTCCCTGCTGTTGTTGTGTGATGTGTTAATGGTACACTTGTAGTGATGGTTTATTTCAGAGGGCAAGGCAGGAGAAGGGAAGCATTGGTGTGATGAGAAAAAGGCAAGCAGAAGGTGGCTGTACAGTATATAATCAATACTGATGTGTTCTGATGGTTATGTCAGACACTAATTGCAATGTTGTGTAGCCAGTTGTTTCACTAGTACCTTGCACATATCATTTTAAGTCAGTTATGGGAAGAACTGGAAAATTGCAGTGTGAAATTGTTTTATTTGATGGAGGCATGCTGCATCAAACTCAATGATCATATGAAATCTAGGTACTGTGTAAGCTGTTTCAAGGATATGTAATAACCAGTTTGTTACATTTAGGGCTCAGTGTATCAAAGAGAGACTTGGAACGTCTCTTTGAAAAATATGGTCGCCTCAAGGAAGTCTGGTTGGCCAAAGCTCCACCTTGCTTTGGTTTTGTAGTTTACCATGAGAAAGATGATGCCGAAGATGCTGTCAAAGCTACAAATGGAATGTAAGTTAAAATGTTAATAATTATAATAGGACTTGAGATATTTAGAGACTTTTTCTTCCATTATATATCATTATTTTGTATTAGCCTTTGAATTTTAATTGTGCAATTGCCAGAACACTTCATGGCAGTCGTATTAGAGTCACCTTCGCTCGGCCAAGGACTCGTGGGAAAGGTCGCAGGGGATTTGATCCCAATATGCGCTGCTATCAGTGTGGTGATAAGGGACATTTCTCCAGGGATTGCCCCGACACTCCATATGGATATAAACGACCACCATCCAGGTGCAGTAATAATTGTTTATGATGTTTACACTTTTAAAATTCTTTCCTTTTCTGTAAATGGTAGCCTCTTAAAGTTAATGTACTGCAAAAAATGAAATAACCTTACAGTTACATCTATTTGAATTAGAGATTTAAGTTGAGTTGGTAATGTCACCCAGTAAATGAATTTCAGTACGCCAACTTTGTGGTACCTTGATTAAAATTTTTATCTGTGATGGGTTTAAACTTCATGGCTGCATACATTGTTTGGTTGTCGCTTCATCTTCTAAGATGCATTACACCTCTGAAGGCATAAGTGACGTGGAAGTTATTTGATTTCACTAACTCGAAACAGCAAACATTTTTGCATCTGTAAGAGTATTATTCTGTTTAAGCAATTTCAACAATGCTGGCGGGTGGTACTTATGCTTAGAGTATGCACAAGGGGAAATGCTGCTATTTGTTTGATTTTTCTTGTTTTAATGGAAAATGTGACACACACTAGACATTATTTGATAGATTAGAGAAATTTACAGACGGTAATCAAACCATTTTAAATAATGGTAGGACTGTGAGTTTCATTGCTGTGCAGGGGACCTTCTCAGTCTTGTTTGCAAGTAAATTTCACTTGTCATTTATACTCTATGTTTCAAATCAGTTTTCATTTTTCAGCTATTTAGTTTCAGCATACAAGATAGCAGCAGTTTACTTGTGTCAGTGTGACTCAGTTTTCTTTAATTTGTTTAGATTCTTATGACATATGTCTTCTGAAAATTTGGAAGTTTCCTTATCAACATTTTGTGAAAGTTAACAGAATGGTTGTCATTTTGTACATTTTCTTCCTTCTCTTTTTTCACACAAGCTCTGCACAGGATATTTATACAGTACTCAGAGTAATTCATACAGAAAAGTTGCATGCTATTTAAACTCATGTTTACGGGGTTCCCAGTGCCAGGAATGAGATACCTGACTGAAGCTTATGGGTCGTAGTATCTCATGCAAATAACAGTACCAGTGCAAGCAAATGTTACAGTTTTAATGGGAGAAAAATCGCATGCAAGTTGAATGCATATTCTATGCTGTGAATGTAGCTCAGGCATTTCGTAATTCCGTAATTCCAAGAGTTCGACATTTGTATGGAGACTGAGCTGTGTGGAGCCATTTGAGCATGAAATCTGGCCGTATACCACATAATTTTAAGAAATGAGAGTGTTATAGATATTTCCTCTTCAAAACAGTGACTGCAGGCTGTATAACTGTGTTTTTCACAAATTTGGCAGTATTGTATAGGTATGTGAGTTTATGTATCCGTAATTCCATAGCCCTTTCAGTGGAGGAGTTTTTAATTACTGTGTAGCTCAGAGGGAGGAAACAGGTGTATGCCTTAAGAATGCAGGAGGGAGGTGTTGCAGGTGCACAGGCTAGGCATGTAATGCCTGGGTACAGGAGCTGGTGAGATGCAGTTTAAAATGAAGATGACATGGAAGTTTGAATTGGGAGGGGGTGGAAGGACAGAGAAAGGGTAAACTTCTGGACAGAGGATGTGGGGAGAGTGTGTTAACCGAGATTGAGACCAGGAGGATTATGGGAGTGAAGGATGGGCTGCAAAGGTAACTGCCATGTACATAGTTCAGAAAAGCTGGTGCTGGAAGAGATGTTCAAGGTGGCACAGTTTGTGAACCAGCCATGTTGTGCTCAGCAGTATTGGTGGTCAACTTCATTCTGTTCTTGGCCACAATTTGGTGGTGGCCATTCATTCTGATGGTTCTGGTGGACAGCTTGTTGGCCATGCCCACATAAAATGCCATGCAGTGATTGCAGCAGAACTGGTATGTGTCATTGCTGCTTTCACAGCTGCCCCTGTCTCTGAAGAGGTAGCATAAGACCACAACAGGACTGGAGTAGGGTGTGGTGAGTGAATGAATGGGAAACCTGGGTCTTCCACAGGTATATGACCTGTGGCAAGGTGTTAGGAGTGGGAGTGGCAAAATGATGGACCGTTAATGATGTGTACGTTGGGCTGGTAATGGAATAACGCTTCAGGAAGGTTTGGAAGGATTTTTGTTAGGTTGTTCGTCATTTCTGGGTATGATTACAGATAAACAAAACCTTGCTCAATTCCAAGGTGCTATTGGATGACCAAGGAAGTGCTGCTTTGCAGCTGATAAATGGGTATGCTGGGTGGAGTAGATGTGTCTGAACGTATGACATAGGAAATCTGTTTGCAGACTAGTGCCAGTCAGTGAAGGCCTTTGTGAGATCATCAGCATACTGGGCAAGGGAATTTTCAGTTTTTTCATTTTTCTAGTTTCAGCATTCTGTTGGCAGGAAAAAATTAGGCGGCGAAGTTCATACCTTACAGGTTAATTTTCAAGTCTGGCCTACTGAGGCTACGGAAAACGGTACATAGTTGTCAGTGGTCAGTGAATGCAAAAGTGGAATTAACAACAGATAGTTCAAATGTAACAGAAATTATTTGAATACAGAGATACTCTTAACGGTTTGGACAACTTAAAGTGTTGAAGTGTGTTTGCAAACTTCTACTTCTTTTATGACACGACTTACTTGAGATGTTCGGCCAAACTTTCCTGCTGGCTGGCCTGCTGCTGCAAACTCTCTTTCACTTCTTCTCTGAAGTATGCTGCTAGGTACAGGAATTTCTTAAGACTCTTTCTGCTTATAAAAATAAGTAGACATACCAAATTTCATTTGCTTCAATTAACACTGTATATTTTAACTTCAAACATTTTACAAATTCCACACTTAACATAAATAAATACTGTTTCATAAGCCTCTTGTGTCTCCAAGCATTAAAAACAAAATAAGTTACATAAGAGAGAAAGTTGGCTTAAAAACCATGTCCATTCTCAATATGAGATCAGAAAACACATCTTCCCTTCACCAAGGCTAAGACAAAAATTTTTACTGGTTCTTTTTCACTGTTCCTGTTTACTATAACAATGGGCAAAACACAATTAGAACTGAGTAGCATAAACACTCCACAAGAAAATTGCAGGGGACTAGAAATTAGCTACAATAATACCCATTTACGAGACAGAAGTAACTGCAAAAACTACTGAGATATCTTTCTGCTAAACATGGGATTTAAGACATATTGAAATACTGTAATGCAGAGACTCACAGTAAATTGTTGAAAATAGTGTGCTAGAAGAGCAAGTGGGCCTGGTGCAGTTCGACCGCCGTGTCTACATTCTGCTCACGACTCATTTCCAACCTGCACACACAAACGTGACATTCAGTAGATAGGATTCCACTTTCTCGCACTCATATCTAAAATATCGTGTGTTTGAGACAGTAGGAGGCCAAGTAGTTGTAGAATTTACACAGAAATTCACGAATCACTACATTACCTGCACTGACAGCACCTGATCTTAAAAATAAACACCAAAGTGACAGCATATACTTTATAAATGTTTTCAGAATCAATGCCACAATCGACATGCGGTTCTTACCAAGTCAAAACCAAACTGGAGATCAGCATATCCAAAGCAACAGGAAATTTTTGATGCTGCTTATGTCACACCCACATACAAATGCACGTCCACAGCTAATGGGTGTGTTGCTTCTTAAATGTGGATGTGTCTAAGCACCTTCATTACACCTGACATCAGTACAGTGAATGACAACAAATGTACAAGTATTACACAAATACAAATATTACTGTCACATTTACCTGTAACATATTTGAACATAAGACAAGCATTTCATGTTCATGTTTGCATCTATGGCCAATGGGCACATAAAATTAAAATAGGGGCCATCAGAGCACCTTTATTAACCAGTGACATTTAATATAAAGTACAATGAAACAAATGAAAATCACATTTGTTGCTCCATTACAAATGTTGCATCATATGTGCAGATGGTTGTCTTCCAAAAGTCTATGTACATCAATTAAAAACAATACATAGGGTTTGTTTAGTCAAGAAGATTTGTAAAAAAACAGTTACGTAATCCTACTAAAACAGTGTCTCACCACACAGAATCCATCATGCCCGACCACATAGAAATTGCCTTTTCCTGTATTCAAAGTGCGTGTACATTCATGTGAGTCTCATTATCGTTAATCACAGAGGACAAATAATTAAATACTGATACTCAAAGCTTTTTACATAATTCTGAACAATTTTGTGTTACCGGTCATGCATGCTGCATGAACATTTCCATATAGTGCCTCTTTGATTACACCACCAGTCAGATACAAACATCATGACCTGACGTAATTTGCTCACTTGACATGCTAATTCAATTACAGATGCTCTCCTAAGAAACATTGTTTCAAATTAATCACACACCCCAGGTTGACTTGGGGCTTGTAGTGACTTCTGTTTTTGTGATTACTTGGTCTCCTTAATACAGAGTACATGGGCAATATCACTTAATGTGAGATCTCCTCACCTACTCATGTGTTTAGTTATGCATGGACATTTCATTGAATGGCCGTGTAATGTCACCAGCGTCTTAATCATGCGTTCTGGGATGCCAATGCCGTTTCCCTATAATTGCTAGATAGTAATGCAAAGATATTAACAGGCTCTAAGGTGTGTGCAGCAGGAGCTCTAGGAGTAAATGGTTTATAAATAGTGTGTCCAGATGTTGTGCAAAAGTACTCATGCACGGAGGACGGACACAATGGCCTGATTTTTTAAATTTTATTTCTTGACTTTTTAAATTTTATTTCTTTATTTCATGTTTAGTTGAGGGTATGTAGGTTTTTGAATGCAAGCAACACCTATGGCTTTTCAATTTTTAATTACTTCATTAGGTACCCAGAATAGCATAAGATGATCTCACAGCAAATAAATAGTACATACTGCTCACTGTGTAACATACAACACAGTGTTTCATACAAGAGCACTTTGTAGTGGGTATTATGTCATTGAAATGTAATCCATAATTGGATATGCATGTCAAGCCAACAAATATGTTAGATCATTGTGGTTGAATTTGAAACAGTGGTTCACTGGAGAGCACTTATGTGCATTTGTAATTGGATTAGCATGTGTAGTTAGTAAATTATGTCAAGTCGTGATGTTTGTATCTGACTGGTGGCGTATTCATAGGAGCGCTATAGGGAAAAGATTGTTCATGTTGCATGCATGAGCAGTAATGTAAAATTGTTTAGAATTAAGTAAAATGCTTGAGTATCTGTATTTTAGTATTCACCCATTGTGATTTACGGCAACAGGACTCGCACAAACGGATACACACAATACAGGAAAAGGCGATTTCAGTGTGGTTGTGCACGACGAGGTATCATAAACGATTCTGTGCCATGAGACACTGTTTTAGTAGGACTGTGTATCTGCTTCTTACAAAACTTGTTGGCTAAACAAATGATATATATTGTTTTTTTAAATGTTTCATGTACATAGATTATTTATGTATGTAGAATTTTGGAAGACAACCATCTATATGTATGATGCATAATGTGTGATGGAGCAACCAATGTGATTTTTACTTGTTTAATTGTACATTATATTAAATGCCACTGGTTAATAAAGATACAGTGATAGCCCCTATTTTAATTTTGTGCGCCCATTGGCCATTAATGCAACAAGAACATGAAATGCTTGTCTTACGTCCAAATATGTTATAGGTGAATGCGACACTAGAATTTGTAGTTGTGTAATACTTGTACTTTTGTTGTTGTCATTCACTGCGTTGATGGCAGGTTCAATGAAGATGCTTAGACACATCCACATATAAGATGCATCACACCCATTAGCTGTGGACTTGCATTTGTATGTGAGGTGTGACATTAGCAGCATCAAAAGTTTCCTGGTGCTGTTGGCTATGTTGATCTCCAGTTTGGTTTTGACATGGTAAGAGGCACATGTGGATTGTGGCATTGATTCTGCAAACATTCATAAAGCATATGCTGTCACTTTGGTGCTGCAGTGCAGGCATCTTTGTAGTCAAGATTTGAAACTAGTTGCCTAATATAAATACTGCAACTGTTGACAGAATCGTTAATAAACACTCAAAGGAACTTTCATCTCTGCAGGTACACCATCCTTGAGTGGTCAGACTGTGTGGCAAGGATTTTTCTTTTTATTGTAGACTGGATGACAGCTGTCGGAACACAAGTACTGTTGGTGGTTAGTTTGTTCAATATGGACACAGGTGTGGCTGGAGCCGTCAGAGAGGTGGAAATCCTTGTCCAGGAAGGTGGCACATTGGGTTGAGAGGGACCAAGTGAAATGGATGGGAGAGGTGTTGAGGTTGTGGAGGAGTGAGGATAGAGTATCTTGGCCCTGAGACCAGGTCATGAAGATATCATCAAAGAACCTGAACCAGCAAGAGTTTTGGAATTCTGGGTGGCTAGAAAGGTTTTCTCCAGCTGCCTCACAAACAAGTTGGCGTAGGAGAGTTCCATGCTGGTGCCCATGGCTATGCTGTGGATTTGTTTATATACCTTCCCCTTAAGGGCAAATGTAGGGCAAAATGCATTCTTATACTGATAAATATATACATCTCAAAAATATTACAGCTAAAAGAGTAAAGCTTGAGACTATTATGTACATAATAATGGCTGATATTCCGTACCATTTTTTAAATGCGTATCGACATACATTTTATAAGTATTTGAATTTTTTGTTACCTTTGTTTCTATGAAGTACCTTTTCCTTGAAACAAATCAAGCAATAAAATTGGAATTTCACAGTTTACATATGCAAAAGAGACTAATAAAATGTGTAAGAGATTTGTGTTTAAGGTCATAGTTGCTTTGAAATTAATTTCTTTCAGTTTTGCATTACTGTGTGGCTATTTTTCTGCTCTATTTTTCTCAACTTCTCAAGGAGAACTTTTCTCAGAGAAAAGATAACAGAAAAGTGCTGCACAGGATTATTCAGTAAGTAATTCTTTAGAACTACGCCAAATTTCAGGATGTTAGCTTTCATAGTTCCTGAGAAAAGGTACATTATAGCTCAAAAAAGTCAATTTATGACTGTTTGAATTTAAAGATTTTATTTCAATTTTTGACAGTATTGCTATATCGCTAGTGACTAAAGCTGCCCATATCCATAATCTTCCTAGAGTAATCTCTTCCCCTGCCTGCTTTGCCTAGCCAACTTTTCCAATTTATCTGCTGCTGCCTGAGCATTTTCCAGTTGTACTCCATCGATGCTTCTGAGTATCTTCAGTGTGAATGCATCTGGATGGAAACCTAGTCTCTGCAAGCATTTAATCCTTTAGTGGCTTACAAAGTGTTTAATGGATTGGTAGAGACCTGGCCAGTGATATCATCATCTGCTTGTATGTATAGTTTTCACGAAACCAAGTAGATCAGATGTCACTGTTGTATACAGTGTAAGGTCCTTTCACCCATGGTTATCACATGTACATGAAACAGATGAGCAAGCATTTCTAAGTCAATTAACCTAAATCACTGGAAAGCTTGTCTGTGGCACTGTGCACAGCATCATCAATTTCTTCACTAATTTTTCTTCTCCAATGAACTCCGTGAATTTGTCGAAAATTCTTCTTCGCACTTAGGAGCAGTATGTGTAACACTGTTATTTAAATTTCCTGTACCTTTTACACGCGAAATTCGACATTTACTCACTTTTTCAAATATGTGTCCACAGTTATGACCCATTTCGAGCAAAACAGGTTGGCATGTGCAAAACTAAAAACTGAAATAAGATTGTAGCATGTACTATTCCAAAAAACCATGTTGTGAAGAAAGGAAAAAGCAAAGATAATCTTTCTCACAGCCTTCTAGACTTGTCTGCAGTTCGTTTAGATTGTGTGAACGAAAAATTAATGCACAAAAAATTTCTAGTTTAGAGGTGTAGATCACAGCATTGAAAGAGGGGGCATGGCAGGCACAGATACCCAAACTAATCTTTTTAAAACATATTTCTAGCCATAATTTGATTATGAAACTTAGATTCTTTAAGAATAACATCACAATCTAATAAATTGCGCAATTAAAAAATTTAATTCTTTCACATTGTTGCTCTATATTTATCCTTACGAAGAAGTAGTTGGATGTGAGGATGTAGTTGATAAGGCGTATGAGGAATGAAATAGTGGGTTTGGAGTGGAAAGGATGTTGGGAGACATAGCGTTCAGCAAGGCCATGGGCGTGAGGAATGTTAGTATATAGGGAACAGGCGTCAACAGTGAGGAGTAGGGACTTGGGTAGTATGCAGTAGTGGGAAAGGTCAAGAATTGGTGAAGGAAGTGGTTTGTATCTTTGATGAGAGAGGCTAGGCTTCGGGCAACGGGTTGGAGATGCTGGTCAGTGAGAGCACAATAACCATCTACAACGGGGCATCCATGATTTGTTTGGGTTTGTGGCCATTGGGAAGCATGTAGAAAGCGGCCATTTTGGGGGTGGGATGGGCAAGAATTGGTGAAGGAAGTGGTTTGTATCTTTGATGAGAGAGGCTAGGCTTCAGGCAACGGGTTGGAGATGTTGGTCAGTGAGAGCACAATAACCATCTACAATGGGGAATCCATAATTTGTTTGGGTTTGTGGACATTGGGAAGCATATAGAAAGCGGCCATTTTGGGGGTGGGGTGGGATGAGGGGGGAGAGGGACTCAGGGGAGAGGTTCTGGGATGGGCCTAAGGATTTCAGTAAGAATAGGAGGTTATGTTGGACTTCTGGGATGAGGTCACTGTGGCACACCTTGTAGAACTTGTAAAATGATTTTTGCAAAAGCTAGCAGAGTTCTCTCTCTCCCTTTCTTTCTGTGAGTGCCAGTGCTTCTGATGTTTGCTGAATGGTCTCCTTTACTCCTAAATTATTTACATTCTGAAATTTTGCTACTAATATTATGGATTTTAGTAATCATATGAACAGTGATATGAGACTCTGAAATGTCATAGTTTCAGATGGTGTTCAAATATGTTGTGGATCACTATCTCATGTGTCTTGTGATATGGTGAGTTATTAGGTTGAGCACATGTTTAGAAACTTCTTATTGGAGAAATAGCAGATTTGATGTGGCACAGCACTATATGTCTTGAGTGATCTCATGTTCTAAGGCTACACAAAACAGCCATATCTGTCACAGGAAAGTTCTGGAGACTGATGTCATACAATTCTTGCAGTGTATTCTAAGGAAATCCTCAATTTGCTAGTGAACTGTTACCACCAGACGACATAGCTTGGGAGGTAGTGTTACTGGAACTGAATCTGTGCTTCTTTAAATAACTGTTCGACATGTAAGTTAAATATGGCTTCAGTGAATATTGATTTTATTCTTGAACTGCAGTTGATCATATGTTCAGTCATATGTGACACTAACCACATATTATATTATTGACTTGCTCAAACTTTCCATAAACATAGACAGTTGCCCTTATTTGTGTTAACCTTTGCTTCAGTTGCAAACTAGCAGTAGGCCTTCGTTTTGTATCAAGTTATGTGCTGTTTCATGGAGAGTTATATGCTTCAGGTGAGCCTAGATGTGGTTCAGATTTCACAAGCGCGTAGAAGTAGTGAGAAATAAATTCATAGGACCACAGAGTAAGAGATCAGAATTGGTCGGTATGTTAAACCATTTCATCGATTACAAAGTGACATACAAATAATATTTCTGTAGATCCATCATACAGATATGGATGCTGGACTGTGGCTGATCATTAACTCGTAGAAAAAGTGTATCACCAGCTGTACTCCTTCCTAAAAATTTAAATATTGTAAGCAACCAGTTGTAGTGCTAATTAAGCATTAAAACTACTTGCTTAAATAATTTGTGTGTGCACGTTACTACATTAAGGGAACTATACCTACAGAATTTATGAAACCTATAAAGATTAACATGTGTTCAAATTGCGGAGCCTGTCCTATACTCCAAAAATTGTGCTAAATATTGACGAATTAATAACAAAGATTCATCAACATTTAGGTTGATCATTTTTGGTGTAGGAAAAAATGTGGAGAAGTAAACAGAAAAACTTATATAGCTTTTGTTGGCATGGAAAAGGCATTTGACACAGGACCTGGAGAGTTCAGAAAGTTGAAAACTGTAATAGCCTGGAAGATAAGACTGATCTTCAGTTTGTGTGGAATCTAAAAGTCAGTAATAGACATAAATTTAATGAAACATCACCTTAAAAGTTAAAAAGTAATTTTAAATGAATACTGATCAATGAAATTGTTCTGTAAGCCGTTGTATAGCTAAACTTTCAGGAAACTTTCCTCACACACCTCTTTATTTCCATGTTAGAGCTCATTTTCTACTTATCTTCAACATCCCATTAACCATGGGAAACACACAGAAACAGAACATACCAGCATTAAATTAAACACTTTTTTAACGTGAAATGTTTAAAATACTCTCTTCGTCGCAGGTTCGAATCCTGCCTCGGGCATGGATGTGTTTGATGTCCTTAGGTTAGTTAGGTTTAAGTAGTTCTAAGTTCGAGGGGACTTATGACCACAGATGTTGCGTCCCATAGTGCTCAGAGCCATTTTACTCTCTTCGTTACATTTGGTTAGAATGTACAATACGTTATAATTCCTAGGTTCACCACCATTGTTTCTTGCTTAATTGAAAAAAGATAATGGTGACACGTGAATAACTTCATTGCTTTTATTGACTTGTGGAGGTCCTGTGAACCTAAACACTTTAGACTTCTGTTTGTTGGAGGGGGGGGGGGGGGCATTTGAGAGCTCTTGTGTATGAAACCCCAGTATAAGATGTATACAGAATGTACATACCCATGTCGTGGAGGGCTGTGGAGCACTATTTAATTCCCCAAGGACACTTCAGTACATCAGGCATTCAATGCAATGATGGGTTGATGCATGTATCCTTGCAAACAGATGGCATACTGAACATTTCACTTGGGGAAGCTTTTCATACTGTGCTCACATATTCATATCCTTTATGTTTCCCATGGTTAATGTGGTTGTGAAGAGAAGTAGAAAACGATCTCCAACATGAAAATAGTGTTTCTGGGCCCGTGTCCAATAACATATTTTCTTCTTCTATATGTGAGGAATGTTTCTTGAAAGTTTGGCTATACCTTTGTGTTATACTCTGTATATTAATTACTTTGACTTACCTGCTAGCCATCCATAAGTTAAATATAAAAATAATAATGCAGAAATGAAACTGAATAGGCAAGTGAGATGAAATACAATTAAAGTGAGTAAATGAATTCTGTACTAGATTAGTAGAATTATTGGTATCAGGCATCTGATGTATATAAAACAAGAACCACAGTGGCCAAGCAAATATCCAGAAATAAAGTAATTTATTTAACACATATTTTAAGCAATGGAAACATTGACAGGAAGTCAGAATCCTGGATTGAAAGCAAAACCATTGATCATACACCAAAAGAATGAAACATAAAAAGGATATTAATAAAACACAGAAAAGGGAAGTTAAGAGGACATTCTGAAAAATTATGCCTCTGAATTTTTAATATGAACTCAATTTAAAAAAAAAAAATAAAGTAAATGTTATTAACACTCTGTATCTCTATTCTTCATATCAACCTATTTATGTCTCAACATAGTCGCCCTGGTGATGAACACATTTCTTCAAATGAGAGACCAGTTTGTTGATACCATCGCTGCAGAATGTTTGTTGATAGAGCCACAACCTCACCTCTGCTTGCACTGCTTCGTCATTGTCAAAGTGAAGTCCTCGAAGGTGTTCTTAAAGTTTTGGAAACAGATGAAAATTGGGTGGGGACGAAGTAGAGACTTCATGGAGACTGACAAATGACAATGAATCAAGGCATCAGATGTTTGCAGATGTCACAGTGCTCATGTGTAGTCTGCCATTGTCATGGGGAAGGAGATGGTGTTCCACATGTGGCCCAACTCTTCAAATTCAAAATTAGATTACAGTATGCTGTTTCTCAGTCACCAACATAGTTATGTTAAACATCACCATGTTACACACTACAATTCGCAGCTGTCTAGTGACAGAAAGAATAAAGGTCTAGAATGTTAATTACAGTTGTTTTATTTTAAAAACTTCAAGAGTTTTGGCATAAAAAATTCAGACACACTTCCCAGCACACCCTTGTAAGTTAACTAGGCACTTGTTTATCATAGCACTTTCATAAAGGAACTCTTGGAAGAAGGAAAAAAATTGAAGAAAAGAAAATCAAGAAACAGGCTTGAAACAATTATACTGCAAATTGTGGAATGAGCTGAAGCTCTACAACCAAACCGTGGAGGTAGATAGAGCGGAAGTTGGCTGCATGAACAAGGTGTTGTCTTTAGTAAATGATAAAACTCCTCTTATGAAGCTTGTTTAGATACCAGCTTAGTCAGTTAGTGTCAGATTTTCCGTAGTACCTTAAATGAATTTCGTTCTGTAACATCAAAATCTTCCATTTGTCAAAGATGCTGCCTGAAATCATTCCATTTAGTATTGAGAATTATTTGTATGTTGCAGTGCACTATGATCAATTAGATTTGTTTTAACCTTGCTAAAGGAATGACTGTGAGTTCATTTTCTGACTTCTAAAGGAGTTGTGTGCAAGCATATTGATTTCTATTGTGGCATTCCAGAATTCAGTATGGAACCTACTAATCTGAAATGTCCATTTGATAATTCATGAAATAGGGAAAACTGGAAAACGAATTGGGATGTGAACACTGTAGTAGGATCTTTATTAGCAGTTGAACTATTACTTTGCTCTTTGCCCCTTGGTAATAATATTTAGTGAGAATTAACAGGCGACTTGCATTCTAGTAACTCGTAAGTAAAGTATTAGGTTGGTGCTTATGTTCGTAGGATTTTTGTTTTGTATTTTGGTATTCCATTTGCTGTAGGTTTATTTATTGCTTCATTTTTTATTTGTAGTTCACTGTTGCTATTTGTGTGTACATATTGTCACATTTTCATTTGGAGATGGTGAGTGAAGCTGTGGACGCCGTAAAAATAAGTGTCAATTGGAGAAATTGAACATTTCCAACATATCCTTTTGTTTCAAGTTTGATAGAGAGGTGACAGTGACAGAGGGAGCCAGAAACATTTGTGCTGGTATGGGAATAATGCCAGAGCATGACAAGAAAATGGTTTTCGCGTTTTAAAGAGAATCGTTTTGATATTAGTGACTCTCTGTGTTCAGGAAGACCTTCGGGGTATGATGAAGATCATTTAAAAGCATTAATTCACACTGATCCAAGTCAGTGTATTTGAGAACTGGTTAACGTGACGAACTGTGATCATTCCACCATCATGCGACATTTGCAGGCAGTGGGAAAAGTTCAAAAATCGGGTGTATAGGTACTGCCATGTACACAAAAATTTGTGGGTGGCCTTCTGTGCGCATCTCTTCTTGCTCATCATCAGCTGGCTCATGAAACACACTGACTGTTCCTATCCTGCATCACTACTGGTGACAAGAAACTACATCTTAATGCACAGGTATGTACAGGGACAGCATCCTTGATTAGTAATCAAAGCATCCTCAGTCCCAGGTTCGAACCCTGCCACCACGTATATTTTGAATAAAAATCGTCAGCAATGGCAGCTGAATAGCTCTAGCGTTACAAGTTACTCTCATTCAGTTAATGGACTTGTCATAGAGGGTGAAGGTGTAGTTAGAGGTTCAGGGCCACTCTTGTCATTGAGATGGGAAACTGCCCCTAAAGGCAGAAGAATCAGTAATGATCAATGGCATGAGGATGCAGAAAACAATGGAAACCACTGCATTAAAGACACACTATGTCTGTCCACAGGAAATGTGGTCTGAATTGAGAAAGTGTCATGATGATCTCTCCATTGGAAAAAGATTCTGAACTACTACCCATTTCAGATCCCTGGGAGGGGACTGCAGAGGAGGAGGTGATCTGTGAAATAGTTTGAATGATCAACAAAACGTAACATTCTACGAGTAGGGGCATGGAATGTCAGAAGTTTGAACATGGTAGGGGAACTAGAAAATTTGAAGAGGGATATGCCAAGGCTCAATCTAGACATAGTGGAGGTCAGTGAACCGAAATGGAAGGAAGACAAGGATTTCTGGTCAAAAGAGTATAGGATAATCTCAATAGCTGCAGAAAATGGTATAACAATTACAAAGGAAGGCAGAGAGCAAGTTACTGTGAACAGTTCAGTGATATAGTTGTTCTCCTCAGAATCGGCAGCAGACCAACACTAACAACAGTAGTTCAGGTATACATGCCAACATTACAGGCATAGGATGAAGAGCTAGAGAAAGTATATGAGGATATTGAACAGGTAATTCAGTACATAAAGAAAGATGAAAATCTGATAGTCATGTGGGATTAGAATGCTGTTGAAGGGGGGAGAGCAGAAGAAAATGTTACGGGGGAATATGGACTTGATAATAGAATATGGTGCATTTACCTGGGAATTTTCATTGTTTTAGTTTTCAGTTAAATTTTTGTAGTTTTGACTGGTAAGAACTGATACAATAACAAAGAATTTTACTTTAGCCCACTACTGCAGAATAATACCACAGCAGTAAAACAAACGAGGAGAAAAAACCAAAATGTCTCAAAGATTCGTCATTTACCATAACAAAACATAGTGCACGCACAGGTGTCTGCCAACAGCAAAATATACCAAAAGCTGCAGGACATAGACTAAGCAATACTTAATAACAAGACACTGCTTCTGATGGCTGTGATATCACAACAGTTTACATTAAGTTTGTTTGGGCAGTTAACAGCAGGCTCAGGCGCATGTGCAGTTTATGTCATGTATGGGCAGTACCTTCTCCTGCTTCTGGTCACTTGAAGTGCAGCTGTTAACCATATCAGCAGTAGCAACAGCCAGATGCTACATGGAAAAGCTGCCAGATTCGTGCATGAGCAGAGCAGTTTGAGTTGTAATGGGGAGGGTTTAGTGATTTTGCTGTTTCCACTTCGTTTACAGCTCTCGTGTCAAATGGAAACAAAATGGATTTCTGTGGTCGGGAGCCATCAAGTGAATTAAAATACATTCCCATAATTATGGAACGCTAAAATATGTTAATAGTATAAATTTTCTGATTTTATTGTATTTCCAGGCTTTTGGCAGTCGGGCATTAGTTGCCCTGCAGAACAATGAAGTTATTTCTCTCTCTTTGCTAAAGAAGTTTGGCTTTTATAAATCTTTTCCACAGAAGTAGTCAATTTATTTGATACAATATTGGTGAGTGTCAACTGTTATTTCAATTGCACATTTTTATCTTCTGTTACACATGGTATTATGCCATAATAAAGAACCAAAATGAGATAATACAGTACTGGTACTCCAAGAAAATTTGCATCCAGAAAACCACACTGAAAATCTTAATATCAGGTTGGGGCCCACTTCTTTGTGAATCTGGACATGTGAATGTTCACTTTAAGGTGAATTATGCATTTCAATGTGGTTTACAAAATTCTGATGCTCTTGGAGTAATCTCAAACATCCTGGTTCATTTATGACGTAATGTGAGATCACTTCATGCTATAACATACGAACATATGGGCTTCCTACGTCATTGTAGCTATGCACACACTGTGAAGAGGAGTTTGTGGCACAACTTGACAAGAAGAAGAGACCAGTTGGTAGGACATGTTCTGAGGCATCAAGGGATCACAAACTTAGCATTGGAGGGCAGTGTGGAGGGTAAAAATCATAGAGGGAGACCAAGAGATGAATACACTAAGCAGATTCAGAAGGATGTAGGTTGCAGTAAGTACTGGGAGATGAAGGAGCTTGCAGAGGATAGAGTAGCATGGAGAGCTGCATCAAACCAGTCTCAGGACTGAAGACCACAACAACAGCAACAATGCTCTTAATGTCTGCTATCATTGGCTGGCAAGAGAATGTGACATGAGCTACGATTGGTTTACAAAAGCTCATCACAACCTTGATTTCAATGCTTCGCAAACTAACATGCTGTGCTTGGTGGAATTCAAATTTCATAATACTAAAGTATGCAGTGTATCATAATACAAAAATATGCAGTGTACATGCTGCTGTGCGTCAAAGATCTTTGCAAAACGCGTTTTTTCTGGGGTTTGTTTTTCTAAAGTGCCGGGATGTTTTATGCTGACGTATAAAACCTTAACTATTCAAAGGATTGATAAGTTTTACGGTTCCGAGGGAAAATATAGTATCACTCAACAAGTGTAGTTTCAACCGGAGAAAAAATGTGTTTTTAACCGGGAGATCTGGGAAAAAACCGGGGAATTTTTTTTCCTTGTCCACGTATACACCCTGTAGAAACAAGAGAAGAGAAAGACTAATTGAGTTCTACAGTAAATTTCAGCTAGTAATAGCAAATTCTCTATTCAAGAATCACGAGGGGTGTTGGTATAATTGGAAACGACCAGGAGACACAGGAAAATTTCTGTTAGATTACATCATGGTCATGCAGAGATTGCTAAATCAGATATTTGATTGTAAGGCGTACCCAGGAGCAGATACAGACTCAGATCACAATTTATTAATGATGAAGAGCAGACAGAAGGTTGGGACAAGTCAGGAACAGTCAGTGTACAATGAAATAAGATATGGACGTACTAAGAAATGACGAGATATGCTTGAAGTTCTCTGAGGCTTTAGACAATGCAATAATGAATAGAAGTTTCAATGAATAGCTCAGTTGGTTGTACAGTTGGAGAGGAACGAACACCTTTAAAGAGGGTAAACACAGAAGTTGGAAACAAAACTGTTGATACAAGTGAGGCAACTGCGAAGAAACCATGGATAATAGGTGAAATATTTCAGCTGAACAAAAGGAGGTGGTACAAAAGTGTTAAGGAAAATTCAGGAATACAGAAATTCAAGTCAGTCAGGAATGAAATAAATAGGAAGTGCAAGGAAGCTAAGGTGAAATGGCTTCATGAAAAATGTGAAGGCACTGAAAAAAAAATTGTTGGAAGGACGGATTCAGCATATAGAAAAAAACAATCAGTCCGTGTCAGTGAATTTATGATAAAGCAAAGCCATTAAGGAAAGTAAACATGAAGCAGCACCAGTCGCTCAAGTCATCATTCATTGACAAGAATTTCGAACTAACTCCAATCATTACCAAGTTATAAAAAGCTTCTACATCTGTAGAAGTATAGGCATCAGAATTTTCAAGCCCATATGCATTCAGTGTAACTTTTGCTGCTTCATGTTTTTTTGATATATGTGTACATTTTCTGTAATATGATGTCAGATCTTATAGTCGCGGAAATTGTTGTAGCAAAATAAATGCATATGTTCAAGAAGCAGGGAGTGTAGATAGTAATAGCATACACTCCAGTAGTCTTATAAATGGAGCACTGCTATATGCTACACATTTGTGTGTGTGTGTCACGGAAGGAAGTGCCTGCTTAGAACAAGTAGAGTAGTAGGATGTACACTATATCAGTCTTAGATGCTCATGACACTTCACTAGCAGTATCCGCAGAACTACCTTCCTTGGTGATACCTATATTTTCCACAGTTGTGTCTGTTCATTCGGTGTCTGCTGTAACATTCAGAGATGATAATGCCAACCCTTCGTCCAAATTTGTGCCAGTTGATTTTATTTTATTTTAAGTTTCCTCATCAGGGCCAGCAGGCTGGGTGACACTCAGCGTCTATATACTAGCAGCAAAGGCATTCACTATTATTTTTTCAAGTTAGAAAGCAAGACGCTTGACTTAAGATTATGGATCTTATTCTGTGCAATAATTTAGACCAGTTCTGTACGATGTAGAGCTCAGGTAGTGGACAGCAGTATGAAGAGAACAATTTTCTTGCAAAATTTCGTTGGTGGAATAAAAAGGAGGAGATTGGTGCCCTGAATTAATGTAAAAGTTTGGCATTCCTGGCCTCTATGTATTTTTAATTATTTTTTTTCCATTTCTAGTTGCATGTTGAAATTTGATTTGTTCCATATCTAAAGACTTTAGTGAATCTGAATCATTTCATGTTTCTTATTTGCTTGTGCGTATGGAAGTTGTGTTTCTGTGCTCATTTATTTATTTATTTATTTATTTATTTATTTACTTACTCGTCAAGTTCAGTAGCACCAAATTGAGAAGCAAATCTCCAAGGTCATGGAACGTGTCAGTACATGCAATACAACAGAAACGTAATAACAGATAAAAATAAATGTTCATGAACCTTAAAAAATTCAGTCCATAAGTTTAAGTAAACGCTATCAGCAATACAATAAAAATCAGCTTAAGTTTTCAAGGAACTCCTTGACAGAATAGAAGGAGTGACCCATGAGGAAACTCTTCAGTTTTGATTTGAAAGCGCGTGGATTACTGCAAAGATTTTTGAATTTGAGTGGCAGCTCATTGAAAATGGATGCAGCAGTACACTGCACACCTTTTTGCACAAGAGTTAAGGAAGTCCAATCCAAATGCATGTTTGATTTCTGCCGAGTATTAACCGAGTGAAATTTGCTTGTTCTTGGGAATAAACTAATATTGGTAACAAGAAATGACAATAAGGAATATACATATTGAGTGGCCAATGTCAAAATACCCAGACTCGTGAACAGAGGTCGACAAGAGGTTCATGAACTAACACAACTTATTGCCCGAACTGTCCGTTTCTGAGCCAAAAATATCCTTTTAGAATGGGAAGAGTTACCCGAAAATATAATACCATACGACAATAGCAAATGAAAATAAATAAAGTAGACTAATTTTCGTGTCGAACGATCACTCATTTCTGATACCGTTCGAATAACAAAAATGGCAGTATTAAGTCTTTGAACAAGATCTTGAACGTGGGCTTTCCACGACAGCTTACTATCTATCTGAACACCTAGAAATTTGAACTGTTTAGTTTCACTAATCACATGCCCATTCTGTGAAATTAAAATGTCAGGTTATGTTGAATTGTATGTTATAAACTGTAAAAACTGAGTCTTACTGTGATTTAGCATTAGTTTATTTTCTACAAGCCATGAACTGAGGTCATGTACTGCACTATTTGAAACCGAGCCAGTGTTGCACACAACGTCTTGTACTACCAAGCTAGTGTCATCAGCAAACAGAAATATTTTACAGTAACCCATAATACTAGAGGGAATATCATTTATATAAATAAGGAACAGGAGTGGCCCCAACACTGATCCCTGGGGCACCCCCTGCTTGACAGTACCCCACTCAGACCCCACATCACAGCCATTATCAACATTGTGAATAATGACCCTTTGCTGCCTGTTGCTACAGTAAGAGGTGAACTAATTGTGAGCTACTCCCCGTATTCCGTAATGGTCCAACTTCTGGAGCAATATTTTTGTGATCAAAACAATCAAATGCCTTAGTTAAATAAAAAAATATGCAAAGTGTTCGAAACCTTTTGTTTAACCCATCCAGTACCTCACAGAGAAAAGAGAATGTAGCATTTTCAGTTGTTAAATGACTTCCAAAGCGGAACTGTACATTTGATAGCAAATCATGTGATATAAAATGATCAATTATCCTTATATACACAGCCTTTTCAATAACTTTTGCAAACGCTGATGGCATAGAAATAGGTCTAAAATTATCTACATTACCCATTTCTCCCTTTTTATAAAGCGGCCTTACTACTGAGTACTTTAATCTCTCAGGAAACTGACCATTCCTAAAGGAAAAATTACAAATATGGCTAAATACAGGGCTAACATGTGCAGCACAGTACTTTAATATTCTGCTAGACACTCCATCATAACCATGAGAGACCTTAGTCTTCAGTGATTTAATTATTGACTCAATCTCCCTTTTGCCTGTATCACAAAGGAGTATTTCAGACATCAATTCTTGGAAAGGCAATTGCCAAGAAAGTTATATGATTTCCTGCAGAAACTAAATTGTTATTTAATTCACCAGCAGTGCTCAGAAAATGATTGTTAAATACTGTACATATATCTGATTTATCAGTAACAGAAATATTTTTACTGCAAACTGACTTTATATCGTCGATCTGTGCTGCTGACCAGACACTTCCTTCACAACAGACCATATGGTTTTAATTTTATCCCGTGAATTAGCTATTCTATTTGCGTACCACAAACTCTTTGCCTTCCTGATAACATTTTTAAGCACCTTACAATACTGTTTGTAATGGGCTACTGTAGCTTGATTGTGACTACTTCTAACATTTTGATATAATTCCCGCTTTTATCTACATGATATCCTTATCCCACAAGTCAGTCACCCAGGCTGCCCATTACTGCCAGTACCCCGTTTAGAATGTTCTAATGGAAAGCAACTCTCAAAGAGCATGAGAAATGTGTTAAGGAAAGCACTGTATTTATCATTGATGTTATCGGCACTGTAAACATCCTGCCACTCTTGTTCCTTGACAAGGGTTAAAAAACTCTTTATTGCTGTTGGATTAACTTTCCTATGTAGTTTGTAATTAAATATGACCTTGGTTTGAGTACAAAAGCCTTTTAGGGTTAAAATTTGTGCATCATGGTCTGAAAGGCCATTCATGCTTTTACTAACAGGATGTCCACCTAGTAATGAAGAATGAATAAAAATATTGTCTATGGCTGTGCTACTGTTCCCCTGCACCCTAGTTGGAGAAAACAGTTTGTCAGATCATATGAATTTAGCAGATATACCAACATCCTTTTTCTTGCACCATCATATACAAAATTTATATTGAAGTCACCACATATAACTAGTTTCAGGTACTTCCTACAAAGTGAATCAAGAACCCTCTCCAGCTTGAGCAGAAATGCTCTGAAGTTTGAGTTAGGGGACCTATGAACAACAACAATTAGAAGTTTTACTAAATTAAATTAGAAGTTTACTAAATTAGAAGTTTTACTAAATTCAACTACCGCTGCACAACATTCAAATATCTGCTCAATGCAGTGTCGTGATACACCTACGGACTCAAATGGAATACTGTTTTTTACATACAGAGCCACTCCCCCACCCCGCAAGGAACTCCTTGAGAAACAGCCAGCTAATCTGTAGCCTGGGAAAGGAAGCCTCTGAATTGTCAAATTATTTAAGTGGTGCTCTGATATACCGATAATTTCATAGTCAACACTATAAGCAGTTCACTAACTTTATCTCTAATACCTCTTATATTTTGATGAAATATGCTAATTCCTTCTCTACTTGGAAACATTACATCCTCAGAAGGTGAGCCCTTAGTTAGAGGGACTTCCTTTAGCAGGTATACCTATCAGCTGTCTTCAATCTAAAAAAGGTGCACCTCTAACACCAACTGCTACAGGAATTTTTCCACGAGTGACACCACCGCCACCACCACCACCACCACCACCACCACCACCCACTACACTGTCACGTATAAGCTTAGCCAGCATCCCCTTCCCATACCTATTGAGGTGCAGGCCATGCCTAGTGAAACCCGATCTACTGATAGACCCAACTGGCACCACTGAGATGTGACCCATGCCCTCTGCCATCAGCGCTTTCTCCAGCCCCACGTTAACTCGCCTAACAGCCGCATTAAGGTGAGGTCGATCATGACGCTGAAACAGTTGCACGAAATGCACATTAGTACCACCAGTTTGAGTAGCTATCTTTACCAGGTCACCACCTACATCATGTTCCCCATCCGTATCGAGACTGTTCCCTGCTCCACCATCACTATCACTACCTGATCCTCCTTCATAAAATTCCTACATAACTCGCCTATGCTGTCAGTCACCTGAGCCAACCATGCACTAGGCTTCACAATGCTGGTGACCTGGTACTCGCTCCCCAACACTTCCTGTAACTGCTGGCCCACACCTCTTCCATGGGAACTACCTAGCAGCAGAACGTTCTTCTTTCTGCTAGACTTTGCGACTAACCTAGCCCTCCTAATTGCTGAGGTCTGCTGCATGTTCCCTACATCTACAGATACATGAGGCTCCTCTCTACTCAACTCTTTACAGTTGGTCATATCTATTGCATGTACGCAAAGTAAAACGGTCTGAATACCTCCTCTTCCTAGCTGTCTCCTTGCCAACTGCTAGTTCCCATTCCCTACCACCCTTCACCCTCATCAACCTATCTAGTTCCTCCTTTGCGCATTGTAACTGCAGCTGAAGGGCACAGATCTTACGCTCCTGCTCCTCTATCAACTTATTTCTACTACAGATTCTGCATTCCCAGGAGAGGATCTCACTAAAATGACCACTGGCTTCCCCACTGCATTCTCCCCAATGAAAAGAACTTTGAACAAATCCCACACCGTAACCCACTACTCACAAACTTATGACAGAGCCCAAACTTCTCACTCATGGTAAAATTTTACAATTACTGAAAAAACTATACATCTACGTTACCAAAGTTCAGTTACACCAGTAAAACTATATAAGAACTAACAATAATGGTCTCGAAATTCTCTGCCTATTAAGAAAGCAACTACTCGTATTAATACTACTACACCACAACTAATACCAATACCAACAAATTTTCACAAAATTATTAGCTAAAACCAAAAAATTCAAACGAACACTGGAACACTAAGTGAAGTTAAAACACTAAATGAAAATGTTACTGAAATACTTCACTAGAAACAATAATAAACGTCAGTTGAAAACTAAAGCATGAAATTTACTAAACGTCTTCGACACACAGAAAGCTCTAAAGAAACGCAGAGAGCGAACGATTACAGAAGTTTAAAAAGTCGTTATTTTGCCACAAACGGCACACACACTGCTGAAAACTGTTAAATGTAATATCTGTATTACAGAGCACAAATAAGTTTGTCAGTACTTAGCTTTATAACTGCTACAGCTGCAGTGCATGCCGCAAAATGTAAACACACTACTGAGGCGCAAGGCTTAGACGAATGACGCAAGCATTCTCACGAATAATAGACCACTCCAGTCAATAACACAGAAAGGAGGACTAATAAGTTACTTTTACGGCAAATATTAACACAAATAAAACTTTAAAATAAGTAAATGAAGTCTAAAATTTTATAAAATAGTAATGAGCAATTTCAACAGCAGTGCAGCACATGTGACGTCACACCAAAGATATGCGGATTTGTATCACACAGATGACCTAAGTATGCTTAATTGTGTTGGCAGTATTCTCAATTTCTTCATATCATGAAGTGTATTTTACTGTTATGGTGGCAGAACATCCATTTCGTGTGATTCACTGTGGGAAAGATCATTGAATAGGTCATTCTATGGTTTTCTGAGTAGTTGAATTTCTTCTTGAAAAATTCTATTTAAAGCTCATCAGACATGACTGGCCACATGATAGCCCATGGGCACCAGGGGGCTGTGATACCCCATATTCAAGAGTACTAGATCCAGGAGAATCTGTTTTGCTAAACTGGTGACGTCAGTGCAGAGACAGTTACATCAAATAGTTGGAGCCATGGCTAGTACTAGCCCGTAAGTCAGTCTAGCATTTTTACAGGCTAGCAACACTAAATTCAGTGGAAATTGAAGTACTAAAAACATTTGTACAGTTAATATTGAAAAAAGGAAGACATAATTTGCCACAATGAGATTAAATGCATTTGGTTAAGTTAATGAAGCAGGGGATGTGCTCAGTCTTGCACAATAATATACCACTTGCTCCGGCTATTGCTGTTATCAGCTTATCCTCTGTGTGCGTTTGGGGTAAGGGGGTTTCAAATCTCTGAGGGCATCCTGAATTAAGTTTGCCTTGACTTAATCACTTGAGGTAAAAGGTAGGATAGGTTGTTTGACTTTCTCCAATGAATACCTTTGCTCATTGCTGCTCAGTGGAACGTTATTCTGTAACTTTTTATTTTTCCATTCCTTATAAATTGTTTCAGTGAATGTAGGTTGCAGTAGTTATTCGGAGATGAAGAGGTTTGCTCAGAATAGAATAACATGGAGAGCTGCATCAAACCAGTCTTTGGACTGAAGAGCACAACACAACATACTTTTGTCTTGTTATTAACATGAGTGGCAGAGGGTCAAAACAGTGTGTTCCTACTTTAATAATAGATGGATTGGACAAAATTTTGGCTAGAGTGCACTTGATGTGAGGAATTTTATTTCATCAAGGCATATATACAAGATTAACATACCAGTTTCTTGAGTTGTTAGTTCGACATATTTACAGACCAGTATCATTTTGCCAAAGCAGTTATTGAATAATAATAGATGGATCCATTCACAGGCGGCATGTAAATGTATTGTCGTACACAAACATGATTAATGGCAACAAATACATTTTTTATTATATTTCTTGAATATACATTACAACTGGGTTTAAGGTTATACTATGGCAGTAGCTATGTAATTACTTTCTCTTGATTATATGTGCATAATGATGTATACAGATCATGAACATTCAAATGACTTACATAAGAGTCTACAGGACACAGCAAGCAGATCTATTATTTTGTGCCCTGGAATGAAATTTGAAGTTGACCATGTAATTCTTATGCAACTGATTATTCCTTCCTGTCCATTTCAGTGACCACGCTGTTGAAGTTTTAAACCCCAGCAAATATATATTAAATAAAATTAAACCAAACCGTAGCTACATTTACTACAAGTTATAGGTAATATTTTGCTGAAACCATAAAATAGAATCATCTTTGGTATTACTAAACTACTTCAGCTGTATTTAATCCTTTATATTTAGATTATTAGCCGTTTCATGGCACTAAGAGCCACGTCGTCAGGTAAACATTTGCATAACAATAAATTAAGAAGAAATAACAACCCAGAAACATTCACTGAAATAATAATAATTCTAAAATTATTTTAAATTTTTAAAAAGATCTTTTCAAAGATTCTCATAGGAATGTTAAAATATTTATACTCAAGTAACTAAAACATTTGAGTTAAAAAGCTCAGAATTTGGTACCCAACATTTGTCCGTCAAAATAAAACCCCACAAAAGGCAGTACATCATTGAATACAAACAGGTGGATGCATGAATTCCAATCCATTGTGGTGTATAGGACCTAAACATATTATACCACAGCAATAACACTGGTAAGGTGAGTATATGAAAAATTATTAAAACCTAACGTGCAGCTAGCTTGAAAAATTGTGATGTGGTTGCAGCAAAATGGGTGTATTCTAAATAACATGGACAAATGCATCAAGTAAATAGCTTATAGACAGAAAAATAGAACATGAAAAACATGCTTACAACTTCTTGGAGCATGCGCAATCACAGAACAGGTACGCAAATGTACGTTGTCTTCTTACAGACGGCATCGAACTACACAACTAGCCTATGAATGGCATATACATGCACTGACGAGTGGGCACAACCAATTATGCAGTAGTCTTTTAAGGGAACACATGAATGATGAATGAGAACAAGGAATGTTGGGATGAAAAAAGGGACAGCCAGAGTTGCAACTAAATTGGGTGTATATTTAGTCAAGAATAGTCCAAAACTGGTCATCGGCTAAACAAACATCCATTTTAATTGCAGCTCTGGCTGTCTCTTTTTGCATCACAATCTAAAATGAATTTCTGCCGCACATTACCTAACACTCTGAAGTTATGCAAGGAATATTGGGATATTCAAATACAAAAACTGTTCTAAAAACAATATGTAGAATATAATAGTGACAGTTGGCATTTATTTTCATTAATAAGGTATCTACTTGGCACATTAGTCTAGGTTACTTAGACTACCCCCTCCGCTCCCACCTCCCGTCTTGCTGCAACCACTCCATAATTTTTCAAGCTAGCTGCACGTTAGGTCTTTCCACCTTGCCTACATATCACTGTGGTATAATTTTTCTAGGTCCCATCCACCATACTGGATTGGAATCCATGTATCCAACTGTTTTATTCAATGATGTACCACCTTTTGGTGGTATTTTATTTTGACAAACAACAAATGTTGCTACCAAGTTCAGAGCTTTTTAGCTCTGTTTGTTATGCACGTACGCCTATTTTAATATTCTTATGTGAATCTTTTTAAAAGTTCTCTAAAATATCTTAAAATAATTTTAGAAAAATTATCATTTCAGTGAATGTTTCAAGGTTGTGGCTCTTAGTGTCATGAAACAGGTAATGATGTGAAAATGAAGGATTAAATATGGCTGAAGCTGTTTATTAATACCCAAGATGATTACTTGTAGCTGTGGTTGCCCTATCTACAAGGTTGTCTACATACAATGGAAATAAGTCATACAAAAAGAAACATACACTTAAAATGAAACTTTAAGTATCAGAATCAGGTATTTATCAGAAATTACTGAATGAAGGTAAAAGTGTATCAGACAGCATTGGCACAAAGAAAGATTAATGCATAATGGTCGACAGAAAATATCTTAGGGTGTAAGAAGAGCAGGAGAAAGTTATTGCAGATGTTTTTAATTGTATAGAAATTACTGAAATAAAAATGGAAAGGGAGTGTTCTTTTTCTTAAATCATAAAATTAGAGTAATAAGAGAGCAGAGGATAAACTACTGGTAAAGTAGGAAGAGAGGAATTCATAAGATAGCTCTACAGGCTACTTCTAAAACAAACATTCTTGTGGGAAGAAAGTAAACGTCCATCAGATAGTAGGATATTGAATACATGTCTCTTTATGGATACCAGTTTGTATTCTCATAGGACTAAATTAGTGTATACTTACACAGAAGTGTTTTTTTATAGTTTTAGGAGTAAGATGCTTGATTATTTTGACTGCAGCATGGTTATCTGGCACTTTTTCCCAGAGAAAAAAATAGTTTGCTAACATTAGTTATGTTTTACTTCTTGACTTCATTATATCTTTTCGATGAAACGCTGAAGATTTACTGTTTGTTGCGTTCGAAGAATAAAGGGTTTATTATTAATAAATAATGCAAAACTGTATCTTTTAACATTTGGGACAAATTTGCACCTTGTAGTTTCCATGCTATTATACTGTTTTTATTTTCAGTACTTCTCTTTTCATATATTCATTGTCTTTTTTGTAATGTTAACACAGTAATGTCAAAGGTTCCTATACTGGTGCTCACATTTAAAGTATTGGTGCCAGAAGCATATTGAAGTAATTTTATATATTCTCATTGTTTTAGTTTTTCAGGTAGCACTGAATATTCAGAGATGGTGATACAAATATCAATTGACATAAAGAGAATTGAACACTTGTAATTTTTACTTACTGTAATACGTGTTCCCCCAGCTTTTCATAGCAAACTTACCAACTTGCTTCATTTACTTTAGGCTGTGTGTGTTGGTTATGGTAAAGAGATGATTACTTATCTTGACTTCTGATTGGAGTGAAGCTTCACGGCTGCTAGATGAAGACTGGAATCTGGTTTTGATTGCTTTTGATTCACTCCCTGATGCAAAGTTGATGCTGTGGTAATGTTTCTTGGTACACTGTTAAAATAATGGTAGGTATTTTCAGTTGGAAAAGTCACAGTTGAAAATATTTTAAATACAGTGACATTTATATTTGGAACATGAAACTCTAGTAGGTCAGTGCCATTACACAGAAGTATATTCTGGAGAGCGTATATTCCAGAATTTGATTTTTCCCTAGTTAGAAATCTTTTTAAAGTGTATTAAATAATTTTTGTAACTGTACTTAAATTTAAACTGCTGTGGCAATTACAGCAAGAAGAAGAAACAGGATTATTAATATTGGGAAGTAGTTACAGGGTTGTCATTACCAACATGATTTGTGGTTCATTTTCCAATCTATTTGTAGTTTCAGTAGTTTTCGGGGATAGGGAATTACTTTAGTGCAAATAATCTATACAGAAGTATATTTCATCACAAAAAAAGACAGCAAATGATGTATATATTGGTCACTATATTGACTGGCTGTGCTAATGTAGTTTTTGAATATTTTAGAACTTTTTAACATTAGAAAAATCCACAGAAGGCATATAACTAAAGAAAAAACCATAGTTTTTCTTCATATGTTGAAGGGACTGTGTGCATAAATTTTCCCTAATATAATGTTACATTCAGAATTTGTGTGTCATTAATATAATTCATTCAGTTTGTGGCTATGATTTCCTTCAGAATGATTTATATACCTGATTATTAACAGAACTTTTTCTTGTTGTCTCTTCTAAAATTGTATGGTGTTGCACCTGATATATGATAGGTAATGATGGAAAACATATTTTTGCTTCCTAAATTATTGGTTTGACTATTACAAATAAATTATTCATGCTGAATGGAAAAAGGAGCTGTAGGAGAGGTGTTTGGTTTCTTCCTGTGCTGTATATTCTGGAAGTAGATATGGTCATGATTAGGCCAGCAAAAATCGTGATTTAGTGTTGTACGTGGTGTGGTCATTGAAGTAGATATATAACACTACTGCTATTCATATGGCAAGTAGGTGTAAATAGCTACCACAGCTCATTTGTTGCTGTCTTTTTCCGTGTGTAGAAACATAACACCATACAATTTTAAAAGACTGTTTATAAGGTTTTTCATTATTCTCAGTAAAGTATTAGCCATACTTGTGTGCACTTAAAATTGTAAACAGTACAGTTTTAGTGACTTGCTGCATATCAACTTCTCTAATAACGGCCGAAGACATTGCTTCACAAGTGTAAGTACTAATGGAACTTTGTACTTGAGGAAACTCACAGTTCTCTTCATTACAGCAAGCATTAGTGAATCTGAGGAATGTCACTAATTCTATGTAAACGCTGGTGTTCTAAAAGTTTTTTATTATTTTATTTTATATGTTGTGTTTAGGTCACCACAGCCTAGGAGGAGACCACCACCATATCGATCATCGGGTGGTACACGATACAGTAGGAGGAGGCGGTATTGATTGCTGTTGCTGTTAAGAACCAAGGGACATTATTCTCTTGTTACCAAAGTAAATAATTTAGTTATTATATACAATAACATTAATAAAATAAAATTTCATCTTCACTGTAATGAGATACTGTGAATTACTTGGGTATTTAGGCACTGTAAGCGTTAATGCATTGTCAGTGCTTGGTTACTTAAGTATTTCATGGCGTAACTGGAGAAATTGGATACATTGTGTATTGGATGTGAACGATGCATATTTGAGTACATATGCAAATTGGTACAAAAAATACATTAGTTTGAATTGTTCATGTTCATGTTTCTGATGTCTGACTTATGTGATAATAAAACTGATGAATTTACTTTTAACACTGTATAGCTTAGAAACTTTTTGAGTTTTCGGTACTCTGCCCTTCCTTATCCCACATCTATACTAAGTGACAGTTTCATCTTCATATTGTACAACACTACTTTAGATTGAGAACATTGATCGGTTCATTAACAGTAACCACTAGCTGTCCAGATTGCTGGCTCATGGTATAAATTTTGTTTGTTTGCATGCTGGGAAGAGCCATCAACAAAGGTAGTGTAGTGGCTAAGAGACTGGACTCATACTTTGAAGAGACATGTTTTGAAGAGCCGTCCATACATTTACATAAGTGTAATTTTGGAGTTATTGAAAGTAATGGTACAAGGCAGTAACTTTGACATGTCATGCTGACTGCTGTATCGTCCAAGCTTTGGTTTTAATTTCTGCTTTTCTTTTGCAGCTACCTTTCCATTAAATTCCTTACGTTAATTACATGGAAATTTAGACTTTTTTTTTTTTTTTTTGTGAAGGTAATGAAGATCTTTGAATCTGCATAGGGATTTGTCAAAGATTTATGTGCTTGCTGCAGAAGCAATACCCTAATTTGTTTTGACTGTCATTGTTCTGCCATAAGTTGACTAGATGCAGTTCACAACAAATTTCTTTGTAATGTAATATGTTGTCACCAGATAGGACATAAAATGCGGGACTTCTCTGAGTTACTGGGTGCCATGTGCTTTTCCTGCTTAGTTCATTGTAAACAATGTGCAGCTTGCACACATGTGTACTATTAAATAACTTTTTGGGTGAGGTGGTTGATGGTCACAGTGAAAAATTGTTGCCTAGAGGAAACAAGCTGTCTAGAAATTGCAATCCTAAATAATACTTCTGAATCTATCCAGAAGCTGTTGTTTTAATGTCAGTATATTACAAGAAAAATTTGCTGAAGAACAGCTACCACAAAATAGCTATGGGACTTCCAATTGAAAAATCATGAAATGAAATGAATATTAGGCATTAAATGGAATGGCACCAATTTGGGGCACTTTTAAAACTATAATGTTTGAGGATAACATTGAATCTCAAATCGACTTTCAGGCATCGCTGTGGCAATAGAAAACAAAGTATCGTGAAGATGAAATGATAATTAAATGGACACCCTAGCTGCAAACAGATGTTGATGTACTTCATTGGGGACATGTTGAAAATGTGTGCCCCGACTGGGACTCGAACCTGGGATCTCCTGCTTACATGGCAGACGCTCTATCCATCTGAGCCACCGAGGGCACAGAGGATAGTGCGCCTGCAGGGACTTATCCCTTGCACGCTCCCCGTGAGACCTACATTCCCAACACGTCCACACCACTACATTCGTAGTGCGCCTAATAGATGTTTGCCCATCATACTCATTACCCGTGGCAGATTAATCAACCAAGTCCCGTACGAGTTCGGGCATAGCGTGTGCGTTCGCACACAAGAAGGTCAATGGCCGGGAAGCCATATTTTAACTATATGGGTGTCCATTTAATTATCATTTCATTTCTAGCAAAGCTGCATGGTCATCTACGGTAACTGTTCTTTCAGGAACAGATACTACCGTCATATATCGTGAAGATAATTAATCCTGCTGTAACCTTGAATTTGAAGACTGGTTTGCTGGAGTGCTCCTCACTAGCCTATTTTCTGCAAGCCTCTTCCACTCTACATAACTGTTGCAAACTTCTTCCATGTGAACATGTCTGTCGTACTGCATTCTTGGTCTTACTCTCCAATTTTTAACTCTTAACACTCCCTCGCTATCAAACTGACAAATCATTGATAATTCAACATGTGTCCTACCAAACAATCTCTTCTTTCAGTCAAGTTTTGCCATAACTTCCCCCCCCCCACCCCCCACGCCACCCCACCCCCACCCCCACCTTCTCAGTTTCATATAATACCTCCTCATTAGTGATTCGATCTATCCAGCTGATCTTCAGCACTTCCTGTAGCTCCAAATTTCAGAAACTTTTATTCTCTTCTTGTCTGAACTGTTTACAAGTCACATTTCACTCCCATTCAAGGCTACTCTTAAGACCAATACCTTTAAGAAAAGATTTGTTAACACTTAAATTTATATTTGTTCTTAACATTAACAAATTATTCTTCTTCAGAAATGCGTTTCTTGTTATTACCAGTCTGCATTTCATATCCTCTGTACGTCAACCATCTTCACTAATTTTGCGTCCCATATAACAAAATTCACATTCTACTTTTCACAGGCCAAGGGGGAATATTACCCACTAAATGTATTCCTTTACAACGTTTGAGGGAATATGTGCGTCCGTACACTCCTGTCATCTAGTGACAGTCCACTGCACCAGCTGTAATTTCTGCTTGTTGTAAAATATAGCCATCAGGACTGAGGGAAGTATGTATCCCACCAAACAATGGTGTTTTAATGGTTGTTGGGAAGTATGGTTACCACCAAAGTAGTTTCTGGAGGAGGCTTGGTAAGTATCACAAAATTAATCTGTCATTTGCAGTCCTTGGGAAGCGTACTTGCCACCAACTTGGAGCTTTTGGGTACATCTTACCACATCTGTCTATGCCTCACATCTTATGATAGTATATTGACCAGGTGTATGAAAACTGCTACAACAATTAGTTTCTGTTTGTCGTGGGATCACTACTGTTCGAAACACATTGCTTTGCTTCTGCAATATACATTGTGATCAGTATCAGCTCATGCCATTACTGCACGATAAAGTGTTGAGGATTGTTTTCACATTGTGGTAAGTAAACTTTAATATTGGTAATAATTATTTTTTAAATAAAGTAAAAGAAAACGTAAAATAAAAACAGGAAACACTGGTCATTATTTTTTTACATGTCGTGGCAACATGTAACAGCCCTCCAAAGGGTAATGTGAAATTCAGTTACCACCATAGTTTCAGTAACCCAAAGGTGTCGTGATGACATATGTACCACCATAGTGTTTGGTCCTAAATCACAAAAACAAAACTATCAAGAAATAAATATAGCCAGTTGACTGCAATTCTAATAGGATAGCAAAAAACTTATCTTTGCTTGGTTGCTACAAAAAATGTGCCTGCGGAAGGATAAATTCCCTTTCCAGATTTTTTCCTCATTTTCCTTTACCACAACTCAATGTACAGATTGATTGACATTGGGGTTAGGCTACAGCCCAGTCTCACTCCCTTATATAAAAAAAAAAAACAACTTTATGCTATAACAATAGCATTGCCTTTCTTCTGTCTATATTTTAAGATAGGTCATAGTATCAATATTGCCTTGCATGCTCATGCATTTTTCCGTAATGCAAAGTGATTGCACTGAGGGTCAACCTCTGCCAGGTTTCCACTTCTCCTTGCGTAAATAATTCCTCTCAGTTTTTTGGACCATGACTTACCAAACTGATGGTTCTGAACTATTGACATCTCCAGAATGAGATTTTCACTCTGCAGCGGAGTGTGCGCTGATATGAAATTTCCTGGCAGATTAAAACTGTGTGCCCGACCGAGACTTGAACTCGGGACCTTTGCCTTTCGCGAGCAGTTTCGCAGGAGAGCTTCTGAAAAGTTTGGAAGGTGGGAGACGAGATACTGGCAGAAGTAAAGCTGTGAGTACGGGGCGTGAGTCGTGCTTCGGTAGCTCAGTTGGTAGAGCACTTGCCCGCGAAAGGCAAAGGTCACGAGTTCAAGTCTCGGTCGGGCACACAGTTTTAATCTGCCAGGAAGTTTCATATCAGCGCACACTCCGCTGCAGAGTGAAAATCTCATTCTGGAAACATCCCCCAGGCTGTGGCTAAGCCATGTCTCAGCAATATCCTTTCTTTCCGGAGTGCTAGTCCTGCAAGTTTCGCAGGAGAGCTTCTGTAAAGTTTGGAAGGTGGGAGACGAGATACTGGCAGAAGTAAAGCTGTGAGTACCGGGCGTGAGTCGTGCTTCGGTAGCTCAGTTGGTAGAGCACTTGCCCGCGAAAGGCAAAGGTCCCGAGTTCAAGTCTCGGTCATGGAACAGGCTGTGAGGAGGGCAGAACAAAGGACAATCTGAGAAGGTGGGGTTTCACTATTGATTCAACCCCCTGTGCACCTTAAGAAGAAAAGACCAGCTTCCTCATGCACACTGTGAAAAGCACACACTGTGAAAAGCAACTTACATTCAGATGTGAATTGATTGCAAGTGACAACACTGTATATGTAGCCCGTTGCTGAGTGAATACAATTTGAAGGCATAGTTTCATGCACTAATATTAATTTCTGTATTGCTTTGTCATTGTGATGTCTATTTTAGCTTTTATTCTGATCTCTGACCCCTTGTACTCATTTGAAAACATATATGACCATTATTTTAATTATTCTCAACCTGTGAACCATCATTAATAATTTCATTGTGTGTTATTAGTTATTTAAAAAATGCTTCTTATGCAAGTAAGTATATAAATAACTTGTAGGAGCTAATTTGACAGTATGCAGCACCGGGGGGGAGGGGAGGATGTGGTATGTCTACCAAAACACAATGTTAACACAGTATGAAAAATTCAGATGATTTGGAGCCAAAAAATGATTATTATTTCAGAGAGGATCTATGTTGGATAGCGCTACTGAACTACTTGTACATTTCAAGCGCTTGGCACTCTGTGTCTTCCATATACTAGATAAATAATATTTTTAAGGACATCTTATCTGTGTACAAATGACTTTTTGACAGGCATTTTGGACTAGCTTATCACAAGGAAACACACTGGCACTATTCCCATCCAAGTTGGCATTTTGTGTATAGTGTTTAGCAACTGTCAGCCTTAAATTTGTCACAAGGAAAACCTGAAAAATGTAAACATGTAAATATATGTCATGTTCATACATATCGTTTCCAATCACACTCGGAGATATATTTCCAATTGGCAGTAGTATAATTAAATACATGCTATGCAACCAACATAAGAATTTGATCTAAATTCGTCACAAAAGTGTAGTTATGAATGACAGCTGTACTATGAGTGTAGATTAGAGATTATATTCTAAAAAATATTTTCAATTTATACTAAACATAAAAGGGGAGATGACTTTACAGAGAATGAACTGTAATTAATATCAGTTTCACTATACTGTGAAACATTACTGTACACATATATGATGTAAATTACAGCTCACACATGGCATTGTGCTCTTCAGTTATATCAAGTTTCTTGAAAGTCATATGTAATAGGTTTGAAGCAGGAAACAATTCATTGACATGTAAATACTTGGATGAATTGAAGGTGACCATTGTTGATTCAACTTGTAAATATTCTTATTCACTGTAAATGTCCTGGGGTGACTAAATTTTAACAACATTAAACATTTACTACTGACAATCACATTTGTATTACCATTAACAGACTAACACTAATGGTTTTGCCCTAACACCAGCCAGTATATAAAATGCTGACAATGCATTGTATTTTTGGTGTTATTACAATTATTATTTTATGAAAATTACAGTGAAAAATATAATACAAATAATTATTTTACATATTGCAAAGGGGGGGGGGGGGGGGGCGCAGTCTCTCATCTTCATCTCGTCTGCATGCATCTTACATAGACTTCACATCAGAAGTGTCTTTTGTCTTACAAATTGTATTCATATTGTGCAGTGTAAATAGCGTCAAATCAAACCAAGGGCTTAAAAGATAAAAGAAATACGGTGTATAGGTTGGATAATGTATGTATTCAGGAATGTCAAATAAAACTTTGTCAATCTGAGTAATACAGTAAGTGGTAACTTAAAATGTGATCACAAACTAAGCTATATACTTACATCTCTAAACATATGAATGAACATATAGTGCTAGCAGAATGTGCACATCAACTCAAGTAAGCAGTTCTCACCTACTTTTCCATTAGTACTGCTATATTTATTTACTTATATATAAAATAATTAAATAGAAATACAACTGTGGGTGACATATTTCTGAGCACTAACTGTGTGAGCAAACAAATTACGTTTTTCCACGAAGATATGCACATTATTGAAAGATGTTGTAAGTTTATATGAGAATTGAAACATTTAGTAAAACAGCACTTTAGCATGCTTAAACATTCTCATCTCAGTGCTGGAATAGGTCTGTAATTATTACAAAAATTGCAAAGCATCTTAATACACAGGCTGACATACTGAAATAAAATGGACAATTGTTTGTGCATTAGTAACAGAAAGAACAATGATCATTATTTTATTCACTTGTCAACATATCAGTGGTTACTGTTTTGTTTGTCAGCTTATGTTTCTACATTACTTAAGATGGTAAGACAGATTACATATTGTATGGGCTGGGATGGTATTCAACATAGATAACATGATTACTTCATTAATTACTCATCTAATCATCATTCATTATACCACATACTTATTATTAATATGTAAGTCTAAACTAGGCATTACTACTCATTATCATCACAAAGCCCACAGATTCAAAAATATCACGTAACATTTCATCTTGTCACTTATATTTTCAAATTGTCTTTACTTCACTGTAAATACATTCCTCATGACTCAATGATCTTAATCCACTACATTTCATAAACTACTCCTCATATTTCTCACAATACTTCAATAATACTCATAATCCCTTGTCATCTTTCATAATACAGCAGAATCTTGTTTGTTGTTATTCATGAAGAACCGTAACACATCATAACCATATCACCTCGTAACATATCCTCAGTATTTAATCTCTCACCTTGTTGAAACATCATGAAATTAGTGTTTCAGTATCCATCTCAAAACTTCATTGCAGATAAAACATTCTCATCATTAATAGTGCATAGTCAACCTTAGTTTGCCCTGATCATGATGAGAGTAATTTACATGGTCTCGCTATACACAAAACTTTTCTTCTTTCCTAATGGTTAACAAATATTTATCAGTTTCAATAGCATAATTAGTAAAAACTATTCTACTAACATTATTCCACACAGATTTCTATTTCCAACATAAAGCTTCACAACACATTTGCTGTACAAAATGAATGACCATTATACATTGACTTAACACTTCACAGACCTGGCCTGAGCATACCTCAGGCCACAACTTTGTGTTAAAGAGACTGTGCCCGAGTATAGGTAGGACTGTGACTTTCTCAAGGTGTGAGCCACCTGTCATTTGAAAACTGGACTTGTTTCGTGTAAGAGCGATGTACGGACATCTCGCTACCTGTCCCTCGATTGGTACTGCCTTCTGTTATCAATTTCTATAATTTTTTCGAAAGAAACATTAGCAAACTTTAACAGCTGCTGTCACGAATGGCTGGCCCAATACGATTGCATTGACATAATTTTGTGCATGTACTTGTTAGGTTTCACATTTTGCGTAACTGTATTACAAATACATCACATTTGTTGTGTGAGTAAGAAATTTTGGAAGCTCGAGAGGAAGTAATTACTCAGTTACCTCATACTTTTTTCTTAGGAGGATGATTATACTTTCTGTCACCGTTATTTTAAAATATGTAATGTATCAAAAAATTAAAGTAAATCTGAAAAATAAATCATGAGGATTGGTGCTTTTTTAGCATGTATTGCTCTTGAAGATACATCAATTACAAATGTGCCAGTAATGCTTTAAATAACAGCTTAAGTACAATAATCCAATGCATACATGCATGTCCAAAGGAACAGGCACTGCGGCGAGTACAGCAATTGTGAATAAGGACAACCATCAGCTGTAGAAGTGAATGACGACAATGAAAATTTGTACCGGAGGGTGACTCGAACCTGGATTTTCTACCTTACCATTTGTCTATCTGTGCGTGACCCACAGCCGGACCCAAACTTCCATATGTTGTCAACCATGCATCTACGACCTGTACTCTTTCATCCGTTTTGTATATTCCCATACATCATTTAATGTATTTCGTAATGGCTGTAGTCGCCGCAGTGTCTGTTCCTTTGGACATACATGCTTGCACTCCAATATCGTGTTTATCTGCATATACCGGGCGAGTGACTTTCAAGTACAACATCTGACCTGTACGGGAATATACATAATGGATGTACACGTACAGGTCGTAGATACATGGTTGACGACATATGGAAGTTTGGGTCTGACCTTGAATTGTGCACAAATAACCAAGTGGTAAGGCGACTGCTCACAACAATCAGGAAATCCGTGTTCGATTCCTGGTCCAGCTCAAATTTTCATTGTCATCGTTGTATTCTACAGTTGATAGTTGTCCTTATTTGCAATTGCAAATTCATTTAATGTAACAGCATAAGTGGTCGGTTTCCTAGGCCGATATTCTTCTAAGTGGTCAGACTCTGAAGTGTTAACAACGATAACTTGACCGAAGAAAAAAGAAGTCCGACCCACATCTTCCCATTTAATGATTTTTATCATGATTGTGGTTTCATATGACATAGCACAATACTTATTCCAATGTAACCCAAATAAGTTGCAACCATGCAAAATATCGAATCAGCATCAAAAGTTTCAGATTAGTTTTCATTTACTGCATTCACAACAAATATAATGTTTTCAATTTCTGCAAAAGGAAGGAAGGGGTGGGGGGGGAGCATGAGGTCATATTACACTGGTATGCAAACCTTAGGGATGAACGTAACTTTCACATGTACCAAGTAACATAGTTTAGTGAAACTTTAACCATACATAGAAAGAACTGCAACAGTATAGTAAAAAAAAAAAAGGTAACTGAATGAAACACTCAAGGAGAGAAACAGAAATGAGAATTTTATTCAAAGATAATAATTACACTGAAGTCATCACAATTATGATGTTCCCCTGACATTACCAAAGGTGAAATATAGACCATAATAGGGTGTGTCACCACCAGGGATAGCTATGTGTGCTATTCAGTGTGATCCAATGCAGGCCACAAGGTTGGTAAGGAGTCCTTATGGTAGAGCATTCCAGTGTAGTTGACACATTTGTAATTGACCAACTCATACAAATACCTGGGTGTAACATTTTGTAGGAATATGAAGTGGAATGACGACCGAGACTCAGTCGTGGATAAAACAGGTTGTAGACTTGGTTTATTGATAGAATACTGGGGAAATGCAATCATTCTACAATGTAGACTGCTTACAAAATCATTCTACAATGGAGACTGCTTACAAATCTATCTCACAACCTAGTGAATATGAAGAATTACAGGATCTTCTGGATGGAATGAATCATCTAATGAGTACAGAATATGGATTGAATATATAGGTTAAAGAAAGTCGAAAGTAATGAGAAGTAACTGAAATGACAACAGCGAGAAACTTAATATCGGAATAGGCAATCCCGAAGTAGATGAAGTTAAGGAATTCTGCTTCCTTGGAAGCAAAATTACCCATGACAGATGAAGCAAGGAAATAAAAAGCTGACTGGCAAAGGCAAAGAGGAAGTTCCTGGTCAGGAGAAGAATGCCGGTATCAAAAATTTGAGGAAAAAAATTCTGAGAATCATTGTACGATAGTGAATCATGGCTACTGGGAAAACTGGAACAGAAGATAATTGAAGTGCTTGCGGTGTGGTGCTACAGAAGAATGCTGAAAATCAGGTGGACTAATAAGGCGGTTCTCCGCAGAATCAGCGAAGAAAGGTACACATGGAAAATACTGCAAAGAAGGGACAGGATGATAGGAATGATTTTTAGGCTTCAGGGAATAACCTGGATGCTACTAGAGGGAACTGTAGAGGGTAAAAACTGTATGGAAAGACAATGGTTGGAATACATCCAACAAATAATTGAGGGTGTAGGGTGCAAGTGCTACTCTGAAATTAAGAGGTTAGCACAGGGAGAAATTCAGGGCAGACTGCACCAAAAGACCGGTGACTCAAAAAATAGTCTGCAATATTCCTTTCTCTGGAATATTTAGAATGAATGGTGTATACATATAAATATTAGTCCCACTAACAATTTCTTCTAAAATGTCATCTGTGAAGAAAAGGTGCAAACAGTAAATTGGATAATTTACATTTTTTGCTTCACGCGACTCCCAGGTAAATGCTTGATAATGTTATGTTGATCTCTTCTTGCTCTCCTGTTTTGAATTAGAGGCTGATGACTGCACTCCGTAACACCTTTTAAATCATACAAGTTAGATTTATCGGTAGTATCTCTTTCGTCTGAAGACTGCTCAGTCTCAGAGTTGTGATCAGTTTCGAAGACTGACTATATCACCACAATCTTCATTAGCAATGTTCATTGTGCAACCCCATTTCAACAGCTGCTCATCATCCACCAATCTTCTTTCAGTAATTAGTGTTGGTTGATAAAAAGGCTCATAATTGTTTGACAATTGGGATAAATCCATTTTCTAAATGAAGAAATAAACAAACAACTTTTAAAACATTATGATTTATATTTTATAATATTGCAAGGAAGAAAAGCTGTCTTAACTGCAATACATCATGTAAAAGAGCTGATGACAGAACTGATTTACAAGAATGCATGAACATGGACTGACATTGTGTCTGTTTAATTTCTTGCTTCAGGCATAATGACAGTTTTCAGTTATTATTGCCAGTGATTTGTTAAGGGAGGAGGGGAAGGTAGAAAAAGGCACTAACAGGAATCTTTAATTTGTAATTCCTTGTTGATGGAAAGTTAAACTGTTTACAACATTTGTTAATATATTTCTCCCACCAATTGAGCTGCAATAGCCAACAAAATTTTGATAATTTTTCCCAAACAGGTTCTTCACTTGCAGTAATTTCGAATAATGTCCACTCTTAATGTTTCTCAACAATTCCTCTGACAAATACTCACTTTCAAAACGGAAAGCATTTTCTCTCATCACCTGCATCATCTACTTCACTCAAAACATTGACTTCTACAGAATCAATACATGAATTAATTACATCGTTATCAGTTGTAACTACATCACGTACATCAAAGCTTTCAACATTAGATGCAGTATTTTTCTCAACTTCTAAATCAGTTTCCACCTGTGCTGTTAACTGTTTTGTGCTGATTCGGCAGTAACTTTTAATTTACAGATTTCCGATTTAATTTTGGCAAATTGAATGCTACTATTCTGAAGTTCACATTTTACTTCATTTATTGACTGAAAAATTTTGTAATTTGTTTCTGCTACCTGGTAATGGTGTTCATTGTTTGATTTGTCAATCTTGTTATTTTCCATTATTCAGTTACACATTTTGTCTTATGACTGCCTGGTATCTTTTCTACTCCCTCAACAAATATTCAATAATTAAATTTCCACCTCAAAATGAATGTCCAGAACTTGGATCAAAGTGTGAGTCGTTTTTCCCATTGTTTTCATATCTGCGTCACTTTCTAATTTCTGTATTCATCATTTTCATATTTCTTTAGTTACCATGATAAAAAAATAATGAAATTTCACATGCAATGTTTCTCCAAAAGATTCCTCTTCACTGAACACAGAATAACAATTAAAAAAAGCTTGTATATTTTTCTTTTTACTTCTTTCTAAGACAGAAAACAATACAGCCCACAACACTTGTGTCCAATTATCATAATGCTCTTATTCTTTTATTAATATTCAATGTTTGGTGCTCCAAATTGCACTTCAGTGGTTTAGTTGTTTTAATCTTTAACATTATCTGAATGTGCACATTGTGATCATTTGATTTGATACATTAGAATTTGGCAGATTAAGAGGCGTTTGTGCATTCAAAACATTAAAATAGAATAATGGAAAAATCAAACAATGGAAAATCCAGGATGGAATGTAACAATAGAATGAAAAGGATAGCTGCTGCTCACCATATAGCAGAGATGCTGAGTCACAGAAAGGCACAACAAAAATAATGTCAGAAAGTTAGCTTTTGGCCAACAAGGCCTTCGTCAAAAGTAGACCACACACACACACACACACACACACACACACACACACACACACACACACAGAGCCACAGTCTCTGACAGCTGGAGCCAGAGACTGCAGTCGTGTGCGAGAGTTGCGTTTGCATGAGTGTGTGCGTGTGTGTATGTTGTCTATTTTTGACAAGGGCATTGTTTGCCAAAAGCTAATTTTCCGACAGTCGTTTTGTTGTGCCTTTCTGCAACTCAGCATCTCCACGGTAATGGAAGAAGTGGAACATATTAAGAAGAATAGATAATGAAAAGACAGGCAATGAAAATGGTAATGATTGTTTGCTGAGGCACATAAAACTGCCTCAGTTGGTAAGAACACTTATTGCCTTTAGTAACAATGCAGGGATCAGAACAAGAACAAAATCATCATTAAGTTTTGGATGTATAACATAAAGTACACCTAATTGAAGAACACTTGCCCCAAGTTCCTGATTTTAGCTTACTCCTGGAAGGAATGGTTTATAAGACCGCCTTCAGTTATGACATTAATTTCTGTTCCTTGGAGAAATGCATGATACACACTGTGCTGTCTTACAGTCTGTTTATTCACTACCAGTTTCCATCATGGACCATCTTCACAGTGGAAAAATATGTATAGTGACAACTTCACATGACATACATGCAGCTTAACTAGCAAAGTATATGTCATTGCTGACTTGAAAATGTAAGAAAATTGATACTTAACACCAAAAATACAGGCTTAAACAAGCAAAAACTACATCCAAAACATGAAAGAGTAGTCAATTGCTCAGGCACATGAAGACCCAAATTACTACTGGGTCTTGTTGTGCCTGAGCAATGGTATTGTGCACTTACTGCTCTTACAGGCTTTCAACATAGTTTTTGCTTGTTTAAGCCTGTATTTTGGCGTTAAGTATAAATTTTCTCATATTTTCAAGTCAGCAATGGCGTATACTTTCCTGGTTAAATAGCACGTACATTTTTCCACTGCAAAAATAGTTCATGATTGAAACTGGTAGTGAATAAATATAGTACAGCAATTGCGTGTCATACATTTGTCCAAGTGTAGCAGGGTTGTTGACAGTGCCTGAAGAAAATTTTTGAATTTAGATTCCATTGACTGAAAACAAAGAAACCTAAGACACTGAAGTTCAGTGGTAATACAGTTGAATGTTCTGTTATGACCTGTCACAACAGAGAAATGCCAGTAAACCATCCTTTCTATACAGATCTTACACACACACACACACACACACACACACACACACACACACACACACACACACCAAAAACGTTTCCAAACTATATAGATCACCAGTAAGTGGAGGACCGAGCACACAATCTCTTAATGATGTGGTGCCTTCTGGTGATCCTATGTGGGACTTGAAATAAACATTTCTCACAATAAAAACAAATGGAAGTATTTTGTATGTGTATGTGCTAAGAGCTCCCACGGAAATTTATATTTCTCGATGTATAATCAATGAAAGTTGTGTTTGTGGATTAATTTAGTACAAGAAAATGGGGCAAAATATTATATTACATTGTTGTGGATAGTTCCAAACCTGATATTGATGAGAGTCAAAGGGATGAAGTATCAGCCTTGGAGGGAGAGGCGTGTAGGTGCTTACTAGATTATTAGTAAAACATTACTGAGCACAACATTCTGAATTCAATTCACTGACATTATATGTACAGCTATATTAATAACTACTGCAAATCATGGTTACTGTAGATAACATAGCACATGAACATAAAATTTTAAATTTGATACAAACTTCGAAGCTCATTTTTTTCAGTCTCATGATTGTTTCACTTACACATCTTTGCTTTTAACTGCTTCACTTATGATGTAAATTTATTTTAAATCTGAGATCAAAAATTGAATTGTACTCTCTGACTATATTGAGTTTTTTGCGAGTGGTAAGCAAAAGGTTTGGAGATGAAAACAATTTTTTGATGTATAAAAACAACTTCTTGTTGGGAATGTGTCCATTATTGTTGATGGAGCTGATAAATATCCTTGTTCACTGCAGATATCATGGAGTGACTTTTTTTGGAATGTTCTATGTTCATATGTGGTAGTAAATATTTCAGTAACCTTCTTATATCCAAAATCTCACAACACTGTTCGTTTATTTATAGAACTTCCACTTTCTGCATGCTGCTGACAGTCGCTCTCTCATAACCACTAACAACTAACTTGCTAACTGCTTTGGGCTAACAATGGTCCTTAAAGTCTTGACAGTGCATTGTATTTTCAGTGGTACTACCATTATTGCTTTATGTTAAAGATAAAAAAAGATTAATACAAATAATTTCATGTGTGACATTGAGGTTAACAGAAAACAAAAATTTGTTTTCAGTTGATTATTTCATGAATTGCAAAACCTTTCTGTGCTGTATATCATTAAGTAAAACTCATTAACAATTACTATTAAAATATGTAGATTTTCACCAAAAGTAAACTAGTATTTTAAATTCCCCACAATAATGGTAATTCAAACCCAAATCTTTAGCATTCCATACACAATGTTCTACTCAGTAAAGCACCGAACAATAATTAACAACATATAACAATGAAACTTACGACAGTTACACATTAAACACAGGCATGTGCAGGCATGGCAACCGCATTTCACTTCACTGCGCCATTCGACCAAATAATAAATGTTCTGAAACTTTTTTTAATGACCTCATACAATGATTAGTCTATGTAATGTCATGAACATAAATATGTGGTTTATGTGACAAAATTCAGTGAGTCATGATGCTTACAAGGGAACCTCCCCATCGCACCCCCCTCAGATTTAGTTATAAGTTGGCACAGGGATAGGCCATGAAAAACTGAACACAGATCAATCGAGAAAACAGGAAGAAGTTGTATGGAACTATGAAAAAAATATGCAAAATATACAAACTGAGTAGTCCATGTGCAAGATATGTCACATTAAGGTACCTGTTCACTGAGGAGCACCGTGGTTACCGTGAGCAGCTACGGAACGGAAGGTCCCTGGTTCAACCCTCCCTCGAGTGAAAAGTTTTAATTTTTTATTTTCAGACAATTATCAAAGTTCATGCACTCAGACATGATCAACTTTGCTCTCCAAAATTCCAGGACATGTTCAGATTTGCTTGGACACATGCAGGATTTGACGGTCTACACACGGAAAAACTTGAAAACGTTAAAAACGTTTGTTTTGACAGAGCACAGGGAAAACTGTGCGACTGTGAAACTGTTGCATTCATTTGTTGCCGTTTATGCGACAAACTCAATGTTTTCATCACTTTTTTGGGAGTGATTATCACATCCACAAGAAAACCTAAATCGGGCAAGGTAGAAGAATCTTTTTACCCATTCGCCAAGTGTGCAAGTTAGGTGGGTCGACAACATATTCCTGTAATGTGACGCACATGCCGTCACCAGTGTCGTATAGAATATTTCAGGCGTGTTTTCCTGTGGAGGAATCGGTTGACCTATGAATTTGCGATCAAATGTTTTCGGTTCCTATTGGAGAGGCACGTCCTTTCATCTACTAATCGCACGGTTTTGTGATGCGGTCGCAAAACAGACACTAAACTTATTACAGTGAACAGAGACGTCAATGAATGAACGGTCAGATCGTAACTTTGCGAAAATAAAGTAAGTAAAATTTTTGCTCGAGGGAGGACTCGAACCAAGGACCTCTCGTTTCGCAGTTGCTCACTCTAACCACGGGACCACGGCACTCTTCATGTTATATAGTCCTAGATGTTGGATATGTTACACTTGGACTACTCAGTTTGTATATTTTGTTTATTTTTTCATAGTTCCACACAACTTATTCTTGTTTTTTCGATTGATCTGTGTTCAGTTTTTCAAGGCCTATCCACTGTGTCAATTTATAACTAAATCTGAGGGGGGTGCGATGGGGAGGTTCCCTTGTTAGTAATCAGATTGTACAATAAATAGATAAATCTGAGTCTTCTAAGTAACTACCATACTGGGGCACATATTTGATGAAACTGGCCATTTATTTTGGAAGACTAAACTAAAAATCAGATTTAGAGAAGAAAATTCTACTGTATTTCAGATTTCACATAATGCTAAATAACAATTTCCTTATAGCCAGTATAGTGTTTAAAGTACAGTGATTACAATTGTGGGTATGTGGGAGAGACTGGAGGGAAACTTAGAATGAGCTGCAGAGAAAACATATTCTGAATGAAAATAATGAGACGTCTTTCAGTCTTCAGCTAAGGGAACAAAACAAAAGAGAAGCAGCAAATTTATTCAAATACTTAAACAATCAGGATCTACTAGCAAGGAATAGAGGAAGAGGATTTTGTGAAACATTCTGACATGAGACTAAAATTGCAGAGACAGTTTGTGATTACTATTTTATCACATTTACAGGTTATAATTGATTCTATAGATATAATACTTCATGTTTAAAATTTTCTTCATGATTTTATTTTTATATTCAGAACAGCAGTGCCGGTAACATTTGGTGCCAACATTAATTCAGTACCTACTAATTATAACTAACAACTAAACCACAGAAATGTACACTACTTAGGTTTTAATATGGCCGATCTGATATTTCATTGCATTATTTATAATTATTTCATCCATAAAGTACACCCCCTGCGGGCCTGGGGATTAGAATAGGCCAGAGGTATTCCTGCCTGTTGTAAGAGGCCACTAAAAGGAGTCTGACACCTTTCGGCTCTTATGTGATGGTCCCCTGTAAGGTTTGACCTCCTTTTTTCAAGATTTTCTCAAAGACTGATCCAACTGGGGAAGGGTGCCTTAATGGTGCATCGTGTCCTTCGCGCATTGAGATCTTCAGGCCACTTTCTCGTCGTGGCATTGCAGTCCCACTCGTCTTCCATCCCTTGAGCGAGGACACCTTTCTGGGTGCGATTTCCTCTACCCACTATGCAGTGTCGTTTCCTGTGCTGACAATGACCATGGAATTCTTTGCACCTCATATCCAGCACAGTAGCCAGTCCGTTGTCGTGGGGCCGCCATGCACCTTGTTGGTTGTAGGCCCCTGACTACAAAGGGATTGCTCCGCTGATGCCTGTGCCATTAACACCCCACGTGTGCCAAGCAGTAGATGCCCGTCACCGTGGGGCATCCGGATTCCTGGCAATGGACATCCTGCCAGCTGGCCTTTGCCATGGCTGGGTGGCACCCGTGGGGAGGGCCCCTGGTTGGAGTGGGTGGCAACTGGGTGGATGATGCGTAATGGAGCGTACCGTGTCATCACTTGCTGGTGATCAAACACCAGCAATCTCTAAGCATTCCAAGTCTCAGTAAAATGCAAGGAAGTATGATCCTAAATCATTCCCCACCCTGGCCACACCATGAGAGGAATGCCAGGCTAAGGATGGCAGCAAACCTTATTTGCCCCAGTACCTCGTATGTACAAGAGCTGATGGGGACTCCCTTGTCTTGATGAAGCCTCAATTTTTTGTAGAACATTTAGAGGACAAGTTTGGGGAGGTGGAGGGCCTGTCCAAAATGTGGTCAGGGTCAGTCTCGATAAAAACGGCATCCTCTGCCCAGTCATGGGCATTACTCGCTTGTGACAAGCTGGGGGATGTTTCCGTTACCATCACACCTCATGAGATCTTAAATATGGTCCAGGGTTTTATATTCTACAGGGGCCTTCTTTTGAAGTCTGACAACAAGCTGCATGCCAACTTAGAGCGATGAGGAGTTCATTTCGTCCAGCGCATCCATCGGGGTCCGAGGGATAATCAGGTTGCCACCGGTGTCTTCATCTTGGCCTTCGAGGGTCACACATTAACTGACAAGGTCAAGGTGATGGTCTACACCAGTGATGTCAAGCCATATATCCCTTCCCCATGTGGAGCTTTAAGTGCTGGAAATTCGGCCATATGTCATCCTGCTGTACTTCCAGCATCACATGTCGAGATTGTGGATGTCCATCCCATCCCAATACTCCATGTTCCCCGCCTCCAACATCTGTGTCAACTGCAGAGAGCACCAAACTGCCGGGTTTTACAGCGAGAAAGGAAAAATCATGGAATACAAGACCCTGGACCGACTGACCTACACTGAGGCCAAGAGGAAATTTGAGCGCCTACATCCTGTGGCTAAGACCACCTCTTATGCCGCCACTAAGAGAACAGTTGTACCCCCATCAGTTCCTTGAGTTCAAGTCGGCTCTCAGAGCTGGAAGACTGCACCTGTCCCCTTGATGTGGGGGGCACTTCCCTCCCTGTTGACCCGCACCACCTAACTCAGGAGCACTGTCTCCCCAACCATAAGGGACACCAATCCCCACTTCTCAGCTGGAGAAGCATAAGTTGTAGGGTTTCACGATCATCCTCAGTCCCAGAAATTGAATCAGTGAAGCCCTCCCAGCCAGAGAAACCCAAGGACAGTGAGAGAAATCAAGGAAGAAGACCCCAAAGACCAAGAGAATTGCAGTGGCACCCACACCACTGCTCCCTACAAGCTGTGCGTCTGAGGTTGAGGTGAAGATTCTTGCATCCGTTGAGGACCTAGATCTCACCATACCCTCAGGGAGCTATTCACAAGGTGCAGTCACGGAATCTAGCCCACGGCTTCCAGTTTTCAGCTGTGAAGTCGTGTGTCATGCACTTCTGTCAGCGTCGTACCATTCGTCGAGAACCTGAACTTTAGCATAATGATGATCCACTCACTAAAGTGGAGACTGATTCTTAGGACTGATTTTTGGTACCCAATTGACTTGGCTACCTCACCTTCATCAGCTTAAGTGGGAGTGCTGGCAGCACCTCAATGCTCTCCGCTGCCTGAGCAACACCTACTGGGGTGCAGATCACTCTACCCTGCAGCAGTTATACAGAACCCTTGTTCAATCTCTCCTTGACTATGGGAATCTGGTTTATGGTTCGGCGGCATCCTCAGTGTTGCCTTTACTCAACCCAGTGCAACACTGTGGTGTTCGCCCAGTGACGGGGGCTTTTAGAACGAGTCCAGTGACCAGTGTCCTGGTGGAGGTTGGAGTCCCTCCACTGCGGATCCGATGTGCACAACTGCTCACCAGTTATATTACACACATTCGTAGGTCTCCTTAGCATCTGAAATACTGTCTCGTTTTCCCACCCATAGCAGTTTATCCCCCACATCGGGAGCCCAGATCAGGGCTCACGATTGCGGTTCGCATGTGATCCCTTCTCTCCAAACTGGAGTCCTTCCCTTTGCCATTTCCTTTGTTAGCGAACATTCAGGAGTCCATTTCTGCCCTGGAATGGTCCAGTCATTCAGTGGTGTTTATGTGGACCCCGGGACATTTCGGGATCCCAGGAAATGAACTTGCTGATGGGCTGGCCAAACAGACTACGCAGAATCCGCTCCTGGAGAATGACATCTCTGAACCTGACCTGTGTTCTGCCTTATGCCGCAAGGTTTTTCGGCTTTTTGAGACAGATTGACATAACAGTATGCACAACAAACTGCATGTCATTAAGGAGACTGTGAATGTGTGGAAGTCTTCCCTGCGGGCTTCTCACAGGGAATCAGTTGTCCTTTGTTGGCTCTGCTTTGGCCATACATGGCTCACACATGGTTACTTCCTCTGCCGTGAGGAACCACCTCAGTGTCACTGTGGCTTCAAAATGACAGTTGTCCACCTCTTGCTGGATTGCCCACTTTTAACTTTCTCAGCACCCTGCCTTCAGTGTTGGGTGACAATGTATCAACAGCAGCTTTAGTTTTACGTTTTATTCGTGAGGTTGGGTTTTATCATTTGATCTGAGTTTTAGTGTATGTCCTTCTTCCCTCTGTGTCCTGCACCCCAGGGCTTTTAGGGTGGAGGTTTTAATGTCTTTCGGAGAGGGTGGCTTCTCCTTTTTTATTCTCATTGTCAGCCAGCCATGGTAATCTGCTTTCTTGTTTTTAATCTCTTCTCCCTGTTTCTTGTGTCTGTCTGTGGTTTTCTTGTCCTGTTTTGTCCATTGTAGTGTTTGTTGTCCTTCTGTCATTCTTCTGGTTCTTCCTTTCTCCTGTTATTGAGCCATACGTCTTCTTTGTTTTCTTCTTTCCCTTGGGTAATTATTCTACTGGGAACAAAAATGACAGCATCATGACAACTGTTACTAATAATTACATAATAGTATTTTGCTTCAGTCACTTGTTTTTTGTAGCATTACACATTTTGAGGCTCACACAATATTCAGATGAAGAATAATGTAAATAGTAAAACAGCGCATACAGCAAAGAGTAGATGCAACAAATAACAGTATGCTGCATCTGTCTGGTTCTACTTTACCTCAAGAGATGAATGATAATCTGTTTTTCACCAGGCCTGCTGCTTTTTGTGCTCTGTGCTCTTCAGTAGTGCCATGAATGTGCTCATCTGAACCACTGAAACATATTAATGGTACACTAAACAGGTGCCAGATGCAGAAAACCTTTATTTATGATTTATTGCTTTGTGTTCTTAACTTAAATCTACCTTGTGATTATCATGTTCCTCTGTAACCATAAAACCATAAACTCTGAGCATTCTTCAGCAACTAGCATGCAGCGGAACGTTGTGTATCTCAGGGAATGGGGACCTTGACTTCACTGCCTGGGTCATCAGGATAATAGAAACTTCAATAAAAAAACTCAGTCTTAAGGTATGCTGCATACTGATAAGCTGCATGACTGGTGAGGCAGAACAGTCATTAGGGGGCTACCTGCTGCATGTCAATTGTAAAAGGCTTACATAGGTAAGCAGGGTTCTCTCTGGGCAGACAGATTATTCTGTTGTGGAACCCAAACGGTTTACAGTAACAATAAATTTCAAATACATCTTTTTCAGTGTTGAATACCAGTAACAGAACAATGCCAATGCATAATATTGTATTCATTGTTCTGAAGTGGGAAGAGGGCACATTTGAGTGAATAGCCCCATTGTATACACACTAGGGAATGTGGAGCTGCTTGAGTTCCTACGTATGTAAAAAGGATACAGAATGGTACCTTGTTTATAGTGACAATGACATCCAGTCAAGCACGTAAGTTACTGCAAAGAAAAAAACTGGGAAAATATACTGCGGTACATGAAATGTACAACACCTTCAATTACAGTAGAGGTGCTGTATCAAATAGTGACCTTATGTAACTAGACCCTAATGAACTTTTAGCAGAACAGCAAAGAGAAGATATAATCAAGGTGAGAATCATATCTGAAACAGGTGGATGGTGAATTGAAAAAAAAACACCTAACTTGATGCCTTTAATTCACCTACATTACTTGGATATGTAAAGGCTGTTCCATCCATATATCCCCAATCCATTGCATTGATTTCAGTGCCAGAGATCTGGGAACACAGTCCCAGTGTGCAAAGGGTAGCCAACCTGTGGAGAGTGTGGTGCAGACACTCATGATCCAGGCTGGCCACACACCTAAATATGTTGTTTTAATTGCTCTGGTGCACATCCAGTCTGGTCAAGAAATGTGCTCTTTAGGTACAGGAACAGAAGGTTCAGGTGCTTTGGGTCACCTTGTGGTTACTGTACATGGAGGACAAAAAGATTTACAGGGCTATGAAACCTCCGACATATGCAAGCTCATTCTTTACTGTCATCAAGCAACCAGGTGCCAAGACAGTGCCTCAACACAAATAGCCATTACATATGCTAACACATCTACCACCATGCAGCAACCAGTAACCATGTCTGACACCTTGATACAAACTCACAGCACAGATGCTAGCACATCTGCCACCTGTATTTGTAGCTGCACCCGCTAAGGCACTGCCACAGTTATTAGCTAACCAAACCCACCAGTGTTGAGTTCTCAGGAAAAGCAGTTGAATTCTGCTCCAAAACAGAAGTCTGGTCACAAGACATCTCTGGTTATTTCTTTACCACCCTCCACGCAGAAAAGGAAATCATTGGGTGGGAAGGCCAAGGTTAAAAAGCATGACATCAGGCCCTCTAATAGTAGTGCTTCAGTAACTTCTGATGGGAATGATTGTCCGATGAACCTAGACATATGTTTGGGCAATTTGGAACTCGCCTCAGACGACATGACTTTGTGAGGGTTGAACCAAATGGTTAAGATGGGTCCCGTTCTTCAGTGGGATTTGAACAGTTATGGGACACATTTGGAGGAATTAAACTACTCATACAAAAACGACGTAAGTGCATCTGGCTTCAGGAGATGCACATCTAGGCCTTGGATAATCCTGTGTTGCCAGGATTTAACCATGATAGGAAGGAGGACCTAAGTGGTGACTGCACACAGGGTGACGTAGCTGTGTTCATCAACAAGAAACACCATTAGTCACCCACCACCCTCACCACTGAGCTACAAGTGGCTGCAGTGGCAGTATATGTGTCATATCGCCTTATAGTATGCTCTGTGTCATCCCAGTACAGGAACCCCTTGATAGCACAGCACTTGCTTATCTCATGCAACAACTCCCCACACCCTTTTCTGTTACTTGGGGACATCAGTGCACACCATGTGCTCTAGGGCTCTTCTACTGTCTGTCCATGGAGTCAGACATCTGAAAGGCTGCTAGTGCCAGAGGACATCTGCATACTTAATATTAGGGAAATTACGCACTTCTGCACAGCGACTGTGTTGCTCTATGCATTACATCTCTCCCTATGTTCTCCCGCAATTGTAAATGCCATTGCTTAGGAACTGGCCAACAGTTTTCTGTCCAGTGACTATGTTCCCATCTGCCTTCACCTAGCTGCAGCTACAACACCTGAACAGATGTCACCTAAGAGGCCAATCAGCATTGTGAACTCGCTGCTATACAGCCAACTGGCCATATTTCAACATTGACAGCACCCAGGAGTGGGTGGACCGCATCATGAATGTGATTCACCATGCGGCTGATTCTTCTATTCCTACATCTTCTAGTCAGACTTTTGGTGGAATGAGGAATGTTATTTAGCAATAAGGAACAAGCATGCTGCATTACGTTGGTTTAGGAACAGACCAACTGGAGACAATCTTGCAGCTTTTTGGCAGGCAAGGGCTAAAGCTAGGTGAATCATCAAGGAGAGAGAATGGAGCATATGGAGATAACTTTTAATCTCCAGTAGCCATTCCATTCCAGCAAAGGTATGGAATTCAATATGGAAAATATTAGGAAATAAAGGTTGGGGCCCAATACCTGCAATATGAAACAGTGGTGTCATCTGAAAAGCAGCTAGGGAAATAGTGCAAACTTTGGTAAACATTAGTTGCTCATATTCTATAGAACGTTTGTTCACACACAGCTTGACTATGGCAGCATAGTGTACAATCAGCATGCCATTCTTATTTAAAGATGTTGGGTGTAGTCCACATTGCTGGTATTAGGTGCCTACAAAACTAATCCAATTCCTAGCATATGTGCAGCCCTTTCTTACCATGTGGCAAGAACTCCTCATGGTGTGGATATATGTATAATGTTTAGTCCAACTAACTATCCTGTTGTCAGTGTTGGAGTTGAACAAGCCACAGGGCTACAAAGCCCTTTTCTGTCCATGTGAAGGAGTATCTTGAGTCACTTGGTGTAGCAGACATACCAATTCATGAACAAGGATGGAGCAAATCTCCTCCCTGAATGATGACAGGCCCATTCTTAACTTAAACGTGACAGAGTATGAGAGGCTTACTACCCCACCATTAGTTTTAAAACAGGTTTCTAAAGGCATTTTACCAGAGTATCTCGAGCACATGCTGGTTTTTACCAATGGATCGAAGCAAGGGAGCAGTGTTGGGTATCATGTTAACTTTGCACATTTTGTCATTAAACACCACCAACCAAACTACTGCTCAATGTACTATGCAGTTATCTTCACACATTTTGTCATTAAACTCCACCTACCAAACTACTGCTCAGTGTACTATGTAGCGCTTCCATCTCGGTGGAAGGAAGTTTTTGTCTGCACTGACTCCCTTAGTTGTCTACAGGCTATTCAGCAAATTTTCACAGCAGACAGCATAGTTCAGATGATCCAGGACACTCTCCACCTCCTGTATTGTCTGCTGAGTCCCTGGACACATGGGAATCAAGGGGAATGACAAAGCTGACAGTGTAGCAAAAGCAGCCTGCCAGTAAAATGTCACACTACAACTTCACACCCTCTACAAGCCATTGTGTCATGGGTGACAAAGCATCTATTGGGTGAGGGGAAAGGCACTGGGTGGAAGTGGGTAACAACAAACCGCATTCCAACTACTCACCCATGGTGCACACTCTTTCGAACTCAACGAGGAGACTAAGTGGGCCTCACTCGCCTTTGTGTTGGCCACTGCCCAGTGACATGCATATCTCTTGTGGCAAGAAGACCCATCAGAATTAAGTGTTTGTGGCATCACACTTATCACTCCCTTTATTTTAACATCCTGTGTGTTGTAGACTGACAGGGGCTAAAGGTCAGTGACACAGTAAATATGACTTCGAGCCCCCTGAGTAAACCCCACTCAGACCTGAAAATCTATTATCATAATGTCCAATCCTTGAGCAACAAAACTGATGACTTAAGCATTTTGCTGACCAGTGAACTCAGTGATATCTCAGTAGCATGCCTAGCAGAGCACTGGCTCTGCACTGATGTAGTTAAGTTAATATCACTACCAAACTTCAAATTGTGTGAACACTACTCCAGATCAAATGATGGACATGGTAGGGTTGCCATCTTCATCAAACAACACATTGAATATAGCCCACTTCCTACCCTAAAGGAAATAGGAACAGACAAGATCTTTGAATGTGCAGTCATAAAGCTTACAGATCTAAATTTACAAATGGACTTGTTTCAATCCAAAATAAGTCAGTGGAAATAGGATGTGATTATATGTGGTGACTTTAATATAGTCTTCTCACCCACAACAGAAACAGGGAAACATTGATTAACATTGCAAAAACTTATAATCTGCATGGCCTTGTAAACGAGCCCACTAGAATAACACCCACATCCTAGATCAAATTTTTGCAAATAGAAATAAACTTTCCAGAATGAGATTTTCACTCTGCAGCGGAGTGTGTGCTGATATGAAACTTCCTGGCAGATTAAAACTGTGTGCCCGACCGAGACTCGAACTCGGGACCTTTGCCTTTCGCGGGCAAGTGCCAGGAAGTTTCATATCAGCGCACACTCCGCTGCAGAGTGAAAATCTCATTCTGGAAACATCCCCCAGGATGTGGCCAAGCCATGTCTCCGCAATATCCTTTCTTTCAGGAGTGCCAGTTCTGCAAGGTTCGCAGGAGAGCTTCTGTAAAGTTTGGAAGGTAGGAGACACGATACTGGCAGAAGTAAAGCTGTGAGGACCGGGCGTGAGTCGTGCTTTGGTAGCTCAGAAGGTAGAGCACTTGCCCGCGAAAGGCAAAGGTCCCGAGTTCAAGTCTCGGTCGGGCACACAGTTTTAATCTGCCAGGAAGTTTCAGAAATAAACTTAACCCAACTCTAGAAGTATACAATGCAGGATTCAGCGACCACCAAGCTGTCATTTTAAAGGTTGATGTTAGCAAAGATACCTCAAACCCAGTCCGATCTAAAACCTTACGAAGGTTTTTCACCCAAGAGAACTTGAACAAGCTAAATGCCCTCCTTAGTAAAGAAAGTGGACAGAGATGTACACAGCCAATGATGTCAACATGAAATTCAACATATTTTTTGACAAAATGGTCCACCACTTTGAAGAGGCCTTTCCACAAAAACCAGTAAGAATAAATAATAATAATAATAATAATAATAATAGAAACAAGAGTTGGATTACACCAGCTATAAAAATCTCTTGCAAACATAAAAGAATACTCCACATGTTATGTAAACAAAGTAGTGACTCCCCACCAACTAACAGAATATTATAAAAACTACACATGTATCCTAAGAAGAGTGATAAGACAAGCAAAAAGGATGCAAAATGATGAGTACATTGACAAATGCAGCAATAAAGTAACAGCAATGTGGAATATCATAAAAAGGAAAAGAGGGGAAATGAAAGCTTCACACACGAACATAGAAATCAAACTCAACAACGAATCTACACTCCTGGAAATAGAAAAAAGAACACATTGACACCGGTGTGTCAGACCCACCATACTTGCTCCGGACACTGCGAGAGGGCTGTACAAGCAATGATCACACGCACGGCACAGCGGACACACCAGGAACCGCGGTGTTGGCCGTCGAATGGCGCTAGCTGCGCAGCATTTGTGCACTGCTGCCGTCAGTGTCAGCCAGTTTGCCATGGCATACGGAGCTCCATCGCAGTCTTTAACACTGGTAGCATGCCGCGACAGCGTGGACGTGAACCGTATGTGCAGTTGACGGACTTTGAGCGAGGGCGTATAGTGGGCATGCGGGAGGCCGGGTGGACGTACCGCCGAATTGCTCAACACGTGGGGCGTGAGGTCTCCACAGTACATCGATGTTGTCGCCAGTGGTCGGCGGAAGGTGCACGTGCCCGTCGACCTGGGACCGGACCGCAGCGACGCACGGATGCACGCCAAGACCGTAGGATCCTACGCAGTGCCGTAGGGGACCGCACTGCCACTTCCCAGCAAATTAGGGACACTGTTGCTCCTGGGGTATCGGCGAGGACCATTCGCAACCGTCTCCATGAAGCTGGGCTACGGTCCCGCACACCGTTAGGCCGTCTTCCGCTCACGCCCCAACATCGTGCAGCCCGCCTCCAGTGGTGTCGCGACAGGCGTGAATGGAGGGACGAATGGAGACGTGTCGTCTTCAGCGATGAGAGTCGCTTCTGCCTTGGTGCCAATGATGGTCGTATGCGTGTTTGGCGCCGTGCAGGTGAGCGCCACAATCAGGACTGCATACGACCGAGGCACACAGGGCCAACACCCGGCATCATGGTGTGGGGAGCGATCTCCTACACTGGCCGTACACCACTGGTGATCGTCGAGGGGACACTGAATAGTGCACGGTACATCCAAACCGTCATCGAACCCATCGTTCTACCATTCCTAGACCGGCAAGGGAACTTGCTGTTCCAACAGGACAATGCACGTCCGCATGTGTCCCGTGCCACCCAACGTGCTCTAGAAGGTGTAAGTCAACTACCCTGGCCAGCAAGATCTCTGGATCTGTCCCCCATTGAGCATGTTTGGGACTGGATGAAGCATCGTCTCACGCAGTCTGCACGTCCAGCACGAACGCTGGTCCAACTGAGGCGCCAGGTGGAAATGGCATGGCAAGCCGTTCCACAGGACTACATCCAGCATCTCTACGATCGTCTCCATGGGAGAATAGCAGCCTGCATTGCTGCGAAAGGTGGATATACACTGTACTAGTGCCGACATTGTGCATGCTCTGTTGCCTGTGTCTATGTGCCTGTGGTTCTGTCAGTGTGATCATGTGATGTATCTGACCCCAGGAATGTGTCAATAAAGTTTCCCCTTCCTGGGACAATGAATTCACGGTGTTCTTATTTCAATTTCCAGGAGTGTATATCTAATCCCAACGTTGTGGTGAACTCTTTCAACAATTTCTTTATGAGCATAGCTGAAAAATTGGTCAAAAATAATCCTAACACAAATTACCAACCATAGAACACTATGGTATCAGAGGAACTGCAAACAACTGGATTGCTACATTCTTAACCAATTGGATGCAGAGAGTCAGCATGAAATACACTAATAGACAAAGCAATTCAATAACCAAAATACCATCAAGTACTAAAACTATAAAGCAAGGTGTTCCACAGGGCTCAGTATTGGGACCCCTATTTTTTCTCCTGTATATTAATGACTTAAGCCTGAATGTTGATGCACACAAAACAATAATATTTGCTGAAGACAGAACTGTACTCCTCAAAGGGGAGAATACACAGGCTTTGCAAAAAGCTGTGAACTTGGCCACTGAACAACTAAACAACTGGGCTAACATCAACAGAGTAACACCAAAAAGACAGCTTCCATGAACTTTCACACAACACAAAATGCAAATTCCTCTCAGCCATTTGTCACTGTAAATAACCAGCCAATAGATACCAACACTGTTTTCAAATTCCTGCGTCTGTGGGTTCAAGATAACCTGAAATGGAATACACATACAGGAAAGTTAAACGCCAGGATTTGTACTGGCTGCTATGCATTGAGTGTACTGAAAACATGTGCTAGCCTGAAAACATTAACCAGCATGTACTACGCTTACATACAAGCCCACCTAAAATATGGTGTAATATTCTGGAGAAATTCTCCAACTGCTCTGAGCACATTCAGAACCCAGAAGAGAGCAATGAGGTTCCGAAACAGTGGAACGACAACTGATCACATTTTCTGTGGCATCAGTACTTCTGCCCAGTTTAATTGGATGGAGGTTTTAATGTGTTTTTAGTGGTTAGCTCATCTTTCAAGTTCTGTATTTGACAATGGTATGACTAGATCTACTGGAACATGTAGCTGACATTTTCCATTGCTATAGCTATCGTTATTAAGGTCTTTGGTTTCTGTTTTAACAAGAGTATTTCTTATTAACCAATACCATGTTCTTGTGAAAGGGTGCTGATGACTAAGGTGTTTAGTGTGCAACAATTTTAAATAAATCAATCAATCCATCCATCCATCTATCCATCCATTTTTCAAGTTTTCCCCCTTACAAAAGCAATGCTAATAGTTGCTACTCATTATAAACAATACCAACTTGGATGTGAGTAGTGCCAGTATAAAATTTCCCACTGATGGTCTAGTCCCAAACTGTGGCTAAATACTAAATAATTCGTGCACAAGTTAAAGGTGTTGTTTACAAAAAATGAAGCCATCACTAATTCCAAACAATAAACATAACAAAACAAAATGTAAATTATTGTTGGAATCTACTAATGGGGGAAAACAATGATAACTCAGTTTGTTGTAATAAGAAACTATGGTGAGCACTATGAACATATTTCTTGCACATTTTTCTGGTTACTTTGAAATGAGCCCTTTGAAAGCTTTATTCTGTGCACTAGACATTTGTGTCAGAGAAGACAAATGTGAATGAAATTACATATTTCTGAGATATTCCAACCTGGATTTTCCATTGTTTCATTTTGTATTTCTGAGAGACCTTGCCGTGGATGACAATTAACTCGGTGTTATGTTGTCAAACTTGTTCAAAGCAGAAAGTGTATAGTTTGGAATATTGCTCATACCATACAAGTATTTCAGTGCTGACGCGTTCAATACACTTTTTTATAATAATTTTTTATATAAAGCGGAACATGTCTAATGCAGAAATGGAATGCGAATTTTAAGACTTAATTAATAATTCATTGTATAATGTGGAAAAGAGCTTATACAGTATTCCTGTGTTACAGTATACATTAGTTATTCATGACTCTACAAGGGTGTTGCTTCTAACACGAAGACTGTACAGCCCTGACAGTGCTGTTCAGCCACACAAAATCAAAACAAGAGGTTCAGCACTGCACCACGCTATGGGTGCAGCCATCAAACCTTGCCACTCTGTGCATCAAAGAATAAGTTAGGTGCAGTGTCGGTACATCAAAGAAAATGGTTCGTTCATGAGTGTTCTTGATCATTGTTGCCCACCAATAACCACTCTGCTGCAATCAGTGCAGTGAAAGATGTGGGTGTTGTTCCATAAAACAATGGTTTTACCTGCAAGGTCAAGCATTCCAAACAAAAGCACTACCTGCATTATTTTCTTCCAGTTTTAGTTGACTAGTAGCAAAAGGAAGCACACAGCAATCAGTCACAATCCCCTTAGCTTTGATTACTTTTGCATATTTTGGCTATAAATAGCCATCTTCAATGCTAAAATACAAGGAAGTTACAGAATCAGAAGTAATTTACTTTACGTAGAACAATAAGTAAAACACCATGTGCCGCATGGGGTAGCCACGCACTCTGAGGTGCCTTGTCACAGTCTGCATGGCTCCCCCCATCGGAGGTTCAAGCCCTCCCTTGGACATGGGTGTGTGTGTTGTCTTTAGCATAAATTAGTTTAAGTTAGATTAAGTAGTGTGTAAACCTAGGGACTGATGACCTCAGCAGTTCGGTCCCATAGGAACTTACCACAAATTTTAAATCCCATGTTATCCAACAGCAGCTATCCATTCTGGTCAACATACCATTTGAGTTACAACCCAAAAAACTTGCCGCGTACATGTCACCATTCAATCTTACTGTTATATAGGCAGAAGGAAACTGAGGCAGTTGTTTACAGTAAGTACAGCGGTCGTAGTAAACGTCATGCAGTGGAAGTAATGCCCTCTATGTTACAAGTTAACTAACAGAGTTTCATTTGAATACAGTAGTTTAAAACTTTTTTTTTTTTATAATGTCTAAAATCAACAAGCACATTTGCATACTACTTTGAAACATTCAAGAAATGCCAACTTACAACGTACTTCCTTATATCTTAGTGATGAAGGCAAAGACATGTTAATAGGTGCATACAAGTGTCTTGCACAGAATTGTTACATCATCTTAGAAATAAAAATTAAAAGGATTTCATTATGGAATTAAAGTTGACTAGTAGCATTTTAAGTGATAACATGATGAGAGAAAAGTATTGTCGCTAATACTTAATGAAAAGATTAAGGTAATCAAGGTAAGTGAGAAAGGCAAACTCCATGCACGAAATAATGTTGCATTTCAAATGTGGTAAAACCTTAAATTAATGATATTTAAGGAATCTAGGATAAGATACGGGATGAATGTATGAAATCAAACGAACAGGTGAATAAAAAGACGAACATGGGAAATGAACAAATTAATGAGATAGTGTGGGAATGGTTCGTAAGTGTGTGAACAAAAAACTTACCTTTGTCTGGGCCCATGTTGCACAGTGATGTTCTGCAAATCGCTAAAGAGTTTGGAAATAGGGAGTTTCAGGCATACTCAGGATGGCTGGACAGTTTCAAAGCTAGGCAGAGCATCATGTAGAACAAAGTGTCTGAGAAAGCTAAGTATATACAGGAAAGTATAGCAACAGACTGTAAGACAATACTGTACGACATACTTGTGAATTATGACCTGAAAGATGTGCCCGGTGCCAATGAAACCAGACTGTTTTGTCACGCACAGCCTTCAAAACTCCAGCAATTCAAGGTGGGAAGTGCACCAGCAGAAAATGATATGCAAGGAAAGACTCGCTGTACTACTGTGGGGAAACACATTAGGTGAAATGGAGAAGCCACTAGTGTTTGGTAAGGTGGCAGAACCACGTTGTTTCAAAAATGTAGGCATCAGTAAGCTTCCAGTCAAATGGGGAAGCAATAAGAAGAAGTGAAGCCAATTATCAGGTGTGAAATTGGTTTAGTTCCCATGAAGTTCAACCAGCCTCACAATACCCATGGACTAAGGGATTATTTACACATCCAAGTCCCACTATAGGTGGTTACTGGTGCAGTTTCTTATTCTCAGTGTTGAATATACTGCATTTGAAGACATACGCAGAAAAGCAGGCTAACCCGTAAATGTAAAAACATAGATATAAGTGTAGCCATCACTGCCAAATGTAGATGTTGGAATGCGGTGGAGGAATGTTGGACGTGAATGGAAACTGTCAGGATGCACCGTATTAAGACTCGGCCGTGGTCTTCAAATGTTTTATTATTCCCAGCTACAGTGCCGCATTCCTGTCTGCCTAGGTCACAGGGTCCCGTGATGCTGAGGATCCCACTTCGCTGTCTGCAAAACAGCTTGGCATGGAAGGGCTACCTCAGCGACCCGCGCAAGATACTGCAGCGTGCCAGCCGTGTACAGCCATGGAGTTCTGATGACATCAGGATATGCCAGCAGTTGACTCAGCAGCCTCCATCCCTGTTGGCTCAGCACCGCTTGCGGGGAGCCACAGGGTGGCCTGCAGTGTGCTTCTTCACTGTCATGATTAAGATTGCGCTTACAGCAAGTGCCTGCGATATGACAGCCAAATCTGCGGCCCTCACCTTGGGATGCCTCCGGCATTTGTTGGGAGCCAACAAGCATGCCCGCACATCACCATCACCCTTCCTCCTTCTTCAAAAAGACTGCTGTCCCCAGCAGACTCACAATACTTTAAAACACATACAACATATGAAATACAATGCCTAATTAATCTACGCAAACCCTATAATACATAACAAGAAAACAAAAAACTACAAATACTCTACTACTTTCTGGATCGCAAAGCATACGGTACGTCATGCTGTACTCTATCTTCCTGGTTTTCCCTGCGCTTAACAGCTCTCTCCACTCTCTCTTTCTTCCTGTTTTCCTTCCTGTGACATGCCTGGAATCACATCCGGGCAACCCTTAAATGGCCGTAACTGCCCATTATGTACTATCGTTGTACTATTTGGCAGCTGAAGCTTAACATTAATGGGGGATGTGGTTTCAACTACTTGGTATGGCCCTTCATACCTCATGATGAACTTCTTTGTTTTCCTTATTGGTGTATAGGGCTGGATAGCATTACCCATTGCCCTACTCTATACTGCGGTAAACTTCCTTTCTGCTTCAGTGCGTCTTCCTGCCTTTCCAAAGCCTTTGTATTCACCTTTTGTACCCATTTACAAACATCCTGAATTGTCCTCGCGAATTGACGTACAGATTCACCGGTCCTTCCTTTCTGTAGCTTCACTATATCAAATGGTGACGGCATTTTTCGCCCGTACACTACTGCAAACAGAGAGAAACCGGTATTGGTATGGGATTTTGCATTGTATGTGCCTACAATATGCTTCAAATACTCGTCCCACTGACGGTGATGAGAATCCACATAAAAACTCAACATCTTCCCAATTGTTCTGTGTACCCGTTCTGTGCATTCACCTGTGGATGCAACACACTCGCCCTCAACTTCTTTATGTTCAACAATTTACACAGTTCCTTTAAATCCAACATGAAGTTGGTCCCTTGGTCAATAATTATTGTCTCAGGTACACCCAACTTCAAAATCCAGTTGCTTATTAACGTTTGTGTGACCATTGCTGCCTGTTGATTTGGCATAGCCACCATCTCCACATACCTCAAAAATTGGCCTATTATTGTCAGAATGAATCTGTTTGACTGAAAGGTCCTAAGACATCCATTCCAAACATAGAAAATGAACATGTCGCCTTCGGCAATCATTGTAGCTGTATCCATTTCCAACTCAAATCTGCTCTCTGCGCACATGGTATACAATTCTTGATATACTGATCCACATCTACTTTCCTACCTCTCCACCAATACCTCTCCGCCACTCTCCTATTCATCGCTCTACTCCCACCATGACCGGATAACACGTGATCATGTGATTCTTTTAAAACCTCATCTCTCAGCTTCGCTGGCACTACTATCCTTGGCCATAACTTCGTTTCCCTGCACAGAAGACCATCGTACATATTAAATTGTGGCTGTGTCCAATACGAGGTGTGGCTAGAAAAAAACCGGACTAGTACTGGTGAAACAATAAAACGAATGCAATAAGGCTGAAAGTCGCGTGGCCTGTCACGTGACTCTCGCTCCGCCTACTGCTCGAGTTTCATCTGCCTCCTGCACTCAGTCTGCCCGTGGCGTCTGTTTTAAGTAGTTGACGTTTTGTCTGTGCGTCGGAAAATGTTGAGTGTACAGAAAGAACAGCGTGTTAACATCAAATTTTGTTTCAAACTAGGAAAATCTGCAAGTGAAACGTTTGTAATGTTACAACAAGTTTTTACGGCGATGATTGTTTATCACGAACACAAGTGTTTGAGTGGTTTAAACGATTTAAAGATGGCCGCGAAGACACCAGTGATGACACTCGCACTGGCAAACCATTGTCAGCAAAAACTGATGCAAACATTGAAAAAATCGGTAAACTTGTTCGACAAGATCGTCATTTAACAATCAGAGCAGTGTCTGAGTTAACAGGAGTTGACAAGGAAAGTGTTAGGCAGATTCTTCATGAAAGTTTCAACATGAACAAAGTGTGTTCAAAAATGGTTCCAAAGTGTCTCACAATTGAACAGAAGGAACGCCGAAGAATGATTTGTTCTGACATCCTGGAAAACATTGAAAGTGATCCCACCTTCTTACAAAATGTTATTACTTGCGATGAATCGTGGTTTTTTACTTACGATCCCGAAACTAAACGCCAATCGATGCATTGGAAAACTCCTGGTTCTCCACGACAAAAAAAAGCACGAATGTCAAAATCGAAATTCAAGGCAATGATGATTGTTTTTTTTTTTTTGACATCAAAGGGATTGTGCACATTGATTGGGTACCAGAGGGACACACAGTGAATCAGCATTACTACATTAGCGTCCTGGCTACCCTACATGAGCGAGTACGGAGAAAACGGAACGATTTGTGGAGAAAAAAGTCATGGATCCTTCACCAAGACAATGCCCCAGCGCACAGTGCGTTGTCAGTGAAGATGTTTTTGGCAAAACACAACATTCCCATCTTAGATCATCCACCCTACTCACCTGATTTGGCCCCCTGTGACTTTTTTCTTTTCCCTAAAGTCAAGTCAGCTTTGAAAGGAACTATATTTGAGACTGTTGAAGCAGCAAAAGAAAAAGCGATGGAAGTAATGTATGGACTTACCGAAAATGATTGCAGCATTGCTATGAACAGTGGAAAATTCGTATGGAGCGGTGTAGAGACCGAGGAGGAGAGTACATTGAAGGAGATAACATGAAATTGTAAATAATTGTAAATAAATGTTTTTTCCAGCATCAGTCCGGTTTTTTTCTAGCCGCACCTCGTACAATTTACAATCATTATCAGCATCCTGTAACTCTTGCCATACTGCTAGGTCATAACCTATGACTTTTACTTTTTCCACCTTTCTACTCAGTGCATCTGCATTACCGTACTTCTTCCCAGGCTTGTGCACCACTCATAGTCGAATTCATTAAGCCTGACAGCCCACCTAGCGAGTCTAGTGGATGGATCCTTCAACCCCAACAACTACTTCTTATCGGTCACTACCAGAAATTATCTCTCATATAAATAACATTTAAAATATGTGATTCCATAGGTTACGCTAAGCATCTCCCTCTGTTGTTGAGTAATTCCTCTCTGCTGCATTCAACTGCCTAGACACATAGGCTACAGGATGTTCTTTCCCATCAGTTTCCTGTCTAAGAACTCACCGTGATGCTTGATTCGATGCACCACATGCTAGAATAAATTCCTTTTCAAAATCTGGAAACACAAGAACCGGACTTGACATGAACACTTCTTTCAGTTTGTCAAATACTTTCTGACACTCTTCTGTCCACTCAAATTTCACACCCTTCCATAACAATCACATCAATGGCTGTGCTAAATCAGCAAAACCCTTCATGAACTTTCAATAGAAATTGCAAAGTCCGATGAACGATTGCACTTCCTTAACTGTTTTCGGTTCCTGAAAGTCCCTTTCACCCTGTACCTACCTTGGATCTGTTTTCACTCGGCCCTTACTGATGATAAGTTCTAAATATTTCACTTCTTTCAATGCAAAATGACACTTCTCCAGGCTCAACATCAAACGAGCTGCTCTTAACCTCATAAAGACTTCCCTTAACTGCTGTCTATGCTATTCCATACTGCTTGAAAACATTATAATGTTATCCAAATAGACAAGACACTGCCATGGTCTCAAACCCCTCAACACGCTGTCTAGCAACCTCTGAAACCTTGCCGGAGCATTTTTCAAACCGAATGGCATTCTGATGTACTGTTAATGGCCTCCAGGTGTAGAGGAAGCAGTTTTTGGAAAATCCTCTGGAGCGACCTCTAACTGATGATAACCACTTGTCAAATCCATTGTAGAAAAGTTCTGGCACTGTCCAAAGTGATCCAAAGTCTCTGATATGTTTCGAATGGGGTATGCATCCATTATTGTCTTGTTATTGAGGTATCAGTAGTCACAACAGAACCTGTATTTCTTAGTTCCATCCACAGATTTTTTAGGCACAATGACAATGCCCGCTCCACAGCAACTACTACTATGCTCTGTAATGCGTCTGCAAGCTGCTGCTCAATGAAATCCTCCACAATTGGTTGCAAATACCTTGGTATTCTGTATGGTTTATGGTAAACAGGTGCTTCGTTCCCTGTTGGTATCCTATGTTGAACTAATGGAATTGCTGGCAATGGCCCTCGCGGAAAAAACAAATCCTTAAATTCCCATAACAATTCTTCCTTATGCTCTTCTTAGCCTCATTTCAAATGCTTGTTATGCAATGCAGTACTATTGACAGTTAGTGGTTGATCACTATGCCTACCTCTTGAACACCACAGCTCTGCATCAACAACAGTTTCCCCTAGCTGAAATAACATTCCACCAAGTTCCACAGTTTGTTGTCCAAGGTCAATTTTGGCATGATGTCAATGCAAGAAATCTACTCTTAGGATCATGTCGTATACCGCGCTTACCCATGATACTACCTCCATGCATGCATCAAATCGGACTTTCCCCATGCGAAAGTCAACTATCACTGACCCCAAAGGTGTGACCTCCTCATCCCCCACTCCATGCAACCTATAACGTGGTGGGTCTAACTTCCTTCGTCCCATTAAACTCTTAGTAGCCACTGACACTTGCGCCCCTGTGTCCAACAAAATCTTAAATTTTTAGTTCCCATGAATCCTACCACTGAACATTCCACCTCTGCATACGTATTTGTTGCGCTGAAATTAAATAGGAGCTCCCTTAGGTGGGTCTTGCACCCTCTGCCATTTAACTATTGTCCACCTCTACTAACTACACTTCTCTATCCTCTACTCTGCTGATTTCCACCCCTTCCTCTATTCCTCGGTGACTGGTTACATTGCCTCTACACATGCCCCATACGACCACGCTCATAACATTTTATACCTGCTGTAAACACTGTTTGTCTATCACATACCCCCATTGCCACAACTATTTCCTCACATTGCATTGCCAGCTGAATGGCTGAATAAAATTCATTCTGAGTCCCTTCGCATACTTTCTGGTAACCCTCTCAAAAATACATCAAGTGCCCTTTTCTCGACATCCTGCAACAGGACACCATTTTCTTCATCACTCTGACCCAACTTGTAAGTATACTCATTAATTTCTCCTATTCTGTCCACAAACCTTCTCCCCCTGTCTCTTCGTATTTGTACTCAATCTCTCCCTAAAGTACTGAGTGCTACTCTGTTTCTTGTACCTCTGTAAAAGCCCCTCCTTCAACTGCTTAAACTGTTGTACCTTCCTTAAGGCCTGAGAAGACCTTACATATGTCTTCGCTTCAGCCATTAATCTAATCCTGGCTACATGTAACAACTGTTCATCAGACCAACCATTCATCACAGCTGAAGTTTCCAAGTCCTCTACAAATGAACACACATCCTCAGATGTCTTGCCAGAAAACGGAATAATCAAACTCATGGCAACTGGATCAATCTCCTGCTGTGGCACCCTAGGCAACAACAACTGATCAGATGCGGTTTCCTGCTCACTCCTAGATGTTAATTCACTTCTCAGCTGTGTACTGTCCACTGTTAATTGTGCTACCTTTTCCAACAAAATCCGTACCACTTCTGGTTCCAACACACCTTGCATCCTTGACTCTGCCATTCGTTCCCAGTTAGTCCCATTTCAAATTATAAAATCCCACAGAAACAAAACGTTTAACTACAAAAATAAACTGACTTCCTACAGCTCAGTATCTCATCTTACGTTTTATGTGATGATGTAATTGGAGGAGATAAATAAAGCAGCATACTCAACCCAATACAAAAGTAATTAAATGCTACGACACAAAAAAATCTTACTGTCCCAAACACACTAACACTTACTCTGACAAAACAAAGAAAGAAAATGTCCAACACTCAAAAAGAAAAATTGGTCAACACTCACCATATTTTGTGACTGTAATGCAGGTGGTGGGCTTGAACATTGTACTGTACAGACGACGCCCTCTATTCTGACACCAAATGTAGCCATCACTGCCAAATGTAGATGTTAGCATGCGGTGGAGGAACGCTGGACATGGGTGGAAACTGTCAGGATGCGCCATATTAAAACTTGGCCATGATCTTCAAGTGTTTTATTATTCCCAGCTAAAGTGCCGCATTCCTCTCTGTCTTTGTCACAGGGTCCTGCAATGCCGAGGACGCCACTTTGCTGTCTGCAAATCAGCTTGGCATGGAAGGACTACCGCAGTGACCCATGCAACGTACTGCGGCATGCTGGCCATGTACAGCTGTGGAGTTTTGACAATGTCAGGATGTGCTGGCAGCCAACTCAGCAGCCTCTGTCCCCGTTGCCTCATCACCACTCATGGGGAGTCACAGGGTGGCCCACTGCGTGCTTCTTCATCATCATGGTTAAGATTGCGGCGACAGCAAGCACCTGCAATCCAACAGCCAAATCTATGGGCCTCGCCTCGGGATGCCTCTGGCGTGTGTTGGGAGCCAACAAGACTGCCCGTGGTAGCGAGCCATCAAGTGGCCCGCTGCTGGCGGGCTATGGATCCCACGTTGGCCTCAGAGGGTTGAACCAGCAACCTGCCATGGACTGGAACGCTGGCGCCCAATCTGCTGCTGCGTGTAGCCAGTGGTGTGACACGCCCTGCCATCCAGGAGAGTTGCCACACTTGAATCCCCTCATTAGAAAACCGGCACATATTTATACATGGCTGTACACCTCTGTTTTGCTAACGAGCTGCTCCGAGTCACATACTCATAAAACCTAGGTTGTGCCAGTGGGCCCCTTCTGCCTGTAACTTGCGCCATGCAAACCATGGTGTTTACTCTTTTCAGCAGTTTGACGGCCTTGTGGCCTCCATTCTATTTTGCAACCGCTGGTCAGTGTAACTTACTGTCAACAGGCCTGTGCCTGGCTGTAACTTGTGCGCTCAGAAATATCGCACCAAATCTAACTTCCCTATCGTAAACGGTGGTGCCGCTGCATAAGTGTTGCCATCTGTTGGTGGGTACAGGAACATTTAAAATTGATTTTGGTCTCACCCCTAAATATCATTAGGGGTGAGACCAATGTTAATTTTGATACTTCCCGTACTCAGCAACACTTATCTCTAAGCTTTTAATTTGAGAGTTAGCCCATTTTTCTGCACATTGGCTTGGCAATAAGAGAAATAAAGCCAAATACCGCTACCAAGTGCTTCAACAAAGCGGGATTTGGTAGTCAAGAACAAGAGGCTTCTTTTGCCACCAAAGTTGAAGAAACTGTGAAACATTTTATGTAGCCCAGATGACTATATTTGAAGTGACAACTTTCTGTCAACTCACTCCACTTTTACTTCAGCAACAGGTTTAATAGGAATCTGCAACACAGAAGATGATCAAGAAGAAACAAATGAAGAAGAAGAGGAGCAAAATGGTGTCCCTGAAAAAATTGATATGCATGAAGAAGCCATTGAATGCATAAACGATATTATGCTATTTGCACCACACACAAATTCTCTCATGTTTCAGGAAATATTGTGTACTGCAAAAAAATTGCATAGAAAAAACAATTTTGAACAGGAAATTCGAACAGGTTTCTCTCCTTTATAAGTGGCGAAAAAAGTGAAATGTAAAGCAAATAAACACAGGAATAATGGAGTAAAAATACTGACATATCTTATTATTTATCAGAGAACAATATACAGTAAATGAACATCTACTGTGCTGGATAATTACAAATTTGTACTTTTGTGCATGACACATGACAAATTTTAGTGAGTTTTGTATAGTCCAGAAACTTGTCCAATTTGGAAAATTATTTTAGTCCCATGCAAACCTATTTAAGCAAGTTTTACTGTATTATGTTGTGCTTACCAATCAAATGTGACAAAGCCAAGACATTAAGAGCCTAAAATGTTTCGGTGTGCTACATACGTGGAAGAGAGGAAACATTATGACCACCAGCTTAATAGTATGTTGGTCCACCCCTGGAATGCAATATAGCTGCGAATCTAGGTGGCATGAATTTGGCACGGTAGGTTTCTGGAGATATGTGACACCACATGTCTACGCACACAAGGGCACCCATAATGTAGGGCAAGGGGAGGCCATGCTGCTGCCCCCCCCCCTCCCTGCCCCACCTCTCAGGGAAGGAGAAAAATGTAGTGTAATCAGATGTTTTTCTTTCAAGAAAATTGTTTAAAAGTTGGTATTTGTTAATGGAATCTGAACTGGAACTTTTTTATCACTACCTGTAAGTCACCATTTGTATTCCAAGATATTGAAAATACTTCATACCCCCAGTTTGCCTCCCCCCATCCTCCCACCACCACCACCATACACCATACAAACTATCATGTGGGCACTCTTGTATGCACAGGTCATGTAAGACCCATAAATTACAAATGGTTCAAATGGCTCTGAGCACTATGGGACTTAACTTCTGAGGTCATCAGTCCCCTAGAGCTTAGAACTACTTAAACGTAACTAACCTAAGAACATCACACACATCCATGCTCGAGGCAGGATTCCAACCTGCGACCGTAGCGGTCACGCGGTTCCAGACTGTAGCACCTAGAACCGCTCGTCCACCCCGGCTGGGCATAAATTACAGGCTGAATTACAGGCTGATAGTCTGTGGATGTGGAGTTAGTATGTGATGGCATCCTGGATATCTTCCTTTGGGTCCAAATCAGGCTAATTTGATGGGCAAGCTATCTGTGTAAGTTCATTATCACACTCCACAAACCACTGTAGAGTAATTCTAACCTCGTGACATCGACATTTATCCTGCTTGAAGATGCTATTGCCTTTGTGGAAGACATCAAGCACAAAGGGATGCAGGTGGTCCACAGTAAAGTACACAAAGTAAACAGCTGTTGTAGTGTTTTCATTATTACTGTGGGTCCCATGGAAACCCAGCTGAATGTCCCCCATAGCATAATACTGCCTCTACTGTCCTGTGCCCATGGTGTGGTCCATGTTTCAAGCACCCATTTGTGTGGATGATGTCACATCCGGATGTGACTGTTGACGCAGTGTGGCAAGAAACATAAGTCACTTGACCAGGTGACATGTCTTAATTGCCAGGTGACAGAAAACTTAAGTCAGCAATGCAGGGACTTTGAGGAGGAAGATCAGGTAATTATAGTTGGGGGAGCAGGAATCCAAGATATAGTTTAGGAGTGACTTGGACAAAATATGAGTAGAAACTGGGCACACGAATATGGGGTTTGTGGAGGTCTTTCAGTGCCATGATCTGCCCTGTGTAAACACTGCTGTAAGGCATTTTATCATTGAGCTGAACAGAATGCCCCAGACACTGGCAAAATCTCACGTAAGTGTTGCTCAAATTGATGCTATTGATAGGTGGGAATACACTATACTCGTACATGACTGGCATCAAAATAGGAAGAGGAAAGGTAAGTTAGCTTCTCTGCTAGCAGATACTGTAAGGGGGGCCACAGTCACACAAGGGATGAGCCCTGTAGTTAATGGGACCAGGCAGAGAGGATTCTTAGGTTAAAGCCAAAGTCCAGACAGACAACAACCAAGAAAAATAGAATAAAAGAAGCCTCATATACACTAAATAGGGATAAAGCTAAGGGCAGTATCAATTTACTTCATCAAAGTATCAGGGAAATGAAAAATAAAGTAGATTAGCTGTTAATGTGTTTAGATGATCTCAAAAATAAGAATGAGATTGATATACATTGTCTGTCTGAACACCATGTAACTGTGGGGATGGTAAGTGTCAGAATAAATGGGTATAATTTAGCATCTTTCACTTGCAGATCTAGCATGGGTAAAAGAGGAGTTACAATTTACATAAAACAAGGGTATAAGTACAAAACTGTAGAAGTAAGCAAATTTTGTGTCTATCAGCATTTTGAAGTTTGTCCATGTGAACTACAGATAGATAATTTAGTGTTGATATTAGCAACAGTGTACAGTATTCATAAAAAAGTTTGACTTCCTATTATGTTGTCTGTCAGACAAAAAGAAGAAGTTATAGTAAACTTTCTAAGCAATTCTGTTACAAAAAGTGAACTAGAAGTGTTATTAATGATGTATATCTTAGAATCAGTGATCAACTTCCCTACACATATAGCTCAAGACAGTAGCATTCTAATAGATAATGTATTTGTACAGCAAGAAGCTGTAAACCTAACACATGCTTTCCCTGTGATAAATGGATTATCAGACCATGGTGCACAGTTGATTAACTTACAAAACCTAGCAGGGTGTAGAGTTCAGAAACCATTAAGTAAAAGTGTAAGGCTCGTCAACCCAGTATCTATAAGCAATTCAGAGAAAGTTTAAGAAATGTTAATTGGGGAGGTGTATATAATGAGCCAAATGCTGATGATAAATGCAGCATATTTCTTGATAAATTTATGTCCCTTTTCGAACACTGTTGCCCAAAAAAATTACTAAGTGTAATACCAAACAGTTTTCAAAAAACCCTTGGATTACTACAGGTATTAAAGTGGCTTCAGAAAGAAAAAGAAAATAGTATTAGACAGCAAGAATGAGTAAAGACCCAGAAGTAATTTTACACTATAAAAATTTTTGTAACATTCAGAGAAAAGTTGTCAGAAAATCAAATATTATGTATATTAGAGTTGAAATTAACAACTTTGGCAATATCAAATCAGTATGGAATGTTGTTAGAAGAGAGACAGAAAAGTAACCCCTGGGGTAGGTAGTATTACTATTACAGAGAATGAGACCATCTTAACCAACACTACACAAGTAGCTAATGTATTTAACAACCATTTATTTATTTATTTAGTCCTTCAAATCCTATATGTATAGAATATATACAGGGATATTGGACATGGTTAGGTATTTACAAGATAAAATACAGTTTGTATTGCAAACCTAAGGACTAGATATTGAGGTAATTTAGCAAAGATTCATACATACAACAGACATTACAGGCAACATACAAAGTAGAATATTACTAATGCATCTTTATTTTTGTTGTTTGGATTTTATATATTCTGTCAGACTGTAAAAGCAATGATCAATTAAATATGCCTTTACTTCAGCCTTAAAACTACAGAGTTTACCTATGGTTAGGTAGCTTATTGAAAATCTTTATCCCAGTATGTAGTGTGCCTTTTTGGCACAATGATGTTCTCACCTGTTTCATATGAAGGTCAGATTTTTGCCTTGTATTGTGTGCATGTATATCTTCATTTTTGAATAAGATATCTGGATGTCTATCGATATATTGTTTGATGAAAACTGATGTTTCGTAGATAAAAATGCAAGGAAGAAGAAGAACTGACAGTTTTTTGTATATGGGTCTGCAGATGATGTTCTGAGTCACATCTGTAATGCATCACTAACTCAAGGTATTTTTCCAGACAGGTTAAAATATGCCATTGTCAAGCCTATCTACAGAAAACAGGACACCACGGAAATCAATAACTACCGGCCAGTATCCTTGCTCACAGCAATTTCAAAAACTGTCAAGAAAGTAATGTGCTAAAGAGTGGTTAGCCATCTCAGGACTAACGGGATACTTAGTAAATCACAGTTTGGATTCTAAAAATGCTGTTCCACTGAAACAGCAATATACAATGTCACTGCCCACATAACAGAGTCTTTAAATAGTAAAATGCCAACAATAGGAATTTTCTGTGACTTATCCAAAGCGTTTGATTGAGTGAACCATGACATTATGTTACAGAAATTATAGTTCTGTGGTATAAATGGAACAGCATATGAGTGGTTTAAGTCATACCTGCAGAACAGGAAGCAAAAAGTTTCTTAATATGGTTTAAGTGATTTAAGGAAGTTTCCCACTTCATCTAACTGGGGTGAAATTACATTAGGTGTTCCACAGGCTTTGATCATGGGTCCCCTTCTGTTCTTGATATATGTGAATGAACTCCATTCTTATCTGAAACAAGAAGCTAAACTGACACTATCTGCTGATGATACAAGCATCCTTATTAAACCTGTAAAAGAAACTCCAATAGAAAATGATACAAATAATGTCTTTGGAAAATTTATTGATTGGTGAATGGGCTTGCTCTGAACTTTGAAAAAACACAGTACATCCAGTTTTCTACTGCAAGGAGTACAGTTTTTCCAATAAATATAACACATCAACAGAAGTCAGTAGCCAGGGTAGAGCATACTAAGTTTTTGTGTGTACATATTGATGAGAATCTTAAGTGGAAAATTCATATTTTGGATCTCCTAAAGGAACTAGGTTCAGCAACTTTTGCAATCAGAATAATTGCTAATTTTGAGGATATAGAAATTAGCACGCTAACATACTTTGCATACTTTGACTCTCTGATGTCATATAAAATAATATTCTGGGGTAACTCAACTCTTAGGCAAAAAGTATTCACTGCTGATAGAAAGTGGTTAGAATAATATGTGGGGCTCATAGTTGCACATCTTGTAGGCATCTGTTTAAAAGGTTAGGAATTCTTACAATAACCTCACAGTACATTTATTCAGTAATGAAATTTGTTCTCAACAACAAAACTAGTTTAAAAACAGCAGAGGCATTCATGATTATAAAACCAGAAGAAATAAAGACTTATACTAGCCTCTACTTAGCCTATCCTTGGCACAGAATGGTGTAAAATATGCTGCTGTAAAACTTTTTGATAAATTACCACATGAAATAAAATGTCTGACAGACAGCAGTAATAGTTTCAAAAATAACTGAAATCATATCTCCTTGACAACTCCATCTATACCATAGATGAATTCTTGAATAGGAATAAATAAATCTATAGTTATAATATATGCATTTTGTGCCATTTAAGGGAATGTGGTAGGTAATAAAAATTTTAAGCTAAGCTAAGCTAAAAAAAAAAAAAAAAAAGAAACTTGATTCATATGCGTGTTTCTTATGCCCTTGGCATGTTCCACATCATAAGATTTTCCATGGGATTGATCAATGGAACACTAACTCAAAATTCAGTGTTGATACATGTTCTGGCATAACCACAAGTGCCGGAACGAGAACAAAGTATGCAAAGAGAAGAGAGGGCGGTGAAATGATGTCAGCCAATGGTGTGCAGATTCGGACCATGCCACAACAGGAGCAACACCTGTAAGAAGTGAATATAAGCACCACTCCTGCCAGCCCCAGCCAGACATTAACGCTCAGATCAGCTCAGAATACCGATATTAGTGGACAGACTTGTTGAACCTTTTATATAGCCAAGAATACTACTGTTTTCATGTCACCCCTCATTTGCAACTACTGCTTGTAAATCTCCAAGTTAAGCATGGTTAATATGCTTTATAGAAATAAAACTATAAATGTTATTTGAATATAATAGAGGGAAACATTCCACTTGGGAAAAATATATCTAAAAACAAAGATGATGTGACTTACCAAACGAAAGCGCTGGCAGGTCGATAGACACACAAACATACACACAAAATTCAAGCTTTCGCAACCTGACGAAGCAACCGTTGGTTGCAAAAGCTTGAATTTTGTGTGTATGTTTGTGTTTGTTTGTGTGTCTATCGACCTGCCAGCACTTTCGTTTGGTAAGTCACATCATCTTTGTTTTTAGATATATAAATGTTATTTGTTAGAACTGTTGTATAGATTCCGAGACTGCAGCATCCCTTAAGCATCCTATACAAAACGAGTGGGCAAGACCCAACAACTGATGATAAGACTTCAATGTGAACTACATGCCAATGGCCACAGAAATTTGTGTGTTTTTTGTGCTTGTGCCTTCATTCTCTCTTGTCTTTACTTTGCAGGGGTGCATATTGCTTTAACAGTGTCTTGTCATTTTTGCTAACCAGTGTGGTGGTCGTTGCAGAAATTTTCTTTGCTTTTTTTTGTCTATTGGCTCGAGTAGCTGTTCCAGTTAGAATCACATATCATCACTTGCAGTGTCCCAGGTACTGTGAAACTTCCATATCTATTATCCACAGTAGGAAATGCAGTGTTCAGATTTATCCAGAAATTATATCCCAACGCCAATCCGAGTGAACTGCCGTCCGACCAACTGGCACAGTCCCTAACAAACTATTATGACCAACAAGTGAATGTGGAGGAGCTAGGTATCAATTCTTTAATTACAAAAAATGGTCAGAACAAACTTATCATGAGTGGGTAACAGATTTGCAGGGTATGACAAGGAAATGCAAATTCAAATGTGCTTACGGTGCTTTATTTCAGATGTTATATTGTGTGATGCAATCATGTACAATGTACCTGATGTCAAAGTCAGAGAACAAATTTTGAAACAGTCTGACCCAACATTTCAGCAGGTAGTGCAAATACTAGATCAGTACGATTCCTGTGCCTTGTCGGCTCATACATTTGAGCAGCAAGTTATTTGTCGGGTTGAGTCCCTTAGTTGCAATTGCTCCAGTCCAAAATGGCAGCATGCTCTGGCCACACTGCTTAAGATGTTCACTAAACAGGCGACTACGCAGGTGAACAGAATTAAGTCTTGCCCTAGGTGCTATTCATGGCACAAATGCCAAGACTGCCCCTCCTGACAGGCTCAGGAAAGGTAGGAAAGGACATGTGCAATCCGTATGTTTGCATCGGAAACATAAGAATTCAGCCCACTAACAAAAATCTAGTCTCAAGATCCATCTCATTAATGCAGTATATTCCAAATCTGCTACTAGTAAGCATGCAGTTTCGTCAGTGCTACGTCAGTCAAACAAATTTTTTGTTCAATTACTTATTTGTAGGAAACGTGTGAAATTTCAGTTGGACACAGGTGTCTGTCATATTGCTCAGTCGTCACACATATGAACTATTAGGCTCCCCACACCTGTCTAAAACTAGCACACAACTGACAGCTTATAATGGACATGACATTCCCGTTCTCAGAACATGTAGTTTGCCTGCCATGTATCGCTCACATACACAAATAGTGACTTTTGCAGTGCTACAATCACATGAGAGTGAGAACATATTTGGTCTTGAGTCTTTTGATTTGTTTGGATTTAACATTCAGGACAGTGTGTTGTCAGTGTCTGCATTCAATGCAAAAGACAGCATAGCTAGCGTGCTAAAAGAATTCCTGGAACTCTTTGCTGAGGGTTTAGGCAAAGTTAACAATTCTTTTGCACATATTACACTGGAAGAAAATGCTCAGCCAAAATTTTGCCAGGCCAGAACTGTTCCCATTGCATTATGGGACAAAGTTATGGCTGAACATAAAAAACTGCAAGATAGTGGAGTTGTTACATCCATATCAGCTAGTCAATGGGCAAGTCCACTGGTTTTGCTCTCCAAACCTTCATGTCGCATTCGTGTCTGTGTTGACTTTAAGTCTACAGTCAACCCACAAACTGTCATTGATACTTATTCATTGCCACACCCAGAGAATTTCATGGACAAATTAGTTGCTGGGCGCTATTTTTCAAAAATTGATTTGCACAACGCATATGTTCAAATACCATCAGATGAAGAATCTCAAAATGTGTGTGTAGTAAATATTCATTTGGGCTTGTTTAAATCTTTGTGTTTGACTTTCGGCGGGCTTCCACACCCGCCATTTTTCAGTGATATTGGGAACAGCTGACTGTGCATATACCAAACTGTTAAAACTATCTGGACAACATTGTCGTAGCAGATCATACACCTGAAGAACATATTGCAAATTTACGTGCTTTATTTTGTGTGTTGTCTGAGGCAGGACTAAAGTGTAGACTGGACAAGAGTGATATTTTTAAACCTGAGTTGAAGTATCTTGACCACATCATAATCAGTCAAGGTGTACATCCTCTTCAGTTGCATTTCTTAACCATACAAGATTTCCAGTTTCTCGCAGTCTCACAGAACTGCAGTCAGTCTTAGGGATAATGAACTATTACATTTGGTTCATACTGAATGCTGTGCAAATCACAGCTCCATTGCATCATTTGCAACACAAGCCAAGTTGCTTTTCAAAAACTTAAAGATGCATTGCTCAGTGATCAATGCTTAGTTCACTTTGATCTGGAAAAAAACAGTTGTATTACAAGTTGATGCTTCCTCTTACAAAATCGGTGCAGTGCTTTTGCACAGAAATGTTGATAAAGACAGACCTATTGCTTTCGCATCAAAAGTGATGTCCAAAGCTTAGTGTAACTATTCACAAATTGAGAAAGAGGCTTTGGCTATTGTGTATGGTGTCACGAAATTCCACCACTATTTGTATGGCAGAAAATCCAACTTAGTAATGGATCACAAGCCTTTGCAGTCCTTGTTTCATCTGACAAAACCGGTTCCTGCACGAACTGCCCAAAGTTTTTGTCTCAATACCAATACGAGATTGTGTATCGTCCGACAGCTCAACATGGTAATGTGGACACACTTTCAAGTCTTCCGATTGGCCCTGATATAGACTTTGACACTTCTGCTGCATCTTGTTGTCACATCAATGCTTAGGATTCTGAATTGCTTCAGTCCTTTTTGCTGAACCATAAGAATATTGTATAGGCCACAGAAACTGATCAGATTTGAACATTTTGCTGACATACATTCACACATTTCGCCTCTTTCCTTGTGCTGCATAAAAAAACTCCTTAGTGTGCCAATACTTTGCATGTCAGCACAGCCTTGCTGTACAGAAAGGGGTGATTCTTGTTCAAAATGACTGTGGGCAGTCATGTGTGTTGATCCCTAGAGCTTTGCAAAAAGAAGTGTTGCAATTACTTCACCAAGGACACTAGGGGATTGTACGTACAAAACAGTTAGTGTCAAAACTGTACTTGGCGGGGTATGGATGCCCAAATAGAACAGATGACATGACAGTGTCAAGCATGTGTGGAAAATCAGTCCACTTTGCCACAAAAATTCTCTGCTTGGCCTAAGTTGCAATCACCAAGGCAACACATAGATTTTGTGGGACCTTCTTGACTCATAAGTTTCCTTTTACTGTACCAGTGAACTCAACTACTTCATGTAGTACAATTCAGGTGTTGTCATCGATTTTTTGTCAAGAAGGCTTGCCTGAAGTAACAGTGTCAGACAATGGCCCTCTGTTCAAGTCAAATGAATTTGAAACATTCTGTGAACGCAATGGCATACAGCATTTGACTAGTGCACCGTTCTGTCCACAGTCAAATGGCAAAGCGGGGTATTTTGTCAGAACCTTCAAACAGCAGATGGCCAAACTTCACTACACACACACACACACACACACACACACACACACACACCAGGGATCAAGCACTGCAACTGTTTCTCACCTCATATTGCTCGCACCACGTGATGGACCATCGCTGGCTGAATTGCTTCACAGCCGCCGCCATCGGACAGTGCTCCACCCTCCTCAGCATCCACTGCTGAAGGAAGGCTGCAAGTATCGCTTCGCACCACATGATATTGTCGTTTACAGGTTTTTAGCGGCAGCAGACGGTGGGTGCAAGGCAAGATCGTCCTTCGACTTGGTACTTGCATGTATCGTCTTTCAGGTCCAGATGGCTTGCAGCGTCGCTGTCAAAATCAGCTTCGCCTCTGTCAAGTACACAACAATCTTTCAGTCTCTCTTTCCCCAGATCACAGGTCCAGTGGGCAGTGTGGTCACAGCAGTCACTGGAGGGTGTCATCACGACACAGCGTGATGACCCCATGGAGACGGAACCTTTGCTTCCTCCACCTTCTCTTGTCCTACCGATGGAGTTGGACCCGCATGCACTGCAGCAGTCACCACATTCTTCACCTGGTTCATGGCAGCAGGAGGTGGATGCGTACCCCTCTGGTCACTTTCCGGTGGACGTTTCCGCCAGAGCACAGGCCAGATGGTGCGTTACAGCCAGAAGCTTGACATCCCTTGCAGCCACAGCTTCTGACACGATGTTGCGCCCACACACCTGCATCGCCCGTCATGGTCGCACTCCCTACATGGTGACAGTCCATTGCTTTGGGAGGTTGGAATGTTCTGGTATAACCACAAGCGCTGGAACGAAGACAAAGTATACAAGAGAAGAGAAGTCAGTGAAATGACGTCGCCCAATGGTACACGGATTAGGACCACACCATAACAGGAGCGACACCTGTAAGAAATGAATATATGCACCACTCCTGCCAACCTCCGCCACACATTAGTGATCAGACTTGTTGAACCTTGTGTATAGCCAAGAATATTACTGTTTGCATGTCGGCCATTGTTTGTGACTACTCCTTGTAAATCTCCAAGTTAAGTACCGTTAATCTGCTTTATAGAAATAAAACTGTTAATGTTATTCGTTTGAACTGCTGTATAGCATTCTGAGAACACAGCATCCCTTAGGCACCCGATAAAAGATGAGTGGGCAATATCAAACAATAAACATTGTTTGTTTACAGATTAGTCTCCACTTTTCAACAAACATTTTTCAAAAACGTAATATTTCAAAAGATTCCACATTCAAGATTTTCATGTTCCTTGAAATTTATTTCCTTCCAAAATCAGGTGACAGTTTTGCAGTCCCTTTTTTCTGTTTCTGAAACCATATACTTTCACTTAATTAATATGTTAGTTTGTGAATTATTCCAATTGGAAAATTTCACTTTCTCGAAACTTTATTACAAACTTCTGGAATCACCATACACATTAAACTGCTGTCCCCTAAAATTTTGCAATTATACAGATAGTAGTCAGACAATCTTAATTCACTATCTATTTTATATCTGCCCCTTTTAATTTTCATTTCTTTTATATTAATATCTAATATGGAATAGTTTAGTGTTTTACCAGTTTGTAATTTTTGGTAATACAGGCTCTATAAATAGGTATCATGTGCAGTTTTGAGGTCAGTCAGTGCCAGTCAATCAAAATGTGTAGTTAGAAAGTCATTCTGAATTACATAATCAAAATTGGACATCTATGTAACTCTGATATTCAGACAGTGTTTGACAGTTATGTTTAAGTTGCTGCATTCGTTATCTGTGGTACCACTTGAGAAACTCTGTTAAGCTGCTCACGGATTATGCAAAGTGAAGACCAGTGAAATAGTAACTGTTAAAATTCCTAAATACAAAGCATCAATTTATAGCAATAAATGCAATGTAGAAGAAAGAAAAATTGAACTTGACTGTGTTGAGAAATTTAGTGATTATTTGCTGTCAAGGAGCTTATTAATAAGATAAAGAAAGTTTTTGAGGTTGAACTTGCACAAAATTCATGATTCACAGTAATGAATCAGTAATGACAGTGCCTCTCTTCAAATGTGTCCTAGTTCAGGTGTCTTCATGGCATTCTCCCATGGGTGAAAACACACCTGTGACCATTCGTGTCATCTTTCTTTGTAGACATTCATTATCCCCTGTTAGTCCTGTTTGATCAACACACTTGAGCAATATTCTACAATGGGTTGCACAAGCAGGTTGTATACGTGGACAAGGAAAAAAAATTCCCGGATTTCTCCCAGATTTCCCGGTTAAAAATACACTTTCTCCCGGTTGGAAACAGTTTTTCCCCATTAATTGACAGTATATTTTCTCTCGGAACTGTATAACTTATCAGTCCTTTGAATGGTTATGGTTTTATACATGGGCATAGAATTTCCCGGCACTTTAGAAGATGAAACACCTTTTGGAAAGATGTTTGATGTGCAGTAACAAGTACGCTGCGTATTTTCATATTACGAAAGTATAAATTTGAATTCTATCAAACACCGCATGTTACTTTCCGAAGCATTGAAACCGAGATTGCGATGTGTATTTGTAAGCCAGTCATAGCTCATGTCACGTGATCTCGCCAGCCGATGACAGTGGACATTCAGAGCTTCGGACACGTGGTGTAGTCAGCCAATAGCAACATCACTGTTAAGTAGCACAAACACACGAACAGGAAAAGTTAATGGTTTAAATTAATATATTTAATGTTGGTACAAGAAAAACAAAGCTTTCACTTATAATATTGGTCTCTAAGGCCAATACACTGCAAGAGAAGCTAAGCTTTCACATATAATATTGGTCTCTAAGGCCAATACACTGCAAGAGAAGCTAAGCTTTCACACATAATGTTGGTCTTTTATGCACGTATTACATTTTAAGATATATCACACAAATGTGCCAGTAAACTTTTTAATAATGACATAAAAGTGTGATCTTCTGGGCTATAAATTCTTCTAAGTGGCTCGTCATCAAAAGAGCTGATTTTTAAATGAGTCCCAGATTCCCAGTGAAGTAGGCATTGACCTGATATTAAGTTTTTCAATGTGATTCCGGGATGTAAATTTCCTTGGGTACCAGTACTTTGTTATCTCATGTCTGGCTCTTTGTTATGGCATAATGCCATATGTGCTAGAAGATGAAAACGTACACTTGAAATGCACCGAATAGTTGAAACTAGCCAATAGCTTGAAATTAAACCCTTTGTTTCAAATATATTGAGTGCCTCAGTGGAAAAGATAAATAAAATAAAATCTCATGAGCAAACCAATAAAAATAACTTCAATGCTCTGCATGGCAATTAATGTTTGACTGTTAGAAAGGTGGAAATAAAATAAAATCTGAAACTAATAACATATTTTAGCCTTCCGTAATTATGTGAATGTATTTTAATTCACATGATAGCTCCTGGCCAAAGAAATCAATTTTGTTTTCATTTGACGTGAGTGCAGTAGACAAAGAGGAAACAGTAAAATCACTAAATGTAAACACGGGTCACATGGAGACTACCTGCTTATAACTCAAGACTGCTCTGCGCATCAGACCCGTACCTACGATATTTCCGAACCGGGGCAATAGTAGACAGTGGTGTCCCTCGAGCGTTTGAGATAGGACGTCAAAAATTTAAAAACAATTGAATTTTCAAAAATATGTTCATTTTGTAGAGCACATCTTTCTGAAGACTCTGATACATAAAACATACATGTCCCAGGAATTGTAAGGCATGTTATCCGGTCTTAAGTGTGCCAAAGTGCAGCGCCACACCTCTTCACACAGCATTCTTCTATCGCACCTCACTGTATTTCGGTCTGTGGAATTGAAACGTGTATATTTTGTACTGGATGCCATCAAACTATATTCAGGACAGCGGAAATTAAAATGTCCTATGGTGACTCTCCTGCTTCCAGTCGGCCGGTTTGACATACTGCCCCTCTTTTTTTTTTAAAAAAAAAAAAAAAAAAAAAGACTCTTCAGAAAATTTTCACTCTTTATTCCCTATTAGCTAACAACTTGCTGCTTTGTGTGACATAAAATTAAGTATAGGATACATAAAGCCAGTAAAGAGAAGAGACAAGCAAGACAGTACACATTTCTTCAATCCTTAGCTCCTAGAATTTTTTTCTCTCTAATCTTGCTACAGCTTTACATGACGTGCTTTCCTTTCTGCGAAAGGATCTGTTACCTCATCAAAGTTCATCACACGTTTTGCTACATGAAAAATCGAAATGTCGTTGTGTAATACTGAAAAAGCTGTAATTACAAATAGGCCCAAGACTGGTGTGGTTTCTCGACCTGATTACCTATATTTTGTCATTGTCTGCCAGAAAAAATTAAATAGGCTTTTATAATACTGCAGCAATTGTAACACACACCAAATAAACGAGAATGTTTTGGCAGAAATGGTCATTTTTATAACAAAACGGAATATAATTCACAAAGTACCAATATCAAATGCCTAATAGGCCTACCACAAGCAAAAAGCTTTATGTTTGGAAATAGTTTTACACTTCATTCATATGCTCCAGTTTCTCAAGCATGAGATCGAAAAGTAGTAGTGTGAAATTTTTATATAAATTTGGAATAGTCTTATTCTTCCATAATTTGTGTGATGTCCCCGTTTCTTCTCCTTCCTCATTCTAACAATGTTGTCATCACTAATTCTGTATATATTCCTGCCAATGTCAAAGCTTATTCGCCGGTTGACTTCACTGACTCTGCCAGAATCACCAGTTTAGTTATCCCGCGATTATTCTCCGGTTAGGCATCGTTACGTGTTTGTACAACGTGTTTTCCGCCCTACTTCCAGAACAGACCTTAAAGAGGCTGCTAGCCGGAGACTGTACAACTAGCCCTTGCTGGTATAGGGATCTGGTCAAAAATTTTCTGTCTAAATTTCATTTTCTTGGATACACTGAGAAGATAATACATAATCTTTCTTACCTGTTATTCCTGTTAGTCGTTTATTCGCACTCTGGTAGTCTGAATCTGTGGATTTCGCTGGTAATCGTAACAGTGCTCACCATTCGCAAATCCAGTCAACCACATAATCAGACAGTGGTTGGCTTTCTTTCGTTCGGCTATACTCTGCTCAGTTCGTATAGCCCCTTTTGTCTGCAGGATAGTTTATTTCTAGATGTGACGAGGATTCCACTGACAGAGACATCACATACACTATGCATGTATTCACAAATCAACTTATGATTCATTCAGTAATCAACTTAGAATGTTTCCAGAATGAGATTTTCACTCTGCAGCGGAGTGTGCGCTGATATGAAACTTTCTGGCAGATTAAAACTGTGTGCCCAACCGAGACTCGAACTCGGGACCTTGCCTTTCGCGGGCAAGTGCTCTACCATCTGAGCTACCGAAGCACGACTCACGCCCGGTCCTCACAGCTTTACTTCTGCCAGTATCTCATCTCCTACCTTCCAAACTTTACAGAAGCTCTCCTGCGAACCTTGCAGAACTAGCACTCCTGAAAGAAAGGATACTGCGGAGACATGGCTTAGCCACAGCCTGGGGGATGTTTCCAGAATGAGATTTTCACTCTGCAGCGGAGTGTGCGCTGATATGAAACTTTCTGGCAGATTAAAACTGTGTGCCCGACCGAGACTCGAACTCGGGACCTTGCCTTTCGCGGGCAAGTGCTCTACCATCTGAGCTACCGAAGCACGACTCACGCCCGGTCCTCACAGCTTTACTTCTGCCAGTATCTCGTCTCCTACCTTCCAAACTTTACAGAAGCTCTCCTGCGAACCTTGCAGAACTAGCACTCCTGAAAGAAAGGATACTGCGGAGACATGGCTTAGCCACAGCCTGGGGGATGTTTCCAGAATGAGATTTTCACTCTGCAGTGGAGTGTGCGCTGATATGAAACTTCCTGGCAGATTAAAACTGTGTGCCCGACCGAGACTCGAACTCGGGACCTTTGCCTTTCGCGGGCAAGTGCTCTACCATCTGAGCTACCGAAGCACGACTCACGCCCGGTCCTCACAGCTTTACTTCTGCCAGTATCTCATCTCCTACCTTGCAAACTTTACAGAAGCTCTCCTGCGAACCTTGCAGAACTAGCACTCCTGAAAGAAAGGATACTGCGGAGACATGGCTTATCCACAGCCTAGGGGATGTTTCCAGAATGAGATTTTCACTCTGCAGCGGAGTGTGCGCTGATATGAAACTTCCTGGCAGATTAAAACTGTGTGCCCGACCGAGACTCGAACTCGGGACCTTTGCCTTTCGCGGGCAAGTGCTCTACCATCTGAGCTACCGAAGCACGACTCACGCCTGGTCCTCACAGCTTTACTTCTGCCAGTATCTCATCTCCTACCTTGCAAACTTTACAGAAGCTCTCCTGCGAACCTTGCAGAACTAGCACTCCTGAAAGAAAGGATACTGCGGAGACATGGCTTAGCCACAGCCTGGGGGATGTTTCCAGAATGAGATTTTCACTCTGCAGCGGAGTGTGCGCTGATATGAAACTTCCTGGCAGATTAAAACTGTGTGCCCGACCGAGACTCGAACTCGGGACCTTTGCCTTTCGCGGGCAAGTGCTCTACCATCTGAGCTACCGAAGCACGACTCACGCCCGGTCCTCACAGCTTTACTTCTGCCAGTATCTCATCTCCTACCTTGCAAACTTTACAGAAGCTCTCCTGCGAACCTTGCAGAACTAGCACTCCTGAAAGAAAGGATACTGCGGAGACATGGCTTAGCCACAGCCTGGGGGATGTTTCCAGAATGAGATTTTCACTCTGCAGTGGAGTGTGTGCTGATATGAAACTTCCTGGCAGATTAAAACTGTGTGCCCGACTGAGACTCGAACTCTGGACCTTTGCCTTTCGTGGGCAAGTGCTCTACCATCTGAGCTACGGAAGCACGACTCACGCCCTGTCCTCACAGCTTTACTTCTGCTAGTATCTCGTCTCCTACCTTCCAAACTTTACAGAAGCTCTCCTGCGAACCTTGCAGAACTAGCACTCCTGAAAGAAAGGATACTGCGGAGACATGGCTTATCCACAGCCTGGGGGATGTTTCCAGAATGAGATTTTCGCACTCCGCTGCAGAGTGAAAATCTCATTCTGGAAACATCCCCCAGGCTGTGGCTAAGCCATGTCTCCGCAGTATCCTTTCTTTCAGGAGTGCTAGTTCTGCAAGTTTCGCAGGAGAGCTTCTGTAAAGTTTGGAAGGTATGAGACGAGATACTGGCAGAAGTAAAGATGTGAGGATCGGGCGTGAGTCGTGCTTCGGTAGCTCAGATGGTAGAGCACTTGCCCGCGAAAGGCAAAGGTCCCGAGTTCGAGTCTCGGTCAGGCACACAGTTTTAATCTGCCAGGAAGTTTCAACTTAGAATGTGTTCAACAATGTTCAAAAACCGACAGGGACACGTTTCAAAGTCATACAAATAATCGGTAGACCAACGTGCGCTGGATGCTAGATGCTTTGTGAAACAAGGTTTATATGATTTGCCCCCCCAATCCTAGACTCAGGGCTGCTGCGCAATCTGGCAGCTTGGGCGTGATAGTAAAATTTTTCCCGGTAGCACCTAGCTGCCTTTTTTTTGTTCTTTTGCTGCAACTGCTTACACAGCCAACAGCCATGTTTCTATAGCCAGAAGCGGAATAGTCTTCCTAAAGCCTTTGACACATTTTGCTGTTGGCAGACGCTTGTATGAGCACTGTGTTTTGTTGCTGTTTATGGCACATTTCCTTTGCAATTTAAGTTTTATTTTAGTTTTTTCTCTCGTTCATGCTTTATTGCTGCAGTATTATTCTGCAGTAGCAGAATACATTAACATCCTTTGTTAGAGTATTAGTTCTTACCAGTCAAAATTACAAAAATTTAACTGAGAACAAAAACAATGAAAAATTCCCAGAATTCAAAAATATTCCCAGGTTTTTCCCGGTTTTCTCCCGGATGAAAAAATTCCCGGGTTTTTCCCGGATCTCCCGGTCATCCCGGGTCGTAGACACCCTGACAAGTGTTTTGTAAGCACTCTCCTTTGTAGGTTGATTACATTTCCCTAATATTCTATCAGTGAACTGAAGTCTATCACCATCTTTATCTATGACAGAGTGTATGTGATCATTTTAGAAATAGTTATACCCTGGTATTTGTATGGCTTGATGAATTCTGGTTGAGACTCATTGATATTGTAGTCGTAGTAGAGTACCACTATTTTTTTTTATTTTGCGAAATGCACAGTTTTTTATTTCTGAAATTCAGAGCAAGTTGCCAAAACTTGCACCACTTTGAAATCTTATCAAGATCTGACTGAATATTTGTGCAGATTTCTTGGACAGTAACTCGCTATAGATAACAACACCATCTGCAAAAAGTCAGAGGTTACTGTTAATATTGTCTAGAAGGTCATTAATATACAGCATAAAAAGAGGTGGGTCTAACACACTTACACAGGACACGCCTAAGTCACTTCCACATTCGTCAATGACTCGCCATGCAAGATAACATGCTGAATCCTCCCTATGAAGAAATCTCCAATCCAATCACAAATTTCACTTGATAGTGTATACAATCGAACTTTTAATAATAAGCGTAAGTGTGGAACAGAGTCAAATGTTTTTTGGACGTAAAGGAAAAATGTATGTTTGTCACTGTCGAGATTCACACCTTATAGGATGTCATATGAGAAAAGTGCAAACTGTGTTTCACATGGTTGATGTTTTCAGAATCCATGCTGGTTGGCATGGAGAAGATCATTCTGTTCATCATATCACATCACATTTGTGCCCAGAATATGTTCTAAGATACTACAACACATGGATGTCAAGGAGACTGGACAGTATTAGGGCTTTTTCCCATTCCATTCACAAATAGAGTGTGGGAAAAGTGAGTACTTAAACACCTGTGTACATGCTGTAGTTAAGGTGGGATGTAAAGGGAAATGTAAACATTTATTTGCAAAATCATTGCAGCCATATTTATTAATGTACAAATCTAAAATTTTGCATGTGTAAAGCAAAAGAGCTGTGTTTTAAAGGAAGAATATAATAAAATATACAGGATTAATATTATACCAGAAAATTGATTTTTTTTATTTTTTAATGTCTTTTTTATAAAAAGCCACAACTCAAATTCTAATCATGCAATTAATGTGAAAATTTTATTGTAGTGTCCTGGAAGGTTATAAGACCACTGAAATACAGTTATTAATTTATGGTAGAAATTGTATCATTAACAGAGTTTTTAATTTTGCATATCCAAAAGTAACTTTTTTCTGCATACAATCATCTAAAAATCAGAATGTAATTGCAGGATCTCATATTTTTTAGTTCTAGGGAATAAGCTTACCTCACCTTTAAAACCCTTCAGTATTACAGAAGTGCCCGATTCCACCTGTCTGCTTTGACCCATGATGTCACCAATATGGCAGAAACGACCATTCTCAACGTCTCCAATATCGTGCCTATGACGCCATTACATAAACACGACAACAAACATACAATACATACAAAACCAACAAACACATCTCCATCAAAAAATATAATCAAACTAACAGGAAATTATAATCACACTGCAACTATCGATACCACAAAACTCACAACTAAAACAACAAAAGCTGGAATTGGACACTACCCTTGACCTATATAGGTCAACAGCAGCTCACAATACCAAAACACACATAGCTATGGCATATTGGAGTCGGACACTTCCCTTGATCTATGTAGGTCAACAGCAGCTCACGATACCAAAACACAGCTATGATAACACATTGGAATCAAACACTTCCCTTGACCCAAAAGTTTTTACGGGGCAAAAGCGTGTGATAAGAATCATTTGTGGTGTAAATTCAAGAACATCATGTAGAAGCTTGTTAAAGGAACTTGGTATTCTAACCACTGCTTCTCAGTATATTTATTCCTTAATGAAATATGTTGCAAGTAATGTGTCTTTATTTCCACCCAATAGCTCAATACATAGTATCAACACTAGAAATAATAACAATCTACATAAAGACCTAAAATCACTTACCTTGATCCAAAAGGTGTCCAATATTCAGGAACACACATTTTCAATAAATTGCCAGCAACTATTAAATCTTGGTTTCAGATAAAGCACGGTTTAAACAGAGTTTGAAAGACTTTTTGATAGGCAACTCTTCCTACTCTATAGACAAATATCTTAACAGAAAGCGCTAAACCACTTAAGTAAAAATATCTGTTAGATTTCAGTTTTGACAGCACTTGGTCACAATCAGTCAAGCTCAGGTGTTTTTTGTATGAAAAGTTTATTAATAGTGAATAACAATGTTTCATTCTGACAGCATGCTAATTCTGTAAATATTAGCTGTTCCAGTTTACCGAATTGTATGTACCTATTTCAAAATCTCCTGACAAATGATCAGGGTAGTGAGTACAGGGTGACACAGAAAAATGGAAACATTTCCAAAATCCAATAAAACTTGAAGTGATGAAGGAAAGAAATTGCATTCATAGTAATTCAAATCTTACAACTTTACCATTTACGAAAAACTTATGGTGTTTATCATTTTTAAAAAATTACGTCCTTTGGATGGGGTCCTCCTGTACGAATACATTCATGAAATCTGCTATTGAGGTTTCCTCACTGACTGCTGCAACATCTCAGCTGGGATACTGTGAAATGCATTCTGATTTTTTTGTTTTAACTCATCCAGGGTTCTTGGTCGAGTCATGTAGACTTTGTTGTTGAGGTAGCCCCACAAGAAAAAATCACAAACGGATAAATCTGGCGATCTAGGCGCCCATGGAATGTTACCAAATTGTGAGATCACACGTTTGCCAAACAATTGTTGCACATATGCCATTGATTGCTGTGCAGTGTGTGATGTTGCTCCATCCTGCTGAAACCAGGGTTCTTGAACGTTTGGAAAGTTGTTCAATGCAGGTGTAATGAAAGTTCATGACATCTTCACGTAATGATAGGCATTGACAGTTATTGTGTTTCTCTTTTCATTTGTGAAAAACTCACACTTATTGGTCATCCTGTTTGTTTCTTCTTGAGGGCAGATCCAATCTCTTCAGATTTATTAATCTAACATTTTATTGCGTGTTTTGATGGAACGGCATCATGATGTCCTAAATTATAAAAATGCCGGAACTCCCTCTGTACTGCTACCAAACAAACATTGTTTTTATAAAACATTTTTATGGCTAATGCACACTGTTGTCTGTTCTACTGATCCATGATTACTGAAATGGCGGACTGTTTACTTGCTAACTGTCATGAACCCGCTGTGTTGCCACCTGCCCATGGCTGCCACTACTCATTTCAAACATGCCCATTATTCTGTTTCACCCTGTATTATATTCAAATGTTTTATGTTTTTATGTTACATTTTCTGACATGTTCCACACCCAAGAGAATCATTTCATTTTTTAGGTCTATGGAATGAAAACTGAATCTAATCTAATCTAATCCAATCTTCCTCCATGCTTCAGGGTATTCCTGGTTTCTTCTCCTGGTCTTCAAAACTCACAGCAATTCTGGGCAGTATTGTTGTCAAATGCATTCCTTTGAATGCTGAAACAAGATATTGCTGTAATACCAGAATAATATTGCCATTCCCCAAAAACAATCTGGGGCTAATTGAGGTTTTAAATGAAGTAATTGACAGTTCAGATTCTAGTGCAATGACTACAAGAGAAGCTTGTGGTTTCAAAAACAGCATCCAAGACTTCTACTTTGTTTTTCTGCTCTGTGTTTAACAAAGCATATTTTTAAAGACTGAACAACTTTTCATCATTCTTCAGAAAACAATGCCGCGGCAGAATGCATAGCTTACATGTAATACTTTACAGATGAAGATAAACTGATTGACTTTTTAAATTTCATGAATGTTAATGTGCAAACTGTAAGAAGAAACCTGTAGTAGACTCAGAACAGAACACAGTATTTTTAGTGTGTACAGGAACAGCTTCAGTCATCAGAAAATGCAGAGTAAAAAAAAACTCATAAATGTGACAAACATAGTTCAGGCAGAGAAAGACAGTTTAGTTTTAAATCAGAGGCACACCTAAAGTTTGGATCAGGTCATACCTTTGTGGATTTAACCAAACAGTGGAAATACAACACACTGAATGCAACAGATTACAAACCATTTCTCAGATTGCCAAGAGATGAAATAATGCGTTCTTGAAGGATCAGTCCCAGCATAAGTGCTATTCCTTATATGTAAATGACCTACAAACAAACAAACAAACAAACAAACATTGTCAAAATTCTTATCAGTCTTATGATGGCACAGACTTCCTCTTCATCAAAAAAACAGAAAACTTATTACATGAAAACATAGCAATGACAATTTCTGCTTGTTTTAGATGTCCTTTGTTCTTTGGTAACCATTGTTGCCACAACTGCATCACCGTCACTGATACCAATTTTGATGTGGACATCCTCAAAGACGTCAGGTCTATTTGTTCCCAATAGATCCAATATATTTCCGTCATGGGTCGGTTCCTAACAGCTTTATCCAAAATTTTTGAGAAAGTAATGTATTCAAGAGTAGCTTCACATATCTGTAAAAATGAAGTACTAACAAAATGTCAGTTTGGTTTTCAGAAAGGTTTTTCAACAGAAAATGCCATATATGCTTTCACCAGTAAAATTTTGAATGATCTGAATAACCGAACACCACCCATTGGGATTTTTTGTGATCTCTCAAAGGCTTTTGATTGTGTAAATCATGAAATTCTGCTAGACAAGCTCAAGTATTGTGGCATGAGTGGGACAGTGCACAAATGGTTTAATTCGTACCTAACTGGAAGAGTGCAGAAAGTTGAAATAAGTAGTTCTCGTAACATGCAAAGATCAGCACATTCCTCAAACTGGGGAACTATCAAGAATGGGGTTCCACAAGGGTCAGTCTTGGGTCCTTTGTTGTTCTTATTATATATTAATGACTTGCCATTCTATATTCATGAAGAGGCAAAGTTAGTTCTCTTTGCTGATGATACAAGTATAGTAATCACACCTGACAAACAAGAATTAACTGATGAAATTGTCAATACTGTCTTTCAGAAAATTACTAAGTGGTTCCTTGTAAACGGACTCTCACTGAATTTTGATAAGACACAGTACATACAGTTCCGTACAGTGAATGGTATGATGCCATTAATAAATATAGACCTTAATCAGAAGCATATAGCTAAGGTAGAATATTCCAAATTTTTAGGTGTGTCCATTGATGAGAGATTAAATTGGAAGAAACACATTGATGATCTGCTGAAACGTTTGAGTTCAGCTACTTATGCAATAAGGGTCATTGCAAATTTTGGTGATAAACATCTTAGTAAATTAGCTTACTACGCCTATTTTCACTCATTGCTTTCATATGGCATCATATTTTGGGGTAATTCATCACTGAGGAATAAAGTATTTATTGCACAAAAGCGTGTAATCAGAATAATAGCTGGAGTCCACCCAAGATCATCCTGCAGACATTTATTTAAGGATCTAGGGATATTCACAGTAGCTTCTCAGTATATATACTCTTTTATGAAATTTGTTATTAACAACCAAACCCAATTCAAAAGTAATAGCAGTGTGCATAACTACAATACTAGGAGAAAGGATGATCTTCACTATTCAAGATTAAATCTAACTTTGGCACAGAAAGGGGTGAATTATACTGGCACTAAAGTCTTTGGTCACTTACCAAATAGTATCAAAAGTCTGACAGATAACCAACAAGTATTTAAGAAGAAATTAAAAGAATTTCTGAATGACAACTCCTTCTACTCCATAGAGGAATTTTTAGATATAAATTAAGAAAAAAAAGAAAAAAATATTAAAAAAATAAAAATAAAAAATAAAGAAAAACAAAAAACACAAAAAAATAAAGTTGTTATATTAACTTAAGTATGTTGTTAAATTAACCTAATTATGTCATGTATTGGAAAATTCGACTCGTTCCACATCATTACGAAATATCGTATTCATGATCCATGGAACTAGTATTAATCTAATCTAATCTAATCTGTCTGCTCTAGGTAGTTTTCAGAGAAGGCATTTAGTAAAGTACAGCAAATTCATCCAGGTGCTCTTTCAACCACGCACATAAACTGCGAGCTGTGTGACATGTTGTATTGACATGCTGGTAGATGTCATCATGCCGAGGAAAGAACAAACTGAATTTTATAAATGTAAAGATGTAGTTGTAGAATGTAGGGGTGGATATGAACCCCAAGGATAAATGCATACTTGTGTTGATCCATTGTACCTTCCAGAATAATCACGTCACACAGGAAATTTCACAAAAACATTCCCCAGACCATAACACTCCCCCCTCCAGCCTGGACCCCTCTGACAATTGTTGCAAGGTATTTGCCTTCAGATTTCATGCTGTACGCATCAACAGCCATCTGTCTGATGGAGCATAAAACATGATTCATCTGGAAAGAATACCTGTTGCCTCTCAGTGGACATCTGGTTGCAGTATTGGTGTGCAAATTCTTCAGTATGTTGTTCTGTATGTCGAGTGAGTATGTATGTGTTGCAAAGTGTGTCTAATGTATTGTTCTTTCTTAAGTGAATAAATTAATTGAAACTAAAATTTATTGATTGCAACAACATTCTGCAACCAATTTTCTCTTCAATTTTGTAGTTACAGATTCTTCTGATTTCAAAAATGTCCACTTTCACTGGGAAAGCTTGTTAGTTTGCCAATAATTTGATTTAGAAAATTTCATTTTTAGCCATTTTGGTGAGCTACTGGAATTCCCACAGGAGAAGAAATTGTTTCCATCAGTTAGTACTTATAATTTTGTCATTTTCCCATTGTCCAACCCATAGTCAAACAGACTTGAGTTATCCTCATTATAATTTCATGTCTGCTAAAACATATTCCTACATAAATCTGTAAATAATTATTCTGGATAGTGCTTAATGTAGTCTTCATTTAGCTACCAACATGTGAACATCCAAGTGTTAATCAGTGTCAGTTAATCAGTGTCTCTTTTAATTATACAAATGTAAATATATTTGCAAACTTCTTTGAGTAAGTCATTTGCAAGATCTTACTCACCAAGTTAAGAACATATAGGAAGTAACAAGGTAAAGTACTGAAGTGGTACCATTCACATACACTAAAGAGCCAAAGAAACTGGTACAACTGCCTAATATTGTGTAGTACCCCACGAGCACGCAGAAGTGCCGCAACACGACATGGTATGGACTCGACTAATGTCTAAAGTTGTGCTGAAGAGAAATGACACCATGAATCCAAATGCAGGGCTGTCCATAGATCCGTAAGAGTACGAGGGGGTTGAGATCTCATCTGAACAGTATGTTGCAACGCATCCCAGATATGCTCAATAATGTTCAAATCTGGGGAGTTAGGTGGGCAGTGGAAATGTTTAAACTCAAAAGAGTGTTCCTGAACTCACTCTGTAGCAATGCTGAATGTGTGGCATGTTGCATTGCGCTGTTGGAATTGACCAACTTGTCGGAATGCTCAATGGACATGAATGGATACAGGTGATCAGACAGGATGCTTACGTATGTGTCATCTGTCAGAGTCATATCTAGATGTATCAGGGGTCCCGTATCACCCCAACTGCATGTGCCCAAAACCATTAAGGAGCCTCCACCAGCTTGAACAGCCCCCTGCTGACATGTGGGGTCCTTGAATTCATGAGGTTGTCTCCATACCAGTACACGTCCATTTGCTCGATACAATTTGAAACGAGACTTGTCCGACCAGGTAACATGTTTCCAGTCATCAACAGCCCAATGTTTTTGTTGACGGGCCCAGGTGAGTTGTAAAGCTATGTGTCATGCAGTCATAATTGGTACAGGAGTGGGTGTTTGGCTCCAAAAGCCCATATCAATAATGTTTTGTTGAATGTCTGCATGCTGACACTTTTTCATGACCCAACATTGAAATCTGCAGCAATTTGCAGAAGGGTTGTGCTTCTGTCATGTTGAACAATTCTCTTTAGTCATCATTCATCCCGTTCTTTCAGGATCTTTTTCTGGCCATAGTGATGTTGGAGATTTGATGTTTTACCAGATTCATGATATTCATAGTAGACTCATGATATGGTTATACAGGAAAATCCCCACTTCAGTGCTACCTCTGAGATGCTGTGACCCCCCGCTCATGTGCAGACTATATCACCACATTCAGACTCGCTTAAATCTTGATAAACTGCCATTGTAGCAGTAACCAATCTAATAAATGCACCAGACACTTGTTGCCTTGTATAGGCATCGCCGACCGCAGTGCCATATTTTGCCTGTTTATATATCTCTGTATTTTAATATACACGCCTATACCAGTTTCTTTGGCACTTCAGTGTAAAATGATTAATTTTCCAAATAAAGATTCAAACAAAAGCATCCAAAGGTGATAAAAATGAGAAGAGCAACTATTCTCATTTGTAACTAAAATTGTAGTAAATGCTGATTATTTTTACTTTAAATGAAATTGTATTCAGTGACTTTAATACAAAGAATAAAAATGATCTTCAGACTAAAAAGGCATTGTCGGTTAAATGTGCACTTAGTAATGAATAATTGGGTACATATTTATTGCCCATACAAAAGACATCTCTTTGTAAAAAGTTAACAAGAATTCGAATTTACATTCAATCTTGATTTTCAAGAGTAATAAAATAATTAAAAGTAGATTGCTTATGGCACTCAATCACTGCAAAACATCCATCTCCATTTAAATGGTTGGAAATTAATTGTTGTTGTTGTTGTTGTGGTCTTCAGTCCTGAGACTGGTTTGATGCAGCTCTCCATGCTACTCTATCCTGTGCAAGCTTCTTCATCTCCCAGTACCTACTGCAACCTACATCCTTCTGAATCTGTTTAGTGTATTCATCTCTTGGTCTCCCCCTATGATTTTCACCCTCCACGCTGCCCTCCAATACTAAATTGGTGATCCCTTGATGCCTCAGAACATGTCCTACCAACTGATCCCTTCTTCTGGTCAAGTTGTGCCACAAATTCCTCTTCTCCCCAATCCTATTCAGTACCTCCTCATTAGTTATGTGATCTACCCATCTAATCTTCAGCATTCTTCTGTAGCACCACATTTCGAAAGCTTCTATTCTCTTCTTGTCCAAACTATTTACCGTCCATGTTTCACTTCCATACATGGCTACACTCCATACAAATACTTTCAGAAATGACTTCCTGACACTTAAATCTATACTCGATGTTAACAAATTTCTCTTCTTCAGAAACGCTTTCCTTGCCATTGCCAGTCTACATTTTATATCCTCTCTACTTCGACCATCATCAGTTATTTTGCTCCCCAAATAGCAAAACTCCTTTACTACTTTAAGTGTCTCACTTCCTAATCTAATACCCTCAACATCACCCGACTTAATTCGACTACATTTCATTATCCTCTTTTTGCTTTTGTTGATGTTCATCTTATATCCTCCCTTCAAGACACCATCCATTCCGTTCAACTGCTCTTCCAAGTCCTTTGCTGTCTCTGACAGAATTACAATGTCATCGGCGAACCTCAAAGTTTTTATTCCTTCTCCATGGATTTTAATACCTACTCCGAATTTTTCTTTTGTTTCCTTTACTGCTTGCTCAATATACAGATTGAATAGCATCGGGGAGAGGCTACAACCCTGTCTTACTCCCTTCCCAACCACTGCTTCCCCTTCATGTCCCTCGACTCTTATAACTGCCATCTGGTTTCTGTACAAATTGTAAATAGCCTTTCGCTCCCTGTATTTTACCCCTGCCACCTTTAGAATTTGGAAGAGAGTATTACAGTCAACATTGTCAAAAGCTTTCTCTAAGTCTACAAATGCTAGAAACGTAGGTTTGCCTTTCCTTAATCTTTCTTCTAAGATAAGTCGTAAGGTCAGTATTGCCTCACGTGTTCCAGTATTTCTACGGAATCCAAACTGATCTTCCCCGAGGTCGGCTTCTACTAGTTTTTCCATTCATCTGTAAAGAATTCGCGTTACTATTTAGCAGCCATGACTTATTAAACTGATAGTTCGGTAATTTTCACATCTGTCAACACCTGCTTTCTTTGGGATTGGAATTATTATATTCTTCTTGAAGTCTGAGGGTATTTCGCCTGTTTCATACATCTTGCTCACCAGATGGTAGAGTTTTGTCAGGACTGGCTCTCCCAAGGCCGTCAGTAGTTCCAATGGAATGTTGTCTACTCCGGGGGCCTTGTTTCGACTCAGGTCTTTCAGTGCTCTGTCAAACTCTTCACGCAGTATCATATCTCCCATTTCATCTTCATCTACATCCTCTTCCATTTCCATAATATTGTCCTCAAGTACATCGCCCTTGTATAGACCCTCTATATACTCCTTCCACCTTTCTGCCTTCCCTTCTTTGCTTAGAACTGGGTTGCCATCTGAGCTCTTGATATTCATACAAGTGGTTCTCTTCTCTCCAAAGGTCTCTTTAATTTTCCTGTAGGCAGTATCTATCTTACCCCTAGTGAGACAAGCCTCTACATTCTTACATTTGTCCTCTAGCCATCCCTGCTTAGCCATTTTGCACTTCCTGTCGATCTCATTTTTGAGACGTTTGTATTCCTTTTTGCCTGCTTCATTTACTGCATTTTTATATTTTCTCCTTTCATCAATTAAATTCAATATTTCTTCTGTTACCCAAGGATTTCTACTAGCCCTCGTCTTTTTACCTACTTGATCCTCTGCTGCCTTCACTACTTCATCCCTCAAAGCTACCCATTCTTCTTCTACTGTATTTCTTTCCCCCATTCCTGTCAATTGTTCCCTTATGCTCTCCCTGAAACTCTGTACAACCTTTGGTTCTTTCAGTTTATCCAGGTCCCATCTCCTTAAATTCCCACATTTTTGCAGTTTCTTTAGTTTTAATCTACCAATAGATTGTGGTCAGAGTCCACATCTGCCCCTGGAAATGTCTTACAATTTAAAACCTGGTTCCTAAATCTCTGTCTTACCATTATATAATCTATCTGATACCTTTTAGTATCTCCAGGGTTCTTCCATGTATACAACCTTCTATCATGATTCTTGAACCAAGTGTTAGCTATGATTAAGTTGTGCTCTGTGCAAAATTCTACTAGGTGGCTTCCTCTTTCATTTCTTTGCCCCAATCCATATTCACCTACTACGTTTCCTTCTCTGCCCTTTCCTACACTCGAATTCCAGTCACCCATGACTATTAAATTTTCGTCTCCCTTCACTATCTGAATAATTTCTTTTATTTCATCATACATTTCTTCAGTTTCTTCGTCATCTGCAGAGCTAGTTGGCATATAAACTTGTACTACTGTAGTAGGTGTGGGCTTCGTATCTATCTTGGCCACAATAATGCGTTCACTAAGCTGTTTGTAGTAGCTTACCCGCGTTCCTATTTTCCTATTCATTATTAAACCTACTCCTGCATTACCCCTATTTGACTTTGTGTTTATAACCCTGTGGTCACCTGACCAGAAGTCTTGTTCCTCCTGCCACCGAACTTCACTAATTCCCACTATATCTAACTTTAACCTATACATTTCCCTTTTCAAATTTTCTAACCTACCTGCCCGATTAAGGGATCTGACATTCCACGCTCCGATCCATAGAACGCCAGTTTTCTTTCTCCTGATAACGACATCCTCTTGAGTAGTCCCCGCCCAGAGATCCGAATGGGGGACTATTTTACCTCCGGAATATTTTACCCAAGAGGACGCACATCATCATTTAATCATACAGTAAAGCTGCATGCCCTCGGGAAAAATTACGGCCGTAGTTTCCCCTTGCTTTCAGTCGTTCGCAGTACCAGCACAGCAAGGCCATTTTGGTTATTGTTACAAGGCCAGATCAGTCAATCATCCAGACTGTTGCCCTTGCACTACTGAAAAGGCTGCTGCCCCTCTTCAGGAACCACACGTTTGTCTGGCCTCTCAACAGATACCCCTCCGTTGTGGTTGTACCTACGGTACGGCTATCTGTATCGCTGAGGCACGCAAGCCTCCCCACCAATGGCAAGGTCCATGGTTCATGGACCATTAATTACATCATTCAATTAAATAGGAGAACTAAGAGGTTTGTCACATTACAAAACACACACAGACACACACATACCTGCAAATGCAACTCACACACACATGACTGCAGTCTAAGGCAACTGTGGCCTCTGTAGTGTGGCTACAGTTGCCTTAGATGGCAGTCATGGAAATTTGTGGTAAGTTCCAATGGGAACAAACTGCTGACATCATCAATCCCTAGGCTTACACACTACTTAATCTAACTTATGCTAAGAATAATACACACACACGTGCCCGAAGGAGGACTTGAACCTCCGTTGGGGGGAGCTGCATGAACCGTGGCAAGGCACCCCTGACCTCGCGGCTACCCTGAATGGCCTGCGGTTATGTGAGTGTGAGTTGCGTTTGTGTGTGTGTGAGAGAGAGAGAGAGATCTATTTTTGATGAAGGCCTCATAAGCCAAAATCTTTATTTGGAAAAGTCTTTTTTGTTGTGCCTGTCTGCAACTCAGCATCTCTGCTGTATGGTGAGTAGCAACTTTCCTTTTCATAATATTGTTATGTGTATTTTTACATATTTGTGCATGTTTTTGCAGGTCTGTACATATTTTTACAACCATTTAATGCCTTCATTCACCCATTTCCTCTGTAACTTCCTGTTTCCTTAATGGCATCCCTGTGACAATGGACCCCTGCTCCATCATTTTGCATCACTTCAAATCCCAGTTACATATACTGTTCCTTAAATACTGCCTAAACCATGTAATTCTCCCCCCCCCCCCCTCCCTTCCTCCCATGCCCCAGCCCCCCCCAATGGCCTAACAAAAATTCCTTTCACTTGATCCCACCCCTCCTTTCACAATGACCTTCACCTTTTCAGGTTCCACCAGTCCCTGTCCCCCACAAACCTGGTAATGCAGAAACACATTTCCATGGCACTGGCATCTCCAGCTTTCCTCCCTGGAAAAGATCCTGCTACTGTGCAGTCCCTACTACATGTATCACATCTCTGGAATTGACTCACTTGCTCTGCAGCACCCGAAAGAGCATTCCAGACACCACCTCCATAAGTTATCCAGCCAGTTGACATCCTAGTGCCACCTTGGAGCACCACAATCCAACACCAGTTGTGCCCTCACTGCTCCTCCTCATCAATCTCTCATAGCACCCTGCCTAGCTGACCTTTGCAACTTGCCACATACCTCAAAACTCCCAACCAACACTCCACTAAGCCAGATCCAAAACAATCCCCCAACACTGCTGTTAACCTTTTCAACAAAATCCTTAGCTCCACAGAAGTTTCAGTGCTATCCAAATGCCTCACTTTCAGCTCTAAACCCAAATTTAACCATGTTGGACTTGTCTCTCCTTCTGCCAATCCCTGCAATATAGACACTTCTTTGCCACCAATCCCTCCAACCAAAGCCACCCTAATCCCAACATTGAACCCTGCCTCACACAGTTCACACTGCCGCTGAACCATGATCCTCCCCACCCCCCTTCCCACCTAGTAGATAGTGTCGGAAGTTCCATGTGGCTTTGATGCTGTAGTATACAGAGAAGTTGCAGCATTAGAAAATTGTAGCGAAATGCAGGAAGATCTGCAGCGGATAGGCACTTGGTGCAGGGAGTGGCAACTGACCCTTAACATAGACAAATGTAATGTATTGCGAATACATAGAAAGAAGGATCCTTTATTGTATGATTATATGATAGCGGAACAAACACTGGTAGCAGTTACTTCTGTAAAATATCTGGGAGTATGCGTGCGGAACGATTTGAAGTGGAATGATCATATAAAATTAATTGTTGGTAAGGTGGGTACCAGGTTGAGATTCATTGGGAGAGTCCTTAGAAAATGTAGTCCATCAACAAAGGAGGTGGCTTACGAAACACTCGTTCGACCTATACTTGAGTATTGCTCATCAGTGTGGGATCCATACCAGATCGGGTTGACGGAGGAGATAGAGAAGATCCAAAGAAGAGCAGCACATTTCGTCACAGGGTTATTTGGTAACCGTGATAGCATTACGGAGATGTTTAGCAAACTCAAGTGGCAGACTCTGCAAGAGAGGCGCTCTGCATCGCGGTGTAGCTTGCTCGCCAGGTTTCGAGAGGGTGCGTTTCTGGATGAGGTATCGAATATATTGCTTCCCCCTACTTATACCTCCCAAGGAGATCACGAATGTAAAATTAGAGAGATTCGAGTGCGCATGGAGCCTTTCAGACAGTCGTTCTTCCCGCGAACCATACGCGACTGGAACAGAAAAGGGAGGTAATGACAGTGGCACGTAAAGTGCTCTCCGCCAGACACCGTTGGGTGGCTTGCGGAGTATAAATGTAGATGTAGATGTAGAACCACCCCTGGTTACATTTCAGGGAATTCCTCATTTCCATCTTGGGCCCACCATCCTTCCACAGGTCCCTTCCTAAGAACACCAGTCTTTCAGCAGAAGAAAGGACAGCCATACAAAGCCTCAAAACGGACCCTCTCCTAATCATCCTACCTGCAGAGAAAGGTTCCACCACAGTTGTTATGAACTACAGTGACTGCCTTGTGGAAGGCCTTTACCAGTTGTCTGACTCCTACATCTATAAACTCTGCCAGAGTGATCCCATACCAAAAATCCTAGCAATCCTTGTTCAAAGCCGTGCGCCCTTCCCAGACCCTCTTCCCTGAACCAATCTCCATCTTCATCCCTATGACACCCCACACGCCCACCTTCTACATGCTCCCCAAAATCTACAAACCTAACAATCCTGGAAACCCCACTGTAGCTAGTAATTGTGCCTCTCACTGAGAGAATTTTGACTCTCTTTGATGAACACCTCGAAGCAATTGCCCAAAATCTAGCCCCCTACATCAAAGATACTAACCACTTCCTTCACTGATTCTTCACCACCCAGACCCCTTTACCTTCTGGATCCTTTATTACCATTGTTGATACCACTTCCCTTTGCAACAACATCCTTCATGGCCAAGGTCTTGCCACTACTGAAAGTTACCTCTCCCAGAGTCCTTCAGACTCCAAACACTTTACCTCATTCCTCATACACCATACTAACTGTATCCTAATACATAATTACCTCTCCTTTGCAGGGAATGTATACACACAAATCTACAGCACAGTCACAGACACCCATGTGGCACATTAGTAAGCCAACTTCTTTATGAACCATCTGGTGGAATCTTTCCTAGCCTCTCAAAACCCCAAACCCCTGGCCTGTATTAGGTTCATTGATGATATGTTCATAATCTGGACTAGGGGCCAAGATATCCTTCACAACATCAACACATTCTCTCCCATTTGCTTCACCACCCTCCTGAACATTGATCTCATCCTCTCTGATTACTCCATTCACTCTTTCTACATTAAACCCACCAACAAGCAACAGTACCCACATTTTGACAGCTGCCATATCTTTCACATAAAAAGTCTCTCCCATACAGCCTGGACACATGAGGATGGTGTATCTGCAGTGGCAAGAACTCCCTTGTCCAGTATGCTGAAGTTCTCACAAAGGCCTACATAGACATGCACTGTCCCCCAGACTTAGGTCACAAACAGATTTCCTGTGTCATGTCACCACACACCCCCAGTCCTCCCAGAACTTCCAAAAACCAGGTACAAAGGATTGTCCCCTTCGTCACCCTATACCATGCTGAACTGGAACAACTGAAACACATGTTTCATCAGGGCTTCGATTATCTATCATCATGCCCTGAAATAAGGGACACCCTACCCAAGATCCTTCCCACCCCTCATAAAGTGGTGCTCTGTCACCCACAGAACACTCACAACATACCAGTCCATCACTATGACACTCCCACTCCCAACCCCTTGCTAAGTGGATGATATCCCTGTGGAACACATAGGTACCAGACAGGCACAATCCACCCACCCAGTACTTCTTACTCCAGGAGTGTCACAGGCTTATCCTACCCCTTCAGAAGGCAAACCATCCATGAAAGCAGCCATGTCATGTACCAGCTCTGCCAGCTTTTCATATTGGTATGATAATCAACCAGCTGTCCACCAGGATGAATAGCAACCACCAAATTGTGGCCAAGAGAAAATTGGACCATCCTGTGGCACAATATGCAGCTGAATATAATGTGGTTGATTTCAATTCCTGCTTCACAACCTGGCCCATCTGAATCTTGCCATCCACCAACAGCTTTCCTGAACTGTGCAGATGAGGGTTAGCCATACAATATATTCTCCACTCCCAAAATTATCCTGGTCTCAAGTTACAGTAACCTACTGATCCCACACGCTCCACCCACAACCAGTTCATGCCCCCACACCCTCAATGTGAACAGCTCTCTGCCAATGCACCCACTGCTCTTTGCCCCCACCCTGCTCATCTCCTTTCCCACTCCCTATCTCCCCCTTCCCCCGGCTCTCCCCAGCAGCCGGCAGCCTCCTGAGGCTGCACCTGGGATCCTTGTCCTGCTGCTATCTAGTCTCCGCAAACTCTGGCAGACTTTGCTGACCTCTCCCCCTCACCCGCACCCTGCTATAACACTCAACTCTCCCTGCCCCCCCCCCCTCTCTCTTTCCCATCACACCTTGAATTACTGCTTTCATTCAACATGAAAATTGTATTCTGGGCAGAGCAGTCAGAAATAGTGATGTGTGCTTGCTTGTGTGAATGTGTATGTGTTTCCTTTCTGAATAAGGTTTTGGCTGAAAGCTCAATGTGTAGCAATCTTTTCATTGTGCCTGTCTGCAATTCAACATGCCATCTTTACAGTGAGTAGCAATCTATCCTTTTCACAATATTGTCAATATTCCATCCTGGACTGTTTATTGTTTGACTATGTTCATGTGATATACAGTGGTAGAAATATTTATTGCATCACCATGAATTACTTCGTCTTTTTGTCTTCTGCAGCAGTTTGCTTCAGGTTATACCAGTCCCATTGTTGGTAAACTTCGTTGACATATTCTTGCCTTAATAATATGACTTCTTCATGCATGTTTTCCAACGATATATAACTCTTTGTTGTTGTCATTTGGTTTTACAATGAAACCAGTGTTTATACTGTCATTTTGAGTTGAGACTTTGCAGTAAGAAGATGGGCAGTTTAGTTGAATTAACGCCAGAAAAGAAAGCTGCTATATTTGTTTATTCATCTGTTGGTCTCAGCACCAGAGAGATAGCCTTTAAGACAGGATTTAATCAGTCTATGATTTCGAGGTTACTGAAAAAATACAGGGAAAAAGTAAATGTTGATCGTGAGAAAGGAAGAGGTGGGAAAAGGGCATCTACTGCCAAACAGGACTGGATATTGAAAAGGCTTTCACTCAACCATCATCACCTGTCATCAACTGAACTAAAGTGAGACTGGGATGAAATGTGCGACATCTCAGTAACCAGTAGAACTGTAAGAAATAGACTACTGGAGGCTAGACTCTCAGCCCGTCGTCCTAGAAGGAAGCCTTTATTGACCAAGATAATACAACAAAAGCGACTACAATGGGCAAAGGCACATGCAACATGGACACCAGAGATGTGGAACAAAGTAATCTTTTCAGACGAGTCAATATTTAACCTGCTTGGCTCAGATGGAAAAGTGTTCATACGTCGAAGAAAAGGTGAAGAATTTTTGCCATCATGCGTAACACATACAAACACCCACAAGGACAGATGGTGTGGGGGTGCATTTCCAGTCATGGAGTAGGTTGTCTGGACTTCATCAGTGACACTGTCAATGCATATGTCTACATAAGCATCCTTGAAAGGAAGCTTATGCCAACCATTAGAGACCAGTTTGGAGATGTTTCCAATTGCATTTTTCAGGATGACTCCACTCCTTGCCATAGCGCTTTGAAGGTGAGTCCTATGACTAATATTTGTACCAAACATGAAGCAGATTACTTTCTTGGTTAATCATCACGTACTTCTACATTTCAGGTAAAATCTTTCCTTCAGCAAAATGGGGTTCAGGTATTCACCAAAAAGAAGTCACAGAATAAACAGGAGCTGTTGGAGACCCTTGTGCACATGTAGTTTCATGAAATGAGTGAGGAGCACATTAAAAAGTCAATTCTTTCAATGCCTTCATGATGCCAAGCGGTGATTAAGGCACATGGTGGAGCAACAAAGTATAAATGCAACTGTGTGTTCATTAGAGGCAATACAAACACTAAAATCCATCAGTGTTATGTTACAACATTAATATTCAGTGTTTCTTTCAACAAATGGTTCAAATGGCTCTAAGCACTATGGGACTTAACATCTGAGGTCATTAGTCCCCTAAACTTAGAACCTGCAACCATAGCAGCCATGTAGTTCCAGACTGAAGTGCTTAGAACTGCTCAGCCACTGTGGCTGGCTTTCTTTCAACATTAGTATTCATATTTCAGAATAGCAAACAGAATAGCTGGCATATCCACTTACACTCATTTTTCAAGAAATTGTTAAATTATAAAAAGCAACTTCCCCCATGAACCATGGACCTTGCCGTTGGTGGGGAGGCTTGCGTGCCTCAGCGATACAGATGGCCGTACCGTAGGTGCAACCACAACGGAGGGGTATCTGTTGAGAGGCCAGACAAACACGTGGTTCCTGAAGAGGGGCAGCAGCCTTTTCAGTAGTTGCAGGGGCAACAGTCTGGATGATTGACTGATCTGGCCTTGTAACATTAACCAAAACGGCCTTGCTGTGCTGGTACTGCGAACGGCTGAAAGCAAGGGGAAACTACAGCCGTAATTTTTCCCGAGGACATGCAGCTTTACTGTATGATTAAATGATGATGGCGTCCTCTTGGGTAAAATATTCCGGAGGTAAAATAGTCCCCCATTCGGATCTCCGGGCGGGGACTACTCAAGAGGACGTCGTTATCAGGAGAAAGAAAACTGGCATTCTATGGATCGGAGCGTGGAATGTCAGATCCCTTAATCGGGCAGGTAGGTTAGAAAATTTAAAAAGGGAAATGGATAGGTTAAAGTTAGATATAGTGGGAATTAGTGAAGTTCGGTGGCAGGAGGAACAAGACTTTTGGTCAGGTGATTACAGGGTTATAAATACAAAATCAAATAGGGGTAATGCAGGAGTAGGTTTAATAATGAATAAAAAAATAGGAGTGCGGGTTAGCTACTACAAACAGCATAGTGAACGCATTATTGTGGCCAAGATAGACACAAAGCCCATGCCTACTACAGTAGTACAAGTTTATATGCCAACTAGCTCTGCAGATGATGAAGAAATTGATGAAATGTATGACGAGATAAAAGAAATTATTCAGGTAGTGAAGGGAGACGAAAATTTAATAGTCATGGGTGACTGGAATTCGTCAGTAGGAAAAGGGAGAGAAGGAAACATAGTAGGTGAATATGGATTGGGGGGAAGAAATGAAAGAGGAAGCCGCCTTGTAGAATTTTGCACAGAGCATAACTTAATCATAGCTAACACTTGGTTCAAGAATCATAAAAGAAGGTTGTATACCTGGAAGAATCCTGGAGATACTAATAGGTATCAGATAGATTATATAATGGTAAGACAGAGATTTAGGAACCAGCTTTTAAATTGTAAGACATTTCCAGTGGCAGATGTGGATTCTGACCACAATCTATTGGTTATGAACTGCAGATTGAAACTGAAGAAACTGCAAAAAGGTGGGAATTTAAGGAGATGGGATTCTGACCACAATCTATTGGTTATGAACTGCAGATTGAAACTGAAGAAACTGCAAAAAGGTGGGAATTTAAGGAGATGGGACCTGGATAAACTGAAAGAACCAGAGGTTGTAGAGAGTTTCAGGGAGAGCATAAGGGAACAATTGACAGGAATGTGGGAAAGAAATACAGTAGAAGAAGAATGGGTAGCTCTGAGGGATGAAGTAGTGAAGGCAGCAGAGGATCAAGTAGGTAAAAAGACGAGGGCTAATAGAAATCCTTGGGTAACAGAAGAAATATTGAATTTAATTGATGAAAGGAGAAAATATAAAAATGCATTAAATGAAGCAGGCAAAAGGGAATACAAACGTCTCAAAAATGAGATCGACAGAAAGTGCAAAATGGCTAAGCATGGATGGCTAGAGGACAAATGTAAGGATGTAGAGGCTTGTCTCACTAGGGGTAAGATAGATACTGCCTACAGGAAAATTAAAGAGACCTTTGGAGAGAAGAGAACCACTTGTATGAATATCAAGAGCTCAGATGGCAACCCAGTTCTAAGCAAAGAAGGGAAGGCAGAAAGGTGGAAGGAGTATATAGAGGGTTTATACAAGGGCGATGTACTTGAGGACAATATTATGGAAATGGAAGAGGATGTAGATGAAGATGAAATGGGAGATAAGATACTGCGTGAAGAGTTTGACAGAGCACTGAAAGACCTGAGTCGAAACAAGGCCCCGGGAGTAGACAACATTCCATTAGAACTACTGATGGCCTTGGGAGAGCCAGTCATGACAAAACTCTACCATCTGGTGAGCAAGATGTATGAGACAGGCGAAATACCCACAGACTTCAAGAAGAATATAATAATTCCAATCCCAAAGAAAGCAGGTGTTGACAGATGTGAAAATTACTGAACTATCAGTTTAATAAGTCACAGCTGCAAAATACTAACGCGAATTCTTTACAGACGAATGGAAAAACTGGTAGAAGCGGACCTCGGGGAAGATCAATTTGGATTCCGTAGAAATGTTGGAACACGTGAGGCAATACTAACCTCACGACTTATCTTAGAAGAAAGATTAAGAAAAGGCAAACATACGTTTCTAGCATTTGTAGACTTAGAGAAAGCTTTTGACAACGTTAACTGGAATACTCTCTTTCAAATTCTGAAGGTGGCAGGGGTAAAATACAGGGAGCGAAAGGCTATTTACAATTTGTACAGAAACCAGATGGCAGTTATAAGAGTCGAGGGGCATGAAAGGGAAGCAGTGGTTGGGAAAGGAGTGAGACAGGGTTGTAGCCTCTCCCCGATGTTATTCAATCTGTATATTGAGCAAGCAGTAAAGGAAACAAAAGAAAAATTCAGAGTAGGTATTAAAATTCATGGAGAAGGAGTAAAAACTTTGAGGTTCGCCGATGACATTGTAATTCTGTCAGAGACAGCAAAGGACTTGGAAGAGCAGTTGAACGGAATGGACAGTGTCTTGAAAGGAGGATATAAGATGAACATCAACAAAAGCAAAACGAGGATAATGGAATGTAGTCAAATTAAATCGGGTGATGCTGAGGGGATTAGATTAGGAAATGAGACACTTAAAGTAGTAAAGGAGTTTTGCTATTTAGGGAGTAAAATAACTGATGATGGTCGAAGTAGAGAGGATATAAAATGTAGACTGGCAATGGCAAGGAAATCGTTTCTGAAGAAGAGAAATTTGTTAACATCGAGTATAGATTTAAGTGTCAGGAAGCCATTTCTGAAAGTATTTGTATGGAGTGTAGCCATGTATGGAAGTGAAACATGGACGATAACCAGTTTGGACAAGAAGAGAATAGAAGCTTTCGAAATGTGGTGCTACAGAAGAATGCTGAAGATAAGGTGGGTAGATCACGTAACTAATGAGGAGGTATTGAATAGGATTGGGGAGAAGAGAAGTTTGTGGCACAACTTGACTAGAAGAAGGGATCGGTTGGTAGGACATGTTTTGAGGCATCAAGGGATCACAAATTTAGCATTGGAGGGCAGCGTGGAGGGTAAAAATCGTAGAGGGAGACCAAGAGATCAATACACTAAGCAGATTCAGAAGGATGTAGGTTGCAGTAGGTACTGGGAGATGAAGAAGCTTGCACAGGATAGAGTAGCATGGAGAGCTGCATCAAACCAGTCGCAGGACTGAAGACCACAACAACAACAACAACAACATAAAAAGCAACCATTTTTATAGAAACAAAAATCAAGAATTAAAACAAATTGACAAAAATTATTGTGTATATTCATTTCTGACAGAAATCAAGAAAAATCAGGCAAATTTAGCTCAAGTATTCAATGAGTGTAACAAAAATTGTTGATTGTAAAAGGTGATGTAATAAATATTTCCACCACTGTATTTATGACTCAGTATATGGAAGAGAACTTCCTAAATGCATCATACCACTTAAATAAAATACATACATAAAAAAAAGTATCGCATCACCTCGGTTCCGAGAGTTCCGGAACGTGTACAGATAGTTGGAATAGAGATCAACATAAACATCATTTGTACCCTTTTTATTGCTCATGAAAACCACACATTGCATGTTGTACCACCATTCAGTGAGACCTTCAGAGGTGGTTGTCCAGATTGCTGTACACACCAGTACCTCTAACACCCAGTAGCACATCCTCTTGCATTGATGCATGCCTGTATTCATTGTGGCATGCTATCCACAAGTTCATCAAGGCACTATTGGTCCAGATTGTCCCACTCATCAATGGTGATTCGACGTAGATCCCTCAGAGTGGTTGGTGGGTCACGTCATCCATGAACAGCCATTTTCAATTTATCCCAGGCATGTTTGATAGGGTTCATGTCTGAAGAACATGATGGCCACTCCAGTCAAGCAATGTTGTTATCCTGAAGGAAGTCATTCACAAGATGCGCATGATGAGGAGCACAAATTGTCGTCCATGGATACGAATGCCTCGCCAATATGCTGCCAATATGGTTGCACCATCAGTCGGAGGATGGCATTCATGTATCGTACAGCCGTTTGGTGCCTTCTATGACCACCAGAGGCGTATGTCGGCTCCACATACTGCCAAACCAAAATAGCAGGGAACCTCCACCTTGCTGCACCCACTGGACAGTATGTCTAAAGCATTCAGCCTGACTGGCTTGCCTCCTAACACGTCTCTGATGATTGTCTGGTTGAAGGCATACGCTACACTTATTGGTGAAGAGAACGTGATGCCAATCCCAAGCGGTCCATTTGGCATGTTGTTGGGCCCATCTGTACTTCGCTGCGTGGTGTCATGGTTGCAAAGCTGGACCTCACCATGGATGTCGAGAGTGAAGCTGCGCATCATGCAGCCTATTGTGCAAAGTTTGAATTGTAACACGACGTCCTGTGGCTGCATGAAAAGCATTATTCCACATTGTGGCATTGCTGTCAGGGCTCCTCCAAGCCATAATCCATAGGTAACGGTCATCCACTGTAGTAGTAGCTCTTGGGCAGGCTGAGCGAGACATGTCATCAACAGTTCCTGTCTGTCCTCCATGTCCAAACAACATCGATTTGGTTCACTCTGAGACGCCTGGACACTTCCCTCGTAGAGAGCCCTTTCTGGCACAAAGTAACAATGCAGACATGATCAAATTGCGGTATTGACTATCTAGGCATGGGTGAACTACAGACAACACAAGCCATGTACCTCCTTCCTGGTGGAATGACTGGAACTGACCGGCTGTCGGACTCCCTCCGTCTCATAGGCGCTGCTCATCCATGGTTATTTACATTTTTGGACAGGTTTAGTGACGTCACTGAACAGTCAAAGGGACCGTGTCTGTGATACAATATCCACAGTAAACATCTATCTTCAGGAGTTCTGGGAACCGGGGTGATGGAAAACTTTTTTTTGATGTGTTTATATAGGTAAGGAAATGAAAGGTGTACAAAATTGAAATGGAGTGAAGAAAGGAGCAGTTACTGTGAAGAAATGATTGGATGTAAAAAATTAATGTAAATTAAGGCCAGGTGGGTGGCGAGAACCAAGGACATGTTGTAGTGCTTGTTCCCACCTGGGGGGCTCTGAGATACTAGTGTCTGGGGGGAGAATCCAGATGGTGCATGTGGTGAAACAGGCACCAAGGTCATGATTGTCATGTTGTAGTGAATGCTCTGCAATGGTATATTGTGTGTTGCCTGTTTACACCCTGTGCCTATGCCCATTCATCCACACTTATAATTTGGTGGTAGTCATGCCGATGTAAAAGGTCGAACAGTGTTTACGTAACAGCTGGTATATGACATGTCATCTCACAGGTGGTTCTTTCTTTGACAATATATGTTTCGCCACTTACAGGGCTGGTATAGGTGGTGGTAAGAGGGTGCATAAGGCAAGTCTTGCAGTGGGGATGGTCACAGAGGTAGGAGTCTACAGTAGGGAGATAGGTGCAGAACGAGCATAGGGTCTGACAAGAATATTGCAGAGATCAGGAGGGTGGCAAAAAGCTATCTAGGTGTGGTGGGCAAAATCTTGGACAGATTGGATCTCATATCAGGGCATAATTTTAGGAAGTCATGGCCTTGTTGAAGTAGCTGATTAACACTCTCCAGACCAGATAATATTGAGTGACCAGTGGTGTGATCTGAAGTTGTTTGTTGGAGGGATCAGCAGTATCAGGATTGGATGTGATGGCCCAGGAAATCTGCTAGTGAACAAGACAGGTGGGGTAACTACATCCAATGAAGCTGAGATGATAATGTAAAGAATGTGCATCTGAACAAATACACTTGCCACGAATACCAAGGCTGTATGGGAGGGAATGTTTAAATATAAATAATTATTTTTAGATCAGTAAACAATGGTATCCAGTGGGCAAGTTTTTCTCTGTGTTTGTAATAATCCTAATAACTTTGTGTCATGAACATGCATGCAATTGCCTCAAAATAAAAATAACTTTTCACTGTGGTATGTAATGTGTGGATCTCAAGACTATCTTTAACAATATCCAAAAGCTTAGCACTAGCTAAACAGTCTTTTATTGGCAAATCTCTTAGACAAAATACAATTTGTTGAACTTTACTCTCACTGAGCAAGAATCAACAAGTTTGAAACTGGATTGACACTTGCAATAGGGTGTATTTAGCCATAGTTTGAAGGTTATTAAAGTCTGAACTGACATTGGAAAAAGTTATATCATCAGTGTAGAGAATGGTGTGAGTATTTACATAAAATGGCAAATAATTTATCATTAGGATAAATAACAAATGTTCCAGAGCTTAATGCACTTAAAATTCATCTGTCTGTGCTCTCTCCTTTTCATTGCACCCAATTTGTTTATGCTTATTGTTGTTATTGTTGTCTTCAGTCCTGAGACTGGTTTGATGCAGCTCTCCATCCTACCCTATCCTGTGCAAGCTTCTTCATCTCCCCGTACTAACTGCAACCTACATCCTTCTGAATCTGCTTAGTGTATTCATATCTTGGTCTCCCTCTCCAATTGTTACCCTCCACACTGCCCTCCAATGCTAAATTTGTGACCCCTTTATGCCTCAGAACATGTCCTACCAACTGGTCCCTTCTTCTTGTCAAGTTGTGCCACAAACTCCTCTTCTCCCCAATTCTATTCAATACCTCCTCATTAGTTATGTGATCTACCCATCTAATCTTCAGCATTCTTCTGTAGCACCACATTTTGAAAGCTTCTATTCTCTTCTTGTCCAAACTATTTACCGTCCATGTTTCGTTTCCATACATGACTACACTCCATACAAATACTTTCAGAAACGACTTCCTGACACTTAAATCTATACTCGATGTTAACAAATTTCTCTTCTTCAGAAACGCTTTCCTTGCCATTGCCAGTCTACATTTTGTATCCTCTCTACTTTGACCATCATCAGTTATTTTGCTCCCCAAATAGCAAAACTCCTTTACTACTTTAAGTGTCTCATTTCCTAATCTAATTCCCTTAGCATCACCCGACTTAATTTGACTACATTGCATTATCCTCATTTTGCTTTTGTTCATGTTCATCTTATAGCCTCCTTTCAAGACACTGTCCATTCCGTTCAACTGCTCTTCCAAGTCCTTTGCTGTCTCTGACAGAATTACAATGTCATCGGCAAACCTCAACGTTTTTATTTCTTCTCCGTGGACTTTAATACCTACTCCGAATTTTTCTTTTGTTTCCTTTACTGCTTGCTCAATATACAGATTGAATAACATCGGGGACAGGCTACAACCCTGTCTCACTCCCTTCCCAACCGCTGCTTCCCTTTCCTGCCCCTCGACTCTTATAACTGCCATCTGCTTTCTGTACAAATTGTAAATAGCCATTCGCTCCCTGTATTTTACCCCTGCCACCTTTAGAATTTGAAAGAGAGTATTCCAGTCAACATTGTCAAAATCTTTCTCTAAGTCTACAAATGCTAGAAATGTAGGTTTGCCTTTCCTTAATCTTTCTTCTAAGATAAATCGTAGGGTCAGTGTTGCCTCACGTGTTCCAACATTTCTACGTAATCCAAATTGATCTTCCCTGAGGTCGGCTTCTACCAGTTTTTCCATGTTAGTATTTTGCAGCAGTGACTTATTAAACTGATAGTTCGGTAAATTTCACATCTGTCAACACCTGCTTTCTTTGGGATTGGAATTATTATATTCTTCTTGAAGTCTGAGGGAATTTCTCTTGTCTCATACATCTTGCTCCCCAGATGGTAGTGTTTTGCCAGGACTGGCTCTCCTAAGGCTATCAGTAGTTCTAATGGAATGTTGTCTACTCCTGGGCCCTTGTTTCGACTTAGGTCTTTCAGTGCTCTGTCGAACTCTTCACGCAATATCGTACCTCCCATTTCATCTTCATCTACATCCTCTTCCATTTCCATAATATTGTCTTCAAGTACATCGCCCTTGTATAAACCCTCTATATACTCCTTCCACCTTTCTGCCTTCCCTTCTTTGCTTAGAACTGGGTTGCCATCTGAGCTCTTGATATTCATACAAGTGGCTCTCTTTTTTCCAAAGGTCTCTTTAATTTTCCTGTAGCCAGTATCTATCTTACCCCTAGTGAGATAAGCCTCTACATCCTTACATTTGTCCTTTAGCCATCCCTGCTTAGCCATTTTGCACTTCCTGTTGCTCTCATTTTTGAGACGTTTGTATTCCTTTTTGCCTGCTTCATTTACTGCATTTTTATATCTTCTCCTTTCATCAATTAAATTCAATATTTTTTCTGTTACCCAAGGATTTCTACTAGCCATCGTCTTTTAACGTACTTGATCCTCTGCTGCCTTCACTACTTCATCCCTCAGAGCTACCCATTCTTCTTCTACAGTATTTCTTTCCCCCATTGCTGTCAATTGTTCCCTTATGCTCTCCCTGAAACTCTGTACAACCTCTGGTTCTTTCAGTTTATCCAGGTCCCATCTCCTTAAATTCCCACTTTTTTGCAGTTTCTTCAGTTTTAACCTACAGTTCATAACCAATAGATTGTGGTCAGAGTCCACATCTGCCCCTGGAAATGTCTTACAATTTAAAACCTGGTTCCTAAATCTCTGTCTTACCATTATATAATCTATCTCATACTTTCCAGTATATCCAGGATTCTTGCATGTGTACAACCTTCTTTTATGATTCTTGAACCAAGTGTTAGCTGTGATTAAGTTATGCTCTGTACAGAATTCTACCAGACGGCTTCCTCTTTCATTTCTGTCCCCCAATCCGTATTCACCCACTATGTTTCCTTCTCTCCCTTTTCCTACTCTCGAATTCCAGTCACCCATGACTATTAAATTTTCGTCTCCCTTCACTACCTGAATAATTTCTTTTATCTCATCATACATTTCATCAATTTCTTCATCATTTGCAGAGCTAGTTGGCATATAAACTTGTACTACTGTAGTAGGCATGGGCTTCGTGCCTATCTTGCCCACAATAATGTGTTCACTATGCTGTTTGTAGTAGCTTACCCTCATTCCTATTTTTTTATTCATTATTAAACCTACTTCTGCATTACCCCTATTTGACTTTGTATTTATAACCCTGTATTCGCCTGACCAAATGTCTTGTTCCTCCTGCCACTGAACTTCACTAATTCCCACTATATCTAACTTTAACCTATCCATTTCCCTTTTCAAATTTTCTAACCTACCTGCCCGATTAAGGGATCTGACATTCCACGCTATGATCCATAGAATGCCAGTTTTCTTTCTCCTGATAATGACATCTTCTTGAGTAGTCCCTGCCCGGAGATCCGAATGGGGGACTATTTTACCTCCGGCATATTTTACCCGAGAGGACGCCATCATCATGTAACCATACAGTAAAGCTGCATGCCCTCGAGAAAAATTACGGCTGTAGATTCCCCTTGGTTTCAGCCATTCACAGTACCAGCACAGCAAGGCCGTTTTGGTTAGTATTGCAAGGCCAGATCAGTCAATCATCCAGATTGAAAAGGCTGCTGCCCCTCTTCAGGAACCACACATTTGTCTGGCCGCTCAACAGATACCCCTCCGTTGTGGTTGCACCTACGGTACGGCCATCTGTATCACTGAGGCACGCAAGTCTCCCCACCAACGGCAAGGTCCATGGTTCATGGGGGTAGGTTATGCTTATTAAGAAACAATTAAAAATTTTTACCAACTTTGTTATTTTTGATTCCATAATAAACCAATTTGTTGAGAACCAAACCACCCTCTATACAGTTGAAGGTCTTGCTACAGTTTGCAAAAAGTAACCTGAGCAAAGTTTTCCTCCTCATAAGCACTAAGCATCTCTTTTGCCAAAGATTCAGTAGCATGAACTGTAGATTTGCCCTTCCTAAAGCCAAATTGTGCAGCAGAAAGAATGTTATTACATCCCAAATAATAACATAGCACATAATAAATAATGGATTGTGATACTTTAAATAAAACTGGTGTCAGAGATACTGGGCAATAACTACAGGGGCAGTTTCTCTCTCCCTTCTTATAAATGGGCACAACTCTAGATAATTAAGGAACAGGTGCTTGAAGGGCCGCTGTTATTCATGTACCAACTTTAGATTTTGAATGAGATGACTAAAATAAAGTTGCCATTAACTGAATTGAATGTAATTTTGTTAATTTCTATTTATTGATTTCAAAGCAAGGCTCAAGAGAATTTCTATTGTTGCTGTGGAGCACCCAAGATAAAACTTACTGAACTCATGGAATCTGTATGAGTTAAAAAATGAACTTTAACGTTAAATTACTCATTGCAATTTGGAAAGGTTCATACAATGAAATCTCTTCCATTTATAGTTACTGTTAACACTTTGAAAAATAAATTAATACTTTGGCGCGTAATGGCCGACCAGAGACTGCATCGGAAGATGAGCTTCCTGCATCACAAATTACTGAAAAAAATGCTTATTAAAAATAATTAGTGACTGCGACCATTTGAGGTGACAACTATTACAAAGAAACTCATTTTATGATAACAATAATTGGTTTATTTTAGCAGAATACAGAATAACTTACATAAAATATGTGTAGCCGTTCATTGGCTGCCTTTCGTATCGCGAAACAAAACAGTGTGTGTACCATAAAATACATCCATCCTCCTCGGCCGTACAATCGCGTCTCTTAGCAATTCTTTATTTTCATAGACATGTTTTAAATAAAGATGCTTCTTTTAAATTATCACTGCATATCATTTTTTTGTTTTTGTTTTTTTAAAGAACATTAACTGTATCTTTTATACTAATTATGTTCATAAAATATGTTAAGTGTTTACAAATAATTTTTAGTTCACCCTTAACACTTCACAATATTGTTCACTACTTATTACAACTGATAAAAATGTCAATATTTATGTGACGTACCTTCATAAACTACACCTTCAGTTAAACATTTGTTAACACAATAAGTAATGGGAAATACTATACAACCAAATATCTTTTTATTACTAGAAAGATCATATATATCTACAATATCAGAGAGCCTAAAATTATTTATTATACGCAAAATAACATCTGGTGTTACATCTGAGGGAAAAAACGTATCTTTCAATGCATACTTTACATTGTGACATTTAAGAGATGCAATAGTTTCATGATGCCTAACAAGTCTTCCACAGATTTCACTAAAAAACTGTATACAAAAGTTACTACATTCAAATTTTGATACTGGTACAGCCTCTGTGATGTAATCTGCTGCCAAGGAAATGCAGGATTGTTTATCGAAGAATCCAGTGCACCAATCTTGTGTGGATATTGAGACTCCTGACTGTTAAAAAGCTGACTGTCAGAAAGGACCATGCTGCACTAGAATGCCACAGTGGCTTCTGTTGGCAGAGACACAATGTATGGGATACAATGGAGCTCTGCACCTGTGATCTATCTGAGTGTGGCAGTTCTGCCTGCAGAAGTGGTATTGCGATATTCTGTCTGCCAGTGGAATGCATGGTTGTTTATGGTCAGCCCCCCATCAGTACACCAGCAGAGCTGCCACACAGTACATGCCACTCACCTCTTCAAATTCTACATGCACACTATGGATAGCTTTGACACCTGACTCTTTCATCTGCTGAATTCAAGTGAGACCAGCAATTTGGATCAATTCAAGACTATTCAAACCACAAAAAGTAAATAAAGAAACAAAAAAATAGAGAGAGAGAGGAGAAGAAGAAGAAGGTTTTGTGCTCTTGAGAGTAATAAATGGATAAATGAAGACCCATCCACATTACAATCACATTTAATCTACTTGTAATATATATCAGTTCCACAATATGTGGATCCCTTGAGGAAGTGTACTAGGCCCATTATTGTTTCTGGTATATATAAATGATTTCCCACAACATATCGGCAATGAAGGGAAGATATTATTTGCTGATGACAGCAAAATATTAAGCACCAGTAAGGCAACAGCAGAAATGCGGGAAAATTCTACTGAAGTGCTGAGGGATGTCTACAAATGGTCACAGGAAAACAAAGTAAACCTCAACATAAAGAAAAAAAATACAATATGCTGTAGAATGAATAGGAAACAAAGTCCCTTAAATTTAAAACTAGATAACATCTCCATAGATGACGTCCCTACAATAAAAATCTTAGGGTTGCACACTGACAGCCAAATGAAGTGGAATGAACATGCTATGAAACTCTCAAAAAAGATATCAACAACATGTTATGCACTTAGAGTCCTTGCATTCACATTCGATGATGAATTTCTGAGAACTGTATACTTTAGTTACATACATTTAGTGATTAGTTATGGTATAATTTTATGGGGAAACAGTGCACAGAATTTACAAACAATATTTAAAATGCAAAAGAGAGCAGTAAGAATTATAACGAAAAGCAGTAAGTGGACCCACTGCAGAGAACTTTACAAAATGTTAGAAATACTAACTGTTCCTTGTGAATTTACATTTCAAACCATAGTGAATATCAAGAAAAATATAGAAAATTATAGCACAAATAGCAGTTCTCATAACTATAGTACAAGAACAAGTCACTATCTTCACCTAGACAGGAAAAATAAACAAAGACTTAAAACAGTTTCTTGTATGAAGGTGTAGAACTGTATAATAACCTGCCACAGAAAATAAAAGAAACAGATAACATGTACTGCTTTAGAAACATCTTAAATTGTATTTGCAAAAACAGTGTTTTTTCACTGTAAGTGAATTCGTTAGTAAAAATGATTGTAAATAACTTTTGTTTAGCTACATGTACGAAAAACTGTAAAAATATGTGAATGTACACAAACTGATGACGCCCATACATTTTAAAATGTCTGCGGATGGCTAAATAAATAAATACTAATTACATAGGTCACCAAAATTTCCCTTAAAATAGTGTCCTCTTCCTTTGATTCATCTTGGGAGGTATCCACTAACTTGTCAATTGAATGTACTGAAATTTTCACAAAGTTGAAGAATTAACACTGTAATTTCTTGAATCATTGTCCTGTGTGTGAAATAACATGTTTATTGCATGTTCAATACACATCTTGTTTTTACTGCATTCTCTTTTTCAAAACTACTAGTTCTTCTACATTTATTTTGATATTGAGTGCAGAAGAAATTCCTCTATCATCTTATAGAGGTGGACCAGAGAGCTGCTTGTGGCATCCTGATGCAATAAGGGCCCAAAATAGAATTGAATTGCAATAGCACAAAAACATTGAAAACTGTGTGCTGCAAGGTAGTGTATATTTTTTTAACAAATGGCACCCTATTCATTTAATAACAAGACCAAGATTCAACAAAATAAAAAATGGGATAAACTGAAGGCAGATAACAAGATTAGCCAAGTTACAAGTTTGTGTACAACACGCATGCTTATAGGCATGTATAAGATTAAAACTCAAAATTTGCTATTATCTATAAAATAATAACATAAAAGGTAGACAAACTGGAGGACACAAAGATACAACAGGCAACTATGCAAGTCAGTTTAACTATGAGCTGGGTAACTAGAAAATGAAAAAATTATAGGTATCATTTTATGAAGATAATTTATGTGGGAATTCCAAAAGCTCATCAAAATGTTTTGAGAAGGTGAAATTTTACAAATTGAAAATTATCAAACTAACAACTTCTGGGTCGACGGGAGGGTCCAATCCCACCCATCTCCTTTGACCCGTGACGTAAGGGTGTTTCAGTGTGTGACGTCATTACGGTGTGGAGTTTAGTTGAGTTGGTTGTGTTTGTAGATGTTGTCATGTTGTGTTTGAAGGTACCCTCTGGTGGTGGTGGTGGTGGTGGTGGTGGTGGTGTGTGTGTGTGTGTGTGTGTGTGTGTGTGTCTGTGTGTGTGTGTGTGCTGTACTGGGTTCATTTGAGCTTTGGTGTTGGCAGAGTTGTGGGCAGTGTCTGTGACTGAAGAATTGAAATTGCTTTCAATGAGTTATCAATTAATTTTTTTGTCTATTTGTTTGCATTTTTGATGGGTGTTATTGGCTTGGTGTTTGTGGTGCAGTAAGATGTTTAATGCATGGATATGACAGTCAAGTTCAGCAGTGCAAGGCTGCAGGTAGAATGAGGGAGGACATAATGTCCTTAATTAAGTTTCTGCAGATGTTTGGATTGATAGTAGAGATTGTCAAATGTAGTGTCTGCTGAGAAAATAAGAGGTTGGCGAGAGGTCCAGTGTCTTGGATCAGAGATGGGTACATGTGGCGGTGTCGAAAGGACAACTTTGGCACTCCATTAGATGCGGTACCTGGTTCTAGAAATCTAGGTTGGCCATGAGAGAGATTATTTTGATGACTTATTATTTTTTTATAGGTCCTCTATTAGTTTTTATGCACACAAGACCAGAGTGAGTGAGAGGACAGTGTTAGATTTGTTTTCTTTTTGCAGGGAAGTGTGTTCTGAGTATGTGAAGTATAGGGGTAAGTTGGGTGGGCCAGGGGTGGTGGTTGAGATAGATGAACCACAGTTGGGGAAGACGAAGTGTGGGAGGGGTAAGTCTAAGGTAGGTTTATGGGGTGGGTGGCTGTTACTTCGAGGGGTGGGTATGCTGATTGTGTTTTCAGCGTTTTGGAGAGGAGTGCTAAGAGGGAATAGGTGGAGTTGATCGAAGAATATATTGAGGAGGGGAGTACTGTAGTTTCAGATGCCTTTTCGTCATACATGGGTTTGGGGAAGAGGGATTATGATCATCTAGTTGTAAACCATAGTCTAGGGTTTAAAAATTACGAAACTGGGGCATGTACTAATACAATAGAAGGGTTTCTTGGGGGTGGAGGGCGGTTAATTCATAGGGCGGGGGAAGGGATGCCCTTCTAACCTGCAATCTCATTTAGATGAGTATTGCTGGTGGAAGAGCATCCCTGGGCATTATTGTATTTTTCGTGTTTTTCTGAGGACAGTGAGTAAGATGTACTGGCCAAGGAGGGTTAGTTGAGGGGTTCAGTATGTGGGTGGGATGCGGGGGGGGGGGGTTAATGGTTGTGGATGGGTGGGTTGAAGGTGGGGGCCATTTTATGACTATGTCGCAGAGGATCTTCCTTGTTGCAGTTGTTTTTGAATTGCAATGTGTGATTGAGTTTTTGACGTTTTTATTTAATGATGGACTTTCGGTTTTGGGTGAAGTTTGGGGGGAGGGGGGTGGTTCACATTGGTAGGTTGTGGGTGGTTTCAGAGGATTTTTTTTTTGTTAATGTTTTTCTTGTGTGTGTGTGTGTGTGTGTGTGTGAGTTGGGGTGGCCAACCTAGTGTGTAGTGCCAGAATTGGTTGGTGGTAAGTAGTCATTTTTCTTGGTCTGTTGTTCACGAGTTGTGATGTTTTGTGGGGGTTTTAAGGTATTGTGGGTTTGGTTTTATTTATTGCAGTTGTAACTGTGTGTGTTTTCGTATCGTCAGCTGTGATTGACCTATATAGGTTAAGGTAAGCGCCTGATTGCAATTTTTGTTGTTTTAGGTTTTGGTTTTTGTGGTATCGATAGTTGCAGCCCAATTTCAATTTTTGTAGTAGTTTTTTTGTGGTACCAACACTTGCGGTTGAGCTATGTAGGTGAAGGGAAGTGACCAATTCCTGTGGGGATATATATATATATATATATATATATATATATATATATATATATATATATATATATATATATATATATATATAAAGATGATGTGACTTGCCAAACGAAAGCGCTGGCAGGTCGATAGACACACAAACATACACACAAAATTCAAGCTTTCGCAACAAACTGTTGCCTCATCAGGAAAGAGGGAAGGAGAGGGAAAGACGAAAGGATGTGGGTTTTAAGGGAGAGGGTAAGGAGTCATTCCAATCCCGGGAGTGGAAAGACTTACCTTAGGGGGAAAAAAGGACGGGTATACACTCGCACACACACACATATCCATCCACACATATACAGACACAAGCAGACATATTTAAAGACCGAAATGGTTGTTTAAAAGGTGAAAGGAACTGTTTGTGAACTAGAAACGGTGGATTTTATAGCAGCGTGTAACGTCTCTTAGCAAAAGACATATTATGTAATAAAGAGAAAACATTGTGTGTCATGTTTTGTTCTTGTATAAAATTATGTACTGTTTTTTTTTTAAATTTATTTTAGATAATATCTGTGTCGGCGAGTACTGAAACCGCCACAGACGATACTTATTAAATATCAAACAAAGATGAGAATGTGTGACTAGTATAAATAATACAGAACGAACATTAATTTCTCTGTCGTCTTCTTGGAGTTACGTGAGTAGGATAGCCTGTGATGGTATATTGTACGTTAGCGTAGCATACTTTTGTCAAGATTGAGAGAGGGACGCCATTACGTACTCATTGCAAAGGTGTGTAATAATAATAATTAATTGATTTGTTTAAATGTTTTGAATAGAGTTACTTAGTGAAACCTTGCATTATGATTTGTAATAAGCTTGCCTGGCATATTATCCCATCCCTTTAAGACATTTTCAGTTATTTAAATATTATTCGTGGTGCAGAGCTGCGCTACGAACGAACGAGCCGCTGCCGCGGCGCATTCAAACTGCATTAAATGAAATCTATCATACCGCAAAGAAGCGGGAAGGTAATAGTGAAATAAAATTATTTCTTTCAGCTTTCGGACTTGCAGAGCAGAGCAGCAGATTTTATTATGTGTTTTGCAGGTTGACGCGCGCTGCTGATAATATATTACTAACAGTACAAAAAAGATAATTTACCTTCATAACATAAAAGAAAACTTGCTGTGCTTAGTTCTGGTCTGGCAAACCTTATAGTAAAAACGTCTTTTTCTCCGATAATAGTCTCATGTTCTTGTGCTAGTCGTGGTACTTATTGGTGTTTTACTGTTAACAAAAATCCACTGCAAAATTTTGATGTTGAACAATCATTGCGAACTGTAACATCAGTATTCATAACAAAGTAATTTTCATTAACCTTTTCAATAACTATAAAGTAGGGAAGATATGTTGAACTTAATAGTGAGTTACAGTAATGAAAAAATGTTCCTTTAATAGAAAGCCCGATCCAGAAGAATAAGAACATAATATTTTTCTTTTTGTTGAAAATTAATGATCCCAAGAAAGTCACGGCACAGCATCACTAAAAGGTATTTCGGGGCTCTTTTCGTAGTAACATATTTCATTTAATATACGAGTTGTTACGCGAGTAATAGTAAAACAAAGCAAATAATAAAAGAGACAGCGAAACTGTCGCCCAAAAACGCGGGGCCCGAATTTGCAGTGGCCACGAAAATAATAATGTTTTATGTGTTTTCTTTCATTGTCTATTGTTATATACATGTATGTATTTAGTGCTAAATGTATGTATGTGTCTCATGATTGATGCCATGTATTAATGAATGTACAAAAAATTTTTCATGAAAAAACGCGCCACTGCAAGCGAGTCAGAGGAAAAGATCCTGATAGTACTGAGAAACTGTAACGACTACATAATCCGGGGGCAGCCGAACCCCGAAATCAGATAAACTAAGACTACAGTGTAGTTGTCCTGTTTGTAGAAGCTTAACTCCAGTGAAGTGATCTCATATCGCTAGTGGTGTGTGTAGTTTGACGTTAGTATTTATGACAGGGCAAAGTTGAGTGTAGATAGTAAGTTTTAGTGTGCAGTGTATTGTAGATAAAGTAACATATTTTGTGTGCAAGTGGCAAAACTGTCAGATCCTGTGTTCGAATAGGTAATTTATGAATATGGTTAAATTGCGTAGTCAACGTCCGAGCAATATGGATACTGAGGAACAGTCATTAGTTACTGCAGGAGATGTAGAAATAGGTGCATTAAGCAGTACAAGTACTCTCTTTGAGGATATACCATGCGAAAATGTGGGGACAGGGGCACAGGAAGTGGTGTCACCGCCCACCAGTGCTCAAGGAGATGTAGATAAAGAAATTGCACCACCCCCAGAAAAGCAGGAACCAGAGAGTGGTAATCTGCTTGGTGGGTATTCACTTCAGGCGATATTAGAGCGCGTGCTGGATTACCAGTCAAAATTTGCGCAACAACAAGCTGAAAAGGACGAAAAAATTGAGATCTTTCTCGCACAGCAAGCTGAGCGAGATCGCCAGTTAGCTGAGCGAGATCGCCAGCTAGCTGAGCGGGACCAGCAACTTGTGCAATCGTTAGAAATTATGAGAAAAGAGATTGCCTGTATGAAACAGGATTATGAGTCGATACCTAAGGCCGTGCAGGAGTTGACTGTACAGGTCAAGAACCTGCAAGTAGCAAACACTAACATTGTAGACGAGATAGGTGTCTCAGCCAACCGATTAGAAAAGCTAGAAATAGATTCCACACAGCTTGTAGAGCAGGAATGGAACGAACAAGCGACTAAAATTGAAACCGAATTCAACTCATGGCTAGAAGCGAAGGAGAGTGAGATCGACAAAAATATTAATTCTAAGGTACAAGCAGCCATGGCAGATAGAGATTCCGAATCGTTCAGTACTGCAGTAAATAGTCAAGTACAGAACGACGTGTAAACCATCAAACAAATACTCAGTGAGGATATTCCGCAGTGGCAAGTGAATATTAGCAAACGGATATCTGACTTGGAAAAGGGTTTAGCACAGAGCAGCAAACATCTTGAACATGAAACTATGTCGCCAACAGCCAATGTTTTTGGCAAGGCACAAACTTATACGCGACGCAACAATGGTGAATCTTTAGGCGATAATGCGAAGAGCTGTAGCTTCGGTTCGGAGCACACAGCCTATGTCCCAGGAGCAAACCAGTATAGTCCAAAAATATTAGTTGAAGAAAGTTTGATCAAAAATAGGCAGTTTCAAACGTTTACTACTGAACGGAAGTCAGTACACCCAGTAGTATTCATAAAAAGCTTTAAAAATATCTTGCCTAGTGTGTGGAACGAAGCACAGAAAATTCAATACGTAATGTCATACATTCTGGGTGGTGCAGCGTTGTGGGCTACGGAAGTAGCGGACAGCTGCATGACGTAAGAACAGTTCGAAAGGGCGTTTTTGTCGAAATACTGGTCGCCTTGTATACAAGAGCGGCTAAGAAAAGAAGTATACAATCCTGAACCGTACTCACCCCGTCTGGGGAATCTGAGACGGTATTTCGAGAAGTATATAAACAAGACGCGCTACTGGGATGAGCCGATCTCACCAAGAGACATAATAAGACTCCTGAAATCACATTTACCCATTCATATCAAAGAGAAATTAATACACGTACCAGAGAGCGACATGGAACATTTCCTGTCTGTTCTAGATTCAATAGACTTAATCCAGGAAGACGCAAAAGCAGCGTGTGATCACTCACGGAACAATGGATCTGGGTGTAAACATGACAGAAATAATAGTGCACAAAACCACAACCATGGAAATGGTGGGGGTGGTAACAAGCGGCAAGAGCATTCGCAAAATGGTAATAATGGTAGAAGTCAGAACGGGTATGGGCAGCCGTCCCATAATAAAAAGCGTCGATTTGACGACCGGTACGATTCCGCACTGCCAGGGACCAACCGCTGGAAAAATGCGCGAGGTCAGTGGCATAGCAATTACAGCGACAGTAATCGCAATTGGAATCAGAATCAGCGACCAAGCCCAGAGCGGCAGGGTAACGACCGGTACGATAACAACAGACCACCACTGCAAAACGCGCCTATTGCGCAGTCGTGGCGGCCTACAAATCAAAACGTACACATAGTAGAGGTCGCAGACAATAGCCGTCCAAGTACCTCGCAAGCAAGCCATCCAACAAACTAGAATCGGCCAGGATATGCTCTCCATCGCTGGCCGAGGGGTGGAGTGAGAGCAACACCGATGACAATAATATGCCTGGAATACATATGCTGCGATACAACGACGGTATCAGTATGGATAAAGATCTACTGACCGAACAGCATGAATGTAGGAAAGATAGCAACGAAAATGTGCAAGCCATAATAGAAGCGAAAATCAATGATGTTGCAGTGAATATAATCATCGACACAGGTGCCTCAGTGAGTGTAATGAGTACAGAATTGTTTAAAGCGCTGGGGAAGAGACGTAGCATACCGACTTTCCCGGTTAATAATTCCAAGGTGTCTGGAGCTATAAGTGCACAGAGTCAATTAGTTAAGTACCAGGTGCAGGTGGAGATTTGTAAGGAGGGCGAAGCCATAGTGAGCTCGTTCCTCATTGTTAAAGGGTTAAAGGTGGCCTGCATTCTGGGAGTAGATTTTCTCCAGGAGAGGGACGCAGTGATCGACCTCTCCCCGGGAAAACTAAGCATAGTTAATAAAGGAAGGAGGATTAAGTTGTCTATAATGAAATCGAAGGAGGTACTTGTGCCATGTTGCAACCGAATTAATATCAAATGTAGGAACTCCTGGGTACTACACCTCAATGATTATTCACCTGTGACGGATCTCTATTATCCTAGTATTGAAGATAGAAATTTTGAAACAAATGTTGATGCATTTCAAACCAAAGTACAGGAATCTGAAAGTTTAAGCAACATACAAAAGCAACAGTTGACGCAGCTGCTATCGGAATATACCATGGTATTTACCGACCGACCAGGAATAATCAAGGGGTACCACTATCACATAGAGGTGATGCCCCACAAAACATACTGTCGCGCATCTTACTCCATCCATTGGTCGAGGAGGGAAGTAGTGGCTAAAGAGATTCGGAAGATGTTAGAGTGGGATATCATTGAGCCCTCTCTCTCCCCATACAGTAGTCCTCTTGTAGCAGTGGCGAAAGCCAACGGAAAAATCCGGCTAGTGTTAGATGCACAGGAAATCAATAAAATTATTATACCTGTCAGAACTCGTCCAGAAAATTTAGATGAGCAGATACAAAAATTCCACGGAGTGCAGTACTTGACCTCGGTCGATCTTAAAAGTTCGTACTGGCAAATCCCGCTTACGCCAGAATCAAGGAAGTACACAGCCTTCATATTCGGAGGGCGAAGTTACCAATTCAAGGTACTTCCCTGCGGGTTGAATGCAAGTGCTGGAGTATTTATTACTGCTCTAGACACGGTACTGGGTCCAGACTTGTTAGAAAAAATCACAGTATATGTTGATGACTTGGTAATCGCTACTGCTACTTGTGACGAACATGTGGAATTGCTGCATAGAGTATTAGTGAAATTTAAACAGGCAGGTGTGACAGCAAATTTAGAAAAGTCAAAATTCGGACGCAATAAAATTAAATTCCTAGGACACCTTATCACACCGCTTGGTGCCCAGACAACAAAAAACTAGAGGCGATCCGAGAATTTCCGAGCCCCCGAACTAAGAGACAATTGAAAGCGTTCATTGGACTTACGTCTTTTTTCAGAAGGTACCTAATCAGTTGTTAAATGACACGTCATTGTTAAATCTACTGCGAAAAAATGTGCAGTGGGTGTGGACTGACAAATGTCAGCAAGCCTTCGAAGTAATAGTAAAAAGCGGTAGTGTTGAAAGCGGCAAAAAAAAAATTTTTTTTTGGTTATGGTTTGGAAGTGGGTTACGTATTATTGAGTATGTATAGGCTGGATAAAATTGTATAGCAGATTACGGTAAAAAGGAGAAGGTGAATACAAAGTGAAACTACTGGCAAAAACACAAAGAGAAAATAAGACGACAGGAAAGATTTCGAAATGCAACAGTGACAATAACAAACGTAATTGTTGGGTTCAAATTAATGATATTAATATAATAGAGGGAAACATTCCACTTGGGAAAAATATATCTAAAAACAAAGATGATGTGACTTACCAAACGAAAGCGCTGGCAGGTCGATAGACACACAAACATACACACAAAATTCAAGCTTTCGCAACAAACTGTTGCCTCATCAGGAAAGAGGGAAGGAGAGGGAAAGACGAAAGGATGTGGGTTTTAAGGGAGAGGGTAAGGAGTCATTCCAATCCCGGGAGCGGAAAGACTTACCTTAGGGGGAAAAAAGGACAGGTATACACTCTCACACACACACATATCCATCCACACATATACAGACACAAGCAGACATATTTAAAGACCGAAATGGTTGTTTAAAAGGTGAAAGGAACTGTTTGTGAACTAGAAACGGTGGATTTTATAGCAGAATGTGGGAATTTTGTGTTGTTTTTCATCGTTTTGTGTGGCTTGGGATCTTGGTGTGCGTTTTTATATGTTTATATTTAGCTTGCCCCCACCGCCAATTTAGCGCGCTATTCCCATTAGTTTGATTATATTTTTGGAGGGAGATGCTATTGTATTTATACGTATTTTTGTGTTTGTTGTCGTGTTTATGTAGTGATGTCATAGGCGCCATATTGGAGACGCTGAGAGTGGTCATTTCCGCCACATTGATGACGTCATGGATAAAAGCAAACGAGTAGAATCGGTCACTTCTGTAATCCCTAAGTTCTTTTTATGAAAGTGGGTATTTTTGGAATCAGATAAAATAAGGCCACAAAACTATGGCACACATCACAAATTCAGATTTGAACAGTTTGGAACACATTTTTTTAACCGGAATATGAAGAGCTCTTAGAAAAAAAAAGTAAAACATTTGTTGAAAAGAGGAAGATGAAGGCTTTCAGATGAACTATATGAATTCAGAAAAATCAGAATGCAGCTATTTGTTCTCTGAAACTTTCACCTTCATATGATTCATATTTATGAAAGATCACTAACATTTCTTTAAAGACAAACAATGAAATAATAATATTAATGTTTTCACTAATCAATAAACTTCACAGTGAATAAGAAAATTTTGATAATCTCTGCTTAAAAACGAAACTGAATATTTTGAGTAACTACTGTACATGTACCAACTGTAGAAAGCAAAAAATAAATAAATAAATTTTTTTATTTAATAAGTAGCTGTTGGTGAGAATGAGGTGAGAAATACGTTCAAACAATGCATACTGCAGGACCTTTAACGCTCTAGAAGAAAGGTCAAAGTGCCCCTTATCATATAATGTAAGAGGAAAATGTTACAGGCAAAAAAAAAAAAAAAAAAAAAAAACACTGTACCAAAATTTATCTGATTTACGATTACCCCCAAGTTAGCATCGATTCCTAAAGGTCGCAAACATGGAATCAACGTAACAAATGTTCTACACACAAAATTTTGTAAAATATGAACTTTTTGCAACATATTCCTACATTACATATGCCACCCATTTAAACTTCTTCCACATATTTCGATTACGTTATGACGGCGCAAGATCACTGAAAATCCAAGCCCTCCAACAACTGGCCCTGATTTTCGATTACCCCCAAGTTTGCAACTATTCCTAGAGATCGCAGACACAGAATCAGCGTTATGACTGCGTGAGATCATTAAAGATACGAGCCGTCCAAGAAATGGCTTTGGTTTTCAATAACCCGCTTTTTAACACCAGTTCCTTGTGGTCGCAAAAACATAATCAACATAAGAAATGTTCTACTTTCACAAATAAATTAAGTATGAGGTATTAAAGCGGGCCGGCCGAAGTGGCCGTGCGGTTAAAGGCGCTGCAGTCTGGAACCGCAAGACCGCTACGGTCGCAGGTTCGAATCCTGCCTCGGGCATGGATGTTTGTGATGTCCTTAGGTTAGTTAGCTTTAACTAGTTCTACGTTCTAGGGGACTAATGACCTCAGCAGTTGAGTCCCATAGTGCTCAGAGCCATTTATTAAAGCGGCATGGAATCACTTAGGATCTGTGCCCTTCAAAAATTCAGTCTGCCAAATGGTAGCAGAGCATAGTTGATATACGAATTTTTTTTTCTTTATTGTTATTTCACTCCCCATAATGGGGCGGGCTGGCAGCGGCCCAATACGCTGCTCTCCAGCCAAGAGAGTTACAGAAAAAACATAGTCAAATGAGAAAATAACCCATAACATAGAATGGTATAAAGTGATGAATAAACGAGAACAAAAATAGGTAAGTATAAACAATAGATTTAAAAACAACACAGATGAGAGCCACTCACACATGCAGAGATTGAACACTGTGAGTCGACATGAAAACAAAGAAACACCACGGTGGGAACACAAATGAATGATGCCTGTGACACTGTGAGTCGACATGAAAACAAAGGAACACCACAGTGGGAACACAAATGAATGATGCTTGCGAAACTGCTGGTGCAGGTGGAACGTAGCACTGCATATGGTACTGGAGTAACACTGACACCACAACGAAAATGTTAAAAGTCACTGCACCAAAGGGGACCTACCACCGGGTGAAGGGAGGTGGGGAGGAAGAAAAGGGGGGAGAGACAGTAGGGGGAACTAGGAGGGGTCTAGGAGGCTGCAGTGGAGGGGAGAAGGAAAGGAGCTGGAAGCTGGGGGGGGGGGAGGTGAAAAGGAAAAAGATGTTTGGCAGGGGAAAAGGAGGAAGAAGAAGGGAAGGGGGAGAGAGAGGGAGAGAGGGTGCCCTGAGGAGGGGGGGGGGGAAGAAGTAGGGATTAGATCTGGTAGGAGGGGTAGATGGAAAGCACGAGGACATCATCTGGGAGGGGGAGTTGGCGGAAGCCACCTTGGACGATGGTATGGAGTATGTGGAGATGGAGACCAGGTGGGACACTGTGGTACAGATGCGGCAGCAGGCTAGGGTGGGAGAGGATGGGGGAAACCAAAGGATGGGGGGGATCCTGTTTGCAGGAGATGTATAGGATCCGTATTCATTCAAGGAAGAGGAGGAGATGGGGGAAGGGAATCAGATCATACAGAATCCACATGGGGGATGGGAGACAGATGCGATAAGCGAGGCGGATTGCATGGCGCTCAACAATTTGTAGTAGTTTGCAGTAGGTGGGGGGGGGAGGGGGGCGGAGATCCAAGTGGGGTGGGCATAACATAGGATGGGGTGGATGAGGGACTTACAGGTATGTAGGATAGTGGAAGGGTCTAATCCCCATGTTCGAACAGAGAGGAGTTTGAGGAGACGGAGACGGTTACGTGCCTTGGCTTGGACTGTGAGGAGATGGGGGGTCCAGGAAAGGCGGCGGTCGAGGATGATGCCAAGGTACTTGAGGGTGGGAGTGAGGGCAATGGGGCGGCCATAGATGGTAAGATAGAAATCTAGGTGGCAGAAAGAGGGGGTTGTGCGGCCTACGATGATTGCCTGGGTCTTGGAGGAATTGAAGGAGCCATTGGTTGCACCATGTGGTGAACAGGTCAAGGTGGGACTGGAGGTGGCGCTGGGAATGTAGGAGGGAGGGGGCAAGAGCAAGGAAGGCGGTGTCATCAGCATATTGCAGGAGATGGGCGGGTGGTGGAGGCTGCAGCATGTCCGTCATGTATATGAGGTAGAGGAGAAGGGAAAGGACAGAGCCTTGGGGCACACCTGCAGAAGGGTAGAAGATGTAAGAGTTGGAGCTGTGGATGGTAACATAGGAGGGGCAGTGAGAGAGGAAGGAGGCACTCAGGTGAACATAGCTGATGGGAGGGTGTAAGTCTGGAGTTTGAAGAGACTGGGATGCCATACACGGTCGTAGGCGTGTTTGAGGTCAAGGGACACAAAGATGGCAGAGCAACGGGAATTGAGGTGAGTGGAAAGGAGATGTGTCAGGTGGAGGAGGAGATCATCAGCAGAGAAGGAAAGCTGGAAGTCACATTAGGTCAAGGAAAGGAAGCGGTGCTGGTGGAGTTGGTGGTGAATGCAATGGGTATGGATGGACTCCAGAACCTTGCTGAAGACTGATGTGAGACTGATAGGGCGATAGGAGGAGGTGTCAGAAGGGGGTTTGGCAGGTCTGGGAAATATAAGGATCCAGGAAGTCTTCCACAGGTCAGGGTAGAAGCCGGTGGAGAGGATAACATTATAGAGGGTGGCTAGGACTGTAAGAAAGGAAAGGGGGGCTTCTTTGAGGTGGCGGTATGTAATGCGTTCATGACCGGGAGCCGTGTTGCGTTTGGTGCATAGTGTGGTGACGATGTCTTGTGTGACGATGGGGGTGTTGAGATCGGATGGTGGTGTGCCCCCAAGTACTGGAAGCTAGGAGCAAGTGGGGGGGGGGGGGGGGAGAGGTATCAGTGCGGTCCTGGATGTCAGGGAAGAGGGAGTAATCAAATCGGAGATCATCAGGGACGAAAAGGACGTCAGACAGGTGGGAGGCAAAATGATTGGCCTTACTGGTATTTTCCGGGAAAGGGTGGTCATCGTGTAAGAGAGGATAGTGGGCATAAGGTTTCATGCCAGTAAGGTGGTGGAAGGCTAACCAGTACTTCGAGGAGTTAATAGGGAGTGAAACATTAAGAAGGGTGCATGTCTGTCGCCAGGTCTGGCGTTTATTGGCCACGATCAAGTTTCTAATATGGCACTGGAGTTGCCGGTGGTGAAGGATTGTGTCCCGGTCCCGGGTATGGAGGAAGGAGTGGTAAGCGTGATGGGGTTTGTGGAGGAGGAGTACGGCCTGTTATGGTAAGGTAGGACGGTGAGGGTGGATGGCTTTGGTGGGGACATGCACCTCAACGGCCTCCGACAAAGTGCGGTGGAGAAAGGAAGCAGCATGGGTGATGTCATCAGGGGGCTGGTAGGTGAGAGGGTGACATCCAACCTGGGCATCTATGGTATCCCGGTAGGCATCCCAGTTGACACGGGAGTAATCGTGGATGTGTCTTGGAGGGGGGTGGAGGGTCTGGGTCATGGGCAGAGTGAGGGCGAGGTCTGCCTGATAGGGTGCACAGGACGGGAAGGTGATCACTACCTATAGGGTCAAGGGCATCTGCAGTAATGCACCCAAGGAGGTTTGGGGAGGCAAGGACTATGTTGGGAGTGGTATTGGATTCTGGGCGGGTATGTTGAGGGAGAGGGAAGTCACCTTGGAGGATGGCAATAAACTGATGCCACAGCCATAACTGTGTGGGTGTGCGGCTGTGGATGTTGAGGTCAGCGGCAATCATGTAGGAGGAGATGGTACAGTCTATGTGAGCGAGGAAATCATATGGGATCAGAGTATTAGGGCGGATATAAATAGCAGCACAGGAGACAGTAAGGCCGGGGGAGAAGAGACTGAGGATCAGGTGTTCGGTTGGATCATTGAAGAGAGGTTGAGGTCGAACAGGGAGATGGCGCCACGTGCAACAGGAAGGGGATTGTTGGTGCAGTGAAGGGTATATGGGGAGGTGCTAATCGTGTGAATAGGCTGGAGAAAGGTTTCATTGAGGATGAAGGCACCCATGCAGTGGTGGGAGAGGGTGTGGAGTAGGAGACGTTTGTTGGTGGGGAGGGAGTGGATGTTGTTGAACAGAATATGGTGCTGCTGTTGCGCCATAGTAGGGAGGCTAGACTAGGGTGTCGATATGGGACAAGTTAAAGTGGGTGAGGTTGTGGGAGTAGGTGGCATAGGTGTTGAGGTAAAAGACAGATCTGGCGGCAAAGGAGATCTCATACAGGGTATGGGGACACTGGAAGGGATGGATGTTTTGAAGGATGATGGTTACAAAGTGAATAACGTTCTCGGCTGTCGGGAGTGGGTGAAGGGTGTTGCTGGGGTGAGTGGGGTCATCGACAGGGCAGAGGAAGTGGGACCCTTTGCAGTAGGGGCAGGTGGGAGGATCACGGCAGTTGAGAGTGAGATGGGCATTGTATTTTAAACAATGCTGACACCAGTAGGATTTGGTCTGGGAATGGGAGGGGTCGACTTTATATCTACGACGGTAGATGAGAGCTCCCTCTTTGAGGAGGCGGTCGATAGAGGGGGCGGATTCACTGAAAACCCTCAACAAGAAGGCAGGGCCGGCAGCAGTGTTAATACAGCACACTGAGCACATCAGCAGATCTCCAGGTCAGGATGGGAGTTGAGCTCTGCCAACACCTTAACCTCCATGATCACCGGGCTGATCTTGGTGATAACAGCACTGAGGGTCGGCGGGCAGCGAGGAGTTTGGGGCTGGCAGGAGGAGGAAGCGAGCTGGGCAGGGGTGAGGGTGTCCTTGGGACCAAAGTGGATAATTGGGATACAGGCAAGGATATCAGTGTGGAGGGTAGGGTTGGTGGATTTGATGAGGATGGAGTCACGGCGCAGGACAAGGAGGGAAATGGAGGCAGTAGAATAGTATTTACGGAGTAGGAGAGTGAATTTGCAGGCTTCCAGGAGGTGAGTGTCGGTGTGGGAGAGGATGTAGGAGTGGGTAGGTGGCGAAGAAGTGGTAGAAGAAGCTGGAGGGGGAGAGGTGAGATCCATGAGATCTTCGGGCAGGGGTGAGGGAGGGGGGCAAGGGTTTTCTTGGAGCTGGTGGATTGGGTGGGGGTGGCGTTGGGGCATTTCTTGGGAGCAGGGTAGGAGGCGGATTGGGGGACGGGAGTTACAGGCAGGCGGTGGGAGGTGGAAGGCCCCGTTGCTGTAGCTCGTGGTTGTGGTGGTGGTGGTGTTGGTGGCAGAGAAGCTGCAGCATGTACTGTGGCCTACCACAACCCGCACTGGGGTTGCGGACGCAGGAGTGGCAGGGGAAGGAGGAAGGGGAGGAAAAGGAGCAGTCTGTGTAGAGGGAGTAGGTGTGCCTGTAGGGGTGGAAGGGAGAGTGAATGGAGTGGGGGTGGGGATGGACATGTGAGGTGGGATGGACTCAGGAGGGTTAGCCTGTGCACACCACGTAACGGTGGTAGCTGAAGCAGAGGGAGAAATGTAGGCCACAGAGGTGGTGGGGTTGCACGTGATAGAAGAGACTGAAACGATGAAAGACATGAAGACAAAGATGAAGACTAACATGAAGGCACAGATGATGACAATGTCCAAGAGGAGCCCATGGAGGAAGGCTGCTGCTGGCTGTGACGGCGGGGAGGGGGGCCGGCGCCCCGCCCTGCTGCGGCAGTGGCAAAGGACGGACGTCAGCTGCGGGCTGGTGGAGGTGACGACGAATGTCGAAGACAGTGCCCGAGAGTGACAAGGGTGGCTAGCAGGGTAGAGGAGCGGATGCTGGAAGGGCTGCACCAGTGACAGGTGTCGCGCGCGGGGCGCTACCGAATAAAGGAGGAGCTGCTGCTGCTGCTGGGACCGGTGCCTGCGCTGCCAGAACTGCTGGCGCTACGGCGGCTGCTGGAGCTGGAACTGCTGCTGCTGCTGCTGCGACTGCTGCTGCAATGCCTAACGCTTTGAAAATTGTGATCAACAATCCTCGAAGGGCGCAACTCTCACGAGTTCCACCAAAGTTGTTGATATATGAAGGATTCAGCGGTATACAGAAGATACACAACAGGCAGTTGAAGTGAGTATGAAAAAATGCAAGGACGCTAAGGCTTACAGCAACTTTAATGAAAATAATTATAATACATAAACATGTTTTTAATATAGCCTTGGCGATTGTTAATTTTACTTTTTTTTCCTCATGATACTACGTAATACAAATCAAAATTAACATTTTAGGTTTCTGCTCTCTAACGGCTTGGACTGTAACTAAAACTTTCTTGCTAGGGGATGTTCACAGATGACAGCGTAGCAGAAGTCAGATAACGCTCCCATGATCCTTTGCATATACTTGATGATGGTATAACAGTTGTGTTTCATCAGGGAATGTGTTTTTAGCATCGAAAATTTTGAAATACGATGGTGTGCTGCAACGAATTGTAGCACCAACTTGGCAAAAAGTATCCAGCTGTTTTCTGTAATACAACAAATAGTTTTGGATCAAATGGAAAACCTACTATACGTTCAAAGTAGGAAAAAGTAAGGTAATTACAACTATGACCCCATATATTTGTATAGGGTGTAAGTGCACACAGTTTGTTTAAGCTTCATTTCGTCGACTTGCAATTTAGTTGTAGTAGCTTTATTCATCCGTAGATCTCTCTTTACAAGATTATAGGACATGTCAAAGTATTTACAAGTTTAGACCAATTTAAAACAAGCTAATTCATATACACATATATTTACAGACTTCTAGTTAGACGTAATCCTTAGATTTACTCCTGGTATACATTACCTTTTTTTACAAATAACTTATTAAATAATGTAATGCCACACTTCACTCATATCTCACTATCAGTCGCTGCACACACTATACACACATTGTTCCATAAAACACACACACACACACACACACACACACACTGGTGATCTCTGGGCCATTTTCTGTAGTGCAACTTCCCATTTGCAATCTTGAAAAACTGAGTCAGCAGCCCTCCATAATGAGTGAGATGTTGAGCTCAGAAACTGGAAGAGTTTTTAGTATTGTGCTATGCATAGCTTGGGTGACCCCCATGCATAAAACATAAAGTGAAGGTGTTGTGTGGAATGTTGGATGTTTTAATCATTATTATTATTATTTATTTGTACAACATTTTTTATCAAACCCCTACTCTGTTTTATCTAAGTAATTCTTCAATGTATAAAATGTATTGCATAACAGGTACTTTTTAGCTGCCTTTTTAAATAAGTGTACTTTTGCAGTTTCTTTAATCTCTTTTGGTAATTTATTGTACAGTTTTATTCCTTGGTAGAAAATGCTGTTTTGAGTTTTATGTTTATTTTTTACTTGGTAAATGTGAGTTGAGTGTATCTCTTGTTGCATGATCAGGGACAGAGCTGTTTGTGCAGTAATTACCAACGTTGTTTTTGATGTGTATAACTGACTGGTAAATGTATTCACATGGGGCAGTTAAAATCCCCAGTGTTTTGAACAGATATGTACAATGAACTCGGCTAGTATTTTTGGTTATTATTCTTATGGCGCTTTTCTGGAGTTTGAAAACTGTGTTCATATTTTGTGCATTTGTTTCCCAAAAATGCCATAGCTGAGAACTGAGTGTACATATGAATAATACGTAACTAAACACACTTCATGTTACACACTGATGAAAGGAGCTGATGGAAGGAAAATGAAATGTCATTTGCTTTCACAGTCAACATTCGAGATGCACCGAAATCGTGCGCTTTCAATTGGAAATGTTCAAAAGCAGGGAAAATGATCAAAGCAGATAGTATACCAGGTATTACACGACGATCTGCTGCGAAGTACTGGTCTAGCGCGGCTGCCATCTAGCGGTACAAAGGGTGAAACAACGAAAATTAGCAGACAGATTATCCGCATGCCTGAATAGAGAGCAGTTCTAAACTGCCATCAATGCGCGCATGCGCAGAAGGGTGTACCACAGTCATGGAGGTATAAGGAGGGGAGATGGCACTATGGCCGTCTGCTGTACGTCTGTTTGAAGCCGGTGGGCCGCCAAGTTTGATTGGTCAAAACAGTGACAGAGCTCTTGTTAGAATTGCGTGTTCTTCATATTTAACGTTATGTCTGCGAAATAATTTCAGATGATGAGTGTTACAATGTTTACATGCATAACACAACGTCAGAATAGCTTTTTCAGGTGTTTTCGTTTTGTTTTTAATGCGTTTTTGCCCCAGCAATACAACTGATTTGGTCTCGTTAACTTAAGTGTTTCTTTTGGATACGAACTTCGAATGATGAAAAATAACAGTGTACAAAGCTCTTTTCAAACTCAAATCACCTTTTACTGTATTTGTGTCGATGTAAACTGAAAGCAGAACCCGAAAGCTATGCTAGTTTACATACCGGATGATATTTCTTACTCGTTTACACACTTATACAAAATTGCATTTGTAAATACAAACATCGTTTGTGCTTTGTCAAGAAAAATAAGCATATGAACCCACAGAGCCCTACGAGCTTCATTGATCGGAAATCTGAAATAGAATAAGATGAAAACAGTTTCACAAAACGTAAACAAGGCCGCACATCTCACGAATATAAACGACAATATTTTACGAACGGGGCCACTTACGCATGGAACGTGATTCCTTTTAACTTGGTAGCACTATTCCAACGGTTAGTACAGCCGTAAACAACGCAAACCGGCATTTGAAAATGAAAAAACCTTCAGCAGCTCTAGACAGTAGCACAATCGGAAACGAGTCTTCTGACCAAACTGCAATGGCGGAGCTCGGTTTCTGTCGGTTTCAAGTTTGTGACGTGATGGCATCTCCCCTCCTTATACCTCCATGACCACAGTGCTCTCTGCTTGTTGTTTTGTTATTGTTAGGCGGCTAGCGGCCAATTTCAGATTTTCGTTTTGGGGATTTTTCACTTTAGGGTTCTTTCGCATTTTTTTTTCAGTAAGCAGGTTTCACAAATGCAGAAAAGACACTTTTTTTTCAGTAGATTCTTTTATACCAGCTATCTGTGTAAGGATTTTTCTATTGATAGCTTTGTATTCTAGAAATGAAATGGAGCAAGGAGGCATTAAACGTCTTAAATCAGGCATACATGAATATAACGGTACACGGATATAACTTTGAAAAATAACACAAGTACATCTTTAAGTATTGGTCCTTTAAAGTGTAGCAAATTGCAGTGCATATATCCAAAACAACTTTTGAAATGGTGGGCTGGGCTATTCTGTGGCTAAAAGCCAGACTCTTAAAAGATTTCCCAGTCGCCAGGAAACGTAATGTTACATCCAGCCTGCAACGAAACAGGGCATTTACCAGTATTTTATTTGTGATCTAGGCTGGTGTAATGGCAAAACGTATAAACATGTTATTTAATTCGTACTTTCGAGAATGTGAGACAGCCTCCCTCGTGACTGTGTCACACTTGCTAATTCCATCTTCTATCACAGACAGCAGCTTCTCGAAACAAGCCATGTCCGTCATCACGAAGCTGCAAAATTCATGCCGATCTTCAAGCCCCAGTTCTCTCATAAGCAGTGAATATAATCCCCTGCCGATGTCCCTTCTTTTCAGCCAGGATCGAACTCAACAATGTCTAGCTTTTTGTTTTCGTCGTCGGTCTGCCCTAATCCGAAGATTTACTGTCACTACCAGGGCAATAGCTCCAAAAGCAAGTGGGTCCTCCATGTGCCAAATGCTGTGTAAATACATATACCTGTGTAACGAAGTGCTGTAATATAAATCTAACTGTTGGGTCTGTAATTCAGGACAGTAATAACGTACATAAGAGAATAACAGTTACTTAATAAATAATGATAAACATTTTCTTATGAAATAGGAACCTTGAGACACAAAAATAATTCGAACGTATGACATTCCTATATGTCACACGGTCCCCCTTATGTTGCGTTGGGTAGAACGAACGAACGAACGACTCTACAAGAGATCAGAGAGTTCTGTTTGCATTTCGCGCGTTATCACTGTCTACTGTGCATGGGTGCCAGATATATCCTGTGTGGATGGTGAACCAGCCTGCAGTTACAGATATGCATGGTTGGGGCACTGGTGCATATGTCTACGGTTTAGGCACATCATGTAATGTGGGCTTAAGGAAGGTGAGGTAGTTATCTATATTTTCTAGTTTTAGTGTATTTACGATGAAAAATCTGATGTTCATTTTATGTAAGAGCGGTTCACAGAGATAATTTTATGCCTATAGATTAGTAAATAAATCCATTAAATATTTTTATTTATTTTTTGCATTAATTAATTACTCGACATACATATGGAAACTTTTTTCTCACGCTATTTTAACCTAATCTATTATTTTTAACAGGTTTGTGACCGGCACTTTCATGCACATGATATAGAAAGAAGTACATCAACATATGACGCTAAGACTGGAAAATTAATTACAGCACTTCTTGACCATCCATGGCTAAGGAAAGATTAGTTGAGAATTTACTAACTTTTTGTTAGGATATATAATTAGTAATGAATCTGTTGTGCTTATGACTTACAAGGTAAGATAATGGTAGTTAATATATTTAGGGATTACAGAAGCGTCCGATTCCACCTGTCTGCTTTCACCCATGATGTCATCAATATGGCGGAAACGACCATTCTCAACGTCTCCAATATCACGCCATGACGCCATTACATAAACACAACAAACACGAAAATACATATAAAACCAACAAACACATCTCCCTCCAAATATATAATCAAACTGATGAGAAATTATAATCACACCACAACCATCAATACCACAAAACCAACACCTAAAACAACAAAAGTTGGAATCGGACACTATCCTTGACCTATATAGGTCAGCAGCAGCTCACAATACCAAAACACAGCTACGACGACACATTGGAATCGAACACTTTACTTGACCCAACCCTCCATACTGATACTCCTCATCCTCCAGGTTTCTCTTCTCTCCTCTTCGAATCTGCCTGGCCTGCATCTGCAGGTAAGGCACTGATCTGTTAGCCTTCTTGACCCTGCTCACTTTGATAGTGTAAAATGCTTTTATTGTAAACAGACCAGGATCTATATCAACTCTCTTCAGCACTTCAATTCTGCCATCATTTCCGTCATTGTAACATAAAACTGCTTAATAGACACCTATATCGGGTAGTTCAAGTCCTCAGAATGTCCTCTTTGAGCATCTAATCCAAATTAAATTACTGAGGCTTTCATTTGCATTTTGTGTCTTTCTGTGAAGATACTTCCTCAATAAATCTGGGTTTGCAAGAAACCTGAATGTTGGCTTAATTGCATTCATAACAGGTTCTGATAATGAGTGTTTATGTCAATACATCTCATTTCTGTTGTTGAATTTACACCATCATCTTTCGGACACAGATTGTGCATTGGTGTTTGGTCAGTGGGTAGTTTGTGGAAAAAAAATTGCCCACACAGCACGCCTCATTGCCTCTAAATTGTGTGTGTTTTTCTTGATAGCTCTCTCATAAAATAACTGAAGAGAATCAATTTCTTTCCGAGTAAGTGTGCCTTTTCCTCCTAGTGGTTTTCCATCCTCAAGTATTTCACCTTTCTTCTCTTTCGACAAGCGACGAAGCCTCTTTTGGATGTGGCCAACACATTCCAACTTTTGTATTGTTGTATTGTATGGATTTTTATCTGTTAGAGCTTCTAACGAAGAGGAGTCCCCATCACCAAAGCATTTAATATATCTACACCATACTGGTCCTCAGATCTGGAGAATATCCTCTCAACTTATCATGGTAAATGGGTATTTTTGGGTCTTTTACTTACCGCGGTACTTAATGAAAATAAATAGCTATTAAATACTGCAATATCATTTACTTTGTTAAATATTGTGGGCTAGCATGAGACACTGAAATAACCCAATACCACGATAACATACGTACGGACCTCAGCTATTCCAAAGTATGTGCGGAATAATATTTTAAGCACAATGAACGACTCACCACCTTCTAATAGATAGTTCGCCTGAGCGCTGCTATTTTGAAAAGAAAATGTGCGTTCTTTTACGCAACCTCTAATAATTAATTTGGTTCTCAGGGGGCTACTGGTCATTATAAAGTAACTAAGATATTGTTATGCTCGTTGAATTGAATATTTTTCATTACATATTATTCGTTATTTGCAAAGCAAAACTGAAGAGAAACTCATTTGACGTTAAGTGGCCAAACTTAAAACATACTGAACTCATTCAGTATTTTAAATATTAGTAATGAGATCTATTTTTACTCTGTTAACTCTGAAACTGTAGACTGGCAATGGCAAGGAAAGCGTTTCTGAAGAAGAGAAATGTGTTAACATTGAGTATAGATTTAAGTGTCAGGAAGTCGTTACTGAAAGTATTTGTATGAAGTGCAGCCATATATGGAAGTGAAACATGGATGATAAATAGTAAGGACAAGAAGAGAATAGAAGCTTTCGAAATGTGGCGCCACAGAATAATGCTGAAGATTAGATGGGTAGATCACATAACTAATGAGGAGGTATTGAAATGAATTGGGGAGAAGAGGAGTTTGTGGCACAATTTCACAAGAAGAAGGGATCAGTTGGTAGGGCATGTTCTGAGGCATCAAGGGATCACAAATTTAGCATTGGAGGGCAGTGTGGAGAGTAAAAATCGTAGAGGGAGACCAAGAGATGAATACACTAAGCCGATTCAGAAGGATGTAGGTTGCAGTAAGTACTGGGAGATGAAGAAGCTTGCACAGGATAGAGTAGCATGGAAAGCTGCATCAAACCAGTCTCAGGACTGAAAACCACAACAACAACAACTCTGAAACTATTGGAAGATCAAAGTAGAGTAATCTCTCTCATTTACATTTAATATTATGACATGAATTTCTAATTATAAAATATCGTCAGCATAATGGCTGACCAAATGCTGCTAGGGGAGATAAGCTCCTTGCAACACAAAGTTCTGAAAATAAATTTTTTAATTATAATTAATGATTACTATCATGAGCGGTTCCCATTCAATCAATAATACACACTTTCTCATTACAATTATAAGTATATTTTCTAAATTACAGCCAAACTTACATTAAATACCAGACTGCTATACAATGGCGGCCTTCTGTTAGACGAAACAAAATAGTCTCTGATCATGTTCATTTGGGAAGCCTAACACACACACCACTGTGGTGCAGAACCACTCGGAAGTGACGTCAAAATGACGTATACGCACAAGCGCTTCCCACTTGTCGACTGATCCAGATCTGTGGTTGAATCGAGTTACGTGAAATTTTTCGGACCACGCTGGTGTGGAGTGTCAGTTTAACAGTTTAAGTTACACGTCGGTGCGTGTCTGCTGAGTGGTCTTGAAATGAGTGTGATCCGATGATATGTGACTGTAATGTGAAAGAAATGTGGCGGAGAAATGGAAATGTATTTATAAATTACGTACAAGTAAATAAATCGTATGGATTCTCAATTTATCTGATTTGACCTGTTTCTTGACCATGCTGTGGTTGATCTGCTTATTCTGTCGAGGATCAAGTAGGTAGCATTATACACCTAAATAATAAATGCAGTATTTTCGTAACACATCCCATAAAGCACCATGTATAACCGTAGAGAGAAGCTAAACATTGCCATTGCTTACGAGAAATAGCATTTGTTGTCGAGTATGCAGCTCATACTTGGGGAAAAAACAAACTTAAGAATAGTGTCACGCTAAGGCCATTAATTTTTATTTCCTGGGATACATAAGATTCCTGTGCAGTTATAATGAAATATTGGTTTACCAAGAGCTGTTGCTTGTGTTAAAAAATAGATATGTTTCCTAGATTATGCCTCACAGGAAGATAATGTCTTTTGCAGTCTTCTCAGTTAATTATTAAATAACTTTTCAGAAGCAGCAGCCTTTGTTATATATTTAAGTGGTGGTTGTTTGGCTACAAACAGGACAGCTAATCTCATATATTAATAATAGTTTCTATGATCATATAAATGAATTTTGATCATGCAAAAATGGTTTTAAAGGATCATGAAAGAAACCTCCAAGGCCACCATAAAATTCTTTAAAAAATTTCTTCCTGTGTTCATTCTACCACAGTTAAATCAGTAAGGATACTTGTGTGTTGTGCCTGAATAATGAAACACAGTGTCCTCACACAAAAACTATACAGGGTGGTCCATTGATAGTGACCGGGCCAAATATCTCACGAAATAAGCATCAAACGAAAAACTACAAAGAACGAAACTCGTCTAGCTTGAAGGGTGGCAAAAAATAGAAATAACCGGTTACTGAGAAGTAACGGTTACTGTGATAACCGTTCATCTGATACTGGCAGTTATTTCAATAACTGCCAACAGTACCTCGCGCCATCTGTTGAACGAATATCGTACTACGCTTTCGCGTCAGCTCATCGGTGATCTGGCTACGAAGGAGAGGGAGAGACCATTTGGAAGGCCTTCTACAGGGTGTTACAAAAAGGTACGGCCAAACGTTCAGGAAACATTCCTCACACACAAATAAAGAAAAGATGTTATGTGGGCATGTGTCCGGAAACGCTTAATTTCCATGTTAGAGCTCATTTTAGTTTCGTCAGTATGTACTGTACTTCCTCGATTCACCGCCAGTTGGCCCAATTGAAGGAAGGTAATGTTGACTTCGGTGCTTGTGTTGACATGCGACTCATTGCTCTACAGTACTAGCATCAAGCACATCAGTACGCAGCATCAACAGGGTAGTGTTCATCACGAACGTGGTTTTGCAGTCAGTGCAATGTTTACAAATGCGGAGTTGGCAGATGCCCATTTGATGTATGGATTAGCACGGGGCAATAGCCGTGGCGCGGTACATTTGTATCGAGACAGATTTCCAGAACGGAGGTGTCCCGACAGGAAGACGTTCGAAGCAATTGATCGGCGTCTTAGGGTGCACGGAACATTCCAGCCTATGACTCGCGACTGGGGAAGACCTAGAACGACGAGGACACCTGCAATGGACGCGGCAATTCTTCGTGCAGTTGACGATAACCCTAATGTCAGCGTCAGAGAAGTTGCTTCTGTACAAGGTAACGTTGACCACGTCACTGTATGGAGAGTGCTACGGGAGAACCAGTTGTTTCCGTACCATGTACAGCGTGTGCAGGCACTATCAGCAGCTGATTGGCCTCCACGGGTACACTTCTGCGAATGGTTCATCCAACAATGTGTCAATCCTCATTTCAGTGCAAATGTTCTCTTTATGGATGAGGCTTCATTCCAACGTGATCAAATTGTAAATTTTCACAATCAACATGTGTGGGCTGACGAGAATCCGCACGCAGTTGTGCAATCACGTCTTCAACACAGATTTTCTGTGAACGTTTGGGCAGGCATTGTTGGTGATGTCTTGATTGGGCCCCATGTTCTTCCACCTACGCTCAGTGGAGCACGTTATCATGATTTCATACGGGATACTCTACCTGTGCTGCTAGAACATGTGCCTTTACAAGTACGACACAACATGTGGTTCATGCACGATGGAGCTCCTGCACATTTCAGTTGAATTGTTCATACGCTTCTCAGCAACAGATTCGGTGACCGATGGATTGGTAGAGGCAGACCAATTACATGGCCTCCACACTCTCCTGACTTTCTCTTGACTTTCATTTATGGGGGCATTTGAAAGCTCTTGTCTACGCAACCCCGGTACCAAATGTAGACTCTTCATGCTCGTATTGTGGACGGCTGTGATACAATATGCCATTCTCCAGGGCTGCATTAGCGCATCAGAGATTCCATGCGATGGAGGGTGGATGCATGTATGCTCGCTAATGGAGGAGTGTTTGAAGTCACGCTGGTACGTTCTGTTGCTGTGTGTTTCCATTCCATGATTAATGTGATTTGAAGAGAAGTAATAAAATGAGCTCTAACATGGAAAGTAAGCGTTTCTGGTTAGGTCATGAGAATAACTGTGAGACTGCGTGCCATCTGTTCTTAAGAACTGTGTACTATTACGTGCGCCTTCGTTACTTTTGGCACAAACAATTAAATAAAGTTAATATCAGAGCGGTTGCTGATAGAAGCTGCAGTATAGGCACTAATAAAATACAGTCGTTCCCTTGAGCCTCCGCCTTATAGTCCATTTAGCTTGGACGGGTAGTACAAAGACTGTTACCATAAAGAATTCTAGCGACTAAGGAAATAGCTGTCAGAGATCGGTATTTTCCTCTGGCAGTTATCGATATTGGCTCACAGTTCTCGTTCTCTGGCAATTACTGGGCTACCTCAGCAGGTAACCTGGAAGTTGGTATCGGAATAACTGTGTGTCTGTGTTCCTGACTCGGTGTTATTTCCAGATAGGATAGTTACTGGAGCGACAAATATTTTCGTACTGTTTCGGAAAAGCCGCTGGCCATCGCGATTGACAAATAACATACCAGAAAGTACAACATAAAACATCTGAATACAATAATTATTATCATTTGTCAGGAGATTGTCAAAACATTGAATATATAACAGTAACCGCTAATATACTGTATACAGAATTGATACACTGTCAGAATAAAACACAGTTATGCACTTTTAATAAATTTATTATACACAGAATACTTGATATTGACTGTTGTGACCAAGTGCTGTCAAAACTGAAATATAGCATAATTTTTACTTAAGCTGGCATAACAGACTCTGTTAAGATATTCTTCTACAGAGTAGGAGGAGGGGCTAATGGTAGTGTCCGATAACCCGTCTGCTTTGATGTAAAGGTGTTTTGGTGTGTGAATGTCATCACGGCACGGTGTTTATGAGTTGGTTGTCTCTGTGTATGTGTGTGGTGTGTGTGTGTGTGTGTGTGTGTGTGTGTGTGTGTGTGTGTATGTATGTATGTGTGTTGTATTGGGTTTATTTGAGCCTTGGTGTTGGATGTGTGAAGTTGCTGGCGGCAGTGATTGTAATTCCATACGTAAGATTTGAAGTTTTTTCAATGAATTATCAAGTTTTTTTTTTGTTTATGTGTCTGGCGTTTTCGTTGGGTGTTATTGGTATGTTATTTGTAGTGTGGTAAGATGTTTAATGTGTGTGTGTGTGTGTGTGTGTGTGTGTGTGTGTGTGTGTGTATGTGGGGAAGGGGGGAGGGGTTGGGCTGGCTGATCTAGTTTGCAGCACCGGAATTTGCTGGTGGTAAGTAACAATTTTTTTCTAGTTGTCATGTTTTGTCTATTTATGGTGTACTGAATGTGTTTTAATTTATGTAGGGATGTTTGATTTGTGGATTTTTGAGGTTTTGGTTTTGGTTTTATTTTCCGCAGTTGCAGGTGTTGGTTTTTTGGCATCAATACTTGTCGTGGACCTATATAGGTCACCGGAAATGACCGATTCCCATTTTATTAGTTGTAGGTATTGTTTTGGAATCATCACCTGTGGTTGACCTATATAGGTCAAGGGAAATGTCCGATACCAATTTTCGTAGTTTTAGTTGTAGGTATTGGTGTTTTGGTATCGTCACTTATGGTTGACCTATATAGTTCACGGGAAGTGTCCGATTCATGCAGATTTTGTTGGTGTAGCGGAATGCTGCAATTTTTTTGTTTTTGTTCGTCATTTTGTGTTTTGGGATCGTGGTGTGTTTTTTTTTACTATTGTATTTAGCTAGTCCTCACCCTAAAACACCCAACTTCCCGCAGTTGTCCCGCTAGTTTGATTGTATTTTTGGAGGGAGATGTTATTGTCTTATTTATATGTATCTTCGTGTTTGTTGCCATGTGTATGTAGTGACGTCATAGAGACACTTAAAATAGCCATTTCCGCCATATTGAGGACGTCATGGGTCAAAGCAGATGGGTGGACTCGTACACTTCTGTATCAAAAAGTGCTTTATCTGAAAATTAGTTCTTAATGGTTGCTGAGTTGCTGGCAGTTTATTGAGAATGTGTGTTCCTGAATATTGGACCCCTTTTTGGACCAAGGTAAGTGATTTTAGGTCTTTATGTAGTAAGCTGTTCCTATTTCTAGTATTGATATTATGTATTGAGCTGTTGGCTGGAAATAATTGCAACAAATTTAATTAAGGAATAAATATACGAGGAAGCAGTGGTTAGAATAGAAAGTTCCTTGAACAGGTTCCCACATGATGTTTTTGAACTTAAACCTCAAATGATTTTTATTACACGCTTACCAGGCTAAAACTTTTGCTCCATTTGATGAGTTGATCCAGCCTATCTTCATACGTTATACACTTGCCTGTAGCTGGAGAAATCGAGCAGTTTTCCAAAGCTCACATAAAACTTGGATTAGTGTACTTGCACTTTTCCCAATAGGCCTATCTTGTACAGGACAGGAGTAAACGAATCTATCACATTACGTAAATTTTTTGTTGTATTACAAGACTGTTCACTTATTCTATTAAGTGAGCAGCACAAGAAATTAAGCTTCGAATTTAACCTACAGTATTCAGTTTACATATTACTTCGTACTTAAAAATGCATGTTGTTAATATTTTACTTAAACACTGCTGTGGCGAAGTTCCGCATACTTTCTATTGCAGCTGTGAGGATAATATTTCTGATAGCGACCGATAATCTACATACATATAATATGGTACACTAATAATCATTGTAACATCAACTGAAATGTACTCGGAGTTAATTTGCTAAGGTTACGACACGAATCATACGACATTCCTGCCATTTCGCACTACTCGCAGTAATACTGATAACTAAACAGATGGATTCCAAGTATGTCGTTATTTAACTGTAACCCCGTCGGAGTATTCGGTAGTCAAAAATAACTTGACAGTTATTGATAAACCGTTAAAAGTAACAGTTATCAGAGAATAACTGGAACTGTGAGAACAGTTACTCCAGAATAACCGTTTGGCCCACCACTACTGAGTGAAGTGTGAAGAACACAGCAGACTATTTTCCCGCTAACTCGATTCGACCACAGATCTCGATTAGTCGACAAGTGTGCAGCGCCTTTGTGTATACATCATTTTGACGTCACTTCCGAGTGGTTCCGGGCCACAATGATGTGTGTGTTAGGCTTCCCTGTTCATTTTCATTACACAGAGATTATAGACAAAAATGTTGTTTGTTAATCCCATCGCTTTTTGTGAGCTTTGGTGGTAATAATTACACTCTTTAATATTTATTATACATTGTGCACATGTTCGCAGTCTTGAAATAATTTATAGTTCACACATCACACAAGCAAAAACCCTTTTCTTTTTTAAAATGTCAACTTATGTGACATACCGTCACTTGGGCCCCCTAGTGCGGGAGTATTTAATATTGTTTACATATTTATGTACGGTCTCACTATTGTCTTGCATCATTAGTGCAGTGTTCATGTTCCCATAAATATGGTAGGTCCATTTAGTTCAATACACAGTGATATACAAAATTATATGTGGCATATATAGTTCATGAGTTTTCGATATGTTTCGATCTCACTATTACAGGTGATTACATTTACTAGTTCCAACATTTTTTTCCAGGAATGTGAACATTCCGGAATCCTACAGACCTGGTACTAATTGGCTTACGTTCCCCCATTTGGGTTACAGGTGCAAGGAAAAACGGGTCAAAAACCTCACCCGGAGCCTTCGAATTGCTGACATTCAGTCTCTCTTTATATTAGTTATGCTGATAATATGTCCATTGATTCAATAGACACACACACACACACAAAACAACACAAAAAATAGATGTTAATTGAAATTACATACACATTATGTTTGTCGTGAACTATTAAAGGTCATCTTTTCGAAAAATGTCTGTCTGCACACTTCCATTATTTGTCACTGTCTTGGCATATATATATATATATATATATATATATATATATATGTGTGTGTGTGTGTGTGTGTGTGTGTGTGTGTGTGTGTGTGTGTGTGTGTGCACTCAGTTTTACACTTTTGTGTCCTTTGCACATTTGGTTAGTCACAAGTTTTCATTGTAGTTTGTAATTATTTTTTCATCATCAACATTAGGTACATTTCAGTGTTGCGTCAAGTTAAGAGCCATTGATGCTGGTGTAGTGGTTGAGATGTCAGCGAATTGTTGTTTCACACCGATGGAAGCGTGTACGGCAGCCTGCCGCTAGCAGCGACATTTCGTTGACCTGGGACGTGATGTCTGCGCCGACAGCTGACAATCAGTCGCCAGGCTCCGCGCATCAGCTCTGGAGTCAGGAATGTCTGCCGGCCACTAGTCTTGCGTACACCATGAAAAAATTCGACCGAGCATCATTTCATCAGCAGAACAAGACAAATACACATATCGGAGGTGCTGAAAGAAATGTTATTAGTCTTCTTGACTCCTCAGACATTCATGTATACTGTTTTTGTTTTCACTGATATAATGTACGAACGTACGAGATCCAGTTCTTTAAATAAGTTTATGACTCGGACTCATACATTTCACTATTTTAACTTAATTACTGTATTTTGTTATTCGCTACTCAGCAATACACATTGTCATTGATGTGAGTGTTCATGCGAGTACATAGCTGTGACATTTTCTCACTTTGCTATGTTGGCCCTGCGTCGCTTCTAGCGTGTGTTTGTTGGCCCTGGGATCTGCAGTTCGCCGTGCGCTACCTTTAGCGTCCCTTCACAGTCCACTGGGAATACTCCATTCATAGGAAGTTTATCTTGTCCGCAGAAACGTTTTTTCATACTGTAAATGGCTGTACTATTTTGCATATTAAATTATGTATTTTGCGGAAGGCACAACCATGTATGCTGTTAATTTTATTTACCTTAACTCGCTGTATTTGAACAACAGTTATACGCTGTGAAATACAGTCAACAGTCATTGTGTTAGCACACAGTTTATAATGTTCACTTTTTAAATCGCATTCCAATAAGTGATTCACTCTATCCGTATTGCACAATCTAAGCGTCTGGATAGTCTCATTTATAAAATGGAACATATTAGCACATATTACTTCAGCTACATAAGAAATATGGCTCTCAAATTACACAGTAATATCCATCCATTAGCTAAATCAGAGCTACTCCCATATACGACTTTTTACTGTGTATCGAGCGATTGGTTTAGCTAGCACCTCTTATTTAAAGTTTCAACCAATTGGTCTACCTGGACTCGTGAGTTCAGTAGATTTTTATTTGGAGTATGTATAGCCATTCAACACTGATTTTTTTTTTTACTGTTGTTGCACTTGCAGTTGCCTTGCTTGTCTGGGTGCAACTGAATGCGCTTCCAAGCTGGAATCTATGCAAATATTAATTATCTGTCATACCTTCAGTTATTGTACTGTTTAGAGAATAAATCCTCAGATTTCTTGCATTCTGTTAATGGTTTTCGGCTAGTATGTGTTCCAGCAACCATGCACAATGCCTTTTTTGTTTTCGATTTTGTGCCAAGCGACATTAAGTGGATTCATTTACTAGTCCTCTGTTCACATACACACAATTAAATACATAACTCTCATTCCCTAGAAACTTACTCACACTCACACTTAAAAACTACCACATCTAAATATATAATAAGCATACACACAAAATTTAAGATAAATGAAATAAATCTTAATTAATTATGTATTTACACGTTATATCTAATCTCTGTACACATTGCAGATGACTTTTATTTTTACTCAAGCCTCTGCTTCTGCATCCATGGGTATGAATGGCTTTAGAGCCTTGTGGGGATATAATCCTTTTACTTTTCCTGTCTCTGGGTGTGCCAGAGGGTAACACCCGTCATGAGGTATCTCCATGATTCTGTGTGGCGCTGAATATAAAAGCTACCACTTTTTGTTACTTCTTTTGATACTCGAAAGCTTGGGACGGGTCTTTAACATCATCAAGTCTCCTCTGTTGCTACTGTAAAGTCTGTTCAAACTCATATCATATGTTTCTTTTCTAATTGCTGCATGATGCTGCAGAGCAAGCAGGGCTTGTTGTAACTTTTGTTCTTTAGTTATGACTCTTGGAATGCGTGGCAGAGGTTTCAGCCACTCATCATCAGGTACATTCAGCATCATGATTCCACAAGGCGTGCACCCTTTGAATTCGTGAGGCACATTGTTATGAATTCTCTCAAAATATGGTACCAACTCAATCCATATAGTTTGTTGATTTGCCGCATATGCATGGACAAATCAATTAAAATCACGAAAACAAAGTTCCACGCGATTCGCGCTCGTATTAAAAAAAGATACTAAAATATGTTTAATGTCGTGTTCCCTCAGAAACATTTTCCAGTCTTGGCTTTTGAAATAGCTGGCGTTGTGTGTTAGCAATGTCATCAGTTTCCTGGCGCCTGGTATATAGTCTGATACAATTTTCCGAGCTATAGTTTTTGTAGCGGAGGTTCTTGTGGGATACAATTTCAGATGTTTTGAGAAAATATCAAACACAGCTACCACATATTTTATCCCGCCTCTTGGGATCGGCAAGGGTCTGGTTACATTGATGTCAACAATATTTTTTGGAGCTGTCGGAACTATGGGGTGTAGTTCATTCCTAGTACTACAAGTAGATGGTTTTGTTTTTTGACAAATGAGGCAAGACCTCACAAGTGTTTTGACCCTATGGTGTAAGTTTGGGAAATAACAGTACCTAATTAACAGATCGGTGCTCTTCTTGGCACCAAAATGTCCTCAACAATCGTGAGTGTACCATATCAGATTGTTAACTGACTGTGTAGGTATACAAACACACCAGTTTTCTTAAGTTTCTTTCATTCTGTGATACAAAATATCATTTTACATCTTACATAATTTGCCAAATTCTCCATTTGCATTGTTATTTAGTGAGATAATTATCCCATAGCACAATCTAGGGACACATGTGTACATATGTGTCCGTCTGTTGGGATCTTTAAGCAACAGGAATTTAAACTCAGTAGACTGTTCTACTAAGCCCGCCAACTCAGGTAAACCTCTAGGTAATCTAGACAATGTGTCCCCAATCACATTATCCATTCCCTTTATGTGTTTGATTTGGAAGTCGTAATGTTGAAAAGCCAAAATCCACCTTGTTAGGCGTTTGTGCAGTAAGTGGCATGTCAGCACATAACTAAGCACTTGGTGGTCGCAAAATATTATTACCCTTTTTCCGTAGATGTAATAATGAAATTTCTTTAGTGCCCATAACACTGCAAGTGCTTCAAGTTCTGTTGCGGCATAGGACCGCTCGCAGGAATTTAGCACACAACTTGCAAATCCTACTATTTTAATTTCAGTTTGTTGCCTTTTATTTCCCACTTGAAACAAGCAACATCCCAACCCACAAAAAGATGTTTCCATCAAAAGATAAAAATTTTGTGACATGTCAGGATGGTGCAATATCTCCCCATTTATTAGTGCTTCTTTGATTTGATGCCCTCTTGCATCCATCAGTGAAAATCCAAGGTTTAATAACTGAGCAGGTATAAATCGCCTAAAAAGGAGGCCATTCTCGAAATGCCTTTAGTTGCTTTTTGTTATTAGGGTATGGCATCTCCTCTATTGCTTTTAATTTCTTAGGACTGGGTGAGATTCCCATGGGAGAAATGATGTGTCTTAAAATCTTTATTTCCTCACAACTAAAATTAGATTTTTCAAGGCCGACTGTAACTCCTACTGCTGCAAATCATGTTAACACATACTATAAAATTTCCATATGTTCACACCAGGTTTCTGTCGCTATTAGGATATCACCCACATATACTGTTACCTTTTTGAAAAGGTCGGGCCCTAATACATTGTGCAGTACCATAATGAACACACCTGCACTGATATTCAACCCAAATGGTAAAATGCGGAACTGTGAACTTCTACTGGCAAATATAAACACGGTACATTTCCTTGGAGCTTGAGTCAAGGGCACCTGCCAATAAGAACTTTTTAAATCAAGGCTTGTCAAATACTTGACGCATTGAAATTTCTGGATTTATTCTTCTATATTTTCGGGTCTGGTCTGAATAGGTATTATTATGTTATTAATGCCCCATGGTCCAATACTAATCGAACACTACTGTCTGTTTTCATAACTGCTAACAGCGGACTACTATACGGTGACATTGAAGGTTCGATTATCTGTCAACACAGCATCTTTTTTCCTATGGTTGGCATTTTAGACCACAGTATACAGTAGGTAGCACGACAGAATGTTTGATGGGGCTTCACTTGCACATCAAATTCATATCACTTAACGATTTCTGGTTTTTCGGAAAATACTTTCACAAATTGATTTAAAACTAAACTTCTCCCACACAGGCCATGAAGGCCCAAACATACCGACTGGCCACCGTGTCATCCTCAGCCCACAGGCATCACTGAATGCTGATATGGAGGGGCATGTGGTCAGCACACCGGTCTCCCGCCCATATGTCAGTTTCCGAGACCGAAGCTGCTACTTCTCAGTCAAGTAGCTCCTCAGTTTGCCTCACAAGGGCTGAGTGCACCCCACTTGCCAACAGCACTTGGTAGACCGAATGGTCACCCATCTGATGGGAACTGGTGTTACCACTGCGGTAAGGCTGTTAGCACAAATTGATTTAAGAGTTGTCTTAAGTCAGCTTGTTGTGGCTAGCTTAAGTAAGAGGATTCAGCTACTTTTCCTTCAATTCTTTGTTTAAGAGTGACAGCTTCCAACTCCCAATCAGGTTCCTGTTCATTACTGCTCTGTTTAATGACACAGTCATTGTTACCAAATGTATCTACATCACCGAAAGTTACTCCGACATTTCGGCAATAATTTATATATGCGATCGGGATCATAATCAGTGTCAGGTCAAATGTTCAAATGTGTGTAAAATCCTATGGGACTTAACTGCTAAGGTCATCAGTACCTAAGCTTACACACTACTTAACCTAAATTATCCTGAGGACAAACACACACACCCATGCCTGAGGGAGGACTCGAACCTCCGCTGGGACCAGCCGCACAGTCCATGACTACAGCACCTTTGGCCGCTCGGCTAATCCCGTGCAGCGTGCCAGGTCAATTTGTCAGTTATGGTAGGATAAAGTGCAATTGGCCCAGGAGAGGTCAATTCTCGTATTCATTTTCCATAGCATATCAAGTCCCAGGAAGCAAGGCACTGTAAGATTCCTTACCACAACGAATGACCATAATATGGCTTCTTTTTCCATGGCGATCTCAACCTGCACCTGATTCCTTATCATTTTCACTCTGCCCCATAGAGCACTTACAACCTTACAATCTTCCACTGGCAAGATGTGTAACTTCTTTAAACGATTGATGCATTTTAATTATTGCTCATCTATGACAGAGGCCCTCGCCCCTGTATCAAGGATTACTCTCACTTCTATTCCATTTATCTTTGCTATAAACACAGCCTGTACATGACCTACCTCCTGTTATTTTGCCGACCACAGATCAATTCTTCTTTAATATAGCTTCTGTCATTATAATGGAGAGAATGTACACCCACATTCTGCCTGCCCCCCCCCCCCCCCCTTTAACCTTGCCGACCGTCTGGGAAGGGCTTACAGAGGTCGGCCAGAGTTTGACAGTCTGTCGCACACTGTCGCAACTGGTCTGTGACATCTGTAATTCTCACCCCATCAGTTACAGTTTGCGATATACCATTAGCGACATACATATGTGGCTGACTATTCAGTGGCTGTGGTGTGGGTGGTGTCATCGGAATAACGTTAAAATGGTTAACAGGCACATGACCTGTCAGCATGGCTTGTTGTGTTTGCCAATTACCTGGCCCAATTCCCTGGCCCTGTCCGTCGCCATTGCTCATTGTTTGTTCGCATATTTTTATTTACGAAGTTGGAGTTTCCTCCCCCTTCGCTTCGTCTTTTTTGGTGGAGACTGGTTCATATTGGCATACTGGTTCACACTATACCCATTACTATTCCAGCTTTTATTCGCAGGTGGCCCATTATTCACTGAGTTCGCCTTTTTATGGAAATTATCTCCGTGCAAATATTCATCGTTTTTGCCAGAACTATTTTTACGATGGCTACCATCCCCCTGATTTCTGGTTTTGTTATCCCCTTGACCATTATATGAGTTCCCTTGCTCACTCTGCCGGGCATCCTCGTGTATCAAGTCCAGAGAATCTATTGTTGCCATGAACAATTCTAGGTCCAAGTTTACCACAGCAGTGGTTAAAGGGTTCAGGGTTGTACACCTGTTTACGCAGTCCTTCCTGCACAGACCTAGACCAGTACATGGCTAGGAATTTATTCTCAAATTCCGAGAACATCGGACATTGTTCCGCAATTTCTATCGCCCACAGTGCTGCGTCCCCCGTAATAAATGAAATCATGAACTGAATTTTCTGGAGTTCTGTCAATGAGAATCGTAACACGTTTGGAAAACTTTTTTACAAAAATCACAGGATGTATACTTTTCTTTTCATCATTAAAGTTTTGAAATTGCTGGTGTTGAATTAAAGATTCTTCGTGTTTTACTTCTGCTGCCGTTGGTAACACTCCAGCCTCGTTTGCAGCGACAATCCCTGCAAAATTCATTGGAGAGACCGGTTGCATTCTCTTGCAATCTGATTTTTCTACTCTGTACATATCAAGTGGTACATTTCTGTTTTGCACTTTTCTACCAGGTGTCGTGCCGGTCGATGATTGTGCCTCGAGCTCCAGCCGACCTACAGCTTGTCTGACACAATGATCAATCATTTATTCTAAATTGGTTGACGTATTTTAACGTTTCTATGAAGTAGTTTGACGTAAGGTCGTGTGCTCATCATTGCAGACGATCTGTCACAGACGTAGTCCTGGATTCTTAGACAGTTACTGTAACATTTAACTATTTGATTAAATGAATATTTAATCTTGCATTATGTTTCAGCAGTGTATTTGTTGCGATCTCAAAGAAAATCAAAGCATCTTTACAAAACTCAAATAAGTAGTAACATACTAACGATAATGAAATGAATCTTACTCAACAAGCTACATGATTTCTGTCCAACTTCACATAAAGTACTGAATGACTCTGCCAATATGGCTGCTCCTATATACAGTATATAAATCCAAAAAATCCTCAGTATTCTTATAAATGGTTTCTCGATAAAATTACAATTAAAACTTATCTTAATATTAATAACTAATACCATCAGTTGCTTACATATAACAAACCTAAACCATTTGATATTTTATAAATGGGAAAATACTCAAATACGAAATATTAACAATACTTTGGATGTTTTTATTAATTACAGAAGATTCATACTGAAGTGAACATTTCTACCAATTACAGGACCTACACTCTTCAATACAATTTCTGTGTACTAATTATCTTATTAGTAACTATTCCATAAGTACATGTTTATCTGCACCCCTACAATATTTACGTCAGAAATTTTCTGTTTATGGTCGAAAATATTTTTTAAATCAGTTTGAATGGACTGTTACCTCTCAACAACCCCCAAAAGGATTTGTGCAACTAAAAGTTGAACAAAACCTTTTCTGACAGATCTACGTAACAGTACACAATAAACTGAGGAACAAGCATTTTACTTGTGATATGAGATAAATCCTGTGTTTGATTAAATATGTAAATTAATATGAAGCATTATGCAAAAATTATTACTCAATAGTACAAGGAAAGAACAATTTATTTCTTAACTGTATGGAGTAACATGTAACTTTGAGTCTCAAAACTATTCTAAAATTCCTAAGTGTAAATGCACTAATCTCTGTACTTTACATAAAATATCAGATTATGGTAGACTGACTGTTTTGTTGATAGTCTTGATGTTTGCAGTACACACACTTCTTTATGGATAATCTTGAAGTTTGCAGTATTCAGACTGCTTTAAAGAAAATCTTTAGGTTTGCAATATGCAGACTGCTTTGTTGAATGAAATGTCTGACACCAATGGCCAATCTTACTATTTTTCATTTGTCTAGACACTTCCAACACCTCCTTCCCACCTTTACAATCATTCAAATATTAATTAATGTATTTTTTTCAGGAATATATGTGCAACACAGTTGTTGCTTTTCCCTTCACAGTAAGTGCTAGCATATAACAGAATGATACTTAAGAGTGCGGTTAGATATTACTCTGAGTGACAATATAGAATAACTTGAATAAGTGACTAATACATCATATTGGTTGTGTTTTATAAGTGATTGAACATCACAACAATTATGTGGGTGGGCCTTATACATAGGTAAGTGTTCACCATTTAGGTGTGAATACACAGTAAATGAATCATAAGTGACTAGTATATCATGACAAAAATATGATTAGGGTGTATACACTGCTAAGTTGGTTTGAGCATTATATAAAAAACGTATTTATGTGACAGAGAGTAGTATAAATGAGCCATTCCTCACGACAACATAGTGACATGACGGATCATACTTGCATATAAGTAAGTGTTCACAATTTTGAGTGCTGATATATGGCAGAAATAACACATAATTAAATCCAGAGTGAGATTTTCACTCTGCAGCGGAGTGTGCGCTGATATGAAACTTTCTGGCAGATTAAAACTGTGTGCCCGACCGAGACTCGAACTCAGGACCTTTGCCTTTCGCAGGAGAGCTTCTGTAAAGTTTGGAAGGTAGGAGACGAGATACTGGCAGAAGTAAAGCTCTGAGACCGGGCGTGAGTCGTGCTTCGGTAGCTCAGATGGTAGAGCACTTGCCCGCGAAAGGCAAAGGTCCCGAGTTCGAGTCTCGGTTGGGCACACAGTTTTAATCTGCCAGGAAGTTACATAATTAAATGTTTACCACTTGGGTACAACACACAACAAAACCAGACATAAATAAATAATATAGTATGACAGAGCATAGTTACATTTAATAACATAGAAATGCTAGCTTGTGCCCCAGATCCTCCTATAAAATGGGCTTTAGTCACCTAATTAAAGCTGGCACAGTAAATGAGAAGGGTCTCAGCAATAAAGACATATGCGTATGGAAAGAGGGATGGACAGTTTGGTACTCTAATGAGAAGTAAGAAATGAAATAGAAGATTCTCAGAGTGTTGGAGCTGAAGAAGGAAATATGACAGATCCCACAGACAGGAAACCCCCCACCCAGGACCCCCACTGTTCCAGTACTTCACTGTGGCACCAGAGGGAGAATTGTGTTCGGCATTCCCTACAGAACTTGCCACAGCTTTACTTTCCCAGTCACCGAAAATTAACCCCAACACTCCCTATTGACCGATCAAAGAAGGGTGAACAATTAGCATTTTGCATGACAGAGTAATTGACATATGTAACAATGTGTTGGTTAATTCAAGTAACAAATGCCAGATACAACCAGCTGACTTACAAGCAGTCCCTCTAATATATGGGTTTCATTAAACGTAATTAATTACATAAACATGAAAATATTGAAACCTGTGACATAACTGATACACAAACATAGAAAATCTAAACCGAGGTACCGAATTACTGTGTTCCTCTGATGTCTGTTGCAGCTCAAACATAATTAGTACAGAAACATGACAATATAGAAATAATGTACATAAATATCATATTGAATTACTGCATATCCCATGTCGATAAATAAACAAAGTAGGAAGCAGGTCTGAGATATAAAATTTAATTTTCTGGATTCTCATCCAAACATCATATATGTTCTCTTTTCAACTGACAATGCATATGAAAGTCCAAGGATTATTTCATACAGTGCATGTAACAAAATTATTTCAAGTGGCAGCTCATATAAACAAACAGAAGTAAGTGTGAGAATATCATGACAATGAGCGATTACAGAGAATTAGGTTGCATGTGACATTATATCATGGAATAATATGTGTTAATATATCGCTAGTTCTAACTTCGTGCCCATAAGTTGTAGATTTAATTAAATTTAATTCTTTTGAAAGGAAAAGAGCATTGATAATGAGTGGTTACTGAGAACCATGTTCAACGTGACAGTATATCATTGTGTTAAGTAGAGGTAGAAGATATTTCAAGCAGCAGCACATATGAGTAAAACACTCGAGAATACATTGGCAATGGGTGATTATAAAGAATTTATTGCATGTAACAGTATATCATTGTAATAAGTCTAGATAGACCAGATTAAACAGATGACTATCATGTGCATCATATCATGTAAAGTTAGTTGTCAAGCAACTTACAAGAAACAGTAATTTTTAGCTTTTCAGACATCTATTTTCATAGAAAAATTATGTCAGTTTTCAACGGCTAAAATGCACCAAGACATAATGACTGCACCACTCACAGGAAAACGTCCTTATTTCTTTACAAGTCAAACTCAGATTTTAGAGTAACTGAACCAACATGCACATTTCAGGTCAGGAAACCATAAGGACAGATAGAGGGATTTGCCCACAATAACTGTTCTTGTAGAGACTGTGAGCCACCATGGCACCATGCAACCATAGAATCAGATTTACATTGGTAAATTAAGTACCAGCAGAACTTTCAGAATATATACTGCGCAATAAGAAGTTGACAGACTTCTCGTTGATTGTCACCACATTAGACATGATGTAGCATCATCAGATTAGACAGCACATAAAACTGGTCACAGATAAAGGTAAATTCCAACATAGATTAAGGTAAAGAGTGAAGTATTATAGGTTACATTTAAACAGCTTGAACATTTTAAAAAATGTTTAGTTCAGCCATTCTAAAGGTATGATGTATACTTTTCCTTATCAGGTAATGAATAATGAATCATCTAGACTCCAATTGAACGTAGATGTCTGCACGGACAACAGCTTTACCATGGATACAAATCCTCATGGGCTTCAGACAAATACCTAATCTTTGAAACATTGTTTTACCATAGTTTCGCCTTTTGCTGGATATGACATAGCAATTGTTTATGACCATCAGAATACAAATGATATAATAACATTAAGTTGAACTGGTTTTCATTGAGTATATTACATTAGTGAAAACAATTGGCTTGCTGTAACATACAGCAGCATTAGACAGCACCTAATTTACTTTCTTCACCATTACAAATTTTCCGTTCAAACATCCTACATCACATGAGATTTATAGCTGAGCAGTTTGCCGATTTGAGCAAGCATGACAAAAGTAACATGCAGAACATCTTATATCTGTATCAAACAGATAGCATAATATATACAGACACCAGACATGTAGAAAACATCATACTTATCTTATAGTACTAAAAGTAAAACAATTATTAAATAACGCTACCAATGGCTCACCATAATTCTTATTGAAGCAGTAGAGATAACATGAAAGAAAAGAAAACCTGTATGAATCTCAAAACCTGGGAATCAGAAACACTTCTGGCCCAATAACTATCTCCAACATAAACTTCCATTTTATTCATGCTCCACAGATGGAGCCATCCAAATAATACAAACATAATAAATTTCTTTCTGAGAAATGTTCCTTTGCCATGTACACAGTAGTTCCACTGAATAGCCTGACACGCTAGCATTTCTATTCAGTCTTAATGTTTAAATCAGAACATAGGTAGGAGACCATAAACAGTCTAACCTAATTGTAAACACATCCAAGATGTAAGGTGATAGAATTTCACTTTAACTGCACAAACATCAAAAGTAAACTTTACACCAACTCTAAACATTTTCACAACTTTTCACAAAATCATCAGCACAATGAGAGTATAACATTATCAGCACAATGAGAGTATCTATCTAAAATGTTAAGTAACAGAACTTCATTATAACTGCACAGACATCATAAGTAAATATCAGAGCAACTCTTCTCAAAATTCATACATGTGTTGCATTATTACATTTTCTGACCACCTGTATTCATTTAAACAACATAATCATTGACTTACTAACTATTGGAGGACATGGACAGTGGCAGGAGGTCAGTTTGGACAGAAAAGTAAGAGGGGATGTGACTTGAAAAAGGAAATCGTCACACCATCTCGGAGCCTTGGGTTCACCACCCGCCAGATTGCAAAAAGCTTGCAACTTCCTGAGAAAAAACAATTCTAGTGATGTTATATTAGAGATCAATGTTGTCTGTATAATTTCAGCTGTGTAACATTCCTGAGTCCAAATAACAACAAATTCAAATGGTCCTACATAAATATCAAACCACCCCCAATCTATGTCACGTAAAAGCATACTCCCACTCTATGAATAGACAAAATATAGGTAAAAATATGCAAATATTCACACATAAAAGAAATATGAATATAAACTAAAAAAATATTTTACAGTATTAGCGTAAAATGTGTTGTGTTATCTGATTTCTCAATTCTTAATTATTGAATTTACAGAAAGCAGTGAACATTAATTATACGTATTATGATTTGTAATTTTCTTTCAATTAGATTTTCATTATTACTGGGTCAGAATACTCATAACGTGTCTTAACAAGGTGTACAGCATGGATTTGTCTGTGTGGCATAGAGTATACATTATTCAACACAAGTTTACTATTTGCAGGTTGTTTATTCGGTTTTGTGGTACTTTCATTAACTGGGTAACTGTTTTTGCAAAGCTCCCTCAAATCTGTCTGCAAGCTACTGATTTCAACACACACATTCCCTTCCTCCACTATTTGTACACACTCACTGATTGAATTACTCTTAGGTACCTGTTCCAAATTTCCAAAACAACTTTCCGTCCCTAATTACACTTTTGACAAATTTCATTTATGACTTCCAACTTTTGGTCACTGTGGTTGCATCTGTTACTACAGTCACTATTTTGACACACACTGTCACTAACATCTAATGGCAAAATTGGACTATCATGCACTTCCCTACTTGTCTCAAAATCATCACTCAAGCTTACATCAGATTTTCCAGAATCATTCAGCACACAATCATCAACCTTAACTTCTTTTTGTTTCCGTGCGTTGTTCGAGAGTGGAACGGCAGAGAATTCATCTGAAGAGTGTTCGATGAACCATCTGCCAAGCACTTACATGCGAATTTCAGAAAAGTCATGCAGATGCACTGACGTACATTATTAGACTGGCAATAACATATACAGTACCATCAGTGCTACCAAATAGCCTATAAAGGTGATACCGAAGCCAGTATTTCAGTAAGCAAATTATGGTAGCAAGCGTAAAGGACGTGTAAATAGCTGTTTATTTATTGATAAAACAGTCATAAGAAATCGGGATAAAGTGATATAACTATGTTACCTTAAGAGTTTTGACAAAATGGTTAATACATGCATCGCGGTTGGTTCTAATTTCTCGGACAGTAGACAGAAGATACAAGGAAAGGAACATGTCTGCACTTGAGTTATATGTAATCCAAAATAATTCCATTATAGCTTATCTTATCTGAAATACTAGCAGTGAACAAAGAGTTTATGTACATTTTAGGGGGTTACATAAAACTAGTATTATCGTACATAGTGTAATGCTGAGTTTTTAAGCAGTTTTGATCAATTTCTTCGAATAGTATGCACGTTATGAAAGTGCTCCTGTAAGTAGAACATGTTTGTTAATCAAGTGTCTTTCTTCATTTGAGTGTTCTTATGAAAACTATGGCCTGCTTTTGAAGCATGTACATGCAACTTGATGTTCTTCTCATAACATGATTCTACAATGTATGTGTTAACCTCAACTAGTGCGCAAATATTTGCTCAACTGCAGAACTTGATTAGACCACCTTGTCAAGATTACAGTATCATTTGGTTACAGAAAAAACTATTAGTACCATCAAAGACCTTGTACCATATACAAACTTGCTGAAGCCGCCATCTTATCTCACCAAACGTCAGGCTCTAGTAAAAGATATCTTTGCCAGTCTAGTCACGAGGCATTATACGTAGCTGTTGCTACTGGCACCGATATCTCATTGGTTGGCGGTAAGAGCCAATGAGACGTAGCTAGTTGTAGGTAGATCTTTGAACATCTACTTTATTTACTTTTTGTGAGGGGAGGGGGCAGCCATCTTGAAGTGTGTATTTGTTGTGCGTTTCGTAATTGAGAGCATTAAATGGACGTATATCGAAAATTTACGAAGTGAAGCGACATATGATTTGAAATTATGGGTCAGTTAATATCCCTCCCATCTTTACTGTTGGAAAACGTCACATCTTGTGTTTTGCATTTTTTACGATATTAGCATGTGGAATGAAATAAAATGTTGAGTATACAAAATTTGGATCATCTGATTTCAGCGTCGTGTCATTTCCTAACTGATCTATGCGTCATGTCATAGCGTTTTAAGTTTATAGCAGTTGTTTCCGATGTGCAGTTTTTGTGAATGCTTTACATGGATAATGACCTTAGAAGTATTCATTCATTTTGAAATGCTAAAGAATATTTTTTAGCACCTGGGGAAAGATTAGGTCAATTTTGTGGTTTATATTTCCCTGGGGCAACATTCTTGACTAAACGTATTTCAACGTTCAGGGAACTATCAGTTGCTGGTTCGGAAGACTTATAGGTAGCGTTAAACATTTTCTTCCCTAAGCAGCTGCCCCTCTCAACCCGTTTTACCGCTTCAAGAGCAGCGCTACATGCTCGAATCACAGATAAGCATTGTTTTAAATGGTCAGTGATTGGTTTCGTAGAATAATAATAAGACAGAAGTTCCTAGAACAGTAGTTGCCATAGGTGATACTGCCAGCATTGGTCAATCGAAAGTGGTTGTCTTGTGTTATTGTCAACTGCAGAGTAGGCTGTTATCCTGAACAGTGAAGGGTGGAAAAGTATATAGGCTAGCATGTATTGCGTGCTTGTTAGGTAGGTGATGCAATTTGGAATTTCAGTTCGTTGAGAGTTAATCAGGTTAATTTGCAGGCTGTTAATGAGTTTCAGACTGCTTTCTTCAGTGGCAAACAATCATCTGCTATTTGTTTGCGAACACAAATTATGTGTGTTGCCATCCAGAAAGCTTTACATTGAAACTGCCAGCAGTAATTTAGCACATTTACTTTTCCACAACTTTAAATCCATACAGGAATTTGACATTTTTCTGCATAGGGGTTCCTCATACTCCATGAAATTCAGATCCATATATGCTTTATAAATTAGGCCTTCACATGAAACTGGCGACACTCTTCCTCCAGAAGTGTGAAATTGAAAAGCAATGTGTTTTTTTACTGAGAGACTCATTTGAAAGTTAGAGATATTAATGGTGTGCAGAGGGATGGTAAAACTTTACAAAGGGCTGTCGGGGAAATTTAAGACTGCAGAACAGCTGATTTGTGAATCAATGTTTCATATAATATTTTTTTTTTTTTTCCAAATTATGAGTGGGAGAAGATAAGTGATCAGATTTTATTGTCAAAAATAAGAACACATTCGCTCTTATTCATACATGCATGAGTGTTGCGCCAACATCTGCACATGGAAGGCCCACTGTAAACTTTAGCCAAAAAACTGCACTTCTGAGGTGAATCCCACAAAACACAAAGGTGATATACTCCGCCATAGTAGTGTCTCAGGATACCATGTTATCTCACCTGCTTGCCAGTGTTACATATTAGAAGCCTCTAACTTTCCAAGCAGTGCGTCAACAAACTGAAATTTGTTGAAAATTTTGTATTGAGAGTACTCACCTTTCCAGGACTGTGTATTCCCAATATCTAAAGGCTCTAAAAATTAGTGATGTGCACATTAGTCTATAGAGGCATGAAAATTTGTGCGAGAGGTGGACACTTTCTATTCCCTTCCAATTGATAGTGAAAAAAAAGTGTTAACAGCAATGTCCTCAAATACATTTTGCCATGTGGAAAAAAGATAAAAGCTGATTTCAATGAAAATTTTTAAGAATGCTGCATACATAACAAACTAGTTTGGATACATTACGTCTGCCAACCTGATCCCTGGAAGTAATTGGAAAGAGCGGTGCAGTAAGTGGTAGGACATTTCTTGACAGTATTAAAATTTTCCACTGCGTGCTTAAGTCTTAACAATATATACTAGAGATGAGACAATTTTCAATCTAATCAACATGTCAGCATCTGAGAACAAAGTAACCAATTGTGGAAGCAGGATGGTCTGATATTCATTATGTGCACAGTGCGAAAGTATGTACTCGTGCTTGTCATACCAAGTAAGTTAGGATGTGACAGAAATATTTTGAAAGGCTCTCCTCCTTGAATTAATCACTGTATCACTTTTCTCTTGTCGCAAAAAACGGTAATTTTTGGGTCTGAACAAGGAAGGTGAATGTTACTTACATTGTTTTCAGTCTGTACAAGACAGACCTGTATACAGTGCACCCAACTGCTTGTCTTACTGCACAAAGTAAGCTGTTAAAAGCAAAGTTGGATGCCCTATATAGTAACAGTGAGATCAGTATTGCAGCATACTTGTACAATTTTTGGAAACAACATGGAAACAGGTAACACCAAAGAATTACCTGCTGCTCAATATGATCTTACAATTAGTAGTCTGGAAATTCATAGTTAATACAGTTTTATAGGCATCACTCATATTACAAAATGAAAGGAAGGCTGCAGGTCAAGTGTTTGTTATAACCTGTGGGACATCTCATTATAGTGCACACATACAATGCATTGCTTTTTAAATTTGATTGTAGTTATGATACATACAGTTATTGGTTTGTTGAAACTGCACAGCTTCGATATTCATGAAGGAAACAGTAGAGCTTCTACAAAAAATAAATTTTCCATTTTTTCTGTAACCATTGTAACTTTGGGTGAGTGAAGATGAATTGGTAGTGACAGGCAGAGTTACATACAACCTTGAAGTTCACAAAATGCTTTTACCTGTAATGAAACAAGTAACGCTCATGTCACATTTTGGTCAAATATTTGTAAAGTCAGGCACGCAAGTTGGTTTTGGTTGTACAAAAAGTACTTTTCAAAGCAATTAGCTTCTTTGGATAATCACTTGTTGAAATGAATTGTGCAGGCTGTAGCTGCAAGAGGCCACATGTTCAGAGAAGTAGGTCGTAGATTCTTTCAAAGAGTATGTAATGATCAAGACATTTTTCGAGCTAACGTATCCTCTATTTTGGTGAACTTCTCTTACAATATGATCTTTCAACCTACGTTGTTACCTTTCATTGTCCTTTATGCCTCAGACATTGCAGACCTTTATAATTGCAGTTATTTTCAAGATACAATAAATTTTTCATTCAATAAGTCAATTATAAGAAGGAAGGTAAGAAGAACTTAAGACAAGATTTGTCAAATGCTCTGCGAGGAAAAATTATCTTCCCGACATTGTTCTGAACATTCTGTAGTAGAATTGCAGTGTCAGCAAATTACTACGGATCACCACCCTCAAGAATTGAACCATGTAACTAAATCAGATTTTAATTACTACATGCATTTGACATTTACAATTGCAGTAGTCTGCGTTCGTGACAGACATTGACTGTTACATTACATTGAAAACATTTCTTGGCCACAGCTATACCAATTTTTTCATTACAACCAATTTTGCTTGCTACAGACGATTGTTAAGGTTATAACACATGAGATGTACATCATGTTATTCAGAATGTATTCAAAAGCAACTGCAATGTCCAATTAATCTCCATGTATAACTAATAATAACTGATTCCATTTCCTGTCAGTGAATGTTACAGTTGCATTTGAATACATTCTGAATAACATCATCAGATGTACATAATCTTGAAGGTGTTCTGTAGCGACCAAAATCGATACAGCTGTGTGCAAGAAATATTGTCCAGAAAGTTCTTAATAGCTGTAAATCAACACTTAACAAAACTCCGTTACATTTCAGTTGCTCAGTTCTTAACAGTTTATCTTCCATTTTGTGTTCATGTGGCAGATGAATGAAATAAACATTGACACAGTTAGTTAAGGTTTGAAACACAGGAGTAGAAGTTGAACACTTAGCACCTGTATTAAATTAAATTCTGAAAGAATTCACTTACTGGCACCAAAGATAGTTCATACCAACATTGAGATTATAGTCTACTTGGTTCACATCACCGATCTGCAACTATGCTGCTATCACTAAGGTAACAATCTTATCATCCAAGGACCAATAAAACACATTAAATGATATAAAATAATATTTTATTTTATTATTAAGTCTCTTCAGGATACGTTTCCATTACTTACAGAATTAACAGAAATGCTTGCAATCATTCATAAACATAAGAAAACATTTCTTAAGAAACAGAGGGAAACATTACACCAGTCATTCCCACAAATCAAAAAGAGTATAAATATATGACAACCATCATGTTGTACATGAACCCACATTATTATAGACAGACACCAGCAAAAGGAAAAACCTTGAACAGACATATACAACAAGACAAGGACATATGTACAATTCAATAAAAAGATGTGTAACATTTGGAAATAGTGGGTAATTTATCTTTGTACATACAACAAGAGAAAGAATCTCAACTGGAAAGAAAGGATATGACAATGCTTTTAGGTGACATTTATATTCCTTAAGTTAAACACTATTCTACTTATGTGACAGAATTAATTAGTGATTTATCTTATGAGATGCTACACATCATCATTCTTTCTCTGTAACTCATTATGAAAAACAAAAGCTTTACTGTCAGCTAATCCCAATACAACAAGAATGATCAGTCAAGAAACTTTTTTTATATTTCATAATAAAATTACATAGTTAACAGAAATCCTTATATTAAATCTGGACAGAGGAGATATCAACAGACTTTCACCAGGAAACCAACTGTTTCAAAAAATAAATAAATAAAAATAGTAGAATGTAGGAGGAAAGTCCTGTTAACTAGCAGCCATGGAAGAGGCATGGGCCAGATCTTGTGGAAAAATTAGATGACAGGTACCAATACCATCTGCAATGAACCATACTAATGTTGACTTGGTTTCTGCTTTTATGCTGTATGATGGCCCAACTGAACAGCTCCGTCGGGAGGGTCAATATGCAGCTAGATCAGCTGCTTCAGGCAACTACTTTGTCAGGCATAGGTTTGGTTCCTGTTGATGCATTGGTAGGTGAGACTTTACAAGGCATGGCCAGCATCTGAATAGGAAAGGGGTGAAAAGCAAAATCTTTTAGGGGGAGGGGGGGGGGGGGGAGCATGCACAAACTTGCAGAAGTAACTCGTTTTTAGGCTACGAACTTATGCTATTAGGTTTATTGCAAATTTTGGTGGTAAGCGTACCAGTAAATTAGCTTACTATGCCTATTTTCATTCACTGCTTTTATATGCTGTCACATTTTGGGGTAATTCATCATTAAGAGAGACAGTATTCATTGCACATAAGTGCAAATCAGAATAATGCCCGCAGCCCATCTAAGATCACCTTGCAGACCTTTATTTAAGGAACTCAGGATATTCACAGAACCTTCACAAAACAAATATTCACTTATGAACTTTTTTGTTGTTAATAATTCATCCCAATTCAAAAATAACAGCAAAGTGCATAGCTACAATAGTAAAAGAAAGTATGATCTTCACTATTCTGGGTTATATCTGACTTTGGGATGAAAAGGGGTGAATTATACTGCCACAAAAATCTTTGTTCACTTACCTAATAGCATTAAAAGTCTGATAGATAGCCAAACAACATTTGAATTTTTAGATATGATTTTGCATATGAAATAGCAACTGTAAAAAAAACCTGTATAACAAAAACATTCCACTATGAAATGTAGTATTCATGAACTATGGAATAAGTATTAATTTAATGTAATGTAATGAGCAGCTCAGTCAAAAGGTAAACGGCAATCCCATTTAGAATATGGTCGCAGCTGTGGTGCCTCGGTGCCTCTTTCATAGTCTCACAGGATGTAATGTGGCATGGTTAGTGTAAAGTTCTACATAGCATGTACAAAGCACAATCTCTCTGTTGGTAGCCTACAGCTGAAGGAGCAAATGTTCCCGAGTTAGTTGCATATGGTGTTCTAATGCTACAATCTTGAGAATAAATTATACCTATTAGTGCAAGAGTGCTGTGTAACACCACTGTTGACTGTGGATGAATCTGGTGCAAGATCCCCTGTTATTTACTGCCTCACTACATACACGAAGCTTGGCCTATGCAGGTTTTTCTTAGATCAGATACAAAAGTTTCCTAGAAACACGAAACACAAGACGACAGTTAGTCTCATCAACAAAGCTTTTATTAATACAGTTTGGTGATTGTGACAGCTACTACAATGCCAGGAGAATGTAGTTATGGGTTATACTGACCACAGGTTGTGTGCCTCGCATGCTGGCCAGAAGTGGAGACAGAGGACATGCGCAAAACATAAATGGCAATTCAGTGCTGAAGAGTACTGTGTACACTGTGCTGAAAACCTTGCACTTACAAGCACAAAAAGAAAAATTCTCAGAGCTATTGGATGGTTTCCTTACTTGTCTTTTGCATATACATGGTCTCAGCTACTGTTTCCACTCCCCAAGAGGTCGTGTATAATGGCCTCAATTTCTGCACAGGATGGTGTTGCAAATGAATGTTCCTTCTTTTCACATGTCTTCCTTACTGATTGGAACTGTCTCTGAATCCTGCATGTCTCATTTGGTGGAGCTGAAGTTACTGGAAAATGCGGACCAACGAGTTCTTTTTGCGATGCAATGCGTGCCCTCATTTCTTTAATTAATTTATCAAATGATGCAAGGAGAGAGCCAACAGTTTCGCTGTTAGCACTTCTTGCTAATTGTTGCACAATAGTCAGCCTGTCTTCCAAAGCAGCTCGGTAGTCAACAGTGCTGCCAGCAGCTGAAGTCTGCTGAGCAATTATTTGTGTTAACTCCTGCACAGATGACTCTCTGCAGAACCTGTCTTGCGTAGGGAGCTTTACAGTTCCTTTGCTGATTTTCACTGCATGAATGTGTTCACAGAGGTTACCCTTGATCAAATTGTCTGTGCAAGAACACACATAACTGTGTACACAGATCTGAAAAGAAATGAAAACTAATACATTATACACACATGTGGATTAACATCTCTTAAATTGGCACAAATGGTTGTTACACCTAGGAATTTAACTGTTGAAAATAAGTGTACATACCTTGCACTCAGGACAGGACAATGGGCATGCAGTGCAAGAGTTCTCTGTATAGGTGACAGTATATGGGGGCCGATCAGAAAGGGTGTTTACATCCCATGTGCCATCTTCAACGCAGTGTATCAGTTCCTTATTGATACCACAACCTCTTCTGTGACTCTTACTTATTTCAGCACTGCGTGTAGTTCTCTGTGTCCCCTTACAAAGCCTTATTAATCTTTGAAAAAGTGAGTCCCTCGTTCTGTGCAACAGGGCTTGGATATATTTATCTACTCTGTTATTTATTTTCTTCAGTAAGTATGAGTATTTAAGAGTTTTATGGTTTGCTTCTAAGAACATATTTGTATTAAGGCCAAGTCCAATTCTGTAGCTGTATGCCCACATATGTGCCTTCCATGAATATCTATCTTTAAAGTACTTGCCAAACTCCTCAGTTCCTTCCTCCTCTGCACTCCAAGTAAGAAAGCCATCCAGCAGCTCTGAGAATTTCTCTCTATCTGTCTGTAAGTGCAAAGTTTTCAGAGCTTTGTATACAGTACTCTTCAGCATTGCATTCCCATGTACTTTTGCACATATATTCCATCTCCATGCCTGATCAACGTGCCAGGTACATAACAACCTATGTTCACTATGGCCCATAACTACACTCCAGGCACTGCAGTAGCTGTCACAGTCATCAGACATGAATACCTATAAAAATAAAACACACATGTTAATGCTATAGTTATTTCCAGCAAGCAGTGGATCAAACATTCTCTAATGAAACTGTCTTCTTACCTTTGTTTTGATGTTTCCAATACATTTTTTAATCTGCTCAAAGAAAACTCGCATGGACCTTGTGTCAGTATGTGTACTGAGGCAATAAGAAACTGGACATCCAGCACCAAATTCATCCACGGTCAACAGTGTGGTCAGATAAAATTTATACCTATTAGTGCCATGTGTGCTGTCTATCAAAACTTTTTTTGCCATTTTCTGCTGATACTCAGTCATAAGGGCTATCAAAGTCACTTTCTGATAATTTGTTTCCATTATCCTCAGTGCCTTGTAATAAATCACCGGGGAATCTTTCCCTAGGCACTCTTGTTGTCTCACCCAAAGATCAACACTGGTTGCATTATCTTGGTGTGCACTACTATCGTCCAGCTTGTATTCTTTCCTAATATTTCTAATATCTTGTTTGCTTAAAAGATGAACTCTTCTGAAGAGTCCAACTTGAATGCTCTCTCTCACTTTCTTCAAAATTGTAGTATCAGGAACACCTTGTGCAATTAATTCAGCAACCATTGCCCTGTCGGCTGTGATCAGATGTAGGCTACCCACAGAGAGACTGTGTCCTGTAGAACTTGACATTAACCATGTTAGATGACACATTTTCGACTACCAAACAGGCAGGGCAGGTGTCACCAATTTTGATTGAAGGTTCCCTTAACCTTCTGCCTGAAGCTGTTTTGTCAGCATATCCAGAACGGTGGCAAACAAAATAATCACATTTCTGTTTTCCCCTTGGTCTTATGAAGGAAACCTTCTCTTCAGCTTCCATCTGTACCTTCCACAGAAAGAACTCTGAAAATAAAATTACAATGCATAAGAAATACAAACTTAAGTACAGCATTTGTGTGTTATTCTGAGGAAATAATTTAGTTGAAATACACAAGATAACACTGAATAAGGTCAAAACATATTAGCAGCTCTCTAATAATTATTATAAGCAAGGTGCCTGAGAAATAATGGTAATGGAGACAGTCTCTCCTACTCATGTGTCATAGAATCTGAAAATGGTTGAGGTATGTACATACAATCAATGTAAGAATGCTTTATACCAACATTCCAAACTAAGCCTAGGGCTACACTACAGATCAGCCTGCCACCACCACCACCACCACGATTTAGAAACATGTAGCATGCTGAGGCAAATCCAGATTAACACCTTAATAAGTCCAACAGTTTAGAGTTGTTTAAGTTATACACTGAAGATATATTGACAATCATTGATTACCCTATGATACTTTCTTACCTATATTTACATAAATGATACCCAAGATGAACACTAATAATTACTAAATAATATCATTAACTGACTGGAAAGTACTGCATATACAAACAATGTACATCAGTTATCTGGCAAACAGAAATAATAAACTACGCTTTTGTTTCCTCACCTTCCACAGAATTAAATGTCATTTCTTTGCACTCCATTCTCTGTTGGTGAACACACTCCAAATGGTGTATCAGTTCTTGCCTCCGAGGGCATCTAAATGTATTGCACTCGGTACATGCCATCTAAAAAAAAACACAGGTTTTTGCTTAATATCTTAATAGCGTACTGCAACGGGAAAAGAATATGTTAGCACAATTAATGCACTTATTCATCCATCATGTTTCATACTGCCAATTATGAAGGAGAATCTTCAGGGATGTGGAATAACACAGTGAAGCCGCGGTGAGAAACTAGGGCCGGCGTTACTTAAATATCTAAAATAAGTTATTTGTGCTTCATGAAACTACTTTAGAAATTTAGGGGAAAGACCGCACCTGCGATATCACACTGGTGATATTTCCGCCAATATAGCACGCTTGACTATGAACCAGCAATCTGCTTACTGTTGTGTTACATTAAGATTCACGCAGCATTCATTCATATGGTGACAGAGAGGTCACCAACTTGCCTCCTACCTTTCCAGACGCGAAATTGAGTCTCTTCATGTGTTTGTTTACGTCTGTTACCAACTTGTTTACGTCTGTCACCAACTTGTCGCAAATATTGCATATTTCTTTCCTAGGATGTACATAAATGTTCTTGCGATGCTTCACCCTCATATGTCGGTACAAGCTTTTTCTTGTATTAAAATTTGTTCCACACACGTCACACAAGCCTGCCACACCACGAGTCCGTTCAAAATTGTCCATGTTGTAACATGCGCCAATTAATTAAAACACACACACACACACACACACCAACAAACACCAGGATGGGCCCCGCGAAAACCATACGAAGCGTTCAAAGATCTACCTACAAGCAGCTACGTCTCATTGGCTCTTATCGCCAACCAATGAGATTTCGGTGCCAGTTGAAATAGCTACGTATAATGCCTCGTGTCTAGTCAACAGGCGTCTAAAGCTAGCGAAATGAGGGATGCTCAACTACCGGACCTACCGATAGATGGCTCTACCAGCTGATTACTGTCGTCTGTATTGCCCGCCATATTCGAATTTGGCAAGAAGTTTCTCTCGGTCTGTACGGTGTATAAGGAATTATGGATTATCGAAATGGTGATTTCTTGTTCCGCTTTCAATTGTACGAAGCGGTGGAGTAAGGAGAGTGACTTACCATTTCACAGGTAATAGGACTACGGATACAATGCGATAAAAATACAGACTTAGTGCGTTTGCTAATTCGATGTTTTTGACCAGGTTTCCTCTAAAGCACCCAGAGCTACTAAATACGTGGATTACTTCCGTGAAGCGGAAAGATTTTAATCCTACGTCTTGCAGTTACTTTGCGGAAACCATTTCCGACAAGATGATTACGTAGTGAGCCCTGGAACGTAGAAGAAACGTCTCAAACCCGAAGCAGTGCCATCAGTTTTTGACTTTCCGACACATTTGATGCCACCAAATAAACAGCCACGACGACATGTTGTTAGGATTTTGAGTGACAACGATGATTCTCCATTTGAGGTATCTAATTAATTTCCTTGCTATGTGTGTGCTTTTTACTTTTGTGAATTTATTTCGTACGCTACATAGGTCTAAGCAATGTTGTAATACAGGTCCATATTTTTGTTTTTAGCGTTTTGTCATGGAATCCGTGCTCGATTTGCCTATTGCAGACGCTACTGAATGCGGGGAGAATGTTGCCAATGAGAATTCTTCCGTGGAAAGCATGTCCCACTTATCCAATGCAGAAGCTGCGAATTGTGTCGAAAACGTTAGTATAAGGATGTTTTCACACCCCCATCGTTTTCTTATAATATTTTTTCATCAAGCCTTGAGTTATTTCAATCATATATAACGAAATTATTTCTTTATTTCAGAGTGCAGATGATTCTTCAGTAATTGATTGTGGTATACAGTCGAAAGTAGAAATGGAAGACATGGCTACCGAAACTTGCATTTTTTTTCCTCAGACATTGTGCACGAATTAAAACGTAAACTGAAGTGTGTCCGTGAAAAACTTCGAAGAATAAAGTGTTTTCCATGGATGACATCATAAGTTCATTGAAGGAGAAGGGGCATCTTCCTGAGAAGTTACATAACTTCCTCAATCATCAGAAAGGAACACAAGTGGAATTAGTGTGCAATGTAGTGAACACCTCTCTCTCGTCAAAGGGTAATAGATACACAACAAATGTGAAAATGTTTGCTATGACTGTGTACTTTTATTCACCAGCAGCATATGAATACCAGCAAAAATTAATGCCTCTGCCCCATACATCATTGATTTCCAAATGGGTGGCAAGTGTAGACTGTGAACCTGGCTTCTTAAAAGATGTTTTCAAGTACATTGATTTGAACCCAATTGTAAGGGACCAGTTCAGCGATTCATGTCTAATTGTAGACAGGATGGGAATTAGGAAGCAAGTAGTTTGGGACCAAGGAACTAAGCAGTACACAGGGTTTTTAGACTTTGGTGGGGAAGTGCCTCAGTCAAAAGAAATAATAGAGGCATCTGAGGCTCTGGTTTTCGTGCTTGTCTCTAATAAAGGCAAATTTAAATGCCCGATTGCATATTTCTTTATCAATGGTGTACAGGCAAATAATCAGGCCACACTGATAAAATCTGCTTTACAGAGGCTGCATAGCTCTGGCATTAGGGTTTGGTGTGTTACATGTGATGGCTGTAACGTAAATATAAGCACTTTACGTTCACTTGGCTGTACTTTAAATTTTTCCAAGGGTGATTTTAAAAGCTACTTTCCTCATCCTGTGGAAAAATACAATGTTTATTGTATCTTTGGCATGTATATGATTAAGTTTGCCAGAAATGCTCTAGCAGAAGTATCTGCTATTGAGTCTCCAACTGGCATTATTAGATGGCATTTCATTGAGAAATTGAACAAGGTACAACAAGAAGAAGGTATGACATCTGCCAACAAACTATCAGGACAACGTATAAGTAGTGTAAATAGAAAAATGAATGTTTCATTAGCTGCACAGACTTTTGAGTTCTAGCATGGCAGATAGTATATAGTTTTTGAGGAGGGTTGGTGATCCAAATTTTAAAGGAAGTGAAGCAACAGTAGAATTTTTGTATTATATTAATAGGATTTTTGATATTCTGAACTCCAGAAATCCATTAGGTAAAGGGTATAAGAGCCCCCTGAGACTTGACAACAAATCTTATTGGCTTGGTATTTTCAGAGACACTGAAAATTATATCAAAAGCTTAAAAATCATTGGTGTTCCATTGCTGCTCCATGCAAGAAATACTTTTGCTTTTGGGACAATTTTCAATATCCAATCAGTCAGGCACATAGCTCTGGCAATTATGCTTCGTGTTGAATCTCCTCTGAAGTATTTGCTAACTTATAAACTGTCACAAAACCACATAGAGCTTTTTTTTCCAGTATTCAGTCCAGAGGTTGTTGGAACAACATTGCAAATGCATACCAGTTCAAATGTGCCATGAGAAAGTTGCTCTTGAGTAACAGTGTCACTGCAATGAATGGGAATTGCTCAAATTTTAATGTGTGTTGTTTGCCACCTGTTTATGATTTTCATGCAAGAAAGCATGTAGTTCAAAATGGTTGAAATGGCTCTGAGCACTATGGGACTTAACATCTATGGTCATCAGTCTCCTGAACTTAGAACTACTTAAACCTAACTAACCTGAGTACATCACACAACACCCAGTCGTCACGAGGCAGAGAAAATCCCTGACCCCGCCGGGAATAGAACCCGGGAACCTGGGCGCGGGAAGCGAGAACGCTACCGCACGACCACGAGTTGCGGACAAAGCATGCAATGCAGTAGAAAGTGCTGCAGAAAATGAAGTAGAGAAGTGGTGTGCAATTCTTGATGATAAGATTAAGTTCTAATTTTTCAAGCAAAACATACTCTATTATATTGCAGGGTATGTGTCATTGCGCCTTTCAAGGCAGATCACATGCAAAGACTGTCTTCACATACTGAAGCCATCAGTAGTTAAATCTGCATTAGAATGTATTTATCTCTATGCTTTTCCCAATATGGCCAATAAAAATGCATTTGTAAATTTTGTTAACTGGGGAAAACTGGTTAAAACAAGTGACTGCGTGTACTCTGTTGTAGAATACTCAGAAACTGTTTCAGATGTTTGTGATTGCTGGGGATATGCGACAGAAATATATACAGGCCAAGATTTTGCATTGTGTTAAAATTAAATTTGTAGATTTCCCATCTCCTGCTCCTGCTCTTAGTCATGATTACCATTATGAAATTGGGATTGAGGACTTACATCAGACTCAACTTGTTTGTAAGATTGCCCTGTACTCCTGTACACACTTAAAAACATATGGAAAAAATAAGCCTGCTGAGAAAATTTTAAACAACAAATCAAGTATAAGGCAGAAGTTAAATAAACTCATATTGTTTAATCATGTATAGTGCTCAAATTGGAAAAGATTATGTATTGGTACATTTCCTGCAGATGGGTGTGACATTTTGACAGATTTTTTAAAACTATTTTGTCCATAGATTTGTTGTTGTATAATGATGAACTTCAAAGGATGAATCACATTGAAGTAAAATTAACTCTTTACATCCTGTGTAGATATTGTAACAAAATTATAATTGTTTATTATATAAGCTTATTTTAAGATGTTTGGTGTTACAAAACATGCACTTGCATTAAAAACAGGTGATTTCTGTGAAATTAATGAAAAAAAAAAGTTCTGAGACTTATTTGACAGATAGCTTTCAGTGTGAGAAAATATTTCCCTCAATAACTATGTTAACTTGAATTTTTCACTTTAAGAAAACAGTTTAATCACAGAATGGGTGTGATCTAATGGAGTATGCAGTGGCCCTATGTTTCAAACAGTAATGTTTGTGGATACTCTGCAACATAAGAGCAATAAAATTGTTACTCTCTTAATTCTTGTTTTAATACTTCCTAGAATGAACACATTATTCCAATTGATCGTAAGCATTCTTATTACTTTAGAACCATTCTAGAATAAGGGGGCCTGATTCAGGCAAAACCTAATTTTCTGAATTTTGTCTTTATTTTGCTAGGAGGTCTTTCTATTATATTTTCATGTGTTGAGGGAGGGGGGAGGGGAAGAGAATGCAAATAATCATATATAATTATCTTTCTAGCACTACAAAGTAATGAATACAGTGATTACAGATACACTTGGAAATCTAGGAAATTTCAAAAACTGGTTCAAATGGCTCTGAGCACTATGGGACTTAACATCTATGGTCATTAGTCCCCTAGAACTTAGAACTACTTAAACCTAACTAACCGGACATCACACAACACCTAGTCATCACGAGGCAGAGAAAATCCCTGACCCCGCCAGGAACCGAACCCAGGCGCGGGAAGCGAGAACGCTACCACACGACCACAAACTGCGGATTGGGAAATTTCAGTATTCATGTTACATGCCTAATTTTCATCAACATTTACCTTAATTATACAGTTACACTTTTTGCTGATTTGAACTGTGTACTACATGTTAAAAAGATTTTGTTTGGTCTTGGTAATAACAGCATTTCATTTTTTTTTTTTTAGGGCATATGTCACATATGGAACTGAAATTATCAAGTTACGATGACAAAGGAAGGAATTAACATTAAGGAATCTTACTTCACAGAAATTATGTAACAATGGTTACACTTTTTGCAAGTTAACTTTAACATAAACCATTTAGTTTTACATTAAGAGTGAAAGCAGTTGCTCGAGTCACGTAAAGAACAAAGTTTCCCATAGGGAACTAAGGTATTTTACGTTTGAGCTATTGCAGACCCAAAGTATTGTGATCTTCATATTTCTATTTAAAAAAGTTTGTAACTCAAATTCACAGACATTTTGAAATCTGTACATACATGTGTGTAACAAGGTACTTTTCATGTGTCATGTGGAACCTATAATTTTCTGGTTTAAATATAATTTATTTCATGAATTACCTTTAATACCAACAATGTCTGAATGCAATATTTACCATTTAGAAGAAGAAATATTAGTGTACAGAATAACAAACCTCATGAAAAATGCGAGAGATTGTAATGTACAGAACTTGGAATGGCTCTTTATCAAGAGCAGGTAAAAAGAAGGCTTCTATTAAATGTTCAACGAAACCAGTCAGTACCTCTTAATTCACCATAGAGGTGAATTAAAAACAGGTGATTTCTGTGAAATTAATGAAAAAAAAAAAGTTCTGAGACTTATTTGACAGATAGCTTTCAGTGTGAGAAAATATTTCCCTCAATAACTATGTTAACTTGAATTTTTCACTTTAAGAAAACAGTTTAATCACAGAATGGGTGTGATCTAATGGAGTATGCAGTGGCCCTATGTTTCAAACAGTAATGTTTGTGGATACTCTGCAACATAAGAGCAATAAAATTGTTACTCTCTTAATTCTTGTTTTAATACTTCCTAGAATGAACACATTATTCCAATTGATCGTAAGCATTCTTATTACTTTAGAACCATTCTAGAATAAGGGGGCCTGATTCAGGCAAAACCTAATTTTCTGAATTTTGTCTTTATTTTGCTAGGAGGTCTTTCTATTATATTTTCATGTGTTGAGGGAGGGGGGAGGGGAAGAGAATGCAAATAATCATATATAATTATCTTTCTAGCACTACAAAGTAATGAATACAGTGATTACAGATACACTTGGAAATCTAGGAAATTTCAAAAACTGGTTCAAATGGCTCTGAGCACTATGGGACTTAACATCTATGGTCATTAGTCCCCTAGAACTTAGAACTACTTAAACCTAACTAACCAAAGGACATCACACAACACCCAGTCATCACGAGGCAGAGAAAATCCCTGACCCCGCCAGGAACCGAACCCAGGCGCGGGAAGCGAGAACGCTACCACACGACCACAAACTGCGGATTGGGAAATTTCAGTATTCATGTTACATGCCTAATTTTCATCAACATTTACCTTAATTATACAGTTACACTTTTTGCTGATTTGAACTGTGTACTAAATGTTAAAAAGATTTTGTTTGGTCATGGTAATAACAGCATTTCATTTTTTTTTTAGGGCATATGTCACATATGGAACTGAAATTATCAAGTTACGATGACAAAGGAAGGAATTAACATTAAGGAATCTTACTTCACAGAAATTATGTAACAATGGTTACACTTTTTGCAAGTTAACTTTAACATAAACCATTTAGTTTTACATTAAGAGTGAAAGCAGTTGCTCGAGTCACGTAAAGAACAAAGTTTCCCATAGGGAACTAAGGTATTTTACGTTTGAGCTATTGCAGACCCAAAGTATTGTGATCTTCATATTTCTATTTAAAAAAGTTTGTAACTCAAATTCACAGACATTTTGAAATCTGTACATACATGTGTGTAACAAGGTACTTTTCATGTGTCATGTGGAACCTATAATTTTCTGGTTTAAATATAATTTATTTCATGAATTACCTTTAATACCAACAATGTCTGAATGCAATATTTACCATTTAGAAGAAGAAATATTAGTGTACAGAATAACAAACCTCATGAAAAATGCGAGAGATTGTAATGTACAGAACTTGGAATGGCTCTTTATCAAGAGCAGGTAAAAAGAAGGCTTCTATTAAATGTTCAACGAAACCAGTCAGTACCTCTTAATTCACCATAGAGGTGATACAGTAATAAAAGAATTTACTTTTTCAGAATTTCTGCTAAGTATTAAAAGTGTGAAGACCTATTCAATAAGTATTTGCTTTACCAATAACCTGTAGTACAAGCACACGTATAAGCAGGTAATTAATGGAGTCAAGACTTATGTTAAAATTAAAGATACTGACTGGTATTACTTGCTCACAAAACATTGTAGTTGCTGTGCAGTTTATGCTGTAAGTGGTGTACCCAATGTGATTCCTGGAGGACATAATATTCTGTTATCCTATGGGAATGCACTGCTACCACACCTATTGAAAGTAAGTCTTGCTGTGGAATAGTTGTATCAGACGTCTGTACCAGAAAACAAAACTCCACTGTGACACCCTCATGTTCTTGGTATGCTATTAGCTATTATTACAGGAATACTCTTCACATGAAGGAGGGGATATATATATATATATATATATATATATATATATATATGGGAGAAAATCATGTTCTTAGGAGGAGCAAGCGTTACAGCAGCATATGCTATTAAAAGCATAGTGAGATTTTCTTTTTCATCATTTCCAACATTGTACACAACTTTCTTGCACTTTTATTTTATTACATTTTTCCCTTGAGAATGGACAAGAGAGAGGAAGAAGAAGAAGAAGAAGAAGAAGTGTCATTTGTTATTTTCAAAATGTTACTCTTTCCAAATGCTGTTCTATTTCTTCAAACCAACTCTGAATTTCTCAGGTTATTACATATTATTTACTGTACATTGACCAGCAATACTTCTGTTGTTACTGGATAGTTTGTAATTTGGCGCTACCTTTGTACCACTGGTATTGGCTAGTGTACTTTTGCAGATAAGAAAATCGACTGGATTAGAATGTCCTGTCAGTATAGGACAAATTCAGACAATATGGAACTTTTTACACTAAATTTGCAATATAATGTCACCCTTGTCTCACACAGATTGTAGCAGTCATTGGGGTGCGTGTCTGGCCAGCTTCTGCAGCTTTCGCTTTCAGGTTTGTTTTTTGCTTGGGCCGTATCATGACAACCAGTCATTCCAGTGATTGACACCATGTCAAAGACTGGAACCAAGATTCACAGAAATAAAATTCCATGGTTGTAATTCATAGTGTAATTAATTTTGCTCACTGACATGTTTTGAATTCAATTTTAAAATAAAACCATGGTACCAGTCATTATTTGGGTGTCAGACTGGAAAAAAAATGGTTCAAATGGCTCTGAGCACTATGGGACTTAACATCTGTGGTCATCAGTCCCCTAGAACTTAGAACTATTTAAACCTAACTAACCTAAGGACATCACACACATCCATGCCCGAGGCAGGATTCGAACCTGCGACCGTAGCAGTCGCGCGGTTCCGGACTGAGCGCCTAGAACCGCGTCAGACTGGAAAATTACTGTTTTTAGACAGCCCAACCTTAAAATTAACAGCTGTGATCGATGTTATTTTCAACAAGTTCCTTCACTTCCTACATCATCATGGATCAGTCCAATGTAATATTATTACTACACTTAACTTCCAAATGATACCAGTTATGCATTAAAGAGGAGCCTTAACGTTGGCCTTTGTGTTTGTCTCATTTAAATGTATTTCTTGTCTCGTATCAAAGACTGAAGCACTGTCAAAAACTGGTGCTTCTACTTTATCACTCAGTTAAAATACACCGTGTCATGTACAGGCGTTAATAAAATCATGGCATTTAAATTTCTGATCAAAGAGAGAGCCAAATTCGTAAGTGCATGTTGCAATTACAGTGTCAGTATATATCTAGATCGGTAATGCATCACTTCAGATAAAGAAAAATAACAGTTTTTCCGTTTATAACTAAGTAATACTTCAATAGTTCAGTTGTAATTTCTGTTGTCAGTCAACTTTTTTTCAAGAGACGTCTTCACTGTTTTCCACACTTGATTTTCCGTATTATACCTGCAGTTAAAAGCTTTGGCAACCAAGGTAATTTGTTGAGATCCATTGAATCTTAAATAGTATTTTAAAACAGGCAAATAAGTAAAGCGCTCATAAAATTAATAGTAAACAATTTATAGGCCAGCTTGTTAAACTTCCAAAACACACTCGAATTTAGGAATTTCATAGCAGAACTGTCACTGTTTTTTCTCGCTAGATTAGAAACACTTCATTATGTTGATGTGTAGATATCTAGAACATCCAGTATAAAAGACTTATCAGGGCGCAGAACGAAAAACATTTTCATCCGTGTTTTGACACTTCGTTTCTCGCCAAATTCAGATATGGCGGACCACACTCAATGATATGATCTTTGGCCGGCACGCGCTAGAGCCATCTATCGGTAGGTCCGGTAGTTGAGCATCCCTCATTTCGCTAGCTTTAGACGCCTGTGTCTAGTCATGTACGTCTGTGTTATGATGTAAATGCAGTTCAGTATGAGTGGTACTCGCTCGTGAGTTGTCAGTACTGGAAGAAAACAAAAGATTCTCCCTCTCACATCCTGTGATCCTGCAGTGTCCATGCTACTTACTCCTCTGCTCCCGAGATACACGGTCATCTTCAGTTAGCCCACGGCTAAATTTACCAATGTCCATTAAAATTAAGAACATTGTAAAATATTACTGTCTCTGTATTTTTGTTTGTTACTGAGTAGGAAAACCACACTCTCAAGAAACTATTAATGTTAGTTGCTGCCAGATGCGAATCACCAAGAAAACACAGCTGAAAACTGTGGACGACAGCAGTACTTTGATTCAGGCTGCATGCAGTCGGTGCACTCCAGTTTGACGATCAGTGTCCTACTACGATCTAAAAGCACAGTCGCGACTATGGTTACGACACTTCACCACGATTTTGTTGTCTACAGTGCCAGTGACGTGCCAAGTGGCCAGTAAGTAAAACTGTTGAGTCCTGGGCGATTGTGAAAGCGAAAGCAAATAGTAGTTATTTTGGTTTGCACAATGAGTTCTATAAATGGGAACGTCTGCAGAGCAATAAATTGAAGCAACAACAAGAAGAAGGTATAATATCTATCTTTTTTTACGTTTCTTAAGGATCCTGAGAGGTACATACCATCATGTGTATTAGTAATTAATGTTTCGTTTTAGGAGCACGAAATAGCTAGTGAATAGCAGACAAGAAGATCTTATGAAAAAAGACCCTGTCTACTTTATAATAATGTTAAGTTTTGTTCGCTACACTTCAGATAAAACCAGTTCATGAATGTAGACAATAATAAACTCATGTGGAATGCAGTACCCACAGTGTTTGGGATCCCAAATAAGTCACCTCAACTGATGATGAAGAAGAAACTGTCACAAAGGTTCGACAGTCTGTCTAGCGCTGTAAAACACTCCTACGGCACAGAAGCAGCCAGTTCAACTCTGTGTATCAGTACCAGATTCATCTGAATCGTCAACACAGATCTGCTCTGATGATCAAGTGGTTAGATTAAGTGCAGTTATTCATGTATTGCAAAAGCATGTGAAGTGTCAGAATGTGCAGATCGGTAGATTTTGTGCAAAACTATTAAGGGACAAGGAAGGGGCCTATTAATTTTAAGTACAGATAGCAACAGAAACTGTATCAGAAGGATCAAGTGAAGAAGGACAAACAAATTTGAAGACTATATAGGATCCCAATATTTAAAAAAAAGATGTCCTTGACTTCTTGTTAAGCCTGATTAGCATGCCATTGAAGGAGAAACGTGCTGCAAGATGGAAAGGTGAAAATAAGCTATTTGCTCTAATATTCAGCCTCTCAGGCATACAGGTTTTGTCAGAATGTTTTGCGTTTCTGTCAGTGTATACATTACAGAGCTATGTGGAAGGCATACAAATAAAATGTGGGATAGGTGACAATACATTCCATTTTTTAAGGCAGATACTGATAAACTACTGAATATGTCATTGGATGACACGTCTCTAATGGTAAATTTAACATATGACAGCACTTCTGACAGTGTTATTGGCTTTGCGGACTTGAGATTTACATGCACAGCATAGTTCTCCCGCTATTTGGCAGCTATTTGTCACACCAGAATAATATAAAGATGAAGGTCATAATTGTGGCAGCAGGCAACAATGACTAAAACGTAGCAGGCCTATGGAACGATAAATGGGGCGTCGATCCCTTTTACATGTAGAGGTACATGTCTGTGCTTCTTACATGTTAATCTGTGATTTTATTTTCCTTTGATATCAATGTGGTAAGCTGCAGAACTATCCAATGTCACAGGTGTTTCTTCATGAATGTGTTGCAGCTTGCCCCTGGATTAACGATTTTTAGCCCTACTTGTGCTTATTTTAGAATCATCTGATATTACACAAACTCATGGAAGCAAAAAAAATAATCAAAATGTTTCGTAAAACACGTAGGAAAAAGGTGCAAAACAAACATTATTCTTATGACGCATCTGACTTTCTCCTTTCTCGCCGCTTAGAGCGATAGTGTCGCTCCAGCTGTCAAACGGTATAATAATTTCTACAGCAGTGAGTGTCGCGACACAGTCTCGTCCTTGTTACCCACAGCGATAGGACCACCCCAGGTGGCCAACAAGCAACATTTCTGAATACGGTCACAGTCTAACATAACAGTCGCGACACTCTGTAAAAGTTGTTACCGTTTGACAGCTGGAGCGATACTAGCGCTCCAAGTATCAAGAAAGGAGAACGTCAGATGTGTCGTAAGCATAATGTTTGTTTATCAACCCTTTCCTACGTGATTTCGTAGATATTTGACTTATTTTTTTGCCTCCAAGGGTTTGTGTAGTATCATAAGACATAGATGTTTCTAAACATGACTCTAAAATAAGCGCAAAATAGGGATAAAAATCGTGAATTCAGTGGCAAGCTAGAATACGTTCGTGAAGAAACATTTGTGACACTGGATAGAACTACATCTTACCATATTGATATCAAAATAATATAAACACACAAACTCACACATAAGAAGCACAGACATGTATGCATCTCTACATGCAAAAGGGGTTGATGCCTCATTTGTCGTACCATAGGGCTATCGCGTTTTAACCATTGTCGACTGTTGCCACAAGCATGACCCACATCTTTATATTATTGTAAGTGGGACAAGCAATTGCCTGATAGTGGGAGAAATATGCAGTGTGTGTAAACCCCAAATCCTCGAAGCTAATGACACAGTCAGAAGTGCTGTCATATTTTTACCCAATGACACATTCAGTAGATAAACTACAGTTTACCAGCATTGGAGAAATGCTGTACCTCCTACTTCAAAAGGTGGGTGGGATACACTGTCACTTACCCCCACATTTTATTTGTGTGGTTTCCACCTATATCTGTAATGTACACACTGATGGAAGCATAAAACATTATGACAATATCTGTGTGCCTGAGTGCTGTAATGTAATAAATTTAGAGTAAATAGCTCATTTTAGTCTTTCCATCTTGCTGCATGTTTCTCCTTCAGTGGCTTGCTAATCTGACTTAACAAGTGAAAGGCATATTTTTTTAAATATTGTGATCATATAGTCTTCAAAAGTTATTTGTCCTTTATTTGATACTTTGGATACAGTTTCTGATGCTGTCTGTACTTAAAATGATAGGCGCTTTCCTTGTCCCATAATAGTTTTGCAGTCTAGCGATCTGCACATTCTGACACTTCACATACTTTTGCAAGACACAAATAACTGCGCTTAATCTAACCACTTCATCCTCAAACCAGGTCTGTGTTGATGACTGAGATGAATCTGCCAGTGGCGGATACATATGGCAGGCGCCCCCCCCCCCCCCCCTCTCCTCGTGAGGCCACCCGCACCACCCCATTACCAAGTAGTTGTAGTTTCATATGTAGCATGCGTGTCTGTGTCATTGTATTTTATACATTTGTGTCTGGCACATAGATAGTTAGCACATACCTATGAGAATACAATGTAATTAACCAATTTGTCAGAAAGAATAGGTGCATAGACTTCATCATTTAAGGAAGAGAACCATAATTTTAACCTTTTTGAAATCTTAAGATGGCAATGTTTTTTATATGTGTATAATCAGCTTAAATAAAACTTTGTTAAACTTTGCATGTGACTTTCTTATTACGGTACAAGTAAAGGTAGCTCAAGGTATGTTTAGCACCCCCTCCTTGGGGTATTGCTGTATCTACCCCTGGATATATGGATAGTTGAATTGGTGCTTCTGTGCCATAGGACTGTTTCACAGCTTTAGACGGATTGTCGAGCCTTTGTGGCAATTTCCTCTCCATCATCAGTTGAAGTGGCTTATTTGGGATGTCAAACAGTGTGGGTACAGCATTCCACACGAGTTTACTATTGTCTGTATTCATGAACTGGTTTGGTTCGAAGCGTAGCGATCAAAACTTATTATAAAGGTAAACAGTGTCTCCTTTGGTAAGATCTTTTCGCTTGCTATTCACTGGCCATTTTCTGCTGCTAAAATGAAACATTTATCATTAATATACACCTAGTTTGAAAGCGAATCCTGACAATACAGTTTAGTAACAGGGAGTATATACCTCTCAGGGTCCTTAGGAAACCTGAAAAAAGACAGATGTGGTATCTCTTCTTGCTGTTGGTGGTGGTGCAATTTATTGCGCTACAGACGCTCCCGTCTGTAAAAACCATTATACAAACCAAAATAAACAACTATTATTCGCTTTCACGATCGCACTGAACTCAACAGTTTTACTTACTGGCCACTTGCCGCGCTGCTGGCGCAGTAGGCAGCAAAGTCGAGGCGATGTGTGGCCACTGCTATATTAGATTGTGATACGATTTTACAATAGGGAGCATATGTAATACAATAAAAATTGACAACGACGCCACATTTGTCTTTCTTTAGTTTCCTAAGGGCCCTGGGAGATACGAAACAGCGCATTACAGGACAGTTTATTTACGATTATTCTGAAATATACAGACATTTACTGAATAATGTCGTTTACCTATCATAACAAAAAAATTCTAGTAAGCACCAAAAGGCTTGACCTTTTGCAGAAAGACATCGTATTATCTACCGTACCAAATATGCCACTACAACTGCAGCTTAAGGGAAAATCACGCGGAGGTGACGATAAATTGCTAAAAGCGATAAAACTATTTCCTAACATAGTAGAAACCAATTCCATAGTCTAAGCCAAAAACGGCAATAATCTTCAGCACTACGTTTTTGAAGCAAGAGTAATTACGTTTACAAAAATATTCATGTATTAAAAAGTCGGGTGAGCGTAAGAAAGGGCAAATCACTGAATCCCATAAGAAATTTTTGAAAATCAAGACAAGTGCCTACGATAATGACAGAAATATAGGCCTTTCATGCATGAAATGTGTTGTATTCTCTTGCTTTCAGCGCGGAATAAGCTGCAAATTTGGACATATTCAAAAGTATTTCTTCATGAACGCGTGTAATGTCACAGAATCAGTGTGATTCGGCAGTTTTTACATGTCTTTTACGATAATTCATGTCTCATGGTACCTTGTTAACATATGGAACGCAAAAATACAACTATCCATCGATGAAGTAGAAAACAATTAAAAACACTGCGCTTACGACTCATTTGACTGCTTCCTCACCATTTGCGGTGCTAGTGTCGCTCCATCTATCAAAAGGTAAAGACTTTCGAACCCGAGTGTAGTCACTGTATGTATTAGAATTAGACTGCGGTTCTAGATAGTTTTCAGAGAAGGCATAAACCAAACTGTTTTGTTTCCTAGCTTTGCTCTGAAAAAGCACACAGTTTACTACTGCTTCAAGTTGATTGAACAACACAATGACAAAATGTAGTACATTACCGTTTATGTAAACTCATGCAAATAAAATTACAAGTCGTCATAAAATAGAGCTTACCTCTCCAGTCACCCTAGACCGTAATTTAATTTTACAATCGAATTAAACACGTAGATTGCACTAAGCAATGCTGGAGACATACAGATTCCACGTTAAGTAAATCACATCAACTATTTGCATGTGCAAAACATATCTGATAGTAAGGAATTGGAGGATTACGAATACTGCCAACTTGCGGACCTTGGGTGAAACATTTACGGACCTTGGGTGAAACTAATACACTTTCGGCGTGTTCCAACTTTGGCGATACTAGTTGCTTGAGTTTTGAGGTTGTGTGTGTTCGTTGAGTGCAGACAAACGGAAATATGAAGTAGGGAATGGAGAATAATGTTTGCTTTTTGGGTATCTATGCTTTGCATAGGTGTCTGTCGGATTTCAGTGATGCTGATTACAAAAATTGGTAACATATTGCTGCCGCTGAGACCGTCATGTGCAATCATAACAGATGGTTTGACAATATCTGAGCTGCAGGGCAAAAATTTATTGACTTAGGAGCACATATACAACTGAATTAAGAAAAATTCAAGCAAGTGTAATTCTAGCTGTGGCAATGCTGTCGTCTACAAGACTAAAATCCTATCGTTCGAGTTGGCCAACTCTTTGTTAAGGAATATTGTTGACAGGAGGAAAGGCTATACAAATTCAAGAAGCTGCATTCTTTATTCAATATTAATCTATTGGAAACATCGCTGTGGTGCTCCTCATTCACACATGTTAGAATTTTGAAACATTGCCAATGTGCAGATTATCTTCAAGAGAGTAGTTTGCAAACCATTCTCTTCTTAAATGCGGCCTGCTTGGAATAATTATTGCTGCTAATGTTAATAATTATTACTGTTAATGTTATTAATTATTCGTCTTAGTGAAATAACTTCATCACCAACAAAAACCGTATCTTACAGCATTCCGAGTATTCTCAATTGTAATGCACGCAATATGATATGTAATTTCAGTTCTGGCGACAGTGCTTCATGCATTACTGTACCTTTGTTCCTTATCGTATAATTAACGCTATTTAGAAGAAACGTGAACTGTTCTGGTGACATTCTAAGATAATTAAAAGAACTTCTTGGATCGTCCATTATAAATTATTTCAGCATGGATGCTGATTAACCGAGCTGACGTCTTTTCTTCATCCAGTTACGAATCGAAACACTTTCTAGGAAATATGTCAGGAGAATATTCATCATATTACACATTGAGTTTCAATGAAACTACCATAAAAAAGAACCACAACCAAAAGGAAGAGTCACCACTTTGCCCTATAAAGGAAAAATCAGTGTTATTACCAGCAGAAGAACCAGTGTTGTCACCTCCAGAAGAAGAAGTTGTGACACCACCAGCTGAAGAAGAAGCACCACCTTCAGAGATCCTGCAGCCAAGATATGGGAGAGGAGAGAGAAGAAAGAAACAGCTAAAGGACCAGGATTTTGTATACAATGAAGCCAGCAGCAGCCGACCAATTCACAAGAGGCAACCACCTGCGAGAAGTCAGGATTTTTGTTGGCCCCAGATCAGCAACAGCACACCATAACAGACATGGGGATCAACAATCTGACAAGCACACCACTCGTAGGTAATGTAAAAAATATAAACTGTGATTCAAAGTCAAACTGTATCCAGATAAACAAAAAGGGAGATAATATGCTGACATTACTTCAAGTTAATATTTGTTGTATTAGAAATAAGATGTTAGAATTGGAACATTTCTGTAAGATTAAGAATGTTGATGTAATATGTGTATGTGAGCATTGGTTAGTTGCAAATGAGGTAGATATGTTTGTACCTCAAGGATACGTCACTGCAGACATAATGTGCAGAAAGCAGAGGCGAAATGGTGGGGCTGGGATCTTTATCAGAGATAATTTCAACTTTACAAAAATAGATGTATCATCTTACTGTACAGAGTTAGATGCAGAATTTAGTTGTATAAAAATGACTGATGAAAATCTAATAATTGTAAGCCTATACAGATCTCCCAATGGCAACATTGATACATTTTTTGAAAGGTTTGAACTAATGGTTAGAAAAATACTAATGCATAAAACAAAGATTGCCATATGTGGTGATCTTAATATAGAAATGGTAAACACAAGTAATGAGCCCTCAAGAACTTTTCTTAATTTATTAAGGTCCCTTAATCTGTACTGTACCATCCAGTGTCCAACACGTAAAAATTCATGCATAGACAATATTATTGTGAATTTTCCCCGTGGCAGCTACACTGTTAGCCTTGCAAATGGGTGCTTTGCAGACCACGACCCATTGCTTCTCAATCTCGTTAGTAAGCAACCAAATTCCACTAGTGTGCACAATATGACATGGGTAAGAAGACAAAAAGAAGAATACATTATGTCATTTATTCGTATACTAGAGGATGCAAGTTGGGACTTTGTCTATAAGTGTTCATCTGAGAAGTCTGATGTTGAAACTACCTTTGAAAACTTCCTTAAAAATTATACAGAATTATGGTATTCATGCTCACCACTAATTAAAACCAACTCTTCTGGAACATATAAAAATAAAAAGCTGGAATGGTACACAGACGAACTGGTCCAGATAAGAAAAAACATGCTCGTACTATACACAGCATATAAAAATGCATGTAAACAAAGATCAGAACAGGAGGGCACCTTTTATGCAGCATACCAAAAATGTAAAAAATTCTACAAACTTAAGCTGATACAGACAAAAAAGGCTGCTTATGAAGGGTACATAGAAGGTGCAACAAACAAGTGCAAGGCAGCATGACAGATTGTAGCACAAGAAAATCCCACACGTCACACACATGAAACTCAGCTCACTCCAAGGGAACTAAATGACTACTTCATTAGCTCAATTAAAGAAATTGAAAGTAAGATAGAAAAAACAGATACATCTGCAAGCGATTTACTTAATGCCCTTCCACCAGTAGATCATGTCTTTAACTGGTATAGTATCACACCTGCTCAGATTAAAAGAACAGTCACAAAATTTTCAAATTCTAAAAGTATGGACTGCTACTGGCTCTCCAATTACATAGTAAAAAAAACTGTAGACTCGATCGCTAAACCATTGGCATTCATATTTAATAAATGTTTACAGTCAGGAGTGTTTCCCGACTCCCTCAAAATTTCCAAAGTTATTCCAGTGTTTAAAAAGGGTGACAAACATCTTCCTAAAAGTTATCGCCCAATCTCAATTGTGCCAATATTTTCTAAAGTATTTGAGTCACTTATGTACACTCAATTAAGTAGCTATTTTGAGACACACAACCTTTTGAGCAATAGTCAGTTCGGATTCCGACAGGGCAGAAATACCACTGCGGCCATCCTGGAAATTGTTGACCAGACATTAACAGCCTTTGAAGACCGGAATATGGTGTCACTTGTCTTGTGTGATCTGAGCAAAGCTTTTGACTGCATTCCCTTTGGCACCCTGGTTGCAAAACTAGAATTTTATGGTGTATGTAACCCAGCATTAGCAGTAATAGAGTCATATCTTCATAATAGAAGACAGTTTGTCTCAGTTAAAAATAATTACTCCCCTGTAGCAGCAGTTAGTACTGGTGTACCACAGGGCTCGGTTCTGGGACCCTTCTTCTTCATCATAGCCATCAATGACCTACCTCATCACATAAATAGTACTACCATATGCTATGCAGATGACACAACCCTCCTCACCTCACATCAGAACATCTCAGCTTTGGACAATAACACACAGGAATCACTCAAATCAGCCATCCACTGGTTCACATCCAATAAATTACTGTGTAACTCAGAGAAAACACAACAGCTTCTCTTAGGGTTACCCAAAACCATAGAAAACAAAACTGTAAAACTATTAGGAATGCATATTGATTCCAAACTTAACTGGGAAGAACACGTAAATCAGGTTTGCAAAAAGCTTTCAAGAGTCTCCTATCTCCTTTGGAAACTTAGGGACATGATTAGCATGAACTTTCTGAGAACAATGTACTGTGGACTCTTCCAGTCACATATTACATATGGCCTTCTCATATGGGGGCACAGCTCTCACAGTAACAAAATTTTGTTGATGCAGAAAAGAATGCTGCGCATAATGTGTAAAGTCGGTCCCACGGAGCACTGTCGTCCTCTCTTTATAAGGCTAAGACTGTTGACCATTGTAAACTTGTATATTTATATCTGTGTGTTACACATTAAAAACAATGGTATGGAAGGTGTTGTCAGGGAAGAAATTCATAACTACAACACTAGAAGGAAGGCAGATTATGATATACCAAGACACAGACTAACAAAAAGTAGTAACTCACACAAAGTGAATACCTTAAAAATATTCAACAAACTACCGCAATCTGCTCGGGACATGCCCACAAAAATTCTTAAACAAAATTTGTACAATTGGTTATCTGACAATCCATTTTATTCTATGCAAGAATATTATGATCTGAGTAGCACAGAGATAAACCTGTAATTGCATAATTAACTCAATTAACTACTATATATACTGTCACAAAATATTTCATATCTAATACCTTTGTATTTCAACTGTGTTAGGTAACTACTTTATTTGCCAGTGTTATGATGTGTTACGTAACTACTGTGTTTGCTACTACAATGTAACTCATTTTTGGTACCTTTGTATGTATCTGAAACAAGAATATGTATTAAGCATTGTAGTCACCTGCTTAAGGTTTAGGTTATTTGTAAGTTACTCATATGCTAATTATATCTATGCCTTATATATAGTGTCTGGAATATTAATATTATTTTATGTACTGACGAAGCCTATTTCATCTTGCATGATCAATGGCTAATAAAGAATCTTGAATCTTGAACCATTACATTTTGACCAGAGTGTTACATATGAACACAATACCCAAGAACATTCTTTTTTCAGCAAAGCAGTTGGTAAAACATTACGTCGGAAATTATATGAAGCCAACATGCCTTATACTAGGAATCACAAATGGACCTAACAACAATACAAAAGTATTTAAGCTTTTAATTAGTGCTGTCCAGGATACCCAAAGCAGACAATTTGTAAACAATGGAACTTGCAACATTCATACAATGCATAATGGCTATGTAAAGGCTTTGGACTGTTTATAACTTTAGGTGAAGAGGCCTCTAGTTTTCTCACAATATTTAAGGTCATTTTGCCAGATGGTCTGTTCATTGCAAAGAATTTGGAAGAATTCAACCTAACACTCCACATCACAAGTTTCTGAGACACAGAACAAGGTGGCCTGCTTTAGTACCAACCAACAGGATTTTGGAACAGTGGGATGATATTCAGTACAACTTTCCTAAGCATATACCTCCAAAACCAAATTCTGTCACTGTCCGGTCCAAATCAGATATGTCATTGTGAATGCCTCTAAGCAAACTTTATTGAACAGCATGTAATTTCATAAAATCGATAGAACTATCCGGTAAGTTCATACACTTTCAAAACCAAATGCCTTTGATTCTCAAATCACATATAGAAATAGAAAACATACTTAACAAACCTTTTTGGCTTGTGTTTTGAAGGTTTCTGCTTTGAGAAAAATCGACCGTATCTTTGAAGTTCTTCATGATGAACTCTTTGCACTGGATAATCAGCTTAATGCTGAACAACTAATTGTTGGCAGAAAAAACCAGATAGCTTAGTAAACTGGAAGAATGCACCAACTTGTGGTTTCTAAAGAACAAAGTTGTGGTTTCTAAAGAATGTCCAAAAACATTACATAGCAGCTTACAACCATGTTGGGAAAGTCTTCCTTATCAAGTGAACCACTGAAAAATTTTAGGTTTATAGATCCCAAAGAATGAATATACAGCAGAATTCGCTGAGACATATTTATTGATTCGTAGTATGTAAATACACAGTTCATGTAATGACTACTAAAAAGGCCATACATTTTGCCACAACTTAGAACACAAAACATAGATCAGTAAAAATGTCTTGTTCAAACTGCAGCTTCCCCTGGAGTCGAGGAGTAGAAGTCCAACACACAAGCCGATGCCAACACTTGGCATCGTGTGCTCAAAGATATGGTGACACAGCACACCACCAGCAGACATAGACAAAGCAGTGGACAATTCTCATATTTTGAAGCTGAACTGGAGCAATTCATTTGAAGATTGCAGAGACCACGCCCCCCTTGAGTTCAGTGTGGCTGAAGTCAGTATAACATCGTTGATGCCAGGATGCAGGCCGACAAGAGCTTGTCGGATGAAAGTTGTGCATACTCTGCTACCTTTTCACTGTGGCTCTGGTCAAGCTGGAGGTGGTTGCCGACTATTTAAGCATCTACTATGCGGGGTTGGCAGTCTTTGATCATGACAATATGTGGCTTTTGTAGGCCATCATGTATGCAAAGTTGGGTCTCCCAAAAGACATCTAAGCCTCTTTGGGGAAGTCTGTGCACAAGGTACACTTCATGGCAGGTTTGTGACGCTTCACTTGGGATCCGTGCATCTGTAAGCAAGCCTGGATCACATTTGGAAATTCTGACAGCCCTGCAGCCCACGTAGCACCTGGTGTCCGCTATTTGTATCTGGTGTCCGTCCGCTATCTGCCGGCGAGTCCTTTGTGCCTTGGTGGGTGAGGCATTTACAGGAGTGCGAGAGCAGTTGACTGGTGTTGGCGATCCACTGATGCTGCCCCGAAGATGGTAGATGCTCAGGGGCCGCCCCATGGAATGCAATGTGCAGGCATGTGGCCCCCAGCACTGCAACCTGGGGTTGCATCTTGCCAAGGCCGCATCGTTCATGGCTGTCCCCATTTTATGCAGTGCCAGAGGGTTGGGCCCATCCTGCAGGCTGGTGGTATGCTGAGTCCTCCCTGGGCCACAAAGTTGTGGAAGTAGCTCTGGGGTAAGTCCACTGGGAGACAGAACGACTTGCTGATGGCTGTGTGGACCACAATGTCTGCAGGGTACTGGTGTGGGTGTGCGAAGGAGGCACTTTGATAGTGACCATGCAAGGGGAAAGAGATTCAGCAACTTGATCACCTCACACAGCACAAAATGCAGTTTGATGGGAGTTAGGCCATCAGACCCTGGCACCAAACCCCTGGGCAGCAAGGAAGCCACCACCTCTCCAGCAGTGACCAGGCCCCACAGACTTCTGAAGTCCACAGGCTGCGAGCGCAGCAGGAGATGGCCACTTATGGTGCATATAGCTTCTGCTTGAAATGGTCGGCCCAGCACGACAGGGATGCTGGGTGGCAGTTCCAAGAGGGTGCCGTCCAAGAGACCCTGCAAACAGCGTGCGTAATACCTCCAGAAGGCCTCCTGCATGTGGGCAAACCCCATCACCACTGCTACCATCACTGCTGGGGTAATTTTGCCTTCTGCTGCTTTGATGGCAGGTGGGTTGTCATCACCTGCTGTGTCCTCTCCCCCTTTGAGCTGATGGTGACTCAGCCAAACGGGAGCATGCCCAAGATGCCAGAGGGCTGTAACCCTGATACCATACAGATGATATGGTCCAAGACCGTGAAATTGCAGCATGGATATGTAGCCCCACGGGATGCTCTGAGATGGCGGCATTGGTGTCACTGGTGCGTCTTCATTTTTTTGTGCGTCTGGTGGCAGCCTCCTCACCTCTGGGCTCAGCTAAAGTCCCTCTTTGTTATTCTTCTGCAGAAGGGTCATAAACTTTTGCACCCTCTCTCTGTGCACAGGTTTACACTTTTGGCCCTTAATGGCTTCTCATGGCCTGTCACGAAAAAAGTTGCAACAAGCCCCAGTTTACGAAAAACAATTCAGTCTCCACCTGGGTGAGTGATGGCCTCTTCCTCCTCTATCCACCCCTCATTTTATCATTCAGTGTAAGTCTTTGCATTCATTACTGCCTGGTGTTGTCAGTGGGGGTGAACTCTAAGGCCAGTCTGGATGTAAATATGTGATCACATTCACTGCAGTGGAATGCTGCATCTCTCACACAAACCCCCAAAAGGGCCAATTGACCAGGCAGGTGTTGGAGTAGCTGAGATGGCAACTTATGTAAAAAGACCATGGCCCATGTTATCTAAATTGGTGCCCCCATCTAAATATGGTAATGTGAGGGAAGGGCAGGAAACCTTCCAGTGCAGTTTCCACGTCTCCCACTTAGCACAATCAGTGGACCCATGTGGGGAAGACTGCAGGAGAGGAGGGACTAAGTGGGCTAGGCCTGTGTAACATGCATCACTCTCCCAGTAACTATAATGCAAAGATGGTTCCTCACAGATAGTGCAGCAATACTGGTGAGAAGTTAGCTTGAAAAAGTCAAAGTCCAGCCAATATCAAGATGCATCTGTTCAGCTATTCGCTAGCCAATGTGTCTACCAGCAGCCAGGGGGATTGTGCAATGACCTCAGAAAAATTTAGCTAAACGTGGGATCTCACAGGGGGAGGGGGCGGGGGAGATACTTGTTTGCAGAGGATGTTTCCATCTCCTTACAGGGGAAACCTCACGGAACTGACATACCAACAAACTTGGAACTACATGTGACTATCACTCTTCACTGGAAATCCTTCTCTCTGTGAGATCTATCTCGACTATCAGAGGAGAAGGTGAGAATTTAGGGTGATGAAAAAAATAGCCGGACACACTGTCGAGCAACAACTAGAGAAATGGGTACATTTTGAGTGCCCAATATGCGGCAAACAAAATGCAAACCTACATCCCATGAGGTTTCAAGTTCCCATGTGCCCAGGGAAATGCCAGAAGGCTATACCTGCAGTGTTGCTGTATGAATGCGATATATGCAGGCAGAAGTTACAAAGGCCTTATAATATCACAGGCACTGCCATGCTGAACTGAAAAACAGAGTGAGAACTAAGGTGATGACTACTCCACTTATTACTATTAGAAAAGGGGCTAAATTTACTACAGAAGTTCTCTAAGAAATAGCTAAACTAGAGGTGAAGTTCCACAGCAACTACAGAATCAACGAAACAATCATAAAGCGGCCAGGCACAGAATTCACCGGCATACAAATACAAGATAAACACAGGGAACCAAAGAACATGTGGAGAAGAACAGACTGGTGGACCAGGGCTCCACTCACACACCAGTGCAGCAGCCAGGCTGCAGAAGGACGACACTGGAGGAGTATACAAGGCCCTTCATTTGCCTTTGTTGCGCACACATTTACTGCGTATCCACTGGGGCACCCGGCCAGACATGACAGTGTTCAGCTGTGAGGTGCAAGACCTGTAACAAGAATCGATGGTACTTGGCTATGTTAAATTATAGTTACTCTTGCCAGAAATGATTTAGATATTTGACTTTGTGTATTGCTTCACCATGTTGGAGTTAGATCATGTTTTGTGCTATCTGGTGTGGTTGACTGGCATCAGGGAGTTGCAGAGCTTCATCTTAGTCCAGGAGCCATTATAAAATAATGTAAGGGCTGTGACAGTGTTTAAAGATACACTGATTACGTATGCCTAGTGTGCCCACTGTTGGGATGGTGTCACTTGGAATCGCACTTCTGGTTCCCACCACACTGGCAAGGACATTTGCATCGAGCTGCCCTTTGGCCTGACAGAGCAGTGGCACCGAACTGGAATACTACTACTCTTTCTGCATCTTGGTGCAGTCCCTATCCTCATGGCGGATGCTGGTGTCAATCACGTGGATCCTCCCCTTGCATGTTATCAATCTGTATTGAAGTGTCCTCCATTAGAGCCTAGAAGTCTCGGCTCAATGGATGTATCTGCTACATCATTTGTTAGCAGGTTGTGGAGCTTGTCATGGCAAATGGATGTGGAAGCCCTGTGCCTTGCCTCAATCTCCTGTTGGTCACATCAGCTGCTAGTCCTCTATTCAGCATCGTCCTGTTCCTGGCTGTGTTGAAGGCATGAGGTTTCAGGAATTTTAACACAAAGCTGCTCGCACGGCTGGCGGTCAGGGACTTTACCACTTTCCCTTGTGAGGGGAGACTCACCCAATGCTGGAGCTGCTCTCTGGCAGCCCCCTTTTATATATGACATTTTCACATCTACAGGTGTGTTAAGGCGAGCTGCCTTCCCTGTTTTTTCAACAAGGTGGCTAAGGATGACAGGTTTCAGGGCTGCAGCAGCTGTGTCATTTGACTATGGTGCAGTCCTGCCCTTAAACTCTTAAGTCACCTGCATCTCGTGCCATGGGACACCTAGACCACCTCCTCTGGCTTTGCAATATATTGTGCAAGCTCCTACATTGTGAAAGGACTGAGATTTAGAATGTCGTTCACCAAATTCGTGATAGAGACCCCGGAGGTACATTATGCCTGGCGCCACCATTACGAAGGCATATTTGAAGTGTGGGTTCAGGTATATCTTTTAGATTTCCAAGGCCAATCTTTTTAACCATTCAAGAGACCCTTTCTGGTCTTTGCCAAACCACAGGGATGTCTAAAACCCTAGCTATGTCAACTTTTAAAAGTCGGATCCAGCATGTCCCTGTTTGCCTCTATCTGACATGCACAACTTTTTGTTGCAGATATCACCAGTCCAACATTCCTTTAATACTGGACTGTGATGTATAAAAGACCACTAGCATGCTCCACATATTCCTCCAGTAAGAAAGTATTGTCTGAAAAGGCCAAACTGCACAGTTCCCTCCTCCCATTTTCAGTTCCGGTACATTATCTAGTTGAGAGCAAAGGCTTCATCACCACGGTAAACAAATAGGAGAGCTGAATCTCAAGCTCCACTCTCCAGCAGCTGAGCTCTGTCTTGAGTCTCAGCCTAGGCACTCCCCACCATTTCCACAAAGGCTGGTAGTAAAGCCTCGAGGCAGAGCGCATGTTCTGTAGCACCATGCAGTACAGTATCGATGGCGTTAGAGATGTCCAGCTGAACCGCCACAAGACTGCCCGATGCCTTGCTCCTTTTCATGTGCTACGGCAGTGGGACTGCCACAAAGTATTTCTGCCTATTGTTTATCTTTTGTCATTTTGACCCTCTCGTCCGTTAGTCTCCAGAACAGTGGGCTGACTATACTGCTGATCGTGAGGTGCCTCTAGTTGGCGGCATTGCTCAGATCTTTACCTACATTGGGATTCAGCATCAATGTTGGTATTCCAGATGTTTGGGGTTCTGCCCACCATTATTACAGCACTCAACACACTGCATTTAGCCCTATTTTGTCTCAGACACGGTTTGGTGCCATCAGGGCCTCTGGACTTGTTGGAGCACTTCTTGGAAGTGGAACATGGATTCAAAAGAGAATTATGGTTCATTACCCCCCCTCCCCCCCCATCACTTCCTGGGATATCCGACTTGAGTGGGTGGCTGGAAGCTCCTCACAGATGGCTCCTGCATCCACCATCGCTTCTTCCTGAGGCTTTATTGGATCCGGACCTCCAAGCATGTGAGCCACCAACATGTTTGGTTTTCATTTGGGGGTTACGTGTCCATGCATAGTGGAAATGCTTGTGGGATTTCCTTCCTTGTCCATTTCTTCCCCTACCCTTCCTCTCTGTGTTGGGTTGATCAGTACCTGTTGCAAGCTGTAAGAACTCCAATATCTTCTTGTAGAGACCAACTTGTACCTTGCTAACATCAAGTTCGAGTCTTCGGCGATAAGTGCGGTCCCAATTATAATAGTCCTGACAAACTCCTGTGGTTCAGGCTCCTCTATTGAGGTGTTCTCGAACTCTTGTCATTAGGTTTTGTCTGCACTCCTGGTTGCTTGACCTTTGTGCATCTCTTAGTACAGGCAGCTGTTTACCTCCCAGGGGTGGCCCCTGCTCCACTCATCTGTTCTGCTCCTTCTCCATTTCTCTGGGCTCTCCCTTCTTTCAGCAGTTTGGCACACGTTGGTTCCCTGCATTTATCACTTATTTGTTTGCAGGTGAAGACAATGCCTACCCGCTTGATGACAGCTTTGTCAATTCTGTAGTTACCCTGGAACTCCACTTTTAGTTTAGCTATTTCCCAAGGAAGTTCTATGCTACATTTAGTCCCTTTTCTAACTAACAAGTGTAGTAGCCATCATCTTAGTTTGCACTCTGTTTCTCAGTTCAGGATGGCAGTGTCTGTGATAAGGCCATCAGAAGTGCAAACTTCTGTCCGCAAATCTCATTAATGTATAAACACTGTAGGTATAGTCTGCTGGCATTTGCTCGGGCACATGGGGACATGGCACCTCATGCCACATGGGTTTTCTTGTTTTTTTTTTCTGCTTGTTGGGCATTCAAAATATACCAGTTTCTCTGGATGATGTTTGATGGGTCCAACCATATCTTTTATTGCCCTAGATTCTTACTTTCTCCTCGGTGACTTGAGAGATCTCCCAGAATTAGGGATTTTCATCGAAGAGTTATAGTTATTATCGCAAAAATGTTGCTGTTCGCCTAGATGAGTGGAAGCTACGGTTTGAAAAAGATCACCCAGCTATGGATACAAGTATTCACAATTACTTGCAGCAGCACATCTCAGAAGAAACTCTTCATCCACAGTGGTAAAAGTATCCAAATGTGTCAAAACTTGTTAAGGCTTCCCTCACATTGTTCCATGGAAATATTGACAGAGTGAGAAGATATCGCATTTCGAGACACACATTAGGAGAAGGCAAGATAGTGATGAAAAAGATTTTTAAACCGTGATTTGACTGAGGGATGACTCTGGGACAATAATGCCATTTACTTTCTGTTCCAATTGACACTGCTCAGTTTGGACAGTAAGCACATGCAAATTGTACTGTTTCTGAGGAAGAAGGTGAGAGGAAAAGGAAACTAGGATCAGCTGCAAGAAAGAGGAACAAAACCAGATATCTTGAAGTGATTAAAATGAACATACAAAATCAATTGACTATAGACCGGAAAGAAAACAAAAACATCTATTTATGGGGGCGCGAGAAGAATCTCTTCAGCTAAACTGGAGAAAGCACTCTGGAGGGAGTCAGCAAAATTAGCCCGCTAGAGGGTGTGCAAGTTATGAAAATAGAAGAGTGAAAAAGATAAAAAAATATCTACTTTTTCCAGTGCTGAAGTGTGGCATGTAATTAAATGTGAAATATGTAATGCAAATTTTGTTTGTGAATTACAATTATCAAAACCAAATTACCAATATACTTACATTCGCTGATAAATTTGTATGAAGGAACCAGGATTATGGTAGATAAATTTATTAAAATCTTCGCTGCAGATTATAAAAAATGAGGGCAATTCAATTGGGGCCACATGTTTATTGAAATAATTGTCACCTTTTTCAAGTGCCATCATGGCTTCTCACTCTGCAAGAATTTCTTGATAAGCTCTTTGATAGTATGTGGTGGCAGTAGGCAACTGGGCATTCCTCAAGGTGGCTATAGATAATTTCATCATGACTGGAGACAGTGTTTCACTTATTAGAGAGAGAGTTGCATCTTTAGCCACTACTTGTATGTTTTAATTCTGTTCATGGGGTGCTGTGTACATACTGGAAGTTTGTTGTGAGAGATGAGATACCTACTTTGTACCTTTGTAAACTAATGAAAATATCTTATCCGACTCTCTACATAAATAAAAAGATGATTAAGTTTTTTCCAAGATACTGTGACCTTTTAAAGTAATGGGCATACCACATGTCAAAGCAGTGTTTTTGAGGGACCACAAAATGGGGCAAGAAAGACACACTTAACATTGACACAATTAAAAAATTTAGGACCTCAGGAGAACATGTCCTCTTTGCTGATGCCACCAGGTTCTGAGTTAATTGCTTCATTAATTCCCCTTGTGTTCCATGATGCAGTATCTTCCTCTTCAATTATTCTGTTATCTTTCAGCTACAAACATATCTCACTACTTTATCAGATTGAGTTAAAGACAGTTTTAAGTTACATTTTTGCAGAGGGATTTCAATTGTTCTCTTGCAAGAATAACAGCATAAAATTTATGACCTGCTGGGAAACTAAGAAATATTGTGTGATAGTGTAGCGCAAAATACATCTGTCCAGAAGAGTAAAAACTTCTGATATGGATCAAAGTGAGGTACTCAAGGATGCAAAAACATGAAAGAGACTTGTATTTCCAAAACTTTCATTTACATATATAAGTAAGTGATTCTGTACATGGGATTTTCTATTCCCCTCAAGTAAGTAAAGGCTGGGTTTCATATATTTTTGGATGGGAGATTAGGTACTAAAAGTGAGTACTTCATATCGTTAAGAACAAAAATATTTATGACATACGCAATAAATTACATAATCATGCACACAGACATTTCCAACATGATGTTGACTGACATTTAGAATTACGACTAAAGCTGAACGACGTAAAATATGTGGTTGCTAAATTTCTTATTGGGTATCAACCGGGGTGTGTTAAGATCAATTGTTGGGGCCTGTACGAGTGAAGTCATTGTGAGTCGGTTCTGTAGGTTATGTTAACACACTTCAAAAACTGCCATCAGAGCAAGGTACTCATCAGGAAGGATACCTTGATGAGAGAGGTGGGATGGGGAATCTATCTTTGGGGCCTGTTATCTTTATTTCTTCACTCTTAATATACTTTTCTTTCCTTTCATCCTTGTGCAATAGGGAAACCAATTCTACCGTTCCTATTGCCGAAACCACGTTCCTATCGCCGAAACCACGTTCCTATTGCCGAAACCATTTTTTTTTATCCTTGCACAATGAGGTAATTAGTCTTTTTCACAGGCCAAGAGATGATATAGGGTGCAACACAAAAGATGTATTCAGTATTAGACTGAGACATGGCGGCCTCTTGTTGCACAGCTGTCTTAGCAGTTCTACACATCCCTTGCTCGCAATGGCCGTCTGCTAAGGCAGTGAATTTCTCCCTTTGTGTGTTACCTGAGAATATTGTCGTCTTGGTGAAATTCTGGAACGAAACTGCCACCTTGCACAGTGTCCCATTTTTTCTATTGCACTACGCCGTTTTCCAGTGCCAACCATGCACGGCAAATGACTCTTCAGAACTTACGAATTCTGAGCTCATGTCAAGTGTTTGCAGTTGCGTAGATGGTATTTAGATGCATTCCTTGAGTATGTGTGAACATTGTTTTTTGTGTGTATGTGTGAACATTGTTCTTTGTGTGGCACCTACCACGTCTTGCTCTACTATTTGGTAATTGACTTATAAGTTAGGTAAGGAAACATTCCTACATGCACATGTTAGTCATGTCATGTGAACAGGGAGCAGAGATGAAATAGTAAAGGGAAGTAGTACTTGTCCCTAAAGCATGATATGGCATGGTAACGCCTATGCAAAAAGAAAATAATCATGGTGGAAGTACGAACACATCAAAATCTTATATCTAGTGACAGAAAACAGTCTTCATGACCAGTTCTTAATTACATAGGAGAGAAGGATCAGAATTGAAATAAGGGGAATGATACAAAATGATGAAGAAGGAAGCATGTTTTATATAGCCTGGTAAGGTCACTACGCTATGCGGGGAATTTCAACATTTGTAGTTGTAAAGGCCAAACGTCAGAAACTGGACATACGATAAGTTTTAAGATGGAGTGCATCCAGCTTTATGTTGATTTAAGAGGTAAAGGATAGGGAGACCCATATAAGGAACGGTCTCGTCATGTGAATCCAGACAAGGAATGACCTGAACTGATTTTGTAGGTAAAGAAAAATGAACACTTAGATCATGAATGCAATCAAATACATTCGCAGTATCTGTCCAGAGGATGTGAAACAGAATTGAATATAAGTTAAATTAATTTCTGAAACTGTCTAAAGCATACAGACTTATCTGGTCATTATTGATTTTTTAAAAATATATTTCCTGTACCTATTGAATGATTACATATCTAAGATTTGAAAACATGGAGATTTAGACAGACTGGAATATCAGGCCTATGGCTCATTTCATTTAAAATCACCCAAAATAAAGAAATCTTGCTGCCATCATGTCACAGATATTTGTGAAAATTTGGTTTAAGTACATAAATAGAAAGTGATAAAATAATTTTTTCAGATTTTTTAGATCAAAACTGTAGTCAGGGGGCCATTTTGAAATGTCTGGCATTTTCTCCATCTGGTGTCAATACGAAAGGCAGGTTGAAAGTTTTTTTATTCAATCTGGTGTCATTAGAAAGATAAAAGGACCAACTACACCACTAAACTATAAAAATGCTGCAACTGGGCACATAAATATGCAAATCTGTAATTAAAGTCATTTTTCAAAAATTTTTGATACAAACTTCATTAATTTTTCATCAAAATCACAAGTTTCACCATTTTAAATTTTGCCTCAAACAATTCCTTTTGTCATACAGTTCAACAAACAAAAAAATCGGAAGGTTGTTTACTCTGTTTAATCATTTAAAACAGAAAGAACATAAATAATAATATACATTTAGTTTTGTGACTTACCTAGTGGTCACAAATGATAAGTTTATATATTATTATTATTATTCACGTTTGGGCCCTACTGGACCACACGAAGTACAATCACGGGGCATTCAGTTATTTTCTTTTAGACTTTCTCTCTGCCCAAATTGTTTTCATTCTCTCGGAATGAGCTCTTTTCCTTTCATCGGACCATGTGGTTCCAGTTTTCTTTGGTTTTTCAGCTTGACCAACTACCCAGTCATGAATTTTTTGCCTAAATAATTTTCTGTCTTGAATTTCATCTTGTTTTATATCTGCCTCTTTCATGTCCTCTTTTATAGCAGCAATCCATTTTATTGTCTCAAATTTAGCTTTACTTCGATTTTCGTAGAATTCCACTACTTGTTTAGTTAGTCTGGTAGCATCCATTCTTTTAATATGCCCATAAAATTTTAATCTGCGTTTTTTCATATCTGAATATATGCTGGTGTATTGTTGAATTTCACTATTTGCTCTTAGCCTGTATGTTCCTTCTTCAGTATATTTTGGACCTAGAATTTTTCTGATTACTTTTCTTTCTCTTTTTTGGATTTCTTGAATGTCCTTTTTTCTGTTTAAAATTAGCGTTTCAGCCCCATAAAGGCACTCTGGTTTTATGACCGTGTTGTAATGTCTCAATTTAGAGTAGCTTTCGCAACAAACGGTTGCTTCGTCAGGAAAGGGAAAGATGAAAGGAAGTGGGTTTCTATATATATTTTTTCCACGTGGAATGTTTCCCTCTGTTATATATATATATCATAAAATTCTAAAAAGCATTCATTCTTTCAAACAAGTTTTCAATGGACAATATTCTGTCTGATTCAAAAGTATATAAACGACCAGTACTTGTGCTTGCACTAGGAGCAGGCAAGGTCATTAAAATGTTTCTCTAATGTGTTCAGCATACGTCAGTGTGAAGCGGTCATGAATAACTTGAGGAAGGGCCACTTGGATTCATGAACTTTACTTTTGCATCTGTGTTCTTCACTTATCTCTAGAATTTTTCCAAGCCACCACTGGTTATTGTAGATAGTTGCTACAAACGTCTCTTCTTTAATTTTGTTAGCGGCGGTGTTTTGAATTCCAAGAGGAACTTGAATGAATTTAGTAGATGATGAAACACACTATCAGCAACTTTTTTTCATTCAGTGGTTTGAAAAAATGATTCACTCGTCCCAGGAAAGGCAGAACCAGTCTAACATCGTTTTTGCAACATTTTTGTGAACTTTGTTGTCTCCTCTGTTTTAACATAAAAGGTTTCTATTACTAGAACATGAGTTTTTGGCAAATGTAAACAGATCTTTCGGACTTAAAATAGTACCACCAACTCCATCATATGCATTTTTGCCATGGCTAGTGGCAAAAAAAAAAAAAAAAAAAAATCCATTCTGCAGTTACTCCATGATCTTGCTTGTGATGGCACAAATTTAAAAAGTTCTTTTAAGTTTTTATATTGTGCAGAACTGCCATCACTGAAGTACGTAACATGCTGTATGTGTGGTAATTATTCCAATACATAAGTGAGAGCAGTTTTCTGGAAAACATAGAATGTGTTTGGATGAAGGGTGACTTGAATGTTCTGCCAGCGAAAACCTTGTGCAGCATCCTAAAGCAAACACGTATAGTTCTCTGTAAAATCCACTATGATGATGCGTGTAGCATTGGGGAGGGTAGTGACTCAGATTTGAAGTAGTAACTTTGAGATTTTGATACATAATGATGATGTGTTAAATTTTGAAGTTTTTGCATGAGATACTCAACAAATTCATTGGTTGTCTTCATTAATGTCTCCAGTGTAGGTCTATCAGTTTGGATCCATTGTTTGAATACATTTTCAGTCTTGTAAGGACTCTAGCTCCATTAAAAAATTGCTCAGTTCATATTTGTCAGGACACAGAACAGCGATGCAGCATGCACTTCTCATTTTCCACATTGCACACAAGTTTGTGTAGAAGTTCAGTGTATGGTTCTTTCACATGTGCAGCATGGATTAACGGTTTTACGTTTTGGTGATACGTGCATACTCATACATCATTCATTCCATGACTGTTTGCAGTAACACATTCTTTTGGTCTAAGTTCACAAAATTTAGTAAAACCAATTTTATCTTCAGGGTATTTTTATCTGAAAGCTAAGAAAAAGTCTTTCAGATTATGTAAAATTAGTCTTTTTGTCTTATACACTCTTTTGCCATTTTCTGAAGGGACAGACAGTCTTTATTAGCAGAAATGCGACTTATCTGTTTCCCACTTTATAGCTCCCTTTTGGACAAAATACCATCATCTTTTAGCAATACCCTCAAGTTCTTTACCATGTATTCGGTAGTGTTAAGAAGCATTTGGATTTTTTCTTTACTCCATGAAGCCGGTGCTAACATAAGTATTTGTAGTTTTTCTATAACAGAACTTTTGCTGAATTTCTCAAAGTTTTTGCATTAAAATATTACAGTCTGTACATTCAGCACTGCCAGTTTCTTCAGACATTTTTCACTGGAACATGTAGCAATTCTGATGCTGTTTGCTGGAATTTTAAAGCTAAGTAATGAGACTTGGATGGAATGTATTCTGGACGCCTGTTTTGTGCTCTCTTGGTAACCTTAAATGGTGAAATTTCAAGTAATTCACAACTTTCATAAGTTTTTGAAGAGCTGTAGATGGATCTGGTGTACATCCTTGGTCTTCAACTTCACATTCATCCATCCCTGGAAGGTTATCCCCCATAGGAGATAAAATTTCCTTACGGCATGTTATGCACAGCTTGGTATGTGGGATAAGTCCAAGGGTTTTATATTTCCTTGCAATGGTTAAAGAAATAGGTTTCAAAGATTTCTTAGCGGTCATTTTACCAGGTTTCTTGAAAGGGTCACAGCAAATTCTTTGTCTTCAAATGTTCCCAAATAGCGCCTTTTGTGAGAAGAACAAACACACACAATATTTTCACTGGTGCTTCTTAGCTTCAATAAATCAATAATTCAATACCAGCTTCATTCAGGCTTGACATATCTATTAAATCAAGCTCTTCACTGCTACTACTTTTCTTCTGGCACACAACTGCTGACACAAAATCTAAAGAACATTTGTTTTTCATTGTGATTTTTAATCAACTATGTATGTTGCCAGAAAAGAACTGGATGGTTTGAAACTTTTTCTTGTTCTCTAATTAGTCAAGAATGTACAATGAAGAATCTGTAAGGGGGATATGAGAAAGAGTTAATGGCCACTTTATTAAGTGATCCGTAATATTCTCATTATGCAAAGAGACAGAATGGCTGCTTATGTAATAAGCACAACAAAAAAATCCTTCAGATATATAAAGTGCACAGACACACTAAACCTAACACACACACACACACACACACACACACACACACACACACACCCTGTGTTGCATGTGAGTGTTGCTGCTAGACTGAATTTTTTATTGTTCATGTCATGTATTGTTGATTAGCTATTTGAAGCAATTAATTATTACAGCATTATTGAAAAGTGTAAGATCTAACAATAGAGGGTGAACACCCTTCAGATTTTTTTATGTTGAAAAGTTTGGCAGTAGGAATTATTTGAAACAAAAATTCAGATGGTGAAACCTGTGATTCTGCTGGAAAAAAAATCCTGAATTTGCAAAAGTGATAAATTACATTAATTCCAAATTTTCAAACATTTGTTGCTTCAACAGAGCACTTTAATAATTTTTATATTATATATTACAGCTCTATTCTTTTACTTTCCAATGACACCAAATTGAACAAAAATGATTCACAAATAAAAAAGTTATAGTGGTTACAAACTTACAAGGCACTTCATTTCTCAACGCCAGTTGGTCGAAGGGGCCCACATTTCAAAATGGTCTCCTAGTTACAATTTTGGTCAAAAAATTCCAGAAAATACCCTAATGCATTATATACATTCTTACACCAAATTTTCATAAAAATCAGTGACATAAGGGCAACGGCCACAGGGTGACTTCACATGAAATTATCCCTATGCTTAAATAAACATTCAGTGATATGTGCATTGTTGAGAGAAAAGATATGAAAAGGAGGTAACAGCTCTAAACCACAAACATTTTATAACAATCATCCTTAATGGAAATATAGACATTAAAACTCATCCTTGACAAATCATTAATTCAGAATGACTGATGTAAGACACCTGAACGTATGTATTTTGCATGAAAAGCTTTGGCCCCACGAGACTAATGTAATTATTTGTTAAATTATTTGTTAAACGGTCAAAGCAATCAGATACTGTAGTTATAAATTAATAGAGGGAAACATTCCACGTGGGAAAAATGTATCTAGAAACAAAGATGATGTGACTTACCAAACGAAAGCGCTGGCACGTCGATAGACACACAAACAAACACAAACATACACACAAAATTCAAGCTTTCGCAACAAACTGTTGCCTCATCAGGAAAGAGGGAAGGAGAGAGAAAGACGAAAGGATGTGGGTTTTAAGGGAGAGGGTAACGAGTCATTCCAATCCCGGGAGCGGAAAGACTTACCTTAGGGGAAAAAAAGGACGGGTATAACTCGTGCGCGCACGCACACACACACACACACACACACACACACACACACACACACACACATCCATCCACACGTGTGTGTGTGTGTGTGTGTGTGTGTGTGTGTGTGCGCGCGCGCGCGCGCGCGCGCGCCCGCTTTTTCCCCCTAAGGTAAGTCTTTCCGCTCCCGGGATTGGAATGACTCCTTACCCTCTCCCTTAAAACCCACATCCTTTCGTCTTTCTCTCTCCTTCCCTCTTTCCTGATGAGGCAACAGTTTGTTGCGAAAGCTTGAATTTTGTGTGTATGTATGTGTTTATTTGGGGGGGGGGGAGAGACAACGCAGTGGTGCATTTAATATTGTGACGTCACTTCTCTCTACCATACCAAAGAGAAGAATGCCCCACTGTCCGTGGAGTTTTGGAATTTATATGCAAATCTGAAGGGCGAAATATGAGCAAGCTGCATCCATAAGCTGTGATGAGTGACTGTCTACTTGCAATGGAGAAGTAGTTTATACTTTGCAGCTGCACTTTGGGGATGCTGTGAACTCCAGAGAAGAAGGGTCCTGATAACAATGGTCTAACCTCCAAATATATGAAACTCTACTATGTGATCTCTTACTTACTATCAGTCATTCAGTGTCTTCAATGGCTACAAGTATATTGCAAATGTGAGATCTGTTCATACAATGTTGATATGGTTTATGAGAAACAAATGCACAAGAGTTCTTTAAAAACTGGCTATATGATTTCGTAGCTAGTTGCTAGAGAGCTCTCTGTTACAGCCCTCTTCCCGCTGCAGTTGGAAATGAAGTCCCACAGTACAATTAGTTGTACTGCATATAGTACCGATGCATCAGGAATCGGTGGAAAAGTAATCTTAAGAGTATATTACAGGTAAGCAATATTATGAACAGCATCAGGGTGATAAATCTCTGCATGAAGTAGGTACTCTCAGTAAGGCACATAGTAGGGCAAAACTGTAGCACTTCAGTTTAAAGTGCCTGCAGTAGACAACATTCCCTCATAATTGTTAAGATCATTGGGGAGCCAACGTAACGAAACTTTCCCATCTGGAATTCAGGACATGAGACAGGTGCAATACGTTGCAACATACTAACAAGAATTATCTATTGAACAAACACTGGTGGAAACTGACCTCAGCCATGATCGATTTGGTTTCCAGAGAATTTTAGGAACATCTGAGCCTATGCAGACTCTGATGTGTGTCTGTAGAGCTGGTGAAAAGCTCTTGACAATGTTGATTGAAGCACACTTTCAGTTTACTAGCAATAAAATATAGGTAGCAGAGGCATATTTACATGATGTCCAGTAAATATACTGCAGTTGTAAGGAGTCGAAGCACATGCAAGACAGGCTGAAGTCAAGATGTAATGGGGCAGGTTTTAGTTCATTCCCATGTTATTCAATCTGTTCAAGACACAAAGAAAATCCAAAGGAAGTTTGGGAAATTAATTAAAATTCAGGGTGGAGAAATAAAAACTATAGTTTTCTGACAATTTTTTAATTCTTTTAGCGATTGCAAGGACAAGGAGGACCAGCTGAATGAACTGTATTGTGTCTATAAGAGGTGATAAGATTAAAATAAACCAAAGTAAGGTAAGGGTAAAACAATGTAGTAGACTTACACCAGACAATGTCAAGCGAGACAGCAAAAGTAGTACAGTTTTGCTATTTAAGCAACTAACTGCTGATGCCTGAAGTAAAGAGGGTATAAAATGCGGACTGTCAATACCAAGAAATCTTTTTCTGAAGACAAATCTCTCAACATCTCAAACTTTTGCAAAGAGTACATGCTGACATTTTTTATTGTTTCACTTTAAAAACAGCTGACATTTCATTGCTATACTAGAAAAAACAGTCACTTAAAAAGGCCAAACACTAGAATTTCTAGCTGTAGAGTAGTTCTCAACAGAAATGAAACATGGATGTGACAGTATAAAGAAGACGAGTATAGCTTTTGTTTTGCTATCAAAGAAATATGAAGTTAAATGAGAAACTCGGGAGGAGATACTAACTTGACTAAAAGAACAAGTAAGCCGACAGGACATCATGAATCATCAAGAACAATTAAAATTTAGTAATAAATGGAAATGTGCAGGAAAAATTTTGTTAAAGGAGACCAAGACGACAATGCCAAAACCAGTTTCAGGACTATGTATGTTGTTGTAACTGTACAGCATTAATTCTCATCAAATTAGTCTTGTGATTAAAGATCAGAACATGATGATCATTACAAGCTGATACTGATCATCTGGTAAGTGACTAATGCTCAACCTTCATGCTGCATATGTGGATATTAAGTTCATTAGCTAAGCTGTCTCAGTTCCCGTCACTAATCTGCACAACAGTCACACATTATGTCGCAGTTACCATGTTTGTAACATTTATTTTCTTATAACAAACTATTCTGCATTTATACTTATGAGTACACTACTTTCACTGCATTTACCACTTGCTTCCAACAAACAAAAATTTATATGGGCTTCTGCTTTGTATGGGTGAGATGTTAAATATGTATACCAGAACGCAGGAAGAAGATACTAAAACTGGTTGAATTACACAACATCTGTCCAGTGCCATCTATACACGAAACTACAACATTGGGACAGCAGCCAGTGAAGCAGCTAACAAAATATCATTGTTATTCCTGTAAATAATTAAGACAGCTATACCCAACACAAACAGAATGTCATCTTTCACTTTGAAATTCTGCGGCAAAGTAAAACTTTCAATGTGTGTTCACGCTAATTTTGTTTTTGCTGGTGTTCATTTGCAGATTTTAGGTAATTTTCACAGTATGTGATGCCTTAATACGGATTTTCCACACAACCATTTTTGTCCACCAAATCCAACAATTATTAACTTAAATTTGTGCCAAGCCATGGTAGAAAATCTTTTTGTGACAAAATATTACCATCGTGTGATTTATTGTGGCTGTTTAACAATCCACAATGGAAAATATTTTTAGAAGTTAAAAGCTGATTGTGCTCTAAACATATTAGAATTACATTAGTGTATTTTACTTCAAAATCAACTCTCTTTACTACCTAAAGATCTGTCATCAATTTATAACAAAATTATACATTGTAATCTAAATTACTGTTCATGCCAGGAGCTCAGATGAATCAGGTTCTCACTTATTTTATTAAAACTTACTTAACATACTCAGTGCACTAGATGAACATACACAAAGTCTTAATGAACCTAATATTCACATTGGAAATGCACGACACTTAAGACTACACTTAGTAACGACCAGAACGGCCCTCTCGATCCTTCTCTGACCGACCCCGGTCACCTCCCTTCTTCCTACGGTCCCTGTCACGATCTCTATCACGGCCTCGTGATCTTGACCTTGAACGTCTATATCCAGCAATCCTTTCTCCATCACGGTCACGGCTTCGGCTGTGTGAACGGGATCTGGAAAGTAGGGGAAAAGTTAAATTTAGTAGAGTCTAAAGGTTCATTGAAAATGTAAACCAAAAATATATTATCAACTAGCTCAATGCCCACTGCTTTGCTCATGTTTGTGTGATAATTAAATCAAAAATAATTTTATAAACATACATTAGGCCTACTAAAAATCATGAAATTAATGTGCAATTTCTTTTTCTATGCAATTCTGACAGTCAATTTGTTGTGGTGACTAATAGCTTTCTTTGATTTAGTTCATAAATTGTAAAAACTTCTGAGCTTTTCAAGCCAACTGCTTCTAAGACATGGTCTTGTATGTACTTCTGAACAAAAAGCGATTCTGGCAGCTGGAGTCTGAGGTTTCTGTTGGTCATGCCTTTTGCGTTCCTGTGGTGGTATTTCCACAGAATATTTCTTCTCCTCACACACATTTCTTTTTATCAATTCGAGAAGTGAAATATCAATTTTCATGGATTTAACTTTTTTATATAACAAAATATTTTCTTAAAAATTTTCATCCCATATTTCACACCCCTTTGGGGATTGAATTTCCAAAAACAGAAAAGACCTATTTTTTAAATTTCTGATCAAGAAGTCAAATACCAATTTTCATAGATGTAGCTTTAAAAATACTTTACAAGTTCTTTAATAATGATTTATTTTCAAAAAACTTTCACCCACTATTTTACACCCTTATTTGTTGAATTTTTAAAAAAGGCTGAAACGTGTTTTTTTATTTCTGACTGATTTGGGCTGGGAGACGATGAGTGAGTGAGTCAGTTGACACACTGCCTTTTAGAGATTGTATTGAGAGTAAAGACAGACTAACAAAATTCTAAATATTTAACTCAGCAACACACTTCATTAAGAAATCAGTTTATATTTCAAAAATCAATTTAATAACAATTAACTTCAATATGATGCAACGAAGCTAGCTATGCCCATGGTACATGTACATACTATTAAAATACCTGTGCACCTCCAGTAATACACAGCAATTTTATCACAGCTTGGTATAAATTGACAGAAATAAACCAATGTAATAAACAAGTTTTTGAAATCTTTATTTTTTTACTGTGTACACACTTACCAGATGATTATGGTGGTGTGGACATGAAGAGGACTACTGGTTCTATCCTTAAGAAATTAGTCCATGAATCTATGAACTTTATTGCACACAAAATGCCACTCCTGATGTGTGTATTCCTACCAAATTTTCCAAAATTGAGCTACTACAGAGGGACCCCCTTCTTTACACTATTGGTAATACCATAAATCAGTTTTTGTAAGTTTCGACTAGAAAGTAAGTTAAATCACTGAAAAATGTTTCTCACATGGCTCCATGAAATATCACAAGGCTAACCCAGTATGTTTTCAACTTCTGCAGGCCACGACACACACACACACACACACACACACACACACACACACACACACACACACACACACACACGGATTTTTTATCACCTGTTTTGAAAAAATAACTATATGAAACAAATTGTTTTGTAGATTATAAGTAAATTGCAAGAAGTCATAAACAGGGAACACAGTGGATGACAATGTTAACTGAATATCCTGTCTGGTTATTTAAGAGACCAAGTTCATAAGAATTTCCCCTCTCCCCACCTATACTAGTAGTTGCTGTTGTGGTCTTCAGTCCAAAGACTGGTTTGACGCAGTTCTTCATGCTACTCTAGCCTGCGCAAGCATCATCTCCGAGTAATTATTGCAACCTACACCTCTCTGGCTGTATTCATGTCTTTATCTCCCTCTATGATTTTTAAACCTGACACTTCCCTCCAGTACTAAAATGGTGATCCCTCGATGCCTCAGAATGTGTCCTACTGACCAATCTCTTCTTTTAGTCAAGCTGTAGCACAAAGTTCTCTGCTCCTCAATTCTATGCAGTACCACCTCATTAGTTATGTTATCTACCCATCTAATCTTCAGCATTCTTCCGTAGAATCACATTTCAAAAGCTTCTATTCTATCATTTAAATATCCTTTCAAATGGTCTACAGAAGCTGTCATCCTACCTCTTAGTATTGTACCTCCATTATTTCAAAAGACTATTACAGACACAAACTTAAGTGAAAATGTCAAGTCTGCAAACTGTGAATCTTGCGAAGATAGTTTTGCCCTGGTATAATAAGAGCTCCATTCATGGCAACTCCATTTTGTCATGAAACTACATTCAACACAATGGTCAGGAGCTATTTCCCTTTCCCAATGCTATCATCCACTTCTGGTCATCGGTATTTTACTACAATGTGTAGACATTACAAAGACCATGCCCTGACTGGTCGTCTGGATTATATCCGAGTAGACCAACACATACATAATACCTCTGATCATTTTCATTACACTTACATACATTGCACATAATACTGCCTAACAAAGTATCTTAAGTATAACATTACAAACCGACATAATTCGGTATCAAGATTAGTAGGGCGGCTTTTAGAAACAGCCAAACCTAAAAAATTTCAGTGAAAGGTCCAATCCTAACATGCAACAACTTAAGATGACACATGACTTCTTTCACTTTTAATACTCGTAGTGTATGTTTCATGCTTTATTTATGATTTATGCAATATGTATAACAATAATGTTAACTACTGGATGGAAAAGTAAGCGAAGCGCAACTAATAGCCTGTAGAGGATTGGCACATGGCACACAGAACTGAAATGTTTCATTTTGATGTAAAAGGTGGAGAGAGCCTATACCTGTAAGTGGAGCACATGCTTTATCAAATTATTGGAACAAATTCTGGTTGGTTGGTTTCAAGGTGGGAGAAGGGACCAAACTACGAGGTCATCGGTCCCTTGTTCCTAATAAAACAATGCCACAAGTTTGAGAATAACACGGACGAAAAATTAACACAAAACAGAAAGAAAGGAAAAGCCACATGAACAAAAGGAAGGCAATGAACACTAAAAGGAATAAAAGAGGACAAGGAAACAGACACTAGAAACAAAGAGAGTAAAACATGAAAGCACATTACAGTGGCTGGCCAACCACGAGAATAAAAAGGGAAAGCCAGCCACTCTGCAACACATTAAAACCTCCACTCTAAAAGCGCTAGGGTGGGCGACACAGAGGGCAAAGGACATGCGCTAAAACCTACATAGAAGTATAAAACCCACACTCTCACGGCTAAAACGTAAAACTAAAGTTGCTGTGGAGGCACTGTCTCCCCAACACCAAAGGCAGGGTGCTGGGAAAGTTAAAAGTCTGCCGCAGAGCGGCTAAAAGTGGGCAGTCCAGCAAGAAGTGGACGACTGTCATTTGGGAGCCACAGCGACACTGAGTTGGGTCCTGCGACGGAGTAGGTAATGATGCATTAGCCACGTATGGCCAATGCAGAGCTGGCAGAGGACAACTGATTCCCTGCGAGAGACCTGGATGGAAGACTTCCACACATTCGTAGTCTCCTTAATGACACACAGTTAGTTGTGTGTGCTGTTATGCCATTCCCTCTCCCGAAGCCAGGAAACCCTGCGGTGTAAGATAGAACACAGGTCAGCTTTGGAGATGCCTATCTCCAGAAGCTGTTTCTGCATTGCCTGTCTGGCCGAAGCCTGTCAGCAAGTTTGTTGTCGGGCATTCCAACGTGTCCTGGGGTCCACACAAACACCATGGAATGGTGGGAATGTTCCAGGGCATAGATGGACTTCTGAATGGACACTACCAGAGGGTGGCGAGGGTAGCACTGGTCAATAGCTTGTAGGCTGCTCAATGAGTCAGCACACAGGAGAAATGACTCGCCAGTGCATGAACAGACGTACTCAAGACACGAGATATGGCCACCAGCTCTGCAGTGAAAACACTGCAGCCAACTGGCGAGGAGTGCTGCTCAATATGTCCTCCATGAACATATGCGAAGCCTTCGTGACCATCAGCAATTGAGCTGTCGGTGTAAACCTCTTCAGAGCCCCAGAACACACCAAGAATCAAGAGGAAGTTACAGCGGAGAGCAGTGGGGTTAACGGAGTCCTTAGGGTCATGCAAAAGGTCCAGACGAAGCGGATGCTCGGGGGAACTATGAATGTGTGCTGCGTAACTGGCGAGCAGTTGCGCTCATCTGATCTGCAGTGGAGGGACACCAGCCTCCACCAGTACGCTGGTCACCGGACTTGTCCTAAAAGCTCCTGTCGCTAATGGAACCCCACAGTGGTGCACAGGGTCGAGTAAATGCAATGCTGAAGGCGCTACCGAACCATAAACCACACTCCCATAGTCAATTCAGGATCGGACGAGGGCTCTGTAGAGCTGCAGCAGCAGCGTACAGCAATCTACACCCCCAACTGGGTGTTGCTCGGGCAATGGAGGGCATTGAGGTGCTGCCAGCACTTCTGCTTAAGCTGACAAAGCTGAGGGAGCCAAGTCAATCGAGTGTCAAAAACCAGTCCTAGGAATTGATATGTCTCCACTACAGTGAGTGGATCCAGACATGCATGACACACGAGTTTGCGGCTGAAACCTGAAAGCTGTGGGCTAGAGCCCATCTTATACTGTTACTCGTTCCTGTGAACGGGAACGCGTTATGCAGATCTTGGAGTCACTCGTGTCCATCTAGAAAAGTTTTTACCAAGTTTAACGAAGGCGATGTTGGCCTGATGTATTCGATGATGCCCTTTGGCTACACTGTCAGAAGGATTGTTATAAGCAATACCAAATTAATATCAACCTGATGATGCATAAATATGGCGAAACGCATAGTTGAAAAATAAAACTGAAATTGGAACCAAAACTGTTTTTAACCAATACTATTAAGCACTGGTTTGCTGTATGCCACATATGGATTGGAAGAATTGTTTAATCATCTGGCTGCGGAGGCGATCAGGCACAGGAGCTGTGTCGGGGCAATGTGCAAGGGCACTGAGGAGTTCCCACTCTGTAAATGGGGCGTTATAGGATTCACTGCAACGTGTAGTGAATGTAAGGACATTCCCTTCCAGCTGCCGTTTGAGTGTGTGAAAGGCTGGGGGGTAATTCTCCGACGCAGTGGCTCGAGCAAAGTGCTCGTCAATTGCGTTTGTGTCGGTACATAACTCGCTATTTAGGGTAACACTGGGGACAGCTGTTGGGGCCTGGTACCGAAAAAGACGTCTGATCTTTGCCCAGACTTGGGAATGTGACGTATGGCACCCAATGGTGGAGACGTACCTCTCCCAACACCACTCCTTCCGTTTTCTGATAAGGTAGCAAACACGGGCACGGAGCCATTTAAAGGCTATGAGGTGCTCCAGGGAAGGGTGCCGCTTATGCCGCTGTAGAGCTCGCCGACACTCCTTAATTGCTTCAGCGACTTCCGGCAACCACCAAGGGACTGCCTTATGCCTCGGGCACCCTAAAGAGCGGAGAACATGTTTTCTGCCACAGAAACAATTGTGCTAGTCACCTGCTCAACCATCACATCAGCGGTGACAGCAGACGTGGAAGTTCCCCATTCTGCCTTGTTTAAACCCCATCTGGGCAGGTGTCCGTGTGCCTGATGCTGGGGCAGTGACAGGAAGATGGGGAAGTGGTCACTACAACACAGGTTGTCATGTGCTCTCCAGTGGATAGGTGGGAGAAGTCCTGGGCTGTAAAATGATAAATCCAAGTAACTACCATGAGCCACACTGAAATGTGTGGCGGCCCCAGTATTTAAGAGGCAGAGATCGAATTGCGACAGTAAAATTTCGACATCTCTGCCTCGGTCAGTAAGCATGGTACCACCCCACAAGGGGTTATGTGCATTAAAATCTCGCCGAAGTAGGAAAGGTTTAGGGAGTTGACCAATAAGTGCACCTAATACATTCAGGGGTACTGCACCATCTGGAGGGAGATATACATTGCAGACATTTATTTCCTGTGTCATCATTCTGACAGCCACAGCTTCAAGAGGGGTTTGAAGGGGCACATGTTCACTACAGACCAAGTTTAGGACATAAACGCAAACTCCACCTGACACTCAATTATAGTCACTACGGTTCCTGTAATATCCCTTATAGCCGCAGAGGACAGGGGTCCGCATTGCTAGGAACCAGGTTTCCTGGAGGGCAATGCAGATGGCAGGTGTAAAGCTTAACAGTTGCCATAGCTCAGCCGGATGATGGAAAAAACTGCCGCAATTCCATTAGAGGATGACACTGTGAGACTGGGAAGGCATGGAACATTCAATGAGGCAGTTTACGCCTCAGAGTCACCTGCTGCCACCGATTTATTGCCTAAGCAGTCTATATCCATTGTCTGAGGGTCTGGTGAGATCTAGGTCCTCAGCAGACGCCAAAATCTCCACCCCATCCTCAGTCGCAGAGCTTGTAGGTAGCGGTGGTGTGGGTGCCACCGCAACTTCCTTGGTCTTAGGGGTTTTCTTTTTGGATTTCTCTCACTGCTACTTGGATTTTCCTGGCTGGGAGGACTTCACTGGCTCAGTCTCTGGAACTGAGGATGAGCATGAAGCCCTACGACCAGCTGCTTTTGGGCTTTTCAGCCACTGGCAGGTGTCGTCTTTCCCACTAGAAGAAACCTGGGAAGGGAGCGACGCAAGGGACCCCTTCCTAGCGAGAGAAGCCAAAGAAGACTTACACTCCTCCAGCTGGTTTGGGGAAGGGGGTGTTGCTCCTGAAGTAGGTGGTGCAGGAGCAACAGGGAGGGAAATGCCCCCCTCCATCATGGGGGCAGGTGTAGTCTTCCAGCGCTGAGAAGTGACCTGGGTTGGCAGAGCTGATGGTGCCAAAACTGTTGTAGCGGCAGTGTAAGACGATGTGATACGCACAGGATGCAGGCATTCAAACTTTCTCTTAGCCTTAGTGTAGGTCATTCTGCCCAGGGTCTCTTACTCCATTATTTTCCTTTCTTTCTGGAGAATCCTGCAGTTGGGTGAGCAAGGCGAATTGCTCTCTCCACAGTTGACACAGTTGGGAGGTGGGGCACATGGAGTATCAGAATGTGATGGGTGTCCGCAATCTCAGCATGTGACACTGGAAGTACAGCGGGAAGACATATGGCCAAACTTCAAACATTTAAAGCACCGCATCAGGGGAGGGATAAAGGGCTTTACATCACAACGATAGACCATCACCTTGACCTTCTCGGGCAATGTATCACCCTGAAAGGCCAAGATGAAGGCACCAGTGGCAACCTGATTATCCTTCGGGCCCCAGTGGACACACCGGATGAAATGTACACCTCGCCGCTCTAAATTGGTGCACAGCTCATCGTTGGACTGCAAAAGAAGGTCTCAGTGAAATATGATACCCTGGACCATATTTAAGCCCTGATGGTTACAGAAACATCCCCAGCTTGTCGCAAGCGAGTAACTCCCGCGACTGGGCAGAGGATGCTGTTTTGATCAAGACTGGCCAAAGATATCATTTTGGACAAGCCCTCCACCTCCCCAAACTTGTTCTCTAGATGCTCAACAAAAAACTGAGGCTTCATCGTTATGAAAGATTCCCCATCAGCTCTCTGTCATACAAGGTACTGGGGCGAATAAGATCCGCTGCCATCCTTAGCCTGACATTCCTCCCTTGGTGTGGCCAGGGAGGGGAATGATTTGGGGTTGTACTTCCGTGCGTTGAATTGAGCTCGTGATCGCTTAGAGACTGCTGGTGTTTCACCACCAGCAAGAGATGATGGAATACACTTCATTGTGTGTCATCCGCCCTGACGCCACCCACTCCGACCAGTGGCCCTCTCCAGACCCCACCCAGCCGCAGCAAAGGCCATCTGGCAGTATGGCCATTGCCAGAAGTCCCGATGAACCAGGGGGATGGGCATATACCCCTTGGCATATGTGGGGAGTTAATGGCGCAGGCATCAGCAGAGCGATCCCTGTGGGCTCAGGGGGCTACAACCAACATGGTACATGGCGGCCCCACCACAACGGACTGGCTACCGTGCTGGATATCAGGTGTAAAGAAGTCCATGGTTATTGTCGACACAGAAATCGACACTGCACAGTGCATGGTGGAAAATCCACCCAGGTAGGTGTCCCCGCCCAAGAGATGGAGAATGGGCAGACTGCAATGCAACAACAAGAAAGTGGGGTAAAGATCTCAATGCACAATGGACACGATGCACCTTGTAAGGTGCCCTTCCCCAATTGGCTCGCTCTTCGGGAAAATTTTGAAGAATGGAGGTCAAACCCTTCAGGGGACCATCACAAAGGCTGAAACATGTGAAACTCCTTTTAGTCGCCTCATACGAGATGCAGGAATACCTTGGGCCTATTGTAGCCCCCCGGGCCCACAGGGGGAAACAAGATCTCTTGTTGTCCAAGTAGTCACACAGAACACTTGACTACAAATAAATAACCATGGTTAGCTATGCCCAAGAAATACACAAATACAGGAAGACATTTGGGCAGAGCCGTTAGCACTGCTGAAAATGGTGAGGTATTTTCAACCATTAGGCAAGCACAGATCCGCATTATACTAAATTTAAAAATTGTTTGTGAAGAGCTGAATAGGGTTCCACACCTCCCCTCCCTCTCTTGCTTTCAAACAGTTCTGGATTCAGGATTGACCATAGTCAGTTTACAAATGTTTTTCATCATATTGAAGTTATTCTGTGGTACATGTGTCTTATACAATTACTATGCTTAGACATATCGTCACTTTCTACTTGTCATATATCCAACAATGTCAATAGTTTGAAAGAATTATAGTAAACAAATAAAACCCTGTGCCATGTCATTCTCTAATGGCTGTGTCTTGCATCTGTTCACTGGTCATAATGTGTGCAAAGAGAGAGAGAGAGAGAGAGAGAGAGAGAGAGAGAGAGAGAGAGAGAAGTAGCAGCAGCAGCAGCAGCAGCAGCAACAGCAGCAACAGCAAAAAGCTGACTTGCCAATAATTATAGTGCGAGGACCTGAAGTAGATTTTTAAAAACACTAAAAACCCGTAAAGAATGAACTGCCAATATGAAAATGTATTTCATTGTAGGTACAGGATACAATATACTTTGTGGCATTTATCAAAATGCTGTGTGAATTTTTGCACATTTACCTGTGTACTTACTATTATCATGATCATCCATTTTTCTCACAATTACTTTCTCATCTCAACCTACAGCTTCTTTAAAAAGTTTCTACTTCTACCACAGAAGTTTGTGTGCATGTTTGAAACTGCTGTTATTGTGCAGAAGTCACCATCTCCTCATATTTTTTGTACACAACAGAAGTTACCAAGTTTTGTGGCACTTACTGCCATGATACACCATTCTCATTTATGCTTCTGATCACAGTGATATAATGCTGGATAGAACAGCTTATATTTTACATTTCCACTTTTTTAAAAATATGAAGGGTCATTCCTTGTCAGTTCAACCAGTGGCTTCAGCTCAGTCTCAGATTTGACTGAAATTCAGTACACTAATTCCACCATGTGTGGAATACTCGTGTACAAAGTATTAGTTTCCCCTACCAATTAGTTCCAGAAGTATGACTTGTGAAAGAAGGTGGCGGTGACCTGGAAATTGCAACCCGCATCTGGCAATCTATCTTCAGACCCAACTTCAGGTCTCAATAACTTTGGAACTATTACACACAGTCCAGTGAATTTTTTACAACCCAGTAACATCCGTTTAGAGAACACACTCCATGAATCAAAACAACAACATATTTCTGAGGGAAAATAAAAAATTCCAAAATGTGATTAAAAAATGTAATACGTTAAAAGGTAGCCTACATATTGTAGGTGCCATCTATGCCAAATATAATTAACTAAAAAAGGGTATAAATTTTTTGTGGTAAGCTTAATGTGGCCTAAACGCACACAGAACTCATCATGCCCATATCAGTCAAAAAAACTGAGTTACATGCACACGAAAATACAAAAATTTGAAAAATTACCTGGAAAAACATGGATTTTCGAAGTGTGGTAGCACAAAAGGGACAACTGGTATCCAAGCCAAAATTTCACACACTGCATAAGTAGACAATGATATATATCTCAAAATTTCAGCATGTTATTGCAGGACATTTGTGTACAATGGAAGTTGACAGATGTATTTGGTGATATGGCCATTGTTCCACAACACAATTTCGTAAAAACATACTATAAACTGTTCTGCCTCTTCTTATCCTCTCCCACAACCATTTAATCACTAAGCAATAATATATAGACAGATTAACACAACCAATCATTAATGTTTACTGCACCTTAACTGCTCAAAACCAGTCGATTGTGCTTCGAACAGAAGTTCTCCCACACTTTAGCTACTGTACTCTGTACATTGAGTGGCAAACTGTACTGTCTTCCTGACACTGTGATAGGAACTGGAACCGTCATAAGAATATGTTCAAAAGGAATCCAACACCTGTCTGCCAAACGTGGCCAATGAAATGATCTTGCTGGTCCTGCTGGTGCCGTGAAGTTCACAAATACATCACCTTCTGCTTCGTAGCACTCTGCAACACATCCTCAGTACCATTTGTCATCATAAACAGCAATAACATAGCAACCTAGTTGTATGTTGGTGCTTTTGCTTCTGAATCCTGAGTCAGACATACTGTGAAGACACATGTTGTGCATGAACCTATAGTTATAACTGGACAGTCTGCTCATCTGCACACTGTCAGAGTCCGCTGGAGAGAAGTGATGATGGCCCTTGTGCCTGCAACAGTTTTAACGTGTTCTAGTCTGCTTTTTAGCAACTCTGACTGATTTCACCTCATCTTTCGAAACATAGAATGACTGTATGCCAGAGATATTTTTCTTTACCCAGGTAAATAATTGAAGAGGTGTTAGACTGTGACCTTCTGTAGGGTGCTGCAGACTAGCTCGTGATGCCATGCGCTTAATGGTAGCACCAATACCATCACATACATTTTTACCATGACTTGTTGCGAAAAAATTCCATTCTGCGTGAATCTGAAAATCATGGTAATGTATGCAAAATTTTTGATATTTTTACAGTTTTTGTACTAACTGCCCTATCACTGAAGTATTTCGCAAAATGTATGTGAGGCAGCTTGTTTTTCACATAGGCCATGGCAGTGCGAATATGGGCATGAACTGCAATGGCATCTTCAATTAAACAGTCACTGAAAATGCACAGGTTCATGACAGACACATCACCTGATTCACCTCTATAGTAAATCGCAAATGGCTGGAGAGTTGCTTGACTGTTGTCCCAATGATATCCTTGGATGACATCTTGAACTATAAATACATAATTTTCAGAAAAGTCTAGTATTACTATAATTTCATCTTGTTTCAAATTTTCCTTAATGAACTGGAGATAAGCAGATTGTGCTGTTGCTGTGTGTGGTCAGTTTGTCCGTTTTTTTGACAACACATTTCAACAAAATCTTCCACTGTACTTCGCTTTGTTTCAAGACTTGTGCGATCCATGTGTGTCCATTGTTTATAAGAAACTAGTTCATCGTCATCCATAAGGAGTTCACCATACAGTTTGTTATTCATGTGTTCAAGATTTGCCTTACCAGGGCACTTTTCACACCTGTGTATCATGCACTGGTAGGAACTGATGTCACACACTAACAGCTTCATTGCACCTTTGTAATCCAGACAGAATCCTTTATAGCAGCAAATATCAGCTTAGCATTTTGATGGGTCTCTCATACACAAACATTGTGTGTGCCCCTTGCACTTACAGGCACAACCCATTTTGGCCGAAGATTGAAAAAAGATGATAAACCTACTTTGGTATTTGGATATTTTTCCTTGAATTCTACATATAGTTCTGATATGTTGCATAGCAAGTCTTTTTTGCATCTGTACATGTACATTTCCCATTTTCACTGTTACATGATCTTTCTTTCCAGGCATTATTCAGCTGTAGTCATTATTTTCATAAAACTCCGACACTAGCACCTTTAATTCTGAACTCAATTGCTTACCCTGAACATGCTGAAGTTGTGGAAGCACTCCTTGGGTTGCTTTTATTTTCCTAGCTTGCTTTACCATATATGTAGAAACATTGAATTCCTTTGCAGTGTAGTCAATAGACCAGCTGGAAGGTACAAGGGTAAGAATAGCTACTTTTTTCTGGAGTGTGGATATGGCACATTTTTCTTTAAAATCATACACAATTTTGTCCAAATCAGAGCATTTCTGGCATGATTTCTGTTCCTTTGGAGCAGATAGTTCTTCCTCTTCCACCATTAGTGTGTCAGCTATTTTGTGTTTTAATTCCATTTGAGCTTTTTGTAGTTTTCTTCTACCATAGCTGGGCCTGTCTCTCTTCCCAACTTTGTGTGTCTTCATGGGAGACAAACCAAGAGCAGTAACTGAAGTATTTAATTGCTCATCTGCTATGGTTGTAGGTGGCTGATACTCTTCGGCACTGTCATGTAAATTATCAGAATATTCTTCATTTTTTAGCAGTGTAACACACCTGGAACTTAACTTTTGTCCTGGTTTCATGTTAAGTCCCACGCACTGATTCACTTTCAATACTGATTTTATGTCAATTTCTCCGGGGCTACACTTAACTGTCTTCTTATGAATCTGAAATGAATCAAAACAACTTCTTTGCAGGAAAGAATACTTATCCAGAAGCACTTTCATATTATGATAAACACTAAAGTTCCCTGGAACTTCTTGTGCTCACAGGGTATATCCCGGATCTCCAAAGCAACAAATCTTTGTCCGATTCATCCAGATCATACTGTACAAAGTGAATGCCACATTTTGTTCCATATGTTGTTTTATGACATTCAGATGCTTGTGCTCTACCAATACTGCAACTTGTTTGAACAAAAGCACCACTAGTACACTCTTCTGCCTCCATACTGACTTTCCACAACAGTACTGACCAGTCTGAACTAGAATCTTAAAACATGAGTAACCTGTAACTGTTGCCTGTTTCCATTGTTGTTCCTGCCTAACAATGACTCATTCTGTCCCTGAAATCTACCATTGTTTAAATTTCTGTTGCCTAATGGTTCCCAACAATTGCTGCAGCTTTTTCTGAAACAAGCTGTCTGCATCCTCACTATTACTTGCTAAAGCGTGTTAAAAGAAATGTAACCAAATACATCTGTCAACTTTTATAGTACACAAATGCCTTGCAGTAACAAGTTGAAATTTTGCCACGTATTATATTATGGTCTACTTATGCAGTGTTTGAATTTTGGCTCGGATATCACTTGTCTCTTTTGTGCTACCACACTTAGAAAATCGTGTTTTTCCGGTAATTTTTCAAATTTTTGTATTTTTGTGTACATGTAACTGTTTGTGTGACTGATACGAGCAAGATGAGTTCTGTGTGTGTTTAGGCCACATTAAGTTTACCAGAAAAAAATTTATACCCTTTTGGAGTGAATTATATTTGGCATACAGGGCACTTACAATATGCACCTTTTAACATATTTCATTTTTTTAATCACATTTTGGAATTTTTTATTTTTCCTCAAAAATATGTTGTTGGTGTTTTGATTCATAGAGTGTGCTCTCTAAATGGTTGTTACTGGGTTGTAAAAATTTCACTGGACTGTGTGGAATAGTACCGAAGTTATGAAGACCTGAAGTTGGGTCTGAAGATAGATTGCCAGATGTTGTTGTTGTCTTCAGTCCTGAGACTGGTTTGATGCAGATCTCCATGCTACTCTATCCTGTGCAAGCTTCTTCATCTCCCAGTACTTACTGGAAACTACATCCTTCTGAATCTGCTTAGTGTATTCATCTCTTGGTCTCCCTCTCCAATTTTTACCTTCCACGCTACCCTACAATACTAAATTGGTGATCCCTGGATGCCTCAGAACATGTCCTACCAACCGGTCCCTTCTTGTCAAGTTGTGCCACAAACTCCTCTTCTCCCCAATTCTATTCAATAACTCCTCATTAGTTATGTGATCTACCCATCTAATCTTCAGCATTCTTCTGTAGCAGCACATTTCGAAAGCTTCTATTCTCTTCTTGTCCAAACTATTTATCGTCCATGTTTCACTTCCATACATGGCTACACTCCATACAAATACTTTCAGAAACGAATTCCTGACACTTAAATCTATACTCGATGTTAACAAATTTCTCTTCTTCAGAAACGCTTTCCTTGCCATTGCCAGTCTACATTTTATATACTCTCTACTTCGACCATCATCAGTTATTTTGCTCCCCAAATAGCAAAACTCATTTACTACTTTAAGTGTCTGATTTTCTTACCTAATTCCCTCAGCATCAACCGACCTAATTTGACTACATTCCATTATCCTAGTCTTCCTTTTGTTAATGTTCATCTTATATCCTCCTTTCAGGACACTGTCCATTCCGTTCAACTGCTCTTCCAACCTTTGGTGTCTCTGACAGAATTACAATGTCATCAGCGAACCTCAACGTTTTTATTTCTTCTCCATGGATTTTAATACCTACTCCGAATTTTTCTTTTGTTTCCTTTACTGCTTGCTCAATATACAGATTGAATAACATCGGGGACAGGCTACAACCCTGTCTCACTCCCTTCCCAACCGCTGCTTCCCTTTCATGCCCTCAACTCTTATAACTGTCATCTGATTTCTGTACAAATTGTAAATAGCCTTTTGCTCCCTGTATTTTACCCCTGCCACCTTCAGAATTTGAAAAAGAGTGTTCCCGTCAACATTGTCAAAAGCTTTCTCTTAAGTCAACAAATGCTAGAAATGTAGGTTTGCCTTTCCTTAATCTATTTTCTAAGATAAGTCGTAGGGTCAGTATTGCCTCACGTGTTCCAACATCTCTGCGGAATCCAAACTGATCTTCGCAGAGGTCGGCTTCTACCAGTTTTTCCATGTTAGTATTTTGCAGCTGTGACTTATTAAACTGATAGTTCGGTAATTTCCACATCTGTCAACACCTGCTTTCTTTGGGATTGGAATTATTATGTTCTTCTTGAAGCCTGAGAGTATTTCGCCTGTCTCATCCATCTTGCTAAACAGATGGTAGAGTTTTGTCAGGACTGGCTCTCCCAAGGCTGTCAGTAGTTCTAATGGAATGTTGTCTACTCCCCGGGCCTTGTTTCGACTCAGGTCCTTCAGTGCTCTGTCAAACTCTTCACGCAGTATCATATCTCCCATTTCATCTTCATCTACATTCTCTTCCATTTCCATAATATTGTCCAGAAGTACATCGCCCTTGTATAGATCGTCTATATACTCCTCCCACCTTTCTGCTTTCTCTTCTTTGCTTAGAACTGGGTTTCCATCTGAGCTCTTGATATTCATGCAAGTGGTTCTCTTTTCTCCAAAGGTCTCTTTAATTTTCCTGTAGGCAGTATCTATCTTACCCCTAGAGAGATAAGCCTCTACATCCTTACATTTTTCCCCTAGCCATCCCTGCTTAGCCATTTTGCACTTCCTGTCGATATTTTTGAGATGTTTGTATTCCTTTTTGCCTGCTTCATTTACTGTGTTTTTATATTTTCTCCTTTCATCAATTAAATTCAATATTTCTTCTGTTACCCAAGGATTTCTATTAGCCCTCGTCTTTTTGCCTACTTGATCCTCCGCTGCCTTCACTACTTAATCCCTCAGAGCTACCCATTCTTCTTCAACTGTATTTCTCTCCCCCATTCCTGTCAATTGTTCCCTTATGCTCTCCCTGAAACTCTCTACAACCTCTGGTTTAGTCAGTTTATCCAGGTTCCATCTCCTTAAATTCTCACCTTTTTGCAGTTTCTTCAGTTTTAATCTACAGTTCATAACCAATAGATTGTGGCCAGAGTCCACATCTGCCCCTGGAAATGCCTTACAATTTAAAACCTGGTTCCTAAATCTCTGTCTTACCATTATATAATCTATCTGATACCTTCTAGCATCTCCAGGGTTCTTCCATGTATACAACCTTCTTTCATGATTCTTGAACCAAGTGTTAGCTATGATTAAGTTATGCTCTGTGCAAAATTCTACCAGACGGCTTCCTCTTTCATTTCTCTTCCCAAATCCATATTCACCCACTATGTTTCCTTCTCTCCCTTTTCCTACTCTCGAATTCCAGTCACTCATGACTATTAAATTTTCGTCTCCTTTCACTACCTGAATAATTTCTTTTATCTCATCATACATTTCATCAACTTCATCATTTGCAGAGCTAGTTGGCATACAAACTTGTACTACTGTAGTAGGCATGGGCTTCGTGTTTATCTTGGTCACAATAATGCGTTCACTATCCTGTTGGTAACAGCTTACCTGCACTCCTATTTTTTTATTCATTATTAAACCTACTCCTGCATTACCCCTATTTGATTTTGTATTTAGAACCCTGCATTCACCTGACCAAAAGTCTTGTTGCTCCTGCCACTGAACTTCACTAATTCCAACTATATCTAACTTCAACCTATCCATTTCCCTTTTTAAATTTCCTAACCTAGCTGCCCGATTAAGAGATCTGACATTTCACGTTCCAATCCGTAGAATGCCAGTTTTCTTTCTCCTGATAACAACGATAATTCTGAAACTAATTGGCAGGGGAACTTAAAATTTTGTACATGGGTGTTCCACACTTGGTGCCATTGGTGTGCTACACTTCAGCCAAATCAGACTATCAGCTGGAACATTATCTCAAATTGGTTGAATTGACATGGAATGACCCTTTATGTATAATATTGTGCAAAAGTTTGTACACACAAAGAAGAAATTTAAGTTTTTACCTTCTGCCCCTCCTGCGTCTACTATACAAATAACGACGAAGCTCTCTTGATATTGGTTTCAAGTGCATGAAATTGCAGAAACCACTGCGAGTGCACTCTCTGAAACAAAGTACCAGGAGTTCCAAATCAATAACTAATTAGAAACTCTTAAAATTTTAGTGCCTAGATATTGGTGTGTAAATTTTTATATTGAAGAGCAAACACACACACACACACACACACACACAAAACAGCTACTGGTATCGGGTTTCGGGACAGTTGCTTAGCAATATAGATAAAGGTAATTTTCATCTGTAGATGAAGCTCTGGTAGTTTAGGTTAGATGCAGAATTAATTTGATGGTTTCAGACCTGTGGGATGGACTTGGGTGAATGTGCTGAGGGTGGTGATGAGTGGACAGCACATCGTCAGGCAGCCAACTGTGGGAATACCCACATACCTTTCATTTTATGAATATCTATAACATTGAAACAGCAATTTACGTGAAGCCAAATGCAGCCTGAACTGAAGTGTCTTTACAAAAGAACAACTCAGCAGCAGTACACATTCCTACAAAAGATACATTAATTCTAACACAAATACAGCCAACAAATACATTTACAAAGAACACTCAAATCACTGCACAACAAATGAAATGCAAGATTAACCAATGGCACTGAAGTGAGTACTGCTAGACATCATTGTTCATTTCCTAAATTAGCATCGAATGGCGACTTGCGCTTTAAGACCATAGTGGTCCAATTTCTGCCAATTCATTACTTTGGAGCTGCAGAGGATAAAGTACTGCTATTCAGTATGATCAGATTGTCAATGTTGCAAGGACAGAAAATTTCAGCTATTGATACTGAATGAAATATCACAGCTGCAACTGTTGAGAAACTTAGATCTGAAAGTCTGCAGTTCACAAATGGTTCACGCAGACAATACAACACAAATTTCAAGTCAACAGTGATTAATGAAGCAAAGGATAAAAACAGATTGAAAATGATCAGTTCTACACGTTAAACTTTCAGGGGAGCATATCAGGGAAGGCTTCGTAAGCTGGAGCCACAGGTTGTTCAATGCAAGAAGGGCTTTATTCAAAAAGCTGGAATTGTAAAACTGCATTTGTCAATGAATTCAAAGCAAGTGTGGGCTGGTGCCTGACTATCATGAAGAGGGTGGTGCTTATGCATTGATGCAGAACAATAGCTCAGCAACTTCCCATGGCATTTGACAAAAAATTACTTGTGCATCTGTGTCATACAATCAATCAAAGGTAGACAGTAACTGTTTACAATATATACACTCCTTTAGACAAATCTGAATATGCTTTACAACAGCAAATGCGTTTGTGATTTTGATGAGCCAAAATATGGAGATAAAAAATGTGGAAAGAACACTTAAATGAAAACTAAAAAAAGATAGTGGAGACAGAACAACCATGAAAAATACTGTGCCTCAATTCCAGTTCCTTCCAAACACCTGGAAAAAACTACTTTTGCAAAGCTTTCCACATGATCATCTGAAGTAATGTGTATGACTGCAGTTATTTCTTTATAATGCCACAATCCATTATTGCTCCCATTCTGAAGACATCTGTTCCTCAACTCAAACTTCTGACACCTTTAAATTTGTCATTAAATCTTCCTATCACTACTTTATATTGGCTCAAAGTATTAAATTTTTTCCTGAACTGTCTCTGTGCTAGTCACAGCCACACACTTCAAGTAGAATGTATGAACAGGAAAGTATTGCGACAATCAGTGTCCAGTCAATCCAACACAATCCCATTAAACTGTTGTCTTATCAATATACTAGCATTAAAACGGTGCAACAATTATCTTAGAAACAGTACAGAAAGCTATACTAGTACAACCACTAAAATGGATACACAAATAGGAGGCAGAATGACAGTCACCCAACAGATTACTGAAGTTTTCCACTGAGTGTCAAAATAATATAAATGATAGTTTCTTTAAGAAGCTTATTTTTAGAGTATACTATATCACAAATATTTAGGTAATTCAGTAGGAATTAAGCAAATTTGAGTTACCTTAGCATGGCTTAAGAGAAACACAAGTGTTCCACTGGAGACACACACAGTTTTAACAGTTGAACCTGATCACATATAAAAAAATTTGAAACTAATTTGTGTGTGTATTTCGTATTAACTAAGTACTTACCCCATTTCATACTGACGACAACAAGCTTCACGGAAATCTGTGACAGGGCTCAATTCCGCATACACAGGGCGCCCTCCAAACCAACGGTTGTTCAAATCAGCAACAGCTTTCTCTGCATCTTCTTCACGCCTGAACTAAAAGTAGAGAACACTTCAAATGCAAACTGATAAGTTTCTTTGAACGTGTACTTGCCCAATGAACAAAAATTATGTCAGTATATAAAACGTTACACGCTATCTATGGAAGAACTGAATTTTTAACATATCCAAAATAGCAATTTCGATTAACACATCTCAACTTTGCAACTGATGCGAAGACAAGTTCAACACACAAAATAACATGCCAAACAACTACACATGTAGAGAAATAATAATTCACTGCAGGAATCAAAAAGCAGCACACGCATACACAAAAGAAGAAAAACAGGATGCAGGTTAGTGTTTGGCTTCTGTCAACAGTGTCACTGGAGACTGACCCCAAGCTTGAATCAGCCAAGTATGAAGAAAAGAAATCAGCTGTACTCCTTTCAAAGAAACCGTCCCTGTAATCAACAAAACCTAAATCTGTATGTCTAGATATGCATTTGAACTTCAATTGTTGTGTCTTAACTCCCACCAGCTTCATTTTGTTCAAAAAGAGGTATTCCAACTTCATTATTTTTTAAAACAGAACCTTTAAAAGAATATTCCTGGCTCACAGCCATTGTCATTATTATGCAGAGACATAAGTTCTACAATAACAACACAGTCTTTGATACTAATAAAGACTACCACTGTCTCCCAGACAAGGAGACGGAATATTACAATTTGACAGCTCGTTTAAGATAAAATCAAGGTACTGATTAAAATTGCACCAAGATGAAAAACTCAACCCAACCTGATTTGTTTTTATTTACATGCCCACATTTACAATCAATCACTGCCAGTATAGCTACTGTTCACTGTATCAAGCTTTATAGGAAACAAGCGGGGCTGCTGATATAGCTTATCCTGCACAAGATCTTGTGATAGGTGTTACCCAACAAAGATCAACCCTCATTCTGCTGGTGAAATACAGTCTGACACACACCAAATTATCATACAGCACATAATCTAGTTAACAATGGAGAAAGGGTTGGTGCCTTCCTGGTGGGCATCCATAACTTCTGTTCATATCAGTCCTATTAAAATTAAATAGTATTGAACTTCACTCTATGTAATCTTTTTCTTCAGTCTTCAGGTCTGAAAATAATGATCTGTTCTGAAGGGAGATTGGGATTTAACACCTACCAACAAAGGTCATTACAATTAGACTGGACAGGAAAATGGTGACGAATGTAACGTGTAGTGTCATTTTTCAAAGGAACTATTTCAGTACTCATTTAACAAATTTAGGGTAATCAAGGTTGACCCTAAATTAATTTGAACTCTGTTCCTTCCAAACAATATAGTTTCCTAGGCACCCCACTGCTTGTTTGATCAATCCTGCTAAAAACTCCTCAAGTACCAGGATGATTCGATAAGCCTGGAAGAAAGGAAAGCAAAAAAAACGTGTTTCATATAAAACTCATGTTACTTCTGAACAGTTTCCTTTGAGGGGTATACACTTGGGCAGCAATCCTCCAGCACTTTCATCCCATCGTACAAATAGGTTCTGTAAAACTGTGCAAAAATACTTGTTCCTCATTTGATGACTATTTCTTATCAGTATGCCATAGTTTCAAGTTAGGGAACTGGAATAAGTAATTTGGGGGATAAGTCTGCTGAATAGGATGGCTCAGGAGCCAATTCAATGCCCAATTCATACACATTCATGATTGTTATATCTGATGTGTGGAATGGTGCACTACACTGGTGAAAAATCACTTTTTGCCTACCAATCTTTGACTTTTTCAGCGATGCAAGTTTCAAACTATTCAATGATGTTATGGGTCTGCCTTTCTTAATCTCACATATGATATCTTCATAGCCAAGACTCCATGCAGGATATTATGCACTCGCTCAGGTAGGATGCCTACAGTCCCAATAAACTCTCAAATGTTTACTCAGTGTCTTGCAATACCGTATCATGGATTTCGTCAACTGTTTCCTATGTGTTGACTTCAATCCAACAGCCAGAACCCACTTCATCTTCGGTGCTTGTATGACGATGTTTAAATTCAGTACTCCAAAAATAAATGGTCTTCAATGACGGTGCAGAATCCACATGAACTTCATCCAATTCAGTACTGATTTGTGCAGCAGTTCAACCCTTCATACTAGACAAATCCCAATAATGGGAACTTCTCATGGCCACTTGCAGTGTTCCACGAGATGATGCCTGGTGGTAAATAATTTCAAATACTTCTGACCAGAACATAAAAGGAGTATATTCATATTGAGGACAAACTGGTACATTATGCTCACTTTCGATGAGGTGAGTAGCAAAAGTAGATTTTTGTGCCACTTTTTTCCAATCTAAAGCAAACTGTTCACGGGACCTGGCTTCAAGCCATATCCCAGTCCCCCCCCCCCCCCCCACACACACACATATATACACAAGAAGCTTTGAACTTAGCACCAACATTTGACCTGTGGTAAAAGTTTCTTTTTTCAATACTATTTTTTAAAATTCTACTCAAGTTATCCACCACAGAAAATGCCACATTTACTGTTTGACTTCAGAAAACAAACCACCCTGTCACTCATTTTACCACAGTATGGTAAACAAATTTATTATTGCTAGTGTCTGCCATATCTAAACTTATCTTTTTGTCTTCAGTTTACTATGCTGTTATAGCCATAATTGATATAATTATGCAGGTAGTTACCAACCTTAGCAATATATTTTACTGTATTCAGCTCAGACTCGTGACTTGTATTCGAAAGTGAAATTCTTCATCCTAATGTCTTTGCGTTATCAAAATAAACAGGTGCAAAATAATAGTTTAATTCAACAACAATATAATTTACTTACATTATGATCTAAAGCAGTGTTTAATTAGACAATTATAACAAATATCCTAGAGTTTTTTCACACCAATTTTTTATTTTTCCAGGTTATATTGTGCTTAATCCCAACCAATTTTGATTGATTTTGTGACAAAACCTACAATTTTTTCATTGTACAGGAATACAATGGGGACTGTAATCTGAACGGAAAAAAGCCTTGAATGAACATGGTTTATTTCAACCTAGAAATAAACATAACAGGATCTGACAAAATACAGTCTAGAGTCGTCAGAGAAACCTCTCTGAAGGCTGGCATTGCCATGGAACATACTTCAAGAAAACTTGACAAATCTCTTCATATTTTCATGTCCACTGATCACTGATTGATGCAAACAATCCCTTCCAATTATTTGAGAATTTCTTCCACTGACATGATTTCTACGAGATTTTGGAACTGATCAGTAATGGTATCAATTTCATGAGCACCAAGGTGATTTAAAGTAGTGAGATTTGTCAGTGCTATGCCTGTCTTTTCTCATGGTCAGCATTAATTGCCATTTATGGGCCTAAACATGGAATGCCCTTCATAAAGGAATATGCCAGGGACAATTTATCCAGAATTTTAGATATCTTATTCTTCATTATAGTGAGGGAATCATTTTTGAACAGCCATGATATCTTTCTTGGTTCCGTATCTATTTCGCCTTTCTGAGGTTGCACCAATTAATGTTGTCAGATCTTTTTGAATTTAGTCTGCTTCTACAACCTCCTTGTTTGGCAAATTTTCTCATTAATTCTCTACCACAAGATGAAGGGAAGCATAGAAAAATGGAGTTAAGGGGGCATCTGACAAATTTGGTCAGAGAGAACTCATCCTGAGCAGCCAGTCTCAGAAGGCGATGAGATATCAGATCTTGTTCCTCAAAAATCTGCAGACTACTTGGAAGCTATGACATAAGATTCCAATATTGATCTTAGGTTTAATTTTTATGTACTTATGTTCATACTTCCCTTACACATTTTTAAGGAGCCATTAATATTTGCTGAGGCCAGATTGACAACACATTTTATTTTCCACCCACCAAACAGTGCAAAACTTCAGTGGGGAAACAGGCGAGCCTGTAATATTGTCAAAATCAGATTGGCAGGAGAGAACGTTTTTAAACAGATTACATAAAGCTCTCAAACTGAAGAGGATTCCCACCAATGCTAGTACAACCTGTCACCATGTACTGTATGTAAGCTTCATGTCCAAAAGTCCAGGAACACAGCACCCTCCGGATTACCCTCGACTGAGTTTGCTTTTCAGCTATCTTCGGAATGTAATTAACAGTAAGGCCATCCATGGACATCTAAACAACCTGCCTTTTCAGATTTACCTTAGACTCTGACACACCTGCCTCAAATCCCACTAAATCTTTTGCAGCACTTTCTCAAAAACACACAAGTGGGATACCTGCTTGAACGAGGCCCAACACACTTTCCCAAAAAGGTACAAACAGATCCAATTAAATCACTATCACATCACAGGCATCAAAAATATCCTGTAGTTGATTAGTGAAAAATGGCTCTAGTGTGAACACAATGCTCAAATTTACTTTTGCTTATGAAGCAGCAGTATGGGGCATTATTACTGTCCAGGAACACATCTGGTAAGAGATTAACAAGCTGCCAATTTCCAGAGAAGATAGGTGTCTCACAGCAGCCAGCCAGACAAATGGATCTATACCTTCACCATGGCATCCCTCTGCATGTAATCAAGCACCATCGATGATCAGCCAGAAGTTCCTGCAGTAGGTGCTTTATGAGTGCCTCGGGATAGGACCTGGTTGCTAAGACACCACAATTGCATGATGTATTCCCTGCCTGCACCACAGAAGACTGAAAATATATGGAGGATAAATAGAAATACTATTTTTCTTCACTGCAACGTGTAATAATGGCCCAAATTTCTTTGTTTCTTGTGAGCAACTTCCACCCCATCCCCTCACCTACATCTCTCTATTAGGTTCAAAGAAAGTCAATACAATCTTCCTTGTGCGTGTTTAATTGTATGCAGTTTATGTTAGCAGAAATGTTAGTGAGTCAGGATAGAAATGCCAAGAGTTGCCTCAGCCCCCCCCCCCCCCCCCCATGTCCCAGCCATCTACTCTATACAGGGTGTTACAAAAAGGTATGGCCAAACTTTCAGGGGACATTCCTCACACACAAATAAAGAAAAGATGTTATGTGGACACGTGTCCGGAAACGCTTAATTTCCATGTTAGAGCTCATTTTAGTTTCGTCAGTATGTACTGTACTTCCTCGATTCGCCGTCATGATTTCATACGGGACACTCTACCTGTGCTGCTAGAACATGTGCCTTTACAAGTACGACACAACATGTGGTTCATGCATGATGGAGCTCCTGCACATTTCAGTCTAAGTGTTCGTATGCTTCTGAAACACAGATTCGGTGACCGATGGATTGGTAGAGGTGGACCAATTCCATGGCCTCCACGCTCTCCTGACCTCAACCCTCTTGACTTTCATTTATGGGGGCATTTGAAAGCTCTTGTCTACGCAACCCCGGTACCAAATGTAGAGACTCTTCGTGCTCGTATTGTGGACGGCTGTGATACAATACGCCATTCTCCAGGGCTGCATCAACACATCAGGGATTCCATGCGACAGAGGGTGGATGCATGTATCCTCGCTAACGGGGGACATTTTGAACATTTCCTGTAACAAAGTGTTTGAAGTCACGCTGGTACGTTCTGTTGCCGTGTGTTTCCATTCCATGATTAATGTGATTTGAAGAGAAGTAATAAAATGAGCTTAACATGGAAAGTAAGCGTTTCCGGACCCATGTCCACATAACATATTTTCTTTCTTTGTGTGTGAGGAATGTTTCCTGAAAGTTTGGCTGTACCTTTTTGTAACACCCTGTATAAGTCCCCAAGCACCCTCCAGCCACCTGCATTGCACTGTCCCCATTACAGCTTTTAGCTTAATCTTACCTAAACCGCCTCAGTGTTAACTAAACCAAAAACTGCACTCCAAAGCCCAATTACTGCTTGTTAGTGTTCTAATTACACTATTTCATGCATACCACTAAGAAGCTATAATCATTTATACACAGTCAGATCAATAGCTGTCTGTATGCATGTATAGATATTTTTCAATATACATCTAAAACAATGTACTGCATGCAAATCTACAATGCCCTGGTACTTCTGGTTCAAAATATAATTGGATTCAATAGGCCACAAAAATAAATTTGAATAGCCCACAAACTCTCACAAAAGCACTAATCATTGTGATTAGATTGTGTTACAAATAAGGCAATATTTACAGAATGAAATTTTCACTCTTTAGCATAGCGTGCACTGATATGAAACTACCTGGCAGACAAACTGTGTGCCGGACCGAGACTAACTCGAGACCTTTGCCTTTCACAGTCAAGTGCTCTGCGAGGTTTGCAGGAGAGCTTCTGTGAAGTTTGGAAGGCGGGAAATACTGGTGGAATTAAAGCTGTGAGGACAGCTCATGAGTCTTGCTTGGGTAGCTCAGATGGTAGAGTACTTGCCTGCGAAAGGCAAAGGTCCCGAGTTTAAGTCTCGGTCCGGCACACAGTTTTAATCTGTCAGGAAATTTCAAGGGAATATTTACATTTGAGGAGATGTAAGCACCAAATACTCAACACAGAGTCTTCCTGGCCACATCGCATCACAAGCACACAAATCCACAACACAACAACAATCTAGATTAGCACGGCCAGGCTGCAGTGGCAGACATCTAAGGCAAAGGCACATCTTATCTGGACTGCCAAGCCAGGCTGGCTGGCTGGTTGGTTGGTTGCTGCATTGGACTGAACAATTGGAAGGACTGGAGGATGCTAAAACCCAAGTAGAAGATAGTCGCACAGCATCGAGCAGAGGGTGACCGGTGAGAGCAGCACTGCATCAAGCCAAGCAGAAGGCAAGAAAATGCCTCTGCTCAGAAACAAATCAGATACCATGCCTTTTCCACAATTTTTAGGCAAAATACAAAAATTTCCCCAAGTTTTTCTTGAGTTTTCCAGAACAAAATAAATATCCAGAATACTGGACACCCTGAAATAACCTTCATTACATCACTGTTGCCGTGTACAAGTGTTACCTCATAGTAAAGCACAAAATGGCACAGTTGCAGCAGATCCCAGCCAACTGCTTATTTGATCACTATCTTTTAGACAAATGCCTCATCATGGGACTGTGCTGCTGGCTCGTAATCTGCGTAATTTTCTTGCATGGATCGTAAATTTGTCACACAGCCCACTGTTTATTTTATATTACAGGTGTTCACTTGGATGTTTGACAATGGAGTTCATAACTGCATTAGCTGAAGCAGTAACAAATTTGGTATGGGCTCAACTGTAAACCAATGGAACAGTATAACAATATTATTTGTGATTAGCGCACTTGCTCAAGGATTTATGACCTACGAAAGGCAAATTTAAAGTATGCTTTCTTGTGCTGACTGGTGATTTCAGGTGAAATTTATGGTACAGTCAGTGCATGTGCCTTTTCTGTAAATCTCAAATGAATGTTTCTTATTTACATTAATAACGTTCAAATCAAAAAACGTTTGATTTATTTTACACAACTGCACATGTTATTTCTATTTCTCTATTAGGTCTTTGAACCTGTTTACAATTGTTTTGACATAATTACCTTCAATTAATAACTAAGTATCATCAACATAGGTAAAGTAATGTTCCTACCCTTAGAAAGAAGTAAAAGTGCATAGGAAGGTACACTTACTATGTCAACTTAATAGCAGACGTAACCCCTAAAGCAGCAGAGAAATGCCTTGAGGTTTTAAAAAAGCAGTATTTTAAACTATCAACAGTCCATGAAAAAGTAATTGCAAAATAGATGAAAGAGCATTAGATGTAACCATTTTATATACCAACATTCCAATTAATAACACCACTGGAATCAAACTAAGGTTTATAACACAAAACAAATTATCCAACTATAAAATCAGTAGTAAATTTAGTTGCTTACATTAATTGCACAGTATAATTCCGTTAAATTCAAGGTTGCTATAATTTCACAGAAAGATGGTTTAAGTACAGGTAGCCCACTTCCAGGCCTTATAGCAGATATTTTCATCAATCATTTGGAGAATTAATTTTTTTCCCCCAGGACAATCTAGACGTGACAAGTACACTAATAAGCTAGTTCAGATACACTGATTAGAGATAATTATGAAAATATTAAAACTCCCCAAAAAGTTCAATGACCTACTTAGTTAAATGAAATTCATATGTGAGAATCAAATAGATGTCCTCACACATGAAGATGTTTCATCTATGTGAGAAAGGGTGTGTTATGGGCCTGTCGGAGAAGTTTGAAATTTTTTACCACCAAGGCATTGTCCTGTGGTACACTACTTAATGAGAAGGTGCCCAGGAGAATCTCCCATTTTTTAGGAATTATTTAAAAATCATTGGTATTCAGCTATTATGAGACAATTCCAACAGACACACAGATCTCAATACGACCCATATAAGATTATTTCAAGCCAATGGTGTGTGAAAATGAAATGCTGTTGGCATATCTGCACACATCTGCGTTTAATGTGTAACGGGTGGAAGTTTCATTGTTGTATATCAGTTATTGTTCAGTGTTGTACTGAGTAGGACATTGTGTTGCACAGTTTGCAAATTTCGAGATGGCGGAGCTAAAGGACCAATGCGTCTGCATTAAATTTTGTCTTTACAGAGACACACCAACTGATGCAGGAAGCCTATGGCTATGAGTAAAAAGCAGTACTTGGTGTTACAAATGGTTCACATGGTTTAAAAATGGCCGGACAGAAGTTAAAGATGCCCCTCTTTCAGGAAACCCTTAGACACTCATGTCAGGAACGTCAACTAAATCGTTCATGCCAATCTAAGACTGACTGTCCAAGAGATGGCAGATGAATTTAACATTTCATTTGGATCATGCCATGAAATTCTGACACAATATATCGGAATGCATTGTGTTGTCACCAAGTTCGTCTCACGAGTCAAGACCAGAAAGACCTTCACCTCGCAATTGCGAAGAGCTTTAGGAAGTCGCAAATGAGAACAAGATGTTTCTTAAGAGAATCATAACTGGTGATGAGACGTATATCTATGGTTTTGATGTCGAGACCAAGGTTTAATCTTCACAATGAATTGGGAAAGTTTCTTCAAGACCAAAAACAGCTTACTAACTACATCAGATGTCAAAACCATGCTGAAAAAGCTTGTCAGGTCGGGTCAAATATAGAAGCCACAACAATAGTTTGACATTGAAGGATTAATTCATCATGAATTTGTGCCACAAAGAGTTAACTGATGGTGCTATGTGATGGGCTGCGACAGCTGCGAGAAAATGTGCGAAGGATACAGCCAGAAATGTGGAGAGAATTCATGGGTCTCGCATCATGATAATGCACCTGCACATTCATCCCTGTTGTTGCGTGACTTTTGCACAAAAAAATGAAATCACTCTGCTGCCTTATCTTCCGTTCTCTCCAGACCTGGAACCCTGCAGAGTAATTTCCAAAGTTTAAAACCCCATTAAAAGCTATAAGATTTGCAACAATAGATGAGATAAAAGAAAATTTGAAGAGGGCATTGATGTGATCCAGCAAGAGGCATACCAAGACTGCTTCTGGAAGTGGTAACAGTGTTGGGAGCATGTGTCAATTGTGGACGAGATTCTGTCTAAGAAGACCATGCATAATAAGTGAAAGGCACACGTAGAAAAATTTTGTGGTCAAAGTTCTGGAATTTTTCGAACATACCTGTTATTTCACACATTTATACATGGTGTATTTGAAAGCTTATCAGTTTTAACACCAAGATGTATAAATTATAATGTGTTTTTATGTGAAACCAATGAGAGAGAACATTATAAAGCAGAATGATTTTGGCTGGGAGGAACATTAGATACTGTTTTTAGTTACAACCACGTTATCTGTTTTATGTATGTACAGGGTGTTTCAAAAATGACCGGTATATTTGAAACGGCAATAAAAACTAAACGAGCAGCGATAGAAATACACCGTTTGTTGCAATATGCTTGGGACAACAGTACATTTTCAGGCGGACAAACTTTCGAAATTACAGTAGTTATAATTTTCAACAACAGATGGCGCTGCAAGTGATGTGAAAGATATAGGAGACAATGCAGTCTGTGGGTGCGCCATTCTGTACGTCGTCTTTCTGCTGTAAGTGTGTGCTGTTCACAACGTGCAAGTGTGCTGTGGACAACATGGTTTATTCCTTAGAACAGAGGATTTTTCTGGTGTTGGAATTCCACCACCTAGAACACAGTGTTGTTGCAACAAGACGAAGTTTTCAACGGAGGTTTAATGTAACCAAAGGACCGAAAAGCGATACAATAAAGGATCTGTTTGCAAAATTTCAACGGACTGGGAACGTGACTGATGAACGTGCTGGAAAGGTAGGGCAACTGCGTACGGCAACCACAGAGGGCAACGCGCAGCTAGTGCAGCAGGTGATCCAACAGCGGCCTCGGGTTTCCGTTCGCCGTGTTGCAGCTGCGGTCCAAATGACGCCAACGTCCACGTATCGTCTCATGCGCCAGAGTTTACACCTCTATCCATACAAAATTCAAACGCGGCAACCCCTCAGCGCCACTACCATTGCTGCACGAGAGACATTCGCTAACGATATAGTGCACAGTACTGATGACGGCGATATGCATGTGGGCAGCATTTGGCTTACTGACGAAGCTTATTTTTACCTGGACGGCTTCGTCAATAAACAGAGCTGGCGCATATGGGGAACCGAAAAGCCCCATGTTGCAGTCCCATCGTCCCTGCATCCTCAAAAAGTACTGGTCTGGGCCGCCATTTCTTCCAAAGGAATCATTGGCCCATTTTTCAGATCCGAAACAATTACTGCATCTCGCTATCTGGACATTCTTCGTGAATTTGTGGCGGTACAAACTGCCTTAGACGACACTGCGAACACCTCGTGGTTTATGCAAGATGGTGCCCGGCCACATCGCACGGCCGACGTCTTTAATTTCCTGAATGAATATTTCGATGATCGTGTGATTGCTTTGGGCTATCCGAAACATACAGGAGGCGGCGTGGATTGGCCTCCCTATTCGCCAGACATGAACCCCTGTGACTTCTTTCTGTGGGGACACATGAAAGACCAGGTGTACCGCCAGAATCCAGAAACAATTGAACAGCTGAAGCAGTACATCTCATCTGCATGTGAAGCCATTCCGCCAGACACGTTGTCAAAGGTTTCGGGTAATTTCATTCAGAGACTACGCCATATTATTGCTACGCATGGTGGATATGTGGAAAATATCGTACTACAGAGTTTCCCAGACCGCAGCGCCATCTGTTGTTGACAACTGTAACTACTGTAATTTCGAAAGTTTGTCTGCCTGAAAATGTACTGTTGTCCCAAGCATACTGCAACAAACTGTGTATTTCTATCGCTGCTCGTTTAGTTTGTATTGCCGTTTCAAATATACCGGTCATTTTTGAAACACCCTGTATCTTTTTTTTAAAGGTATAAAATAATAAAATTATAAAACATGCAAATTGTAAAACAAAGTTAATATACCTTGTTAATGCATCACACATGTTGAGGGTGCTGATTAGTATGACCTACAATGAAGCCAGCTGTGTAGTAAATGTGAACAGTGAACTCAGTGTTCATTCAGCCTTTGGCACAAATAGTCCAGTTGGAAGGAACTTGTCTATATAAGTGGTTGTGATGTTTTAACTTACGTTTGCTGGTATGTATTTTATCACTCACTCGCACGTAAAGCTTACACAACTGTTATGTATAATGATATAAACAGATAGATAAAAATCTACTCACCAAGTGGTGACAGCAGAACACACACGCGCGCACACACACACACACACACACACACACACACACACACACACACACACACAGACACACAGACCTCGAGGCAGAAGAATTGAAGGGAAAGGAAGAGTGGTGAATGAAAAGGAAAGGAGAGGTAAGTCTCCCTTGACCTGGGGTTCTGGGTGACTTTTCTGAACTGTACCCCTTTCCCTAAACCTCTCCAGTCCTTTTCCTTCACCCCTCTTCCTTGACCTTCAACTCTTCTGCCAGAAGGAGCCACTGGCTCCAAAAGCTTCTAAAAGTTATATATATATGTGTGGGGGGGGGGGGGGGCACGTTCTTACCACCACTGAGTGAGTAGATTTTTTTATCTATTCATTTATATTATCTAGACTTGATTACTTTTGTTACGTGTGTACGGTAAGACATGCATGTTGCCTTACTTGAACTGGGCTTTTATATGTCTTAGCACTGAAGACGGTCAGTCAACAGAATCTGGATTTGCAATTAACATTTATTTTCAACTGATTGCTGTACCCTTTACCACTCTTCTAAGCAATCCACAAACAGGCACAGGAACCTTCAGAAGATGTCCCACCCACAGCTGGGCTTGCCTGGCTATCAAGCATGGTTTCTTGGCTTTAAGCTACAAATATCACAAGGTGGTAGTGGACCAACAAAAGTTTGCCCTCTTATATCAGCAACCACCTCTTTCTTGCAATGGACAATACTAACATTTAGACTAAAAATATTGTTTTAAAATTGCTCAGTACAGCCTAGAATTTCCCTTGCCATCAGAATACATTTTACAATATTATTAAACAGCAATATGCTTGAGTCAATTTAGTTTCACTGTTTATGAAATGCGAAATGACTATCTTTGATAATCTTACATGCAATTTTAGAGATACCAAAATGGAGGGTTGGTTTTTCTGAGAAATTATTTTAAAAATGCTTAACAGTCAAGAAAGAATCCTTTCCATAGTTTAATGTGTCTCCAATCACCCCAGTAACCATTCACTCTTTGAAGCTAAATTTTGCAGATCCCACACGAAAACTTATGGACTCCAAAATGCAAAGCTTTTTGTAAACCATCACTAAAGAATAAAATTATAAACAGCCGACCAGTTGCAATGGATAAAGAATTCTTTACCTAGGTTTCAAAAAATATAAATTTGTCTTCTTCAGAAGGTGGCTTAAGGACAATGACCATCATAGCTTACATTACAAAGGTATGAAACTTAAGTCAAGAATAGATTTTAACACAAATTAGAGAGCTCTTGCATTACAGAAATATGAGAACGATGACTGGTACTTACAATTTTACATTAGTAACGACTAATGTACCATCGCCATTTTTACGAATGTCGGCATAGATCCATTTGTCAAAAAATGTCAAAGGGGCACCCTCTTTGGCATACAGTACCACCGCATTTTGGAACAGCTGAACAACATCCTTTGCCAGGGCTTTTTGATTATCCATTATAATGATCTGTAGTGAGTGACGTCTTACTGAAGATCATTCCCAACCCTCCTAAACTGGTGTTCCATGACCCACCCAACCTCCAATTTTATCACCATAGTCCATCCCCTTGTCACTCCCAATCCCAACTCCTTGCCCAATCACCCATGCAGCAATTCCTATTACAGTGCTGTCACAGGCATATCCTAACCCATCAGAGGCTGGGATACCTTTGGAATCAGCTCTGCTGTAATTATTGCTCCGCTTTTTATATTGGTATGACCACCAATCAGCTAGCTCTCCACCGGAATGAATGGCCACCACCAAAATTTGACTTGACCAAGAGTAAAGTAGACCACCCTGTGCCACAACATTCAGCTGTACATAACTTGCTCAATTTCAATGGCTGCTTCACAAACTGAGTCATCTGGATCCTTCCCTCCACCAACAGCTTTTCAGTAGTGCAGATGTGAGTTATCCTTACAACACATTCTCCACTCCCAAAATTATCCCAGCTTCAACCTATCCATACACACTCCACCCAACTGTTTCCACACTATCTGTCCTGTCACCTCCCCTCACCACCACCATTGTGCTCTACACACTGCCAGTGAATCCACCAGTCTTTTTCCCCTTTTCTACTCTTTTCCTTATCAAGCTCCCTTTCAACACATATCAGCATATCAGTTGCATTCTGGCAGGCGTGTGTGTGTGTGTGGGGGGGGGGGGGGACTCTTGTGAAAATTTTGTCTCCTTTTCCTTTCTGAAGAAGTCTTTGGTCGAAAGTTTACATGGAACATTCTTTTCATTGTGTGTCTGCAACCCAGAGTCATCTTTACCGTACATAGCAATACATCTTTTTCATAATATTGCAGACTTTTATAACTTAGTGTTACGCTGTCTTCAAAGCTTAGTTCCAATCTACTTGTATAATAACTGAACAGACAATATTTGCACAGACTCAATGCATTCACAGCACAGTTGCAGTGCCTATTACTGCACAGTTCAGATCAAAGACTCATAGTACCTGATATTTGTATGGGTCAGCAAGAACAAATTACAGAATCATACTTCTTTCTTTTTTCAACTGAGGATGAGCTTTTCATACACTAATCTTACTGGTCTTCAATTATTTGATTACTAGTAGACTGTTTAAATATTCTGTTGCAATTATAATTACATTAGCATGTTAGTGAGGTGACATTGTGTGAAAACTTTTGTGGAAAGCAAATTTTAACATGGCAATAAAAGGAAAAGTGTACAGGACATGCAAAAATAAATTGCTCCATCTCTTAAAATTTCTGCTTAATCCAGTACCCATTGCATTTTTAATAATAAACAGCTGCTAGAGTAATTTGTCATACTCACATAACCTGTTAATTTGATCATTTGCAACTACCTTAAAAGTTCTGAGACACACACATTTGGGTGTTCGCTTAAGCTCTAGAACTACACCTCCCCTACACCACTGCCCCATCTGCAAGGGATGCCACCCCTACTGTTTTCTCCTCCACAGCACTATCTGCACAGCTAGTAGCTACATAACATAGCACACAGTATGTGAAAATATTCTGGTGATAGCTTAACCCATTTGCTGATCTTACCTTAATGTACACGTTTCCAACAAGATGGTCTCCCAAGTTGTCACATACATTCATTTCTTCTATTTCACCATACTGCAAGGAAAAATAAACACTTAAGAAAAAAAAAGGTATGCAGGGAAGAATGAAAACATCAGGAAGGAGTGGAAAACAAATTCAACAAAACTAACAGTTCTGAACACTATTACTTTACATCTACTTGCTAGAGAGGAGGAGGAAGGAACCATTACTTCCAGTCAAGGCATGGAGTTTCCTTACCTTATCTTCACATTCCACAAAAACATCTTCAAAGAAATTGTCATAATGTTCCTGCATTTCTTCATCTGATACATTTGCCACAACTGAAACAAATACATTTGTCAGTCAACTATTTCACACAACAATATCTTAGCAATACTGATACTATGGAGGAAAGTAATCAATATCAACAACGCACAGTGCAACAGACAGTGGTTGTACTTACAAATATTAGAATGAAAGTTGCAAGTTTAGAAATTATAAGCAGGTACTTCTTGTACAACGCAATACTATCTGCATTCATTAACCTCTTCGGCATCACAACATTCACAGGGAGTCACCTCAAATTCAAATAAATATGTTCAGTAACACAAAACCAGGAAGTACTGCAAGTTGAGTAAATGATTACCTAAAAGGATGGAAGGGAGTTTTAACCTCCTGTCAATGGCGATGTCAAAGATGGAGCACGAGTTATGAAATGACGAAGGACAGATTAGGAATCAGCCATGCCATTCTCAGCAATACATTCATACTTGCAATAATTTTGATTGATTTAAGGTAAACACAGAATACTTCACTCTGTATGGCCAGACTGGGTACAAGCCCTGTTCCTCACAAATTACAGTCCATTTTGCTAACTTTAATCTATGGATCACTTTGACATGTTCCAGAATTCTATAATTTAAATACCATTTATCACAGTGAGGATTCCTTTTATAGAAATATGCTAACTAATTAACTTAAAACCACACCACAAGCAAAAACAATACATAAAAGAAAATGGATCATGACTATGCTACTGAGAACTGACAGCTAAGACATACTGGTAGAGAGATTTTACAACTGAACAGAATGGAAGATAGACAAAGCAGATTTTCTGATTGGTTGTTGCTATGGCAGATGACAACTTTGTTTTTGTAATCCAGGTATACATCTAAAAATAGTAAACATTTTAACAGTTGCAACCACATTTCCAGAGAATATGCCAAGATATTCTGAAGATCACAGAGAAACAACACCACAAAACCTGTTGTGAAAGGCAACACAATGGCCAGCATAAATTTTGACTGTAGCCTTTGACAAGTCATACCTTAGACCTCCTGTGAATAATGACACAGTGAGACCTCTGCATGACTATTATAGTTAATGCAAAACAAGTTAGTTACAGAATGAAATTTGCAAATTGTACACACCTATTTGATTATACTATCCAAAATACTTCAAAATCACACCTTAATGTTACATCCATACACCTCAGCAGAAATCTGAAGCCATCACACAAACTGTATGAATTTCTTGAAGGCCATCACATCGATATTTAGAAAAAGAAACACTACTGTATTGATCAATGAAATCTATATTGTTAACTACGATTGATCATCAGCTGTATAATCCAAGCTTTGTACTGGCACATAAACCACTTTAGGGCAGGTATAACAGATATTACATTGTAAAGGTATGTTCATATGTCTTTTTCATGTTCAACTTTGAGTAGGAACATAATTTTTCAACAGTACAACTAAACATGCCTATTTAAGCATGCATAATTTCCTGGAAATTGAAGTCATACATACAGTTCATTGCTTCCCGGCTTCACTGGGAGAGAGTATTTACAATCTTTAGCAGTCATGTGTGTTATATTGTTTAGTGTGTTGAGGTTACGTTGTGAAGTGAATTTTGTGCAAAATTTCTGTTGACTCCAAAAGGAAGCATGTTTAAACTTATACATAATTACAAAGTTGTATGGAATGTCACTTCTGAAGATTATTTGAATTAAAATTTGACACATGTATTAGATAATAAGTCTGACCATACTGCTGTATGAAGTAAGATACCATGAGCTTTGAAGTAGTAAAACAGAGAAGAACATGCTAGAAGTTCATGAAGGGTGGATGAATATTCATGCTATCGTGATTTAATAACCGAGAGGCCCGACATTCAAACACAAGAAATGCTGAGGTATTTGTAGCTCCTAAAAAAGGTACTAAAAATAGAAATGAAGGAAGATGAAAAAAAAAAAAAAAAATCTGATCTAGTGGATACTGGTGTCTATGAAACTCCCCAATTTGCTGAGTCTGAGGATGTTAATCTACATATAATATTTAATGATTAAATTGTTTAAACCACTTTTCTTCTAAAATACAAATGGTGCATTGAAAGTTAGGTAATCTTTATATAATTAAGAATATCCCTTAAATATTTCTCAGTTTTGGAAATAATCAATGAAATGCTTTACTTTGAAATATGAAATAAATAATTCAAACAAGTGTGTAAGTTGCCAGTTACTATCCAACAATATTGTATTGCCAGCCTTAATGCTGCAGTCTCAAGCAGAAAACCTAAAATCTCATTGTGACTCCCTCTTTAAATTTGCGTACAAAATATTGTCACTTTGTACTTTTCATGCAACTATTTAGATATTTCTTTACCTACAGTCACTTTTGCATTTCCATTTTCTGTTGCCTTTTCATTACAGCAAATACAGCACACACCGGAAGGAAGGGACTCTACAGCAAACTACTTTTACAATGAGGTAACATGTGGACCCAAGAATGCCAATGTGTATATGCGTCCTTTCCACAAATTTAGGTGCATGCTCTTATTCCCATGCATCTGCATACTAGGAAAGAGAGATTGTGTGGAGGTTTCTTAACAGTTATCGAGGCGAACAAAGGTGTGGAAGAATCTATGACCCAGTTCAATTCCCCATATTAGTTGCTCCGCATTGTATGTTAAGATTACTTATTCTCTTTACGACCATTTCATAGAATGACTAAGTGGTCCTAAATCAATATTAAATTTGCAACACAAATTTGGAAGCAATTTCTTTCCTCAGTAACTCTTGCATTTACAGCAAAAGAACAAGTCATCAGGTCAAATTTCAGAAGAACATAAAATGCAAACTGAATTCAATAGCAAGGCAACTCATAGCTCTCAAAGAGAACGTAGGTAAAAACATAGAAAAGAGCCACTGGTGTGCTTCATGCAGGAATGTTGTAAAAATTTGCTCTTATATATACGGGAACAAAAGGTCTGTTACACAGCCAGTGTGAGAGCAAGGGCAGACAAAGTGTTTCAAAGTAATCCTTTCGGAAGAATGATCTATGTTTTAACCTTGTTTGTAACTGATAAAAATTGATTTGTGTACTATAGTATTCTTTATATTTTACTTCACCATACTGACACTGTCATTTGTAGGAAATTTTACTAAAGGCGTGTCAGTGCATCTTGCCATTATTTTAGTTTCTTGGCTTACATACAGATCAAGGCCAGTGGCAGTCACAGCAGTGCTTATCTACTGCTTATGGGTTGGCAATGCATCTGTTCTGTGTAGAAAGTGGGATGATTCATTGATATATCATAACCAATGAGGTGCAAAATGGAGACTATTTCTTGCACAAAGGCCATTGTCTTTTAGCTTCTTTTTGGTGTGTGAGTGAGTTCCAAGAGAAATATTTTGTGATTAAGGCAGTGATAGCTATAATGTGAACCAATTTACATGATTTAGTGCTGCACGGTGACATCATCCATTCATGTATGTCTGGTGGATTAATTGCAGAGACACAAAAATGTATCAAATGTGATAGTGAAAATACTCGAAGGGTCAAAGGTTCCTGCAAATGGAATCATCTTGTGTTCTTTACCTCAATCATTGGAGAAGGTAGGTGGATCAATGTTTACAAACTATAGTTGCACATTCAATATATTAATAAACATCCACATACTTTCTCCCATGATTTAAGTAAGAAACACTGATCCATTTATTCAGTAGGCTCGCGAAGATCGACTGCTTAGCAACACAAGAGCATACAAATATCTCATTGCTTTTTCAAGTATATGATTATTTGCAGCACTGTCCTTGATTTGCAGATACCAGCACAGTTTAAGGAGCTGTAACTCAAACAAGGAACAATTAAATTTATTCACCCTTTCTTCCAAATGTATTACTTCAAAACAAACTGCCTGCTGGCCATGTAACACAAACAGCTTATATGTTGTTTCCATCATACCTCACAGCAAGCGCTGATAACATTGCTGCACAAAATGCCCAAGTACATAACTGACCCTATTCTACACCTTTACCTGCAAATGAAACAAAGATATACTTCCCCACACGCCCGGGTTCGATTCCCGGCGGGGTCAGAGATTTTCTCTGCCTCGTGATGACTGTGTGTTGTGTGATGTCCTTAGGTTGGTTAGGTTTAAGTAGTTCTAAGTTCTAGGGGACTGATGACCATAGATGTTAAGTCCCATAGTGCTCAGAGCCATTTGAACCATTTTATACTTCCCCAAAGTATTACATCACTTTTTTTTAAGTTCAGACTTCAGTTTGCTATTTCCTAGTTGCCAGGGGAAAGTCAATGATCACTTATATATCAGAATTTCCTGGTCACAAGACCACCACAGTAAATACATATCTGAAATGAAGATTTACAGAAATATCCCGTTGCATGTACATACAAGAATATCCAAAACAAAATATCAATTTGCTTGATTGTACATTATTAATTACTGACCAAAATAAAATTAAATGTGCACAAAGTGTAAGCAGCTCAAAACCAATGAACACTTCAAAATACTTCCCACATATCCAAATGTTGGTGCAAAATTAGTGGATGTAGGAGCTGCAATGAATATAAATACTGGAACAAACACCGAATACGTAGTGAGCTGCTTTTCTGTAGATGCCTTCTGTCCTATTTAGCATCTTATATTTCTTTATATTTTCGAATCTAAGTGATCTAATATTTCTTCACCATATAAATTCCATCTAAATACTACATGTTGCAAGTTATTGCTCTGCAAATTTCTTTTATCTTTAAATATATTTTAAATTAATAAAAATTATAAAATTCTGTGCAAAACTGAGGGAAAATTAACTTCCTTCACCAAACTAAATACAAGCTACAACCAACCATACATCGTGTACCTAAGAGCATCACCTTCTACAGAGTGCATAGATTGTCACATTTACAATTTTCCAAGAAAGCTGGAGAAACTATTTCTTACTTCAAGAAATTTTAATATCAAAACGCATTCATACCATCAAAATTAGTAATACAACTATCTGTAATTATTATTTATGAAGTTAAATTACTGTTTTTAATCCTGCAATTTAACTTTTCCACAAAATTGATATATATACCTTTTCAAGCTGTCACATTTGGACAGATACTTCATTATGATCACACCCTTCATTAAATTGCAGGATCATATGCTGTATGTATAATGTTAATTCCCTATCTGATACTATCTATTCTGTTTACCCAAAACTCATTAGTAGATCAACGAGCAATAAATAACAACTTGAGTATCTAATTTCCCTCAAACGCAAAATAGCATTTGTTAACTCCCACACATACAGCAGAGACTTAAAACTTAGAAAACCAAACTTACGATGCGAACCATCGGCAGATTTAGCAGAGTTCTGAGGATTGACGTATAGGTTCTGCAGCAGCACGGTCTGAAAATAAAACACAATCAACCAATAATACCAAAAACAAATTGCCTTTAGTTCAAAAGCAGGTAGGCATTCACTTTTAACACGAAACTCACCTGGCTGAATGTTGGTTTGTTGTGTATTCTGGAACACCGATCGCCATGGCGACATGCCCCTATCTTGAAGTAGAATGAACAATTAACTCTGAAAAGGTACACAATACAAAAAATGAACTTCGGTGAGCAAAGGCACCTAGTTAATGCACATAAATAGAACAACTCTAAATTCCTATCGCACTGAACTTCCTGTAGCTGTTGATGGAAACGGAAAGTTCAAACAAGTTTGATAGTCATAACACACCGCTCTATAGCTTCTATTATTTATATAAGGAGATGACGTTATTTGTCAAAATATCGTGTACAATATCAACCGGAGTAATGCATAACAAACTAATCAATGGCAGAAGAAACCAACTGGCCCAAACGTAACTGAACAATTACGCGTATTTACACAAAAATTTACGGGGCAAAGTTGTTTGAAAATTCTAAGCGCCACTCCACATTGGCTTCACTGTAAAACACGCAGCTCAACAACTTACTTGTCCTTTTCTGTACCAAAAATTGACGCAAGGTATTCTGCCATTCTTTAATGTTTTTATATCACGCCGACCAAATAATTCGAAAAAGAAATCAGCTATAAACTGACAACACTACCACCACATCACCGCCATCACAAATGGCGTTCCGGTTCCTTCTTCTCAAGGCGAAATCATAGAATCAACAATGAACAACCGAACATGAAAAATACATCTCTGGTAACCAGAGGCGAAAATTAAGGCCTACTTCCATACAGAATTGTTACTGGCACCAACCACAACAACGTAGTCGCAAAGTTCACAAACAGTGACCATGTTGCTTCTGGCGGAGTTTCCAATGTTGTATGAAACGTCATTTGTGATAACCTGTAATCGTGAACAGGAGAACAATAACTGAATCTGAAAGATGTAATATTCTTACTAGAGAAGTTATTTGCCCGGAGCGCAATAAATGTATACACAGAAAAACAGTTTCAGCAATAGAAATTGATGTCTTCAGATCATAAAACGTATGGCTATTTTTTTACAGTATAGTAATCGTCATTTGTCATAAAGAAGACCTCTTAATACACGTGTCACATATCATCTACATAAATTGACCATTGTGCCACTGTGTTCTACGTATGTAGATGGTATGTAATGCATATATTAGAATTTCTTCTTTATAAAGAATAACGATAATCAGACTGTAAAATTATTTGAATTTAGCATGCCAAGACTAGTTGTATATATATATATATATATATATATATATATATATATATATATATATATATATATATATATATTTTGCGATCTGGATAAATAAACTACTCTAGTAAGAAGATTAATTTTCTCAAATTTCATATATCTTGCGGACGACCGGATATGAAGAACATATAAGCAGAACAAGGAAAAAGTACATTATAGTGTACACCATGATATACAAACTCCTAAAAGTCGTTAGGCGCATGATCTACGATGTTTTGTGGGTACTTGCAATTTCGATTTTGCATATGTGGCTGGAATCACCCCACTGAAATACTGCGTCTTTCATGCGGTGTCCAGTGTCGACGGAAAGCGTGGGTCTCTTTCTCATTACAAAAAAAAAAACTGAATTTTTAAAGTTGAATTTTACATAGTTATCCGATATAGCGCTCCCAAATTAGTCTACAACGATATCTGTTTTATCAACATGTGTTAGCAGGGACTGTAAAACACGAAGAACAACCAACAAGCCTACTCCAGTATTGACTGAACAGCTAATTTTTTTTGTCTGTATAAGTCTGTGTTGAAAATATCGGATGAACTGAGTCTTTTCTAAGTCTTTTTTGTCCTGGTGGATACAGGATACGATTCTGAGTTGTCCTATGTATATCGTAATTTTGTGAGTGCATCTTATTGTTGGCAGTATATAGATATTCCATGAAATTTCAGTCTTCTTTTCTGATGCCTGCTGTGAGATTTCATGGTTTTCCAGTTGTTTTTCAGGATTGTAGTCTATCGCCATCTTATATTCTTATGGAGCCGAGTATTTTTCTTAGAACTTCGGGTTCTTCTTTTAGGACCGAGCGAGGTAGTGCAGTGGTTAGCACACTGGATTCGCATTCGGGAGTACGACGGTTCAATCCCGCGTCCGGCCATCCTGATTTAGGTTTCCCGTGATTTCCCTAAATCGCTTCAGGCAAATGCTAGAATGGTTCCTTTGAAAGGGCATGGCCGACTTCCTTCCCCATCCTTCCCTAATCCAATGAGACCAATGACCTCGCTGCTTGGTCTCTTCCACCAAATAAACCCAACCCAACCCTTCTTTTAGGATATCTTTAGCCTAAAAGCGTTTTGCTAACGTTCAAGACTTCAGGCTTGATAACTGTGTTTTGGTGCCTGATTTTCTGTGAATGGGTACACGTTTTTATGTAGATGTTATAAATTTCACCATAAGCTCTCGTAAGCATCATTAGCTAGATTTTCTGTGCCATTTTCTCTCTCCTTGTAAGTTCAAGGACTCTGCCGCATAAATAATGAACTATGGAACTCTCTCGATTTGTCCATATGATGTAATCAGTTTTTGAATAGGATGTTTTGAGCAGATGTACTTGGTTCTTTGGAAGGATATTTCTTGAGAGATCCTATATGTTTAGCAACTGTCGTCTCGTTGTCTGCTTGTCAGATTATCTGCAAGAATGAGGCAAGAAGTTTAGAGGCCAATTTTAGGTATTATAAGTCGGAAGGACATACAAGGTTTAGGCTTTTAAGTTTCTTTTTCCTACTCTCGGACGATTCTGCTCAAAATCCGATAAACGACGATAGGGGGCATACCGTCGTCATACCAAAACTAGTTTGATCGAAACGGTTATGACAATTCACCTACGAATGCTATATTGGAAAATCTGTTGGTGAGTGTTTGTTTGACGAGATTTAGGGTTTTTGGATCACGTCCTTGTTCTTAGAGGATGACGAAAAGAGATTGCCAATTGACTGATCCATACGCCTTCTTGAAGTCCGAAAAGGAGAATATGAAAAGGCTGTTCCCAAGCACTTTGTATTTCAATGCTGTTTTCAACCTGAATATTTGTTTTATACCGGTTCAGTTAACGTGTAAGACAGCTTAGTAGTCAGCAGTTTCGTGACTGAGTAGCTTCTATACCCTTTGGAGGAGGCATGATAATAGAATTTTGTATGTAACTTGCAAAAGGGAGATTCCTCGACAGTTGTTTGAATCTTTTTTGTTGCCTTTTTTGTGCAGTATGCTGCGAATGAATGAAAGCGCATTTCCTATCTTTTGGAAGTTCGTCTGTCTGGCAAATCTCTGTCGTGCTTTCTGTGAATTCTTTGAGGGAATTTGGTACAAGATTTTCGTCAGTTCTGCAGTGAACCATCTTTTCTCGAAGCTCTGTTATTTTTGAGTTTGGGGACATGCCAGTGAATCTCTTCTTGTGAGGGAGGGAAGGATTTGGCGTGGGCAAAGTGAAGATTCCCTTAGGGACTCTTTAGGGCGGTTCAGGGCAGTTGAGGAGTTCAGAAAAATATCATGCCAGTTCCCATCAATTTTTCTGATTCGTCAATGTGAAGCTTCCATCTGATTTTTTGAAACAAAAATTTTGTGGGAAATATCCTCTGATTATTCCTGCAAAAAGTCCTAAAAAATCTTTTCTGCTGTAGTTGCACAAATTTTCTCGGATAGAATCCAGTTTTTCTTCATGTATTTCCTTTTGTTTTGTCTGATGGTTTTCATCACTTGTATTCTGATTTTAAAGAAGAATCGTTTATTTTCTTGTGTTTATCTCTAGAAATAAAAGTAAATGAATTAAAAATGTTAATGTTTGAGTATGTATAATTCATCTTGCTCACTCAAGCAGCACATAAGAAAATAAGATAATAAGCTGTTAGAAGTTGTAGCTATTAGAACCTGCGCTATATAGGTAAAATAACAGTATCAGTATTACAATGGTCCTGCCTGCTGTTTACAAAGAGTATTTAGTAAAATTTTGTGAATGATGTATGATATTCATGTTGTGTATGTTGTAATATGTATTAACTTATTCAATGTAATATGTATTTTTGAATTGACTTATCCCCATACCAATTATACAAGCTATTGTACTGATTTGATCCACAGGACATATAATAAATAAATACTTTTATGTTTAAGGAAAGCTTGTTCACATGCTTTTCTAATTATATAAACCCACGAGGCTGTCTGAAATTCCTTTCCAGTGGGTTTCATTCTTTAGTCTTTTGTGTCACTTTAGTGTGAAATTTTTCACAGTTGAAGGTTGATTTTTCTGATTTTGCTTGTGACGAATTTTTGTGGGTATGCTTTTTTCTTTTGAATTTTCTTCAGGCTAACTTTCACCTTGATTCTCATTAAAAAATGGTCCAAGTCTTTGTTCGCCCCTCCATGGACTTGGAAGATCAATAAGAGTAATCACAGAGCACATGGGATACCATGATATGATGGTCCAAATAGTCACTGAACCCCCACCAAGTTCCAATCTTGGAGTGTAAACTCGGCCAGAAGTTAAAAGCAGAGCGAAACAAGATTCAACAGACCAAATTACATTCTTCTACTGCTTCATAGTCCAGGTTCTATGCGTTTACTACCACGTTTTCCTGTTACAGGCACCTGGATTACTGGGGGGGGGGGGGAGGGGGGGGTACTGGAGTTCCAGATCACCCATCAATTCCCAGTTTCTGGGGTACCATTCATGTTGTTTTATTGCTGACAGGTTTGTGATTGCGACATCTAGTTCTGGAGAAATTTCACAGCTGTCTTCCTTTTATTTGCCATCCCAATCTTCTTCAATGATCGTCTATCATGACCAATCAACACACAATTTCGTCCACGTTGTGACTTGATGGATGATGCTTCTGCACTTTCCTTCCATGAGGAATAAAACTTTAATGTGGAGCCTCTTGAAACACCAAAAACTTGAGCTACCTTGGTTACAGAAGAGCCCATCATGTGAGCAACAACGGTTTTTCCGCATTAGAATCACTTAGCTCTGGCATAACGCACTCACAACTACACAGAATACTGTTCCAACCATAACTAGCATTTGTAATGCATTGACGACATTGCTTAGGTGTCGTTTGTGGTCAATTGCAGCTGCACCATTCGCAGGCTTGATTGGCATCTAGCATCTGCATTTATGTTCAACCATGCATATCTTGCGATGCTTCCATATTTTTGTCCAACACTTATACCTGTGTGTGTGTGTGTGTGTGTGTGTGTGAAATCACCTAAAACTTGCACCACAAATATTGCTGAAATGGAAAGTGCTACTGATGTGTGGTTTTCATAGAGTGGATTGGTAGTCAGTGGCTTGTGTCGGTAGCTAATCAACAGATTTCAAAAATACACTTTTTAAATAGAACAATGCCTATTGACTTTAATGTACTGAATGAAGGGTAAATTAGAATGTCAGTGGTGTTGTTGCCGTTGTTTACAAGGTAATGTATTTCGAAAAGTTTCCACACTGACATCTGTTCAATACTTATGGTAGCACACACTAAAGAACACAAGTGCATACACTGGTCATGCGGATCTGTCTTCACTTAGCTGCTGCAGCTACTAAAGGCGGGTGACCTTGAACGAGCTTCGCCTGGCTGCCGCCAGAGCTGGAGGATCGCGCTCTAGTTTTAACAGAGCGCGATCCGCTGCTAAAAATGCAGGAAGTAGGGCCAACGCCCATCCGGTCAGGTGCTGATTGGCTGCCGCGTGGTCTTATCAGCAGCGGCGTCAGCCGCTGCATCACAACAGGCATGGAGGGGGCCCAGACTCTGTGCTGAGGCAGCTGCACGCTCAATCTACTCGAAGCAGCCGCACAGTACAGACAGCCATGCTTCAATGTATCTGAAGATACAGAAGCACGTTTATAGTGTTCTATTTACTCTTATTTCTTAGTTTAGCTTAGGGTGCGGAGTTACGACTCCTGGGGAGGTGGGTGGGTGTATTTAGTTTATTAATTACAAATGTTCTCATATTATATCATATTCTAAAACAAATACACATTGATCTTGCCAAAAGCCGATTCTTCTTAGTGTTTTAGCTCCCTGGGGCACTCTGGGATGCTCTCTGGGTCATTCTGGGATGCTCTCTGTGTAATAGCTTAAAATAATAATTTATTTCAGTTCTTATCATTTCATTCTACCTCGTTAGATTTTTTTTTAATGTTCAAAAGACCACCGGCATTGGCAACACACGTTTCCAGTCTGGTATGTAAAAACTGCTGCACATGTGCTAGCATTTCAGCGGAGATGTCCAAGCAGATTTAACTAATACGTCATTGCATATCATTGGGTATGGTTGGTATGTTCTTATAGATGGTGTATTTCACCTTTCCCCACAGTAAAAAGGCTACAGGTGTCAAATCTGGGGAACAGGCCAGCCAAAGTACACGCCTTCTGCCTCCAGTCTAATGATTTGGAAACAATTCATGAAGATATGCTGTAGTACTTCGTGAACTATGGACTGGGCAGCCATAATGTTGGAATCTCAGGTGTCTCCTAGTCTGCAGAGGGACATCTTCTAGCATCCATGAAAGGTAGTCTTAAGAGGCTGTGATACTTGGGGGTGTTCATTGTTCCATCTGTGACGAACAGGTCTATGAAATGATGGTTCATTATCCAACACCACATTCCATGGACGCTGACAGTCCACCTGACGAAGCCAATTGGGATTGTCAACAGACCAACTGTACATGTTGTGGCTGTTTACCTGGCCATGATTGGTAAATGTGGGTTCATCAATAAACCAGGTACATGATAAATCTGGAGTATCCTGTCTTAATGCCCATGTACAGAAGTTATCACGATTCTTATAATCATTTCCATGCAACTCTTGATGGGGAGAGATGTGATATGGACGGAACCTATGTCAATGGAGAACGCATAAGATACTTGTCTGACTATTTCCACTTTGGCATGTGGTTAAATAGGAGCTAATGTGCGGATCAGCTGCATTGGCAATAAGAAAATTAATTTTATCCTCTTCTGTCGTCACTTGTTTCCATCTGTTATGTTGTCTAGGTGTCACACTACTACTTTCACGTAACTGGTTGAAGAGCTTGACAAATAATCAACGAGATGGTTGACGCCTATTGGGGATCTTGCCACATACACTGTACTAGAACAAACTGCATTCTTCCTACACTCCCACTGCATATTGGCTTTATTCCGCATTGATAAATCCCATCGCCCACTGGTTGGATTGTCACACACTAATGGACTAGCAAGTCGCAATGCACTCAATGAACACACAAATACGCTGCAAGCAAACATAACAACATTATACCTATCAACTACAGAGATTGAAAGGCACAAACATGAGACAGTATGGAAACTTTTCAAAATACGATATTTCGTAAACGACCAGCACTAGCATCGTGAAAAAAACACCACTGACATTCTAATTTACCCTAATTTCAGTTTGTTTGCGTCAGTAGGCATTGTTACATTTAAAAAGTATAAGTTTGCACAAAAATATTAAAATCTGTTGATTGGCTAAGAATACAAGCACCTGGCTACCAATCCATTCTGTGAAAACCACACATTAACAGCACTATCAATTTCCACAATATCTGCAGTGCAAAATTTAGGTGATACACCCTGTATATAAGAGTTCCCCTTTCAGAGTATTTTAGTGTACTATAAGCTACTTATTGTCTTTTGTGGCTTGTTACCGAGTAATTGCATTCGACGAATGTTTTATTTAGTTGAAATGTGAGACAGTTAAATGGCTTCACATTTCTGCTTTGTAGTGCTCATTCTGTGAAAGAATGGGGATGGAAATAAGCCATGTCCTTTTGAAAAGAACCATCCTAGCATTTGCCCTGGAGCGATTTAGGAAATCTAGAGAAATTAAAATCTGGATGGCCAGACAGACACCTATACTGTCATAACTCCAACTGTGAGTCCAGAGTGGGAACCACTGTGCCACCTCGCAGTTGAAGAGTTTCTGTGAAGATAATCTTCTGTGGAGTACAAGTAGTTGTCAATAGGAAGTTCAATCAATTAGTTTTAAACATCATCACATATTTTACATGACATTACATGTGTAGGTTGTTGAATATATGTGTTTCTGTGTATCTGACTGTTTTCTGTAGGATGGAATGTTAGCACAGCACATTAGAGGTTGCTTTTGGTCCTAGGGCTAAGTTAATGAGTTCCATTACATTTTTAGAAGAGAGAATATATATATATATATATATATATATATATATATATATATATATATATATATATATATAGGGTGTCCCAGCTATCTTGTCCACCCAAAATATCTCGGGAACAATAACAGCTATTGGAAAACGACTTTCACCGGTATCAATGTAGGGCTGGGGCCCATGAATGTACATATTTGGAAACATTCTACAACGAAAGCATATGTGTTTTTTAACACAAACTTATGTTTTTTTAAATGGACCTCCTATATTTTTTCTCCAGCAAGCCATAGCATGACAAAGCACATACACAATGGCGTTGATTGCATCGCAATATTCCCATTACATCCCGAGATATTGAGACGCGAAGTTGACGCTTGAAACACATGACATGCGCTGCTAGCGCACGTCCTGAGGCTCAGGCGTGAACCCCATGCTGCCCGTAATCGCGATGTGATTGACATGTGTAATCACACCTCCATACTTATCAAGAGGTCCGAAACGAATAATACGGTCTGCTGCCATCCTGCATTAACGTCGTACATTCCAGCAGGTATTTATCCCATAGGCTAGGGGTGATGCGGTTCTGTAACATATCTGTGTACCGCAATGTTAGTCACAAAGTTAACTTCGCTTATCGTTAATCCGTTACCAAAAAGGTAATGCCGTTCAACGTTAAAACTTTGCTTTACTGTAGATCTAGCGCAAGTGACAGTTAATCATTCACTCGTAATAGTAAAATTCATGTTGATGGTTTTAGTGAAACGAGCAAGCGGACTAAAAGTTTTACCGTTGTTTAGGTAAAAATGTTTTGATTTGGGAAGTTCAGGTAGGACACAGAAGATGAATGTAAACATGTTTAACCAATTAGTTTTATTATCACATAATTATCAATGTTATGTTTATCTAATGCGTTAAATGACAAATTACTGCAAACAAATGTTTCTTAACATCACTGGCTAAAATGGCCCTTTGTAGAAACATCCACTGTGATACCAGCACTACATACTAAACATAGAGTTCACATCTCATGCTCAAAGTGATGCCCATTGGCTTGCATACATATGGTCACTGTGCGGATGAAGGATGCCCTACTTCGTGCTATTGTTTCCTCTTTGATGGCTGTACAAGCATCAATAATGCGTTGCTTCATGTCCTCGGGTGTTGTTGGTTCATGTTGGTAAACAACATCCTTCACTGCTCCCCAAAGAAAATAATCCAGCGGTGTAAGGTCCGGAGATCGGGCAGGCCACCTAACTGGGCCACCTCGTCCAATCCACCTACCAGGGAACTTACGGTTCAGAAGTCGCCGTGCTCGTAAGGCGTTATGTGCAGGGCATCCGTCATGCTGATACCACATGACCATTCTCTGTTTCAGAGGTACGGTGTCCAGGAGAACAGGAAGATTGTGTCTTATAAATTTGGAGTATTGTCTGCCATTTTGGATGCCATTTATTAAGAAAGGTCCGATAATGGTATCGCCAATAATCCCACACGAAACATTAACTTTCCACGGACGTTGATGCTCTACCTGACGGAGCCATTTTGGATTGTCTGCGGATCAATAATGCATATTCCTCATATTGTCAATTCCTTTGTTGGAGAATGATGCCTCGTCGGTAAAGAGAACATCTGCAAAAAAATTTGGATTAGTGAGAAGTTTTTGCTGAGCCCACCGACAAAATGTTACCCTATTGCGGAAGTCATTTCCATGAAGATCCTGGTGTAAATGAACATGGTAAGGATGAAGTTTATGACGTTTAAGAATACGCTGTGCACTTGATTTCGACACACCAACTTCACGTTCAATTTGACGTGTGCTGATTTGAGGATTCACAGCTATGGTAGCGAGCACAGCAACTTCAGCACGTTCATCTATGCGTGTTCTAGGACGATGTCGAGGTCTTGTATTTAAGCTTCCCGTTTCATGTAGACGAGATGTGAGACGACCAAACATCCGGCGCGAAGGCGATGACTTGTCAGGGAATCGTCTTCTGTACAGTCGTTCTGCCTGAACAGCATTTCGTCCACCTACAACAGGGTACAGTACAGGTATGTAGAGTAGGGTAGAAAACAGACATATTAACTTAATAATCATGATGTTCGCTAACAGTACTATCAACAAACAAGCAATCTCATAACGTATTTCCCGTCAACGTACATTCTCTATAGATCAGCAGCATTTCTACCATATCTTCATGTGTGTACGGTATAAGTTCCACAACACAACGTTTATTCACAATGTGTACTACCTCTGTGGCGTCACTAGATTACTCTGATGCACGACTACACTGGCAAGCGGTGTACTTCACGCCAAAGCAACAACAAATGGGATGCTCGGAGGGTGGTGGAGTACAGGAGTTTGCATGGGTCGCAAATCATAAACAAGGCGAAGTGATAACTGTGGCAGTAGTGGGAACTACATTGGACACTTGACTAGGTAGAGCCAGGCCCTGCGCGACAGGCATAATGGGTCATATAACGCATTAGATAAACCTTATTTTGGGTGTGCAGGATAAATAAGACAACCTGACGGGTGTACACCGATCGGTACTGGTTCATATTGTGTACGTAGATACGTAAAACGTGCAAGAGGAAAACCATTATGTGCTTATGAGAGTTGATGGCAGCAGACCGTATTATTCGTTTCGGACCTCTTGATAAGTATGGAGGTGTGGTTACACATGTCAATCACATCGCGATTACGGGCAGCATGGGGTTCACGCCTGAGCCTCAGGACGTGCGCTAGCAGCGCATGTCGGGTGTTTCAAGCGTCAACTTCGCGCCTCAATATCTCGGGATGTAATGGGAATATTGCGATGCAATCAACGCCATTGTGTATGTGCTTTGTCATGCTATGGCTTGCTGAAGAAAAAATATAGGAGGTCCATTTAAAAAAAACGTAAGTTTATGTTAAAAAACACATATGCTTTCGTTTTAGAATGTTTCCAAATATGTACATTCATGGGCCCCAGCCCTACATTGATACCGGTGAAAGTCGTTTTCCAATAGCTGTTATTGTTCCCGAGATATTTTGGGTGGACAAGATAGCTGGGACACCCAGTATATATATATATATATATATATATATATATATATATATATATATATATATATATATATGAAAACAGTCTGTATTTCTGTAAATATGTAGGTACATCTGGGATCTCCTACCAAACCCCTGGATCAGTTCCAACCAAATATGATGCACAAACTGTACGCTTCACAAGTATCACTATGTGTTTATAAGCTCCTGGCTCCCATAGGAGTGGAGATATGGGCAAAAATGAGCCTTTCCTACCCCTGTCATATGGGCTACCCTGTACAACAGGCACGTTGTATGGAATATGAACAGTCTGTACATAATGGTCGAAGTCGATTTTCAAGGCCTTGATGCTTAGATTGCACTGCATGATAGGCGTGTTGTGAGAGTAGTATCAGCCTGCTTTGTCGACCCTTTTTGCAGGGTCAGCACAACCGGGAGGGTATGGGTGGGGTGAAGTAAAGATGGATAGAGGAAACAGGCAGAGAGAGTGAGCAGTAAGGGACAGATAGGGAGAGAGGGATGCCAGGGGGGATGGTCAGTGAGAGCGGGACAAAAAGATGGACAGAGAGAAGATGGTGGAGGATGTGAACAGAGAGGGAGGAGGAGGATGAGATGTACAGAGAGAGAGGGGATGAGAAAAAGCTCAGGGAGAGACTGAAATGCATAGGGAGGGAGGGGAAGGAGCAAGTGAGCAGAAAGAGAGGGGTAGATGGAGATGGATAGAAAAAGGGGGTAGAAGGAGATGGTCAGATAGAGGGATGGAAGAGCAGATCGTCTGAGAGGGAGGAGGAAGAAATGGACAGAGAGTGGGACAGGAGGAGAAAGCAGAGAGAGGGAGGACAAGATGGACAAGAGAGGGTAGGAAGATGTATGTGTATTATATGGCAACACATACATGTGGGCAAAGCCATAGGGAGAAGGGTAGTACATCCAGAGTGATTCAGCTGCCCCAACCAAAGTCCTATTTGCAACCCACAATGTTATATCTGGCTTTCAAAAACCACACACAATATTTTCATGTTCTATAGCTCGCTATGCGCTAGCTATTAGTCCTAAAGAAAAAGGTAATGGCTCTTTTTTGTAGGAAATTTAATGTAGTTTAACTTTGTACTGGCATATGTTTTGGCTGGAGGCCATGATTTTTGAGTTATTCATTAAAAACGTACAAAAGTGACTTTCAAACGCACCTGCATCCCCACATTCATCCCTCACCATCACAATTTATAGTATGTTGCCTGTGGCACTCCTACTACAGTACAAAAAGCTCAAACTACACGAACTATTCTCAATATTCAACCTTTCTTGGCATCTATTGATTGGGCTATTATGCCACCAGCATAGTCGGCTATTTTGTTAATGTTATTAATTTAAACATGCACATGAGAGTAATGAAAGAAAACTATTTTTGTAAGCGTTATGCTAAAACTAATTTCGTTGACAATTTGATCGAAACTTAACCCTTAAAAGCACAATCGTAGTCAGAAGGCCTAACGAATAGAATGATGTAATTGTTTATTTTATGGTGTCAAATTTCACAAAACTGTTAGGTAAAATTTACACAAACTTCAGTTTTTCAATTTCTAGGTGTTCGACTACGCAGGTGGTGTAATAAGGCCAGTCAATGAAGACCAAGGGGGTTGAAAGCGGGAAATAATACATACAGTTGTAAATTTTTGTAGAGTGATAGGAGGAAGTTCCATGAACAATATACTAGAAATCCTGACTGGTTGGGGTTGAGTGAGAGAGTGGAGCGGAATGGAAGATAATTTTTGAACGTTTTCTTGAATAACTTGGAAACTACAGCCTCTAGCGAAAATGTATCCCAGTACATAATATTTTCACAAATAGATCCTGTTCGCTTTTCTATAGAACTAATAGTTCGTGCATAGCGAGCGAGAGGATATGAAAATCTCGCCCATAGTTTTTCAAGGCCAAATATAAAATGACAGGTTGCATAAAACGACATCCATAGTGGTAGCTGATTCACCCCGTATAAAGTAGACTGTTTTTATGTATGTGTATATGTTTGATGTATGTCCAGGATCTCTTGCAAACCCACTGGATCCATTTAAACTAAATTTGGCACAGAAAGAGTGAAGTTCATGAGTGTGAGCAGTATGGAATTTATAACCTCGTAGGTCCTATAGGAGCAACGATAGAGGCAGAAAAGTGTTTTTCAGACACTGTCATATAAGCTTCCCTGCATGACAGGCTTGTGTTGATATAGTATCGGCCTGCCTTACCAACCTGCTTTGTGAGGCAGCTTACATGATAGGGACAAGAAGTGGATTTCCACCCCCAAGCATGTTGAGTATTATTGGCCTGTCTTATCAACTTACTTTGTAGTGCAGCCAACACAATAGGTAAGAAAATGGTTTTCAAGCCCATGATATGTAGGCTCCCCTGTATGATAGATGTGGTGTCACTGCCAGACACCACACTTGCTAGGTGGTAGCCTTTAAATCGGCCGCGGTCCGTTAGTATACGTCGGACCCGCGTGTCGCCACTATCAGTGATTGCAGACCGAGCGCCGCCACACGGCAGGTCTAGAGAGACTTCCTAGCACTCGTCCCAGTTGTACAACCGACTTTGCTAGCGATGGTTCACTGACAAAATACGCTCTCATTTGCCGAGACGATAGTTAGCATAGCCTTCAGCTACGTCATTTGCTATGACCTAGCAAGGCGCCATGTTCAGTTACTATTGATATTGTAAATAATGTACAGACAAGAGCTACGTTCAATATTAATGGATTAAAGTTAAGTATTCCACCAGCTACATCCTTTTTTTTCTAGTCTAAATTCCTTGTCCTGTTCCAGACCTCACGCCAGCCTGCGTGACCTAAAACGTGTGCCTTTCGGCTTCCTCTATTAAGCCTGGGTTGGCTCTCCTGCCAATCCACAACAATAGACATGTTGTGGGTATAGTATTAGCAGGCCTCATCGACCTATTGCACAGGAGGCTACACATGTGGATGTGCATATGTGGGGAAAGATTTATGTGTATAGAGGAGGGGATGGACAGTGAGATGGTAGGAAGGGATGGAGTAGATGTATGAGGAGAGGAGAAATGCACAGGGAGAGGTCAAAGAGCGGAGGGACAGAGAGAGAGCAGAGAATAAGATAGATAGAGAGAGTAGAGAGGAGAAGATGGATGGGGAGAGAAGGCAGAAGGAGATGGAAAGAGAGATATAGGCAGGAGGATATTGACAAAGGGAGAAAGGAAGGAGGAAATGTTCACAGAGAAAGGAGGGGAAGTGATGGACTGGGTGCAGGGGGAACAGAAACACCATGGGGGAGGGGAGAAGGAGATGCATAGGGGAAGAGAGGGAGAATGGGATGAGGAAACTGTCAGAGAGAGGGGGCGGAGAAGATGGGCAGATAGAGGTAGGAGGATGGAGTGGAAAGAGAGAGGGGGAGACTGAGGTGGACCAAGAGAGAGGGAGCAGGAGAATTGTGAAATATATGTGGCAAAAGAATATATAAGTAAATTTGGAGAGAACAGGCTGATATATATATATATATATATATATATATATATGTGTGTGTGTGTGTGTGTGTGTGTGTGTGTGTGTGTGTGTGTGTGTGTGTGTGTGTGTGTGTGTGTGCGTGTGTGTGTGGGGGGGGGGGGTAAATCACATGAGATGTAACACCCATTTTATTTCGTGAGCAGTTACACATACTGAAACCTGGCTTTCGGCAAATGTTAGAGTATTTTGGGGCATGTATTTTGTTGTCTGGTAAATATTTTTGGCGCTGGTATAAATGGAGATATTGTAGCAATTACGTTTTTAAAATGGAACACTATGCTTTTTATTATTGCATTCGGTAGCCCTTGAGGAGACAATTACAGTGATATTGGGTTTGTTAATGTTGATGTTGATGTTGAAACTTGTCGAAATAAAATTCAAAAATGGCTCTGAGCACTATGGGACTTAACATCTATGGTCATCAGTCCCCTAGAACTTAGAACTACTTAAACCTAGCTAACCTAAGGACAGCACACAACACCCAGTCATCACGAGGCAGAGAAAATCCCTGACCCCGCCGGGAATCGAACCCGGGAACCCGGGCTTGGGAAGCGAGAAAGCTACCGCACGACCACGAGCTGCGGACAAATAAAATTCAATAAATGTGCTAGAATGTGAGAGTGTGGTGGGCAGAAACAGCATTTTCGGTACAAACACTGCCACACAGGTGTAAATTTTGGAAATTTATGGTAAGGTTTTACGTGAGCAAACTGCTGAGCTCATCGGTCCCTAAGCCTACACAATATTTAATCTAACTTAAACTAACTTACGCTATGGACAACACACACACTCATGCTTGAGGGAGGACTCAAACCTCCGACAGGGGGACCCGCACAGACTGACAAGACTTCTCAGACCGTGTGGCTACCACGCACGGCCAAGCAGGTGTCTCGAACCAGGTTGCATAGTTGTATACCATAAGGTAGGCCAGCGTTAGGACAATAAAGCTTTATTTCCACTGGAACTAGCTTATACCCTGGATGCAGGGTCACCTATGAATGTTGTACATGGGAAAATGACATAGGCCAGAATCTAGAGTATCACAAAAGGAAAAGGAAAACGTTCACATGTGTGTGTCCTCCCAGATTTACTTAAGCTGAAACAGAGAAATCAGCTGTTCATTCTTCAACACTAAAGAGATCTTATACATTGCAAAAGGCAAATACTGTATTAGATATTTAAATTTTAGAAGGAAGATTTGATTAAAATTTGACCTATCTTTTCCTGTATGTGGCTGCGTGTTTAGAGGTAAAATACATGCTACTGGACAACTGTCTCTACCTACACTGCTCTAAATTATATTGTATGGGAGACATTCTTTGGTGACCACCTTACACCTTACACCGCAAAATAAATATTCTTCTTCACGAAATGTCGTTTTATACTGAATCTAACTGTGTAATTACATTGTTACAAGCTACGTGCAATAGACGATGTCGACTTATTTGACATTGCAGTGTAATTTCGTACACACGTAAATGAAATAAACAGTTTACTAACAATGATTTGGTAACCACTCAAATCACATAACATAAATTTTGTCTTCCAAAAAATAACTTTACTCTTTATTTAAGCATGTGTTCAAACTGTTGTGCATGGACTGAAAGACACATCTACAGTCGCTGTTCGAAAGGGGAATGAACAGATGTAATTACAGTGCATGATACGTTAGAGCATGCATTAGTGATTCGATGACACATACTGGCTGGTGTGGTTGGGGCTTCATCATGGACTGCATCTTTGAGTGTTCCCCAAAGAAAGAAATCAAGAGGAGCCAAATAGAGGGACCTCACAGCCATATGACAACAGACTTTCTTCTTACCAACATCCAGACAAGTTCTCATTCAGTATTTGCATTGACACAGGGGATGAGTGAGCTGGACAACCGTCATGTTGCAGCCACAAGCACTGTCGAATATCCAGTTGCACGTCTTCTAGAAGAACCGGCAGAAAGCGTGCGTATGAACGTCGATTTAGAACGCCTGAGATGAAGTAAGGTCACACAGTGTAATTCCCTAAGATGCCACACCAAACGTTTATGCTCCACGGCCGTTGATGTTGCACCTGACGAAGCCATTGGGGATTTTCAGCTGCCCACTAGTGCATGTTACGCAAATTTACGTTGGCGTTGTTAGTAAAACTTTTTTTATCGGTAAAGAGCACACGTTGGAGAAATATAGTGTCTCTCTCAGTTGCTGAATGGCAAAACAAAAAATTCTGTACAATGTTCGAAATCACTGACGTCGAGTGCCTTATGTTGATGACAGGGATGGAAATTGTGGCAATGCAGGATGCGAATGACACACGTCTGGCTGATTCCTTGGCAATATACCCACTGTGAAGATTCATTCTTCCCGTTGTAGCCAGAATAGCTTCTTCGTGTTCTCTGTCAGTTACAGTCTTCTTTCTTGTTCTCTTTTTGACATTTAAGTAGCCTCCCCCTAGCGTCTTAAGAATTCGTGCGATCGCCTGGTATGTTGGACATTGGTAATCTGGATATATAGTACTGCAGTACTGTTTTTATGGCATTTCTTTTACACTCACCATACACTCCTGGAAATTGAAATAAGAACACCGTGAATTCATTGTCCCAGGAAGGGGAAACTTTATTGACACATTCCTGGGGTCAGATACATCACATGATCACACTGACAGAACCACAGGCACATAGACACAGGCAACAGAGCATGCACAATGTCGGCACTAGTACAGTGTATATCCACCTTTCGCAGCAATGCAGGCTGCTATTCTCCCATGGAGACGATCGTAGAGATGCTGGATGTAGTCCTGTGGAACGGCTTGTCATGCCATTTCCACCTGGCGCCTCAGTTGGACCAGCGTTCGTGCTGGACGTGCAGACCGCGTGAGACGACGCTTCATCCAGTCCCAAACATGCTTAATGGGGGACAGATCCGGAGATCTTGCTGGCCAGGGTAGTTGACTTACACCTTCTAGAGCACGTTGGGTGGCACGGGATACATGCGGACGTGCATTGTCCTGTTGGAACAGCAAGTTCCCTTGCCGGTCTAGGAATGGTAGAACGATGAGTTCGATGACGGTTTGGATGTACCGTGCACTATTCAGTGTCCCCTCGACGATCACCAGTGGTGTATGGCCAGTGTAGGAGATCGCTCCCCACACCATGATGCCGGGTGTTGGCCCTGTGTGCCTCGGTCGTATGCAGTCCTGATTGTGGCGCTCACCTGCACGGCGCCAAACACGCATACGACCATCATTGGCACCAAGGCAGAAGCGACTCTCATCGCTGAAGACGACACGTCTCCATTCGTCCCTCCATTCACGCCTGTCGCGACACCACTGGAGGCGGGCTGCACGATGTTGGGGCGTGAGCGGAAGACGGCCTAATGGTGTGCGGGACCGTAGCCCAGCTTCATGGAGACGGTTGCGAATGGTCCTCGCCGATACCCCAGGAGCAACAGTGTCCCTAATTTGCTGGGAAGTGGCGGTGCGGTCCCCTACGGCACTGCGTAGGATCCTACGGTCTTGGCGTGCATCCGTGCGTCGCTGCGGTCCGGTCCCAGGTCGACGGGCACATGCACCTTCCGCCGACCACTGGCGACAACATCGATGTACTGTGGAGACCTCACGCCCCACGTGTTGAGCAATTCGGCGGTACGTCCACCCGGCCTCCCGCATGCCCACTATACGCCCTCGCTCAAAGTCCGTCAACTGCACATACGGTTCACGTCCACGCTGTCGCGGCATGCTACCAGTGTTAAAGACTGCGATGGAGCTCCGTATGCCACGGCAAACTGGCTGACACTGACGGCGGCGGTGCACAAATGCTGCGCAGCTAGCGCCATTCGACGGCCAACACCGCGGTTCCTGGCGTGTCCGCTGTGCCGTGCGTGTGATCATTGCTTGTACAGCCCTCTTGCAGTGTCCGGAGCAAGTATGGTGGGTCTGACACACCGGTGTCAATGTGTTCTTTTTTCCATTTCCAGGAGTGTATAAACGTAGTATATCGAACTTCTCCTCATTGGTGTACATGTCTGTACGCAACAAATTTGAAGCAGAAATGAGTGGCCTGTGGTGCAGACAAGTAAGCAGGCAGATGTGTTGACATTCTGACACAGCGTGGCGTGAGAGCTCTGCCTGGTGATGTAGGCACCATTAATGCTGATTCTGGCCACCATGTTCCAAAATTCTAGGACATTTCTCGATTTTTTTCAACAGGTTTGAAAACGCCATATTGCTGTAATTGTGTTATACAGAGCTATCGAACATAACAAAATATACTGTTCCATTTAAAAAACGTGCTTGATTCAACACCTCCATTGACACCAGCGCTAAAACGTTAACCAAACAAAGAAATACATGCTCATTGACGCTCTAACATTTACCGAAAACCAGATTCCGATATGTGCAACATTTCACAAAATAAATGTGACTCACCCTGCATATATGCAGAACGATTCAAGAAGATGTTCAAATATTTTAATATGTTATTCTACAAGTAAAACTAAAGAAAAAATGATGTAAACATAGATCCGCAAATGTTTAGATATGGAGCTATGGCTAAAAAAAGATTTTGCATGAAATTTAGCAACTTCGCTAATATGAAGCCATTGCAAAACTGTAGGGGGTTAAAGTAAAGCACGATTTCCATTTGTTTTGTTGTTACTGATCTGGTGAATCTAATAAAATATTTCCCAGACATGTATCTACAGCAGTTTTCCAGAACATCCTGAGGAGCAAAGAAGTAATTTCGTAAAATGTTTAATTTATCAACTACTTGGCCAAATTTGTTTTTTTGGTTCCAAACAAATGCACAAAGTTTTCAACAGAAGTAGTAGAGAACTTAATTTTGGAAAAAATATGGTAATAACATTAACTGAAAGCATATGAATGTGTCAGATAATCTGCTTCTATTAATTCCATAGCACACGTGAATTCATGTTAAACCGGAAAGAAAAGCTGAGTGTCAAGGAAGTTCTACGTTGCACATAGAGTTTCACAATAAATGTTCGAAAATGTCTCCACCGAGTTGAGTGCAGTTAGCTGCACGTGTATGAACAGATTTTTGGTGCTCATTTCAATTTCGCAGGGTTGTTCTTACGTTCGTCTATTGCATTCATAATGCGAGCAAATAATGCCACACACGTATTGATGTTGTCCTCATAAACTATGTCTTTCATCCATCCCCATACACAAATATCCATAGTTGTTAAATCGGGCGATCTGGATGGCCACAGACGTGTAGCACCACGACCAATCCATTTTTGGGGAAAATGTTCATTTAAATGTGTAGTAAAGAAGTTGGTGGAATGTGGAGGCGCACCATCATGTTGAAAATACATTTACAATTGTGTAGCAAGTGGAACATCTTCGAGCAAGTGGGGCATTTCTTCCTGAAGGCTTGTGTAAGTATGTTTCGCCAGTTAGACGTCCTGGGAAAATGAATGGTCCAATAAAGTGCATGTTGATTATACCACATCACACATTTGTACTAAATCGCTGCTGGAAATTGCGTTGCTCTGTTGCATGTGGGTTTGCTTCAGACCATACATGCTCGTTGTGTAAACTTTTTATATCATCTTGAGTAAACTGTGCCCCATCAGCAAGTAAAATGTATTTGTGTAACTGCCGAGTAGTATTTAACCATTTGCACAACTCCAAGCAAAAGGTAGTATCTCCCAGGTGTAAATGATGCACTTTTTGTTTATGGTAAGGATACAGATTATTGTACTTCAGTGTACATCATACCTTAGACTGTGAAACGCCTAGCCACGTGGTATTAGCCGAGCGGTCTAAGGCATGGACTGTGTGGCTGATCCCGACAGAGGTTCGAGTCCTCCCTCGGGCATGGGTGTGTGTATGTTGTCCTTAGGATAATTTAGGTTAAGTAGTGTGTAAGGTTAGGGACTGATGACCTTAGCATTTAAGTCCCATAAGATTTCACAGACATTTGAACATTTTTTTGAAACGCCTAATCGTTGAGAGGTATGTCATGTACTGGTACCTGGGCTACGTTGAACAGCTTCCATAATATCCTCATCCCTATTTCATAAATAATCCAAAACTACAATAGTTACTACGTGGTTTCACTTAAATACACTGTTGTTATTGCGTTATATCAATGAACAATACAGAAAACTAACTCGTTTCAAGGTTAGGAAACGACTGAATCAGCTCACTAGCGGTTGTCAACAATGGCATAAACGTTTCTACATTCTTGATGAAAAATAACCAAATTTTTACTTATATAATAATCTTTGCTTCTTTGGATGTTGTGGAAAACTACCATAGATAAGCGTCTGGGACATGTTTTATTAGGTTCACCAGACCAATAACCAGAAAACAAATGGAAATCGTGCTTTACTGTAACCTTGAACTGTTTTGTGATGGCTTCATATTAGCAAAGTTTCTAAATTTAAGGCAAAATCTTTTATTAGATGTAACTCTGTAACTAAACATTTGTGGACCTATGTTTATACGAAATCCTTCTTTAGTTTTACTTGTAGAACAGCATATTAAAATATTTGCATACCTTTATGAATCACCCTGAATATATAAAGAAGAATTTATGTGGGTATGTGTGTGTGTGTTCAGAATCTGCTCCCAAAGCCAGAGATCGATTACAGTCAAATATGGCACAGAAACAGAAGGCATTTAATTATCAGCACTGTAGGGTGTATAAACTCTTAGTTACACTAGCAGTGAAGATATGGGCAAAAACGTGTTTTTAGACCCTGGCATATAGGCTGTCCTGCATGACAGGCGTGTTTTGTGGAAACGGTATCGACTTGCCAAATCAACATGCTCTGCAGGGCAGCCCAAACATCAGGGGCTAGAAACTTGTTTTCAGGCCCAACATGTAGGGTGCCCTGAATGACAGGCATGTTGTGTCAGAGTAGTATCAGCCTAATTTATCAAGATACTGCATGGCAACCTATATGTCAGGTTAAAAAAACTATTTTCAAGTCCCTGACATCCAGCGTGCATTGTACAATGGGCTTGCGGTGGGAGTAGTATCTTTCTGCTTTACCTGTCTGTGTTGTAGGGGTTACAAATGTGCATGAGTATGGGTGGGGGAATGTTAAGATGGATAAAGGAGCAGGTGGACAGAGAGTAGTGGCATGAGAATTTGGAAAGGGAGAGAGGAGGCAGCAGGTGTTGGGCAGAGTGAGGGGAGCAGGAGGGGATGAACAGTGAGTGGGTACGAAAAGGAACTACAGAAAGAGATGGATAAAGAGAGAGGGAGGAGGATATGGGTAGGGAGTGGGTTGGTAAATGTGAATATGGAGAGAGGGCAGAAGGAGTTGGTTAGGGAGTGGTGGGGAGGTGGAAGTGGATAGGGAGAGGGGAAAGCAGGGGATGGATAGGGATACGACAGCAGGAGTAGACAGAAGGGGAGATTGTGCGAAAGGAGATGGTATAAAAGGAGAGTAGCAGGAGATTGACAGTGAGCAGGAGGAGATGGGGAGGATAAAAAGGTGTAAGAATATGCATAGTGGGAGGGAGAGGTGGAGGACATGCAAGAGGTGAGAGGAAGGTGCAATGGGGTAATAGGTAGATGGAGAAACAAGAGAGGGGAGGAAGAGGAGGAGGAGGAGGAAGATACAGACAGTGCAAGGTGGGAAACATAAGGAGGACACAAGGGGCAGGGGAGATGAACAAGGAGAGAGGGGGAGGAACCTGACAGGTGGTGGGAGGATGAGGTGGTCAGAGGGATGGGACAAGGAAAAGGTGGTCACAGAGAGAAGGAAGGAGGCAATATATGTGTCGAACATGAACATGAGCAAGGCTGCAGGGAAAAGACATGTGATTGTACATCCAGGACTTCCTCCAAAGCCCTTGGATCGATTTCAGCCAAATTTGTCGCAAAAATAGCAGATTTTATGAGTATTTATATCATGGGATTTACAACCTTCTAGCTCCAATGGGAGCAGAGATGTGGGCAAAAATGTTCCTTTCCTACTCCTGACGTATGGCCTCTGCCAATAGATTGCCCTACCTGACATGTGTTACACAGGAATTATACTGGTCTGCATTATCAAACTGCTTTGCAGGGCAGCCTACATATCAGGGGAAAGAAATGGAGTTTGCGGCCCCTGGCTTGTAGACTGTCCTACATGACAGGCAAGTTTAAGAGTGTATATTTATAAAGTATGATAGGAGCTGAGAAGTTTGTGGGACAAATGTTGCATGGGACAACAGGGGTTACAATATGAAGTTCGTTGTTTGTTGCTTGTTTGTTGCTTGTTTGTTGCTAGGTGGTGTTGCATCAGGGATATGAAGGCCAACTCAAGGTTCTCATAATACTTCGTTAGGTCTTGCAATAGTTGCTTAAATGGCACTAGTTGACATTGGGACATCGGAAATAGTTTGGCGGCCAAGCAATAAACAGTCATTCCTGCCATGGCCAAGATACAAGAATGCTTGTGAGAACCTTTTATGTGATATACTGCGATGTGCACGTTGAACTGTGCGAGGTATTCTTCCCAGTCTTTCTTCAACTCACCATATCACGAAACGGCGGCATGTACGCGGGCGGTGTAGTCAGTGGTGCTGCTGTTGGGTCCGATGTTGTGTGTGAAGTCATCTGCGCCATCATGAAAGATTTATCACTTCAAGCTATTGCGCCATTTGTTGACTGAAACTGAATGAACTGAGTTAGATCAACTGCAGGAGGCACAGGCGATTGCGTTACAATAGCCATTATGAATTAAGCAAGGCGCAAAAGAACAAGACAATAAAGCAATGACAAATACAAAAAGCAGAAAGCAAACGTAGCACAGAGAAAACAAAAAAGGGGTGTGCAAAAGCAGCAAACGTGTGAAATAGAACATAAAGAGCCAAGTGGGGGAAAAAATACTGGGTACCCAGAAAAATGGAAAACAATGAAAAATAATCAAAAAGACCGCAGAGGAGGAAAAAGTTAGTTTGATGACTGCCACCTGTAGGTACTACCGCGCGTCCCCAGATGTTGTGTGTGACCTAGCACTCTACAGTAAGGAGAGGTGGGCCACAGAGTGGAGAGGCAACTGTCGTTGCAGGAAAGGTTGACAGGGGAAGAGATGAGTAGAGAACAAATAACACAGCAAACAGAAGATTTATTTAACTTGTATTTCTCTAAACAAACGAAAACTCAATACAAATATGACACCAAGAAACAGAGTCCAGCTATCACAATGTTCACAAGGAATAGTCTCCCTTTGTGCACAGGTGGCGCCTGCGTAGTACGACATTATCAAGCGGTTCTGAGGGCGAGTTGGGTGTGTAGGTGTCACCCGTCGTCCTATATTGCGCTGGCAGATTGCGTTCCTAGTACAGAGTCACTCGAGGTGTAGCTCAGGCGGTGCATACTGTTGGGTCCGCCAGATGCTGCATGACCCCTGTCAGCGTCAGATGGATACTCGTGAGTTCCCGGGTTCGATTCCCGGCGGGGTCAGGGATTTTCTCTGCCTCGTGATGGCTGGGTGTTGTGTGATGTTCAAATGGCTCTGAGCACTATGGGACTCAACTTCTGAGGTCATTAGTCCCCTAGATCTTAGAACTAGTTAAACCTAACTAACCTAAGGACATCACAAACATCCATGCCCGAGGCAGGATTCGAACCTGCGACCGTAGCGGTCTTGCGGTTCCAGACTGCAGCGCCTTTAACCGCACGGCCACTTCGGCCGGCGTTGTGTGATGTCCTTAGGTTAGTTAGGTTTAAGTAGTTCTAAGTTCTAGGGGACTGATGACCATAGATGTTAAGTCCCATAGTGCTCAGAGCCATTTGAACCATTTTTTTTGAAACTCGTGATTCCGTTGCTATGACGCCCATCGGGTGAATCGATAAGTTATGCCACACAAACTGCTTGTGAAAGCTAATATGTTGGGTATTGGGTACTGGTCTCATGTGGTGTGGGAGTTCAGTCCTTTACAGTCGAAGTAAAAACGCCAATAGCCGTGTTTCACAGAGTGACTCACTTAATGCAACAATGTCGTATCTTTGTTGTAATAGCATGGGACAATTTATTATTATTATTATTTATTGTTTATTCGCCATCAGCGTGAGTACACTATTTAGTCACTAACAGTTAAAATTGGAATTTATTCAACTAAGACATGAACGTGATTCATTAACATAACTAAACATTGTTTTTTCACTGGACATTCCACCTTGACTAAGTTTTTGTTGTCATATTTAAAAATTGCTCACTAAAATAAATCCTGACAGACATCGAAGCACTGCTCTGACATTCATTATTGGAAGACTAATAATAGACTACTTTTTTGGAATGGAACACTAAGTTTTTTAAGATCTGAAAGGAGTTGTTCTCTATATTGATCGTATTTCAGGCAGGCGAAGATTAATGTCCTCCACATTTGAGCTGTTGCAATGACAGGTGTCAGAATTTCTTGTTGTAGATGAAACAAATGCAAAGGAAAGCTGCTGTGATTAAATCTCATCCTCGTGAGTCTAGGGATAGCTCTTAGTTCAGTACTGGCAATCACTTTCGTTTAAGATTCTATCTTAACAACAACCCATTGGTCAAAAGGCAGGATGTGTGTGATGGTTCGCAGCTCGTGGTCGTGCGGTAGCATTCTCGCTTCCCACGCCTAGGTTCCCGGGTTCGATTCCCGACGGGCTCAGGGATTTTCTCTGCCTCGTGATGACTGGGTGTTGTGTGCTGTCCTTAGGTTAGTTAGGTTTACGTAGTTCTAAGTTCTAGGGAACTGATGACCATAGATGTTAAGTCCCATAGTGCTCAGAGCCATTTGAACCATTTTTTTGTGTGTGATGTCCTTAGGTTAGTTAGGTTTAAGTAGTTCTAAGTTCTAGGGGACTGATGATCTCAGAAGTTAAGTCTCATAGTGCTCAGAGCCATTTGAACCAAAAGGCAGTAGAATGTTTTCGTTATTGCAGCTTTTTATGAAAGAATTTGTGGGTACTCCAATACTACGCTACAGTCAGAAATACTAGAGACACACAATTAAATAACAAGCAGTTTCATTTCACGTCCATCAAATGTCTCTTGACAGCTTTACGAGATAAACTGTATTTCGAATGGTACAGATAATACAACCAGACAGCAGATACTGAAACATGAGTTAAAGTCTCAATGTTTCTCCCAGATGTTTATTGTATTCTTTCGTGGAGCTGACACATAGAGTAGAAACATCTCTGGAATGAGCATTTGGGTGCGCAGAACCAACGTCACCTAGAGGCACACAACAGTTTTTGTGTTGTCAACATATGGGCTGGTGCATGGACCTGTAACGTTTTTTCATAAAATATACATAACAGAGACTTAAGTCACCAATATTGTTTACAACAGTCTGCCAACGCTGGGGTAACTTTTCGATTCCACAACTGCAGAAATAACGTGATTTTGAGGCAAAGAACTCGTCGAGCTATGTTCGGAGCGCATTTTGCCCCAGACAGGAAATACCTTGAAGTCTGTTCGACAGAATATGGAACAAATGAAAATCTGATGGCGCAAAATCAGGTGAATAAGTTTGGTGCGGATGGCTTCCTAACACATTTTTTGTCTAGTGTTTTTCGTCAGTCTAGCAAAATGCTTCTGGTCGTTGTTCTTGTATTCCGTCTGCAAGATGTCTCAGTTGTTGACAACATATTTCAGCAGTGATTGTTACACCTCAGGGAAGCAAATATATTACACCACACTGTCGCTATTCCACCATATGCAAGTAGTAGGGAGATGGGGATCTCACCCCAATTTTGATATCAACTTGACATGCAAATTATTTGACCATACTAAAAGTTTATCAAGCCATCATCTCGCTCTCCTGTTGGCTGATTATTAGTCTTCCATATTTGTTTTCGTTTTGTAGTTTACAGAAGTTAGTTTCATCACATTGTGCTTATCATTATCACTTCTCTTGTGTGTATCACACTCTTGAAATACACTATAAATATGTTGCTCATATTCTGACTGCTTTCTGCCCGCATCCATAGAATTGGATGGGATAAATGATTCCTCCTTTGTTTTTGTATAATATAAAACAGAATCTTATTTCACTGAATGGTTTTCTGTGGACTTAGGTATATTTGTTATTGCTTATGAATCTGTGTGTGAACTGCTAGATTTAAATGTATTATAAGTATATTGTTTTTATTGCACTCATTTTTGTTTGTATCTGCTTTCCATACTTTCTCACATTTAGTGGAGAAGTCTGTGTCAGCAGGTTTTGACAGTATCACATTCAACCTTAATATATCTAGTCACATGATGAGTATGTAATTCTATTTCAAATGATATTGATACTTGGCTCTGAGTGCCACCCATGTTGCGGTGGCTTGCAGAGTATGGATGTAGATAATTATGAGTATACTTTGTAGTCTTGGTGACTAGACCATTCTGTCTTGAAAATGCTAAAAATGCGACAGCAGTCATGCAAAAGTTTTCAAATGTCATTAACAGGAACTACAAATATCACATTTTAGCGGAAGTCAATAAAACTTTTGAATGTCTTTATTAAATGCAAGAGTATGAAAAATGGATGGTAACAATAATAATGTAGAATACGATCAATACATTTGCAATGCATTTAAAGAGAGCAATTCACACATCAGTTCTTAAGCACTAACAAATAGACATGAATTAACAGAACACGATGAGACAAAAGCAGCTTCTGTTTCATCTAAAACAAAAACAAATACGGAATAACTTACCTCATCCAATACAACAGATGAGAGTAAAAATTAAGCTAGTAACATATTTACAATGCAATTCCAAGAATGCAGTACACACAAGTAGGTCATAATAAGATAATTTCCACTTGATAGCAGACATATGATCGAAATTGCAATATTGGATTTTACTAATGAATACATTTTACCATGAGACCCATCCACAAAGTATAAATGAAAAATAGTACTCATATTCCACAAAGAACCATATTTTTCCGAAATCGAAGTTGACTGCCAAGCCACTCAGAGCACTGCTGTTGGTCTCTGATTCCATATTGTAGCAAGGACTTTGCAGAGAAGTGTCTCACACCAGAAGAGCTCCAGGATGCACTGATGTTTCAGACCAGAAATTGATATCCCGTGACCATACCCACCCAGCTTCAGAGAACACTTGCCTGTGTGTGTTCTATCATTCTGAAAGTTGCTGCTAAGAAGTATGCTGCGCTTGCCTACTCCCATATAATTTGCTTATTGCCATTTCACTTGCTTTCTTTGTTATTTTTTTCCTTGTTGTTTTATATTTGCTGCTGGAATTCAACCTATTTTTATAGCTTATGCTATTAAAGAGATGAAGAAGCAACTTCAAAATGACATAAGTTGCAGTAGTTATTTGGAGATGAAGAGACTTCCACAGAACAGAGTAGTGAGGAGAGCTGCATCAAACAAGTCTCCAGACTGAAAATAACAACAAGAATCACGTTTTTATGCTGATGATTGTCACTTTTTAAATCGTCTACTATTCCTTGCCCATCAAATTAATTTTAAAAAACGAGAATCTCCATAGTGTAAATATACAGCAAAGGTAGAATACCTGAATTCTCAAACAGTGACTTGTAGGAGTTTCTAGGTTCACATCTTTCATGATCCTAATGGCCTTCTTTTGTATTCTGAGAACTCGCTTAGTTGCTGCAAATTTACCCCAGAGTACGACCACATATTTAAGATGGGACGAAAAGTAAGTATAATACATCTCTTTACGAATTTTTTTGCAGGACATCTATATTTAACACTGAAATTAATGCTATTTGCATTTTCCATTACAAACTCAGTGACAGACTTAATAAGTATGCTGAGTCAGACAGCTACTCCTACACCTAGATCTTAAATTGCCATGGTTAGAAAAATGCCTTGTTCCAAAAGCAAACAAAAGTGGGGTAGTCATTACCACAAAGTCATACACAGGTTGTTTACTTGGTTTAGACCAAAAATTCTGTAACAATAAAGTAAATTATGGATATAATGTAATAATTACATTCAAATAAAATGTTCAAATGTGTGTGAATTCCACACTACTTAAACTAACTTATGCTAATGACAACACACACACCCATGCCCGAAGGAGGACTCAAACCTTCGGAGGAAGTGGCCGCCCGCTCCATGACGTGGCGTCTCAAACCATGCGGCCGCTCTGTGTGGCAATAATTACATTGAAAATATTTCTATAAATATATCTGAAGTAATCCCCAACCTATCATTAGCAAATGACATAGTCCTATATTAATTTTGCGAGAAAACCTTCAATACCATACTACGTTTCTCAATATTTAATGCACAAGGATATTTGACTTGAACATGTACGTTACAACAAATGTTTCTACTTTTTAATCTTGAGCCTACTTTTACAACTGGGGCACACACATGTGTTACAAAAATAGCAAGCACATGGTTTCTTTCTGTCATGCCAGAAGTTCTTAAGGACAGCTGACATATAATTACAACCAGATTTTTCCCTTCAATAGCAGTCAGCCATTTTTGTACACTTGCTAATTAGTAAAGTACATATGGATAACTGAGGCATCAAAATGAGGAAGAGTACACGAATTTTATAGCTTCGAAAGTACAATAACATTCCACTTGAGCACAGAGTTCCACACAAGCTGTTCATCTGTTGTTACAGCTGTAAGTGTCTTGTGCCACTAAAAGACCTGGCTGCACTGACGTTTTGGACTAGAAATTGATATCACCTGACAGTACTCACTCTGCTTCAGTGAACACCTTGCTATGCATGTTCTATCATTCTGAAAGTGGCTGCTAAAACATATGCTATGCTTGCCTACTCCCATAACACTTGCTTATGGTCATTTCGCTTGCTTTCTTTATTTTTTGTTTGTTCTTTTGTATTTGTTGCTGGGATTTATTTATTTTTATATAGTTTATGCTATTAATTATGCTATGAATACAGTAAGCAGGTTTGAAATGACATGAGTTGCAGTAGTTATTTGGAGATTAACAGGCTTGCATGGCATAGCATAGTGTGGAGAGCTGCACCAGACCAGTCTTTGGACTGAAGATGAAAACATCAACGACGATGACAATACTATAATGGTGATGACTGTTACTGTTTAAATAGTCTCTTCCTTGCCCATTAGCCTAGTTTTAAAAAAACGAGAATCTCCATAATGTATATATATGCTTAAGGTAGAATACCTAAACAGAATTCCTAAACTCTTAAAAAGAGACTTACAGGAGTTTCTAGGTTTACATTCTTTATGATTATAACGGCCTTTTCCTTGTATTCCGAAAACTCGCTTAGCTGCTGCCAAATTACTCTAGAATATGACCCCATATTTAAGGTGGGAAGGAAAGGAGGTATTATAACTATTTGTAATTGTTTTTCACATGACATACATATTTTAAATAACATGGAAGCTGATCCTGTTTATGTGTTTCATCACAAAGTCAACGACACCATTAATAAGAATGCTCAGTCAGGCAGCTAGTCATGCACCTAGATCTCAAACATTCAGCAGATATGTAGCAGCTATTAAAAGTGGTTTCGACCTTCCCAATTAAGTGCAAAACAGTTGCTTACAAGCCACATTTTCTTCCATAAAAATTTTTCTTGTTTGTATTAGTCTCTGTGGAAACTATACTAGACACTAACAGTATTCATGTGACAAAAGAAAACAACCAAAGCTGTCAAAAGAATGCTGAATATATGACTGAATCACATATGCCACCTTTTTCAGTAATTTTAAACATTAAGGCTGGGTGATTTATTATCAGAAAGATAATCTTAATAATTTAAACTTTGTTGAAGTCTGTATGTAAATGAACTACCTTTACCAGTTATGCAGATGCCTAGAGAAATATGAGAGTTTCTTGTCATACAACAAATGCTAACAGAGAGGAGTTTATGAAATTTGAAGGATGCTTATACTTGACCTAGAAAAATAATTGTACATTGGTGTAGAGTAGTAATTACATTTAAAATATCCATATAAATGTCTTTAAAGTAATCCCCAATGTATAAGTAGTGTATGGTGTGGTCTTCTTGTATTAATTTTGCGAGAAAGCTTCAATACCATAATACACTTCTCAATAATATTTAACACAAAATGATAATTAACGTGATGATATATGTTACAACATTTGTTGAATACTGTTTAACCTTGAGTCTTCTTCTACAATGGAGTCACATGCATGTTACAAAAATAGCAATCACATGGTTTGTTTCTGTCAGGCGAAAGTTCTTAAGTACAACTGAAATGTAATTAGCACCGTATTTTTCCGTTTCACAGCAGTCAGCCGTTTTAGAATACTCGCTAATTTGTTTAGTTCATTTGAATAACTGAGGGATCAAAATAAGGAAATCTACACGAATTTTATAGCTTCGAATATACGATAATATTCCAGTCGAACATAGAGTCCTGCGCCAGTTGTTCAAGAGTCGCTGCAAACAGGTGGATACGATGCACAGCAGCTAGTCACACAATGTGGTTTCTGGCGTTTTACAGGCGCGAGACACTGCCGGTGATACACATCTGATATTTTATGCTCTTCGGCCATATTTTTGTCTGTAAAGTGTCTTGAAGATTTAGAATGTCATTTCATCGCTAGTACAGACAGATTCTCTTCATAGGTGCTATCAATTTCCTGTAGAAGCGTGGTGAATAATAATGATGATGTCTCGATTGTGGGGCACTCAACTTCTTGGTTACCAGCGCCCATACAAATTCCCAACCTTTTCTCAGTCCAATCCTGCCACTAGCACAAATGATGATGAAACGATAAGGACAACACAGATACCCAGTCATCTCAAGGCAGATGAAAATACCTGACCTCGCTGTGAATCGAACCTGGGACCCCATGCTCGGGAAACGAGAACGTGACTGCGAGACCACGAGCTCCAGACGAAGTGTGGTAAACATCATAATACTTTGAATTTGTTGCTTAGAACAAACCGGACTCTTAGCTTTGAACAGAAAAATGAAGAGGAATTTTTGCTTCTTCGCGTCAAGTGTCACAGCTCAGATGCACTCTCATTTTTTCGATATCTTGGACAAACACCCCAATTTTTGTTTTTTATGCAACTTTATAGTACTGTCGTACATTTTTGACGTGATAGCATTCAAAACGGCTTAATAGCAATCCTTCGAATGTGTCCTGAAAAATACTGAGTTTGCGGTAGGTTAGCAATTACACCACATGCTTCGTCGTTTTTCTCCAGTTTTTTGTATATTTATGTACATACATCCACTACAGAAGTGGAAAAAAATCTGGTATCAGTTTAAGTGTACTGCAAACATTAAATATATATATGACACATTTCACTCTCCTTTAGCCGCCCCACTCAACACAGAAGAATACAATATAGTTGCAAACAAAGCAATTGTTTTAGCTCCTCAGTGTCATCTGTTGAGGTGTAGACCAAGCAACAGCATGTAGGGAAGTAGACGATGACACTTATAAAGGAGTGTGATGGAATCTTATATACTGATGTAATTAGCCTGTCAGTCAAATGGTAGAGACAAAAACTGAAGTTAAATTAAAAAGAACAACTGAATTTCTACTTTGAGTACAGTGTGTGTGTGTGTGTGTGTGTGTGTGTGTGTGTGTGTGTGTGTGTGTGTGTGTGTGTGTGTGTGTGTGTTTTTGTCTTAAATTTCTTCCCTATTATTATGATTTGCATTCAGTTTGCTTATTTCTTATTGACTTATTTGCAAAGGAGAATATATAACCCTGATGTGAGGATGTCATGGTAGTGATAAAAATAAATAAAAGAGGTGCTCCATGTGAAACTTGTGAGAAAATTGTTTTTAAGGCAAATGACGAAATTTCACTTGGTACAGCGTGACATATTTTCCAGCTTTCATGTATTTCACATACCTTCATTTTGCTTTTGAATAAAATACGAAAGCATTTCTTCATATTGCGTAGTATCATATGGAAAGTATATTTTAAGTTAACACTCTAGCTCACATGATTGTTGGGGTTTGATTTAAATTTGCACAGCTCAAGTAAATTGCTTTTTGGCATCATTCCGAATTGCGTTACTGATGGTGCAAGTTCCTTGTTTCCATTTAGTTACATTCCATTAGAACTACTGACAGCCTTGGGAGAGCCAGTCCTGACAAAATTCTACCATCTGGTGAGCAAGATGTATGAAACAGGCGAAATTCCCTCAGACTTCAAGAATATAATAATTCCAATCCCAAAGAAAGCAGGCATTGACAGATGTGTAAATTACCGAACTATCAGTTTAATACGTCATGGCTGCAAAATACTAACGTGAATTCTTTACAGACGAATGGAAAAACTGGTAGAAGCGGACCTCGGGGAAGATCAGTTTGGATTCTGTAGAAATGTTGAAACACTTGAGGCAATACCGACCCTATGACTTATCTTAGAAGAAAGATTAAGGAAAGGCAAACATACATTTCTAGCATTTTTAGACTTAGAGAAAGCTTTTGACAATGTTGACTGGAATACTCTCTTTCAAATTCTGAAGGTGACAGGGGTAAATTACAGGGAGCAAAAGGCTATTTACAATTTGTACAGAAACCAGATGGCAGTTATAAGAGTTGAGGGACGTGAAAGGGAAGCAGTTTTTAGGAAGGGAGTGAGACAGGGTTGAAACCTCTCCCCAATGCTATTCAATCTGTATATTGAGCAAGCAGTAAAGGAAACAAAAGAAAAGTTCAGAGTAGGTATTAAAATCCATGGAGAAGAAATAAAAACTTTGAGGTTTGCCGATGACATTGTAATTCTGTCAAGAGACAGCAAAGGACTTGGAAGAGCAGTTGAACGGAATGGAAAGTGTCTTGAAAGGAGGATATAAGATGAACATCAACAAAAGCAAAACGAGGATAATGGAATGTAGTCGAAATAAGTCGGGTGATGCTGAGGGAATTAGATTAGGAAATGAGACACTTAAAGTAGTAAAGGAGTTTTGGAATTTGGGGAGCAAAATAACTGATGATGGTCGAAGTAGAGAGGATATAAAATGTAGATGGCTATGGCAAGGAAATCGTTTCTGAAGAAGAGAAATTTGTTAAGATCGAGTATTGATTTAAGTGTCAGGAAGTCGTTTCTGAAAGTATTTTTATGGAGTGTAGCCATGTGTGGAAGTGAAACATGGACGATAAATAGTTTAGACAAGAAGAGAATAGAAGCTTTCGAAATGTGGTGCTGCAGAAGAATGCTGAAGATTAGTTGGGTGGATCACATAACTAATGAGGAGGTATTGAATAGGATTGAGGAGAAGAGAAGTTTGTGGCACAACTTGACTGGAAGAAGGGATTGGTTATTAGGACATGTTCTGAGGCATCAAGGAATCACCAATTTAATACTGGAGGGCAGCATGGAGGGTAAAAATCGTAGAGGGAGACCAAGAGATGAATACACTAAGCAGATTCAGAAGTATGTAGGCTGCAGCAGGTACTGGGAGATGAAGAAGCTTGCACAGGATAGAGTAGCATGGAGAGCTGCATCAAACCAGTCTCAGGACTAAAGACCACAACAACAACATATTGTGACCACCAGAACGCAACAGCAGGAAGGGGGGGGGATATTGCAATGCGTAAGAGAGAGTTTTTTCACCGTTCTGCGCAATACTTCAGCCTTGGGGAAACTCCGCTCAGTTCGTGCAAGCTCTTATGTGTTGAAGAGACTAAGTTTTGTGTTGTTGTATTTTATTCTCGTCTTCTATCGTGTTTATTGTTTCTGTGTGACACTAACAATGCCGAACTGTGCTGTGTGTGAAAACTACAATCAGAACGCTAAAGGTAGTAGTGTTGCCTATCATAAGTTTCCCAAAGATCCTGAAAGAGGTGTTTGGTGGGTTCAGCTCTGTAGAAGAAGTGATAGTATTAACATTAAAGATGTTACTATCTGTAGCACACATTTTAAAGAATACGATTATTTACTTGGTCTCCAAGCCGAATTATTGAAACTTCTGTCAAAGAAGCTCTTAAAGCCGACAGCAGCTCCTGCATTCATCTTACTAAAGCTGCTGCTTCACCCTCTGTCCAACAATGAAGCGACAGAAGGAAAGATGGTGAAACAAGTTAACGTGCACTTATCGTGCTAGCTTCTTTGTCATCGAAGGAAAAGAAAGTAGATCAAAGCACAGGAACAGAAAAAGGCCGTGTCAAGGATGAAATGAAGAGACTTGAAAAGGAATTATCACCTCTGAGAGATAAAACCAGCGTTTAACAGCTGAAAGCAATTCGTTGAGGACGAAAAACAAATTACTGTCTCATGCATTAAGCAGGCAGAGGAAGCAGTGCCAAGGCCTTCAGTGTTGACAAAACGCTAAAGTGATAACAAAAGTACAGCAAGTATTACAAAAAGTACTTAAGGACACACAAACTAAATGTTTCATGAAGTCCAAGAAGAGTACACGTTGGAGTCAGGAATATGTAAGCAAAGCATTCCTTTTGTGCTCTCTGCTCTGTAAAACTTACATTTATTTGACGAACGTAATGGGAATACATTTAGCCTACCAGAATTTTGTATGTTAAAAATATGGATTTCTAATTCTTTTCACTGTCTTCCTGTCATTTTAACGGATGTGTTGCACTTAATGAGTAAGCAAGCAATAAGCTTGAGCGAAGGAGAGGGGCTGTGCATTTTTAGTTTTTATGAAATGAATTTGGACAACCACATATGCTACGGCCAAGAAACTGACTTCATATATAAGGGCCACATAGCCAGGTACACGTTGTTATGGCACTTGTTTTATGTGGAACCTGGAAGCAGCCTATGTATTATAATTCTGCTACTACGATGAATCGTGTATTGCTGGTCTGTAACATCAAAGAGACGAAGAAAGTGTGATTTATTGGTTTGGGAGGCAAAAATGCGTAAGTGTGGAAGAAATTCCACATCGACTATACAAACACGTGCTTCAACAACCTTAACGATAAAACAAAATGTGTTTGCGTATTTACTGATGTACTTTGGGAAACTTTTGGGAAATCACTTTTTGGACTATATTTTTGCATGAAGCGATGGAAAAACGATAACCAAACTCGTAATCGAGCAGCTGCTTTCGAAATATAATGACGAGTTAAAACTGCTCTAAACTTACTGCTCATCTGACAGTTTCCGAAAAGGATCGATATTGAGTTCATCTTGCCTGCCTGTTCTTATACAATACTGTGCCAAAAACAATTCCTTTCGTAACGCCTGAAGGAAAAGATATTGCAGAATTTTTTGAGTTGGTAAACGATACGTTTGACGTCATGAATTCGAGATCAGCTGTTGGCAAGCGACCAATTTCAAAATGCTTTTGGGTTGTGTATGGCGACCCTAGAGCAAGTTCTTCGCATTTTCTGCTCCATCTGTTAAAAAAATTGAGAGTACGAAATCATAAAAATTTACTTCCTTTCGAAAAGGTATTACGCACGTATTGGGTTATTCCTCTGACTTGAAACATCACCTACGATTTGAAGTATGTATGCTATTGATCTCAAAGTTCAACCAAGACTGTCTGAAAAACTCATTTTCCTAGGTAAGAACAGTTGACAGAGCCTATGTTCATCCATTACCAGTGGAATTCAAAAGACATTTGCGTATCTTAATTATGAGCAAATGTATTGCTGGCATTCAGTTACGTAATTCTTCACCAGTCGCAGCGGAACTGACACAAACTATCTGACTTCCAAGTTGTTAACAGGACCTGTCCTGGACATTGAGGACGCTTTGTCAATGATAGAAGATGAGCAACAAATGAGAGACATTACACTAGATGATTTAACTGTTTCACCGTTGATAGAAGCTCCATAGTGTTTTCTAGGTCTCCGCTACGTCGCTGGATATATTGCTTCCAGATGTGCCTCCATAGGCTGGTCACTTGGCCATCCTGGTGGCAATAAAATGGAAGTGTCAGAAGAACCTACAAATTGTGAGTGGATTGAGAAACTCTCTCGTGGTAGCTTAATCGTCCGTCCAGATGAGTAGTTTGAAGTTGTTAAGCAGTTAGAGGTGCTATTTTTAAATTTTCATAGCAGCAGTCTGTGTAAAGACGTCGATGTGATTATAAACCTGATGAGACTATTAATTGGGAAGTTTCCAGCTATTTGTCAAGAGTCATCTCACTGTATGCAAAGACCGGAACCTTTATCCGAATAAAACACCTCAACACATCAGCAAAGGCACAGAGGGCCAGGCAGCAGCCGCAGAAAGCAGCACGCAAGTGGAGAGCTTCTGCGATTCACTCCAGATCGGATTAAAGTGTTATTCTTCTTGAAATTGTTGAAAATGAAGCAAGTAATCGTGTAGGTTACATATCATTATCCGTAGTAATGTGTCAAGTAACTTATAGCTTTTCCTTACTATTTAATACAGGGTGGCGCAGGGAAACGGGAAATTTCGAAATAACGTCATTTCCACGAATAAATTCATAAAACTAGTAATTTACTAACGAAAGTGAATGTATTCAGTATGCCATTATTCAGTATGTCTTTACAATCAAAATGTCCAAAAGTGTCTCTTTACTTTTTAAAGATGACATCGGAAAGATGTGCTCTCGTTCGGCGTTCACACTCTAACAGCCTGTTATGAAAACTCTGGAATGCGCGGTGTAGCAAATCTTGGGGAATGGCAGTGATTTCGTTTTCAATGTTTTCCTTCAGTTCATGGATTGTTGCAGGACGTGTACGGTACACCTTGCCTTTAAGATATCCCCACAGGAAGAAGTCGCACGCACTAAGATCAGGGGATCTCGCAGGCCATGCAATGTCACCGTTACGTGAAATAATGCGTCTTCCAAACAATTGACGGACTGCTGCCATCGATTGTCGAGCAGTGTGTGACGTGGCTCCATCCTGCTGAAACCACATGTTTTCGACGTTAAGATTAAGCTCGTACAGTCTCGGTGTAAAGAATGTTTGAAGCATTTCAACATATCGAGCGGATGTTACTGTCACTGCCCTACCATCCTCACGTTCAAAAAAATAAGGATCAATAACACCATGACATGATACAGCACACCATATTGCGACCCCGGCGCTATGTGGTGGTCGCTGGTGAAACTCACAAGGATTGTCCTGTGCCCAATAACGAAAATTCTGTTTGTTCACGAATCCGTTCAGGTGGAAATGGGCTTCTTCTGATATCCATAAGTTACCAAGGAAATTCGCGTCCTCGTTGATTTTAGCCAACATCTGGCTACTAAACTCCATACGTGACGCTGGGTCTCGTTCATGAAAGTGTTGCACAATCTGCAACTTATAGGGATGGAAGTCTAATTCGTGCAGTATTCTTTGTAAGCTTCGTCGCTTAATCTCCAGCGAAGATGCATGCTGTCGAACGGAGCGGCGAGGACTTCTCTCGATTGCAGCTCTAGCAGCTGCGATGTTCTCTGGGGTACGTACCGTTGGAATGCCACCTGTAGGTTTCTTTTTCAAGGCAGATCCTGTTTCTTCAAAATTACGCACCCACGTTGTAATCGCATGCGCAGATGGGACACGTCCATGACGTCCAAGCTGGTAATGCTGTCGAAATGTTCTGTGCGCGGCAGTAGCACTATCACCATTTTTGTAAAACGTTCTCACAGCTACTGCACGTTCCGCATCAGTCCAATTCTCCATGATTACTAAATGGCAATGCGTTCACATCAATTGTGCAAAGTTTCGAACATATTCCGGCGCTACAGTGCTGCCAACTGTAACGTTCAAAATTTCCCATTCCCCTGCGCCAACCTGTATCTACATGAGAAAGTGTTTACACTCACTTTACACTATTACCGACTGTGACGCAAAAAATGTTTACTAAACTGAAACCTGTTGTGATTGTTACGTTTATATACGATGCAGAATTGTATAATATTTGGAAACAGACTGAAGGCTGCCAGGTTATGCGCTATCTAATAGAAAATATTGGATTATAGAATATACCTGTTAAGGGGGCCAAAATCAATAGTTTTGCCAGTACTAGAAAGACAATATAAGAATTTCGTACTCGTAGTAAGTAGTAACATTGTCCCTGTATAGGTAAACTTCTGTCGAACCCATGACTGGTTACATTGTCCTTCAGTTTTCGTAAATTAATGTTAGTATGAACGGAATAGCACAATACGCAAGCGTAAGAATACGTCTCGCGCTGCTGAAGCGTCTCGACAGTGACGTGACGTGGTAGCGCGCGATTGCTGCCAAACGCATTGGCCCAGCCTTCTTTGGAGGAACCTTGGCGCAGCAGATCATTTCGAACTTCAACGAGCAGACTAAGCCATTTGTCCGGAAGGTAAATAGAATATACTCTGCTGCATTTCGTTACTTTAAGGCGATTCCGCATTATTTGGTATTGGGAATGTTTAATTTGTTGTATGTAAGGTGTCTAAACAAACACATCCAGTGCCACTTGGCTTTTAGACATGTTTATAATTTGAGCAGTTTGAACATGCTAGTGACTTTTTGAACAAGCTATCACCTTAATAACTTTTCCAGTATTTTTATCTGGTTGCACAGGTCATAATGTGTGGAAACTGGCACATTTCAGATAAAGGCATCAAAAATTTTCTTGCAGGGTGGAAAGAGCCAAGACAAACTGACCATAAATTACGCTGGTGTAAGACAGCAGAAGTATATAAAGAGGAAAAACGCCAACTTCTACTAGTCTTTTTCTAGATTCATCACTGTCAAAAGAAAATGCCTTGTATGAATACCAAGAAATGACTGCTGCAGATGACCAAACACTTTGCTCAACAATCCTACACATTTTGCACACATTTGGTCAAAATGCACCCAAATAGCAAAGTACGTCAAACACAAAACTTTTCTCTTTTCAAGTATCGGTATTTCTGTTTGCACCAGTAGCAACTATAGTAAATCACCATTGCACTTAAGAACAAACAAATGGTAAAAACACAATTAACGTGTATGATATTTGAAGTTAAGAATTCTGTCGAAAGCATAAACAAACACTGTCGTCCCGATATCACGCGACAATGTCAGTTTAACGTCGACAAAGAGTGCAGAACACAATGGTCATCCTAGATACATTTCTACTCCATGAGATGACACATTGATTCGAAGAGAAGCAATCTACCTTTAGTCTAAGTTTCCCTATAGCAAAGCAGACTTTTTCCTGGTTTCCATTCTCTTCTCTCATCTACAGTTCGATTTATCAGAGCAATTTTATATTTTTCTGCAGCAATAGAAATAGTTTGTCCTATTTCTCAGAGCTTGACATAAGCCAATCTTTCTATTCGAGACAATACAAATAAGCTGATGAAAATGCATTTGCAGATTTATTGTGTTAATAAAATAATTTGTTAGAGTTCAGTCATCCAGACAAAAGTCTGATTAAAGAGCGCAGACAGAAATTCAGCAAATCTGACTGCAAATAGCCAGCCGTGTAACGCCCTTCAAATTTCAATATTAATTTTATGCTGTGTGTTCGACATTTCAACTAACTGAGCCAGTCAGTTTAATGCTCTTCCAATTTCAGTATTATTATTATTATTATTATTATTATGTATGTTCGATCTTTCAGCTACCTAGTCAGTTCAGCAAGATCTTACTCTTTTATTAATTTCACTGTGATTGTTGTTGACCATAAATTCTTTTTGTATTGAAATGTGGTGCGTATCTTTTTAAAGCCTGTGGGTACTGACCTCCAAGAAACCAATAGCCTGTAATTTCTTGTATTGGTATCAGTACGGTTTTTACAGTAATTTCACCTTTTTTCCCAAAAGAAACTGTGAATTTTAGCATACAGTCAGCAGCTGTTTCCCTTGTCTATGAATCTTTTTGTTTTATGATTAAATAGGGTTAAACAGGAGGGAAAATTAAATGAAATGCAATAATGTGATTTATATCTTTTGAACACCTTGACATGCTGGTCCTATAAATTGATCAGGAGTTAAGGTAGATACTGATCAGGTTGTGGGTTCGGGCAAGAGCCTGTTGGTAACTGAAGTTGGGGAGTGTAATGTTGTTGGATATTCAAATGCTCCACATGCTTGTCAGCGATTGGATAGGATGCCTAATCCAGACTGCTTGTTAACTGCTGTGGAACAATGTGTTTTTTGCTCATCCTGCATAAATCCAGTGATAGACAATAGAAGCAAGTGTACCCCTGAAGTACATGCAAACACATTATTGTAGCTCATTTATGAACTACCAGGAATATTTAGTCAGTAGACTGTACACGAATAGATGCATTGTAATATTGTTACATACAGGGACTAACCTAATTCGGTTAGTGGAGCACCATTTACATCTACATCAACATCCATACTCCCCAAACCACCTGACGGTGTGTGGCGGAGGGTACCTTGAGTACCTATATCGGTTCTCCCTTCTATTCCAGTCTTGTATTGTTCGTGGAAAGAAAGATTGTCGGTATGCCTCTGTGTGGGCTCTAATCTCTCTGATTTTATCCTCATGGTCTCTTCGCGATATATGCATAGGAGGGAGCAATATACTGCTTGAGTCCTCGGTGAAGGTATGTTCTCGAAACTTCAACAAAAGCCCATACTGAGCTACTGAGAGTCTCTCTTGCAGAGTCTTCCACTGGAGTTTATGTTATCATCTCCGTAACACTTTCGCTATTACTAAGTGAGCCTGTAACGAAGCGTGCTGCTCTCCATTGGATCTTCTCTATCTCTTCTGTCAACTCTATCTGGTACAGATCCCACACCGGTCGGCAGTATTCAAGCAGTGGGCGAAAAAGTGTACTGTAACCTAATTCCTTTCTTCTCAGACTGCATTTCCTTGGGATTCTTCCAATGAATCTCTATCTGGCATCTGCTTTACCGACGATTAATTTTATATGGTCATTCCATTTTAAATCACTCCTAATGCTTACTCCCAGATAATTTATGGAATTAACTGCTTTGAGTTGCTGACCTGCTGTACTGGAGCTAAATGATAAAGGATCTTTCTTTCTATATATTCGCAGCACATTACACTTGTCTACATTGAGATTTAATTGCCACACCCTGCAGCATGCGTCAATTCGATGCAGATCCTCCTGTATTTCAGTACAATTTTCCATTGTTACAACCTCTCGAGATACCACAGCATCATCCGCAAAAAGCCTCAGTGAACTTCCGATGTTATCCACAAGGTCATTTATATATACTGTAAATAGCAACGGTCCTACGACACTCCCCTGCGGTACACCTGAAATCACTCTTACTTCGGAAGACTTCTCTCCATTGAGAATGACATGCTGCGTTCTGTTATCTAGGAACTCTTCAATCCAATTACACAATTAGTCTTATAGCCCATATAGTCCACTGCGAGAAGGGGGGCAAGTTCCTTCGCGTACTCTGTGTAAAATCGAACTGGTATCAAATGGTTCAAATGGCTCTGATCATTATGGGACTTAACAGCAGTGGTCATCAGTCCCCCAGAACGTAGAACTACTTCAACCTAACTAACCTAAGGACACCGCACACATCCATGCCCGAGGCAAGATTCGAACCTGCGACCGTAGCGGTCACGCAGTTCCAGACTGTGTCGCCATGAACCGCTCGGTTACTCCGGCTGGCGAACTGGTGTCCCATCAGGTCCAGCGGCTTTTCCTCTTTTCAGCGATTTTAATTGTTTTTCTATCCCTCTGTCATCTGTTTCGATATCTACCATTCTGTCATCTGTGCGATAATCCAGAGAAGAAATTACATTGCAGTCTCCCTCTGTGAAACATATTTGGAAAAAGACATTTAGTATTTCGGCCTTTAGTCTGTCATCCTCTGTTTCAGTACCATTTTGGTCACAGGGTGTCTCGACATTTTGTTTTGATCCACCTACCGCTTTGACACAAGACCAAAATTTCTTAGGATTTTCTGTCAAGTCAGCACATAGAACTTTACTTTCTAATTCGTTGAACGCCTCTCGCATAGCCCTCCTCACACTACATTTCGCTTCGTGTAATTTTAGTTTGTCTGCAAGGCTTTGGCTATGTTTATGTTTGCTGTGAAGTTCTCTTTGCTTACGAAACAGTTTTCTAGCTCGGTTGTTGTACAACAATGGCTCTTTTCCGTCTCTTACGACCTTGCTTGGCACATACTCATCTAATTCATATTGTACGATGGTTTTGAACTTTGTCCACTGATCCTCAAGTGACTGTGAGAGGAAAGGACAGTCAGTCAGCTTGCTGTGGAGCAAAGTATTACTACCATTGCAAGTGCTATGGTTTCACCATCACTGCAGAAATATGTGTTGCTTCACAACCACGGGAAGTTGTCAGAGATCAGCAGTGCAAATGTATCAATGAATTATCAGGTGTAGCACAGGCAGAGATGATCATTACTATTTGTCCACAATAAGTTGACAACTATACTCCGTTCATCATAAGAATAAACCTCATGTAAACATTACACTACGTATTCTCCCACGTTTGCTGGAACCTCATTGGATTTCGTTTCACGTGAACCAGAAGCCAATTCTCTCGAGTACAGTCAAGTTCGATAATGAGGACACGTTTTATGCTGTGCTTTCGCGTACATCGACTCAGTGATAATACGGGACAACCGTTTTAACGGCGCATTTAACTTGGAAAGCATTGGTCAGCCACCTGGTCCAACTAACCTGCAGTGATGTGAACAGTTGTAGTAAAGACGTAAATGTTATTTAATCTTTTAAGACGAGGAAATAATGATAAAGCTCAGGCGATACCCTTTTTTTTAACGAACTCCGAGGAAAGCGGTACATTTCAGTGCTGCTACGCTGATAACGAGGCGATCAACAACAGAATGCCAAGCCACCAAAAAGTCCACGTTTCCACCTCCTCTTTTATGACGTGCTGTTCTGCCTTCACCATCGTTCAGATGTGACGTGTCACAAAGCTTCGTGCATTACTTCCAGTAAGTTTGGCAGCTTAAATGTCTTGTTATTTCTCGCGACAAGTCCCTTAACTTGGCTTCAGATCAGTTCTATTGGATTCAGATAGCAGTAGCACGGTGACAACTGTAAAAATGCAGCATTTGTACAGTGTGCTCGAAGCCGTGATAATTGCTTTCCGTGTTTCTATGATGCTTATCACTCTGGCTCGTGTGAGACCACATCTGTCGTATAAAACAGTGGGCATATTCAAACAAAGAGTATTTGATTTTTTTCATTTTTCTCCAAAAAATTTAACTTTGTAACGTTTTCTTGACTTCAAAATCCGTAACAAACTTTTATAATATATCGATAATTAATAATGTGTATTTGTAATGAAAACCAGAATTCTGAGTGTGATATGTAATTAGAAACCAGAAGACATGCATTTTTCTTGAAAAAATTATGCTTAAGTGTGAGTTAATTACCACATATTGATAAATTTCATATTTAAATGATTTAGGTATTGAAATGAAAAATGTGTTGTTTATATCGAGTTTCTTTTCTTTTATTTTGTTCGTTATATTTGGTCGTAGCGGACGTCACAAGACATCTGTTGAAGTTCGTTGTTGATCCTTTCACCCAGTTTTTTTTTTTATTACAGAGGCCAGCCAGCTATGTGACCGAACACGCTTTTTTTTTCATGTTGTTCGATATAGTTCGTTGCGTTTGGTCTGGGCGGACATCACAAGACATCCGTTCAAGCTGATCGTTGATTCCTTGACTCTTTTTATTATTATTATTATTACAGAGAGCACGCAGCCCTCTGACCGAACACGCTGAGCTACTGTGCCGGCGTCACGCTGAGCTATCGTGTAGGCTTAGAGCTGCCGCCCACCAGCCCGCTGGATGGATCATCAATCGACGACGCTACCCATTACCCTAACGTTACAACTGATATAACGTAACATATTTATTACACGATTTCTCAACAAACGTCAAAGCTCATTTTTCCCTGTAATGTTGTGAAAAACACAAAGAACAACTTGTTTCTAGCCATTAACGGTGTTCTGTGCGCGTTTTTCACTACGAAGTAGGAAGCAGTGTCCTCCATTTTCGCGGTGCATATGAACAGTGAGACAATCAAAAACTGTGACTGGACACGATTTTTGAAATAAAAATTACATAGCTAAAGTACAATTAAGTAAAACGTTGATAGCTCTTGATACATCAGAATGTTTTAAAGTTTTATTTACAGTGACGTAGTAATAAAATGTCTAATACGTAAGTTGGATCTACTTCCAAGAGCGTAACAACACCAATGTACGAGATATGTTGCTGCTGACCAATCATCGCGTTTGTATTTGTTTACATCAGGTTTATTCTTATGATGAACGAAATATAGTACTTCAAGCAGCCAATCAGATCATCTCGAGCACTTCTATACTCACGGTATTTCTAATGTCAGCCAATCAGATTACCACATATAATTTAGACTAGAAATTTCTTAATTCCGAAACTAAATAAAATTTATTTAAAACAAAATACAATTGCTTTCCACAAATTAAATTACTAATAAATTTAATACCCTTTTACAAAATCAAACTCACACGGAGATATGTCACAATTTCCCATATTATACAAAACTTTCTCACATTTACATAGTTTTAATAAAATGTCACATTCTTATTTTACGTATGTGCTCTATTCATCTCTCTCAGTCTCTCCAAAACACTCACACAACCAAAACACAATGAAAACTGTTTTTCCAATGTACTGTTAGTTACATCAGAAATCTGTGGCAATGAAACAAGAAAATTCCAGAAAAATAGCTTACATGAACCTATCTTCTTGGTGGTAGTTTCATCTTATACTATAGATGAATACATTACAGTTCCTAACTCTTTAAACACTGACACTAGTACTTTTTCATTCATCGTCTCAGTGCTACAAGGATTACACTGGGGTAATTCTCCTGAGTTTTGCTTTGTAAAGAAACATTTTGAAACAGAGTTACGCATTTTATCTTTTGCGTTGCCTCCCTCAATTTCAGTTCCCGTTTCATTTGCTAGGGACTGGTCACTAATTCTGGTGCCATTAACAGCCTTTACCTACGACCAGAATTTCTTCGGATTTTGTAAAAGATCATTTGACAATATGCTGCTACGGCAGTCACTGAAGGAATCAAGCATTGCTCTCTTGGCAGACAAATGTTTCATTCAATACCTCTCTATACATAGCCCTACGCTTTGTTTTACACCTATTATGCAGTAATCTCTGTTTCTCCAGCAGTCTCCTTACAGTGACTCTATAGCATGGAGGCTGCCTCCCATTATTAACTGTTCTACTGGAGTGCACATCTGATCAGTTCATGGTCAAGTATTCTTTTAAACTTGAGCCATAGTTTATCGACAAGCTCCTGCCCTGTGCTGAAAGTTTCGAGTTCCGTGTTGAGATATGATGCTACTGACTTTTAATCTAAATTACTCAGCATATAAATTTTTCTGCTTGTTTTAGTTGGCCTTTGGTAACAATTGTTGCCACAACTGGATCATGGTCACTGATACCAGGTTCGATGAGGTCACCTCAAAGGGGTCGTGTCTACTTATTGTCATTGACAGGATGTCTCATCACATCAACCACTAACAGAACTGAATTTCCTCAATTAATTGTTGGGTGATTAAAATCTCCACCGATGATTACATTATGATTGGTGAACTTACGTACAAGTGAACTGAGGTTTTCTCATCCAAACGATCTCAAATGCAGCTTCAGTTTCTCTCCCTGTGGATTTATGTTTCTTGTCTACAGTGACAATACATTATCTCCATTTCCCATTTGCCTGTCCTTTCGATATACACTCAAATTTCCCCCAAAAATCTCACTGTTATTAATTTCAGATTTTAACCAGCTTTCAGTACTTAGTATAATGTGAGCTTCACTGCTTCTCAGAAATGCTTCACACACTAGCACTTTGCTGCTTCAGCAGTTAACCGTTAGGATATTAATACTCTCATCTGTGATAGGTATTTCTTCCGCTCTTACACTGATATTTCTGGGTTTCCCACAGTTGTCGCTATTTGGATTGCATTGAGAGTCTCCTAATCAAAAAACCATTGTATGCACCCCATACACAGACAGCTACCTGAGTGGCAGCCTCTGACGTGTAGTGCATACCCGAATCATTTAGGGGGACCCTACAGTTTTCAACCCCATGGCGCAAGTCAAAGAACACACAGCCGAGCTTGTTGCAGAACCTTCAAAGTCTTTGGTTCAGTCCTTCCACTTGACTCAGAACTCAGGGCCCCAATGAATTCTGGGGACAAGGCTGCAAATTGAGAGCTTCATTGAAACTCCATGTGCAAGGCTAGTCTTCTACCTTCTCTGCCAGTCACTTGTATGACCCAAGAATGACCTCGGAACCCAGATGACAGGCATAATTTGTTTCAATGTGCATCACAATCTGCAGTTGGTTGCTCCCTGTCCCTTTGATGACTGCTGGAATAGCCTCTTCAACATGCTGAATGAGGCCCCAATGCATATACACTGAGTGCACCTAGTTGCAATTTGCCTAAGAGGGACCGTCATTCACCATACATCTGCACTGCCAATGATTAATAGACCCCTGCCGTTTGGCATTTGCCTTCTCCTGATGCCGGACAAAACAGGTGTCCCCAAAACAGGCGAAGTGAGTCTCACTGGCTTAGTTTCAGTTTCAGTCAAGACAGCACCTCAGATTAGATGGTTAGAGGGATGAGTAAAATGCCATGATCAAGACTTTTATTCACCATAGATCATTTTACAATGATATTGGCTTCGTCATACAGTATGTAGTAGTACATACATAATAATAAAATAAAATAATGTCAATATATTCATGGCAGTGTATCAGATTATACCAGGATGGTTTCTAAAAGATAATGCAATAAGCTATAATATAGCATAGCATATAGCATAGCAAACACCCCCATGAACCATGGACCTTGCCGTTGGTGGGGAGGCTTGCGTGCCTCAGCGATACAGATGGCCATACCGTAGGTGCAACCACAACGGAGGGGTATCTGTTGAGAGGCCAGACAAACATGTGGTTCCTGAAGAGGGGCAGCAGCCTTTTCAGTAGTTGCAGGGGCAACAGTCTGGATGATTGACTGATCTGGCCTTGTAACATTAACCAAAACGGCCTTGCTGTGCTGGTACTGCAAACGGCTGAAAGCAAGGGGAAACTACAGCCGTAATTTTTCCCGAGGACATGCAGCTTTACTGTATGATTAAATGATGATGGCGTCCTCTTGGGTAAAATATTCCGGAGGTAAAATAGCCCCCCATTCGGATCTCCGGGCAGGGACTACTCAGGAGGACGTCGTTATCAGGAGAAAGAAAACTGGCATTCTACGGATCGGAGCGTGGAATGTCAGATCCCTTAATCGGACAGGTAGGTTAAAAAATTTAAAACGGGAAATGGATAGGTTAAAGTTAGATATAGTGGGAATTAGTGAAGTTCGGTGGCAGGAGGAACAAGACTTTTGGTCAGGTGATTACAGGGTTATAAATACAAAATCAAATAGGGGTAATGCAGGAGTAGGTTTAATAATGAATAAAAAATAGGAGTGCGGGTTAGCTACTACAAACAGCATAGTGAAAGCATTATTGTGGCCAAGATAGACACAAAGCCCATGCCTACTACAGTAGTACAAGTTTATATGCCAACTAGCTCTGCAGATGATGAAGAAATTGATGAAATGTATGACGAGATAAAAGAAATTATTCAGGTAGTGAAGGGAGACGAAAATTTAATAGTCATGGGTGACTGGAATTTGTCAGTAGGAAAAGGGAGAGAAGGAAACATAGTAGGTGAATATGGATTGGGGGGAAGAAATGAAAGAGGAAGACGCCTTGTAGAATTTTGCACAGAGCATAACTTAATCATAGCTAACACTTGGTTCAAGAATCATAAAAGAAGGTTGTATACCTGGAGGAATCCTGGAGATACTAAAAGGTATCAGATAGATTATATAATGGTAAGAGAGAGATTTAGGAACCAGGTTTTAAATTGTAAGACATTTCCAGGGGCAGATGTGGATTCTGACCACAATCTATTGGTTATGAACTGCAGATTGAAACTGAAGAAACTGCAAAAAGGTGGGAATTTAAGGAGATGGGACCTGGATAAACTGAAAGAACCAGAGGTTGTAGAGAGTTTCAGGGAGAGCATAAGGGAACAATTGACAGGAATGGGGGAAAGAAATACAGTAGAAGGAGAATGGGTAGCTCTGAGTGATGAAGTAGTGAAGGCAGCAGAGGATCAAGTAGGTAAAAAGACGAGGGCTAATAGAAATCCTTGGGTAACAGAAGAAATATTGAATTTAATTGATGAAAGGAGAAAATATAAAAATGCAGTAAATGAAGCAGGCAAAAAGGAATACAAACGTCTCAAAAATGAGATCAACAGGAAGTGCAAAATGGCTAAGCAGGGATGGCTAGAGGACAAATGTAAGGATGTAGAGGCTTGTCTCACTAGGGGTAAGACAGATACTGCCTACAGGAAAATTAAAGAGACCTTCGGAGAGAAGAGAACCACTTGTATGAATATCAAGAGCTCAGATGGCAACCCAGTTCTAAGCAAAGAAGGGAAGGCAGAAAGGTGGAAGGAGTATATAGAGGGTTTATACAAGGGCGATGTACTTGAGGACAATATTATGGAAATGGAAGAGGATGTAGATGAAGATGAAATGGGAGATAAGATACTGCGTGAAGAGTTTGACAGAGCACTGAAAGACCTGAGTTGAAACAAGGCCCCGGGAGTAGACAACATTCCATTAGAACTACTGATGGCCCTGGGAGAGCCAGTCATGACAAAACTCTACCATCTGGTGAGCAAGATGTATGAGACAGGCGAAATACCCACAGACTTCAAAAAGAATATAATAATTCCAATCCCAAAGAAAGCAGGTGTTGACAGATGTGAAAATTACCGAACTATCAGTTTAATAAGTCACAGCTGCAAAATACTAACGCGAATTCTTTACAGACGAATGGAAAAACTGGTAGAAGCGGACCTCGGGGAAGATCAGTTTGGATTCCGTAGAAATGTTGGAACACGTGAGGCAATACTAACCTTACGACTTATCTTAGAAGAAAGATTAAGAAAAGGCAAACCTACGTTTCTAGCATTTGTAGACTTAGAGAAAGCTTTTGACAACGTTAACTGGAATACTCTCTTTCAAATTCTGAAGGTGGCAGGGGTAAAATACAAGGAGCGAAAGGCTATTTACAATTTGTACAGAAACCAGATGGCAGTTATAAGAGTCGAGGGGCATGAAAGGGAAGCAGTGGTTGGGAAAGGAGTGAGACAGGGTTGTAGCCTCTCCCCGATGTTATTCAATCTGTATATTGAGCAAGCAGTAAAGGAAACAAAAGAAAAATTCGGAGTAGGTATTAAAATCCATGGAGAAGAAATAAAAACTTTGAGGTTCACCGATGACATTGTAATTCTGTCAGAGACAGCAAAGGACTTGGAAGAGCAGTTGAACGGAATGGACAGTGTCTTGAAAGGAGGATATAAGATGAACATCAACAAAAGCAAAACGAGGATAATGGAATGTAGTCAAATTAAATCGGGTGATGCTGAGGGGATTAGATTAGGAAATGAGACACTTAAAGTAGTAAAGGAGTTTTGCTATTTAGGGAGCAAAATAACTGATGATGGTCGAAGTAGAGAGGATATAAAATGTAGACTGGCAATGGCAAGGAAATCGTTTCTGAAGAAGAGAAATTTGTTAACATCGAGTATAGATTAAAGTGTCAGGAAGTCGTTTTTGAAAGTATTTGTATGGAGTGTAGCCATGTATGGAAGTGAAACATGGACGATAACCAGTTTGGACAAGAAGAGAATAGAAGCTTTTGAAATGTGGTGCTACAGAAGAATGCTGAAGATAAGGTGGGTAGATCACGTAACTAATGAGGAGGTATTGAATAGGATTGGGGAGAAGAGAAGTTTGTGGCACAACTTGACTAGAAGAAGGGATCGGTTGGTAGGACATGTTTTGAGGCATCAAGGGATCACAAATTTAGCATTGGAGGGCAGCGCGGAGGGTAAAAATCGTAGAGGGAGACCAAGAGATTAATACACTAAGCAGATTCAGAAGGATGTAGGTTGCAGTAGGTACTGGGAGATGAAGAAGCTTGCACAGGATAGAGTAGCATGGAGAGCTGCATCAAACCAGTCTCAGGACTTAAGACCACAACAACAACAACCCTGTAAAAAGTGTATTGGGTATTGTATACACTATGTAGTTACACACAACTTAACCACAGCACACAATAATATGTTTAACAGCAGAAAGCTTTTAATCTGCTAATATCTTCCTCAGGCACCTCAAAGAATTCTTTAATGTCATAAAATGGATGATCTGACAGCCTGCTGTACCGCTTAATTTAAAAAAATTTTATATCCATAGACTGAACGTGACTTGGCAGTTTATTGGACATTTTGAGTGGGTTTACTTTGTGGAAATATCCTGTTCTTGCTAATCTGTGGCGTGGTACGTCTAAATTACCCTTAGCTCTGGTGTTGTGTTCATGTATTTCCACTCTGGAAACAAATTCTGAAATATTACTTTTAATGTAGAGTACAGACACATAAATGTATAAATTTTTAATTGTGAGTTTTTGAGTCTGGAAGAAAAAGAACCACAGTGCTCCCAATGACCTCTTATCCATAAGACTGTTTTTTTTTGTAATTTCAAAATGTTCTTGATGTGAGGGGAGTGCCCCCATATAATCAGACCATATGAAATATGTGACTGGAATAGCCCAAAGCATATCATCCTAAGGTACTCCAATTAGTTTCAAGATAAGGTATGCTACCTGGGATATTTTTTCACGTAGGCGATTGACATGTTCTTCCCAATAGAGTTTTGAGTCAATGTAAATACCTAAGAGTTCTACTGACTTAGTGCCTACTTCATTTGATATTCCCATTAAAAGTTGTTGGGTTTTATCTGGGCTGCAAACCAGTCCAGGGCCTTACCAAGTGTTCTTTTGTTATGCTAGCCAGATGTGAAATGTTTTGATGTGTGGCAAGTAGTGTTGTACTGTCTGCATATAATATGACAGTGTGGGCTATGTTATTAGGTAAATCATTGATAACTACAATGATGGAGGAAGGTCCAAGGATAGACCCTTGTGGTACACCTGTGCTGATTTCCATTACGGAAGAATTTACATTTCTGACTGAGACAAATTGCTTTCTGTTACTTAAATAAGAGCTTACCACAACTAAAATGCTCCCTCTCACTCAATAAAACTCTATTTTCCTCAGCAGTACACCAACAGGAATGCAGTCAAAAGCTTTGCTTAGGTCACATAATACCAGCGATACCATCTCATTGTTTTCAAAAGTTGTTAAGGTTTGGTCAATGATTTCCAAGACGACTCCTGTTATGTTTCTCCCCTTGTGAAACCAAACTGATTGTTACATAGGATATTGTGTTTTTCAAAGAAGCTGCTTATTTCTGTATCACTGCCTCAAATATCTTTGAGAATATTGGGACAATGGAGACTGGTCTGCAGCTCTGGGGAAGATGTTTGTCCCCTTTTTTATAAACTGGGACAACTTTTGATACTTTAAGTGATTCTGGAAAAACTCCAAATTCCACACATTTATTAAAAATAAAAGCTAATGGTGTGGTGACTGCGTGTATTGTCTTTTTAATAATGTTATTCAATAACCAATAACAGTCAGTCATACTTTTAGAACCTGAAAATTTGGATACAGCTTTCATATCAGCAGGTGTGACAGCCCTCCATTGAAATACCAGGTTAACAGGCAGTGGTGTCCCAACAAAGTCCATTGCAGATGAATTTTTTGCTTTAATACTATTACTTATTTCTTTAACTGAGTTTAAAAAGTACTGATTTAATTCCTCAGATTCAAGCAGAGCTGTTTCTATGCATTTTGGTGTATTCCCTCGTTTTATTATTTGCCTTGCTGCCTGGCATTTATTGGGAGCCCCTTCTACGAGGATGGTTTGAAAAGTTCAGAGAACGGAATAGAAATAAAGTACTTACATCACTGAAACTTTTTTTATTTTTCAATGTAGTCTCCTTGTAGATTAATGTATTCGGTCCAACGATGTTCCAGGGCCATGATCCCATCTCGAAAATGAGTTTGCTCCAGACCTAAAAAGAGTTGTCAACTCTGGCTATCAATTCTTCGTTTGAAGTGAATCTTCGTCCACCAAGAAAAATTTTCAGCATTGGGAACAGATGGAAGTCTGATGTTACATTACTACATAAGAAATACTGCATATGATATGCAGCATACTCAAATGTGTAATAGTTATTTAAATCATGTTCTGGGAGCTACTTTCTTAATCATATCTTATCACTTTTTCTCTGGATTCCCAATGTAAAGTGATTGTTGAAAGTGACAAACCATTTGCATGCTTTCAGTTCCCCTTAAGTAGAGCAGACGGATGTCACTGCTGAGTCATCCATCATGTTTACTTCACCTAATCACTCTGTGGTTATTCCTGATGGCCAAAACAAGCATATGAGGATAGTATTATTATTTGGACAGCTAGACTGTAGCATCTTATATTAGTAAGTGGAGCAACATCTTACAAAAAAGTGTGTAGGTTGTTTTCGAGGAATCGGAAAATACACAGCTTTTTTATAATGAGTAATTACAAAAATGTTTTTGGTGGAAAACATGTTCCATATGCAACCCACCACCAGGCCAAGAGAATTTTCAGTTCTCTGTGCACAGCAACATTGGCAGACATTTTGCAACACTTGCTGATCATCTGCTGCTTGGATGTCACTAGCAGAACCAGTGATATATGGAAAATGCTACTGGTTTTGTAAACCCAGAAAAAATAAACTCAAACATTTGTCACACATTCTCAACAAAATTTACCACTTTTTAATTTACATGCCATGATGTATATAAATCAGTACCAATAAAATATAATTGCAGCTGTGAATATCATATTTTTTTATGAAATACATTTTGATAATGATGTACATCTCAGACAGCCTACAGGTTTTTAGTAATCATTTGTATTGCAGCTATGGTAAAGTAGTTACATTTTAGGCAAGGTATGCACTGGAGAAAATTCATATCTGCTTCATTCTTGATATACTCATTTCATTTGGCCCAGCTGCAGATGGCTCCTGATGACATGCTACTTTTCTCGACTTGTTTTTGTCATAACCTACTCCCTGTACAGTCAATGATTGTGCACATGATGCCCTTGTTCATGCACCAACAGGTATTGCACTCAACTTTGTATGCTGAACCAGGAACACAAAGTCCCCCATGTGATCGCTTCAGTTGTTCTTCATCTGCAGGACAAGTGTAGTTACGATTAACAGAACTATAAATGAGAACTGAAAGTAAGCTGTTGATCCAGAAATTCAGATACTATGAAATATTTAAGACAGACCATGCCACTGCATGCTTCTAATTTGTCTGGATCACTTAAAGTTTAGGAACACATAGCATTAATAAAAACATGAAACCACACAGTATTTTTTTTTCAAGAAAAGTAAATCTCAATCCAATATTTCAGTACTATATTTGTAGATAGCTGCACCCTTCATGACAAAGAAAGATAATATAAGAAGCATTTACATGCACTTCCGTTATGGCTTATAGTAATTGGGACACCCTTTCTTCTTGTTATTCTCTTTGCCTTGAGGTTCTTCCAAGCACAGGTAGAAGTATGATTCAAACTTTGTTATAATCCATGGATTACGTTACCATTAACATTAAGTGTATGGTACATATTATATTAATGATTCCCAGCCATTGCATAATGGTCCAAAGACGTGTAGCAGTGAGCATGCCATCCTCGGACAGTTCAGATGAGATGAAGGCTTAATCAATGTCATCTGGAAAGGAATGGGCTTGTGGCAACTCCTTCCCTTGCCTCCATCTGTAGCACCAGCCCAACAACACCCTCGCTAGTCACTTCTGCCCGGGTAGAACATAGATGGCCACACTTTCTGGACTTACGGCATGCCAAACGTCACTCGACCAGTCTTTTGTTCCGCTCCAATGAAGAAACATCCCTGGCCATGCTCTCAACAGCTCGCCCACCCAATGCCACATGGCCTGTATCATTGTCTGCTGCATTTTTGCCAGGGTATTTGCAAACTGCATAACTTCGTACCCCTGCATTCGTCACCATTGTCCTGTCATGATCTGTTTAATGAGAGGAATGCTACCATGTGTTTTACACACCACCTTCCTGAGCTGCATCTTCTCGAGGTGTCGAGGTGGTTTTACTGACTACAGGAGTACAAAACTTGATCCTGGATGCCCCGTTCATCCCCCCGGTATCAGCAATTGGAGTACTGCGTGCAGTGTAGTGCACATAGTGCAGTGTGTGACAGGACTACCAGGACAATTTATTACTATCCTATCCCTGGCCACTTGGCACTCCTTGGCCACCAAGCACCACCGAGGCGGTATTTCCCATGCCAAAGGACAATGCTAAACAAAGGTTGCAAGCCATTCATGACGCACCCGGTCCTGACCCTCCTTGACTAATACATATTAGCCCACTTCCAATGTTACTGTAGTCATTAACTTTAAGAGTAGTAAGTTAGGACCAGCCAGCACGGCTCTTCCAGCGAGCCCCTTCATGTACTGCTGTTTTCGTAACTAGCATACCATTTAGGTGGATGCAAGAGAACATAATTCATTCCTTCACTGGTGACCCCTCGAAACCAAAGCACCAAGTCTCATTACTGAAACTTGCTGATTTTTGTTTTTTTAATATTCTGATTAGCACAACCCATGGGGTCACGAAATCAGTTCCCATTAGGTTGGCTGGATTCATCCCACTTGCACCCCCACCTGCCCCTTGCCTTCTCACCCTCCCACACCCCTCCATACATGCCACCCCTCCACATGCATCACTGTCCCCCGCTCCCACCCACAACTCCACGCACGCCATCCCTTCGTGCATACCATCTTTCCCCCCCCCCCCCCCCCCCCGCACCCCTCCACGTGTGCCATCCCTCTGCACACATAGCATGCCCATCCCATAGCTGACAGATAAGTGCCCTGACAAGCCACAGTGTAACCGTATGGTGTACTGAAGTCCCCTTCCCCAAACAATACATGGCACAGATTGTATTGTGCAGTCCATGCTGTGTGTGCCCTGCCTGCCTTCTTCTAGATTAGATTAGATTAGATTAGATTAATACTAGTTCCATGGATCATGAATACGATATTTCGTAATGATGTGGAATGAGTCGAATTTTCCAATACATGATACAATTAGGTTAATTTAACAACATACTTAAGTTAATATAACAACTTTATTTTATTGTGTTTTTTTGTTTTTCTTTATTTTTTATTTTTTTAATTTTTTTTCTTAATTTATATCTAAAAATTCCTCTATGGAGTAGAAGGAGTTGTCATTCAGAAATTCTTTTAATTTCTTCTTAAATACTTGTTGGTTATCTGTCAGACTTTTGATACTATTTGGTAAGTGACCAAAGACTTTAGTGCCAGTATAATTCACCCCTTTCTGTGCCAAAGTTATATTTAATCTTGAATAGTGAAGATCATCCTTTCTCCTAGTATTGTAGTTATGCACACTGCTATTACTTTTGAATTGGGTTTGGTTGTTAATAACAAATTTCATAAGAGAGTATATATACTGAGAAGCTACTGTGAATATCCCTAGATCCTTAAACAAATGTCTGCAGGATGATCTTGGGTGGACTCCAGCTATTATTCTGATTACATGCTTTTGTGCAATAAATACTTTATTCCTCAGTGATGAATTACCCCAAAATATGATGCCATATGAAAGCAATGAGTGAAAATAGGCGTAGTAAGCTAATTTACTAAGATGTTTATCACCAAAATTTGCAATGACCCTTATTGCATAAGTAGCTGAACTCAAACGTTTCAGCAGATCATCAATGTGTTTCTTCCAATTTAATCTCTCATCAATGGACACACCTAAAAATTTGCAATATTCTACCTTAGCTATATGCTTCTGATTAAGGTCTATATTTATTAATGGCGTCATACCATTCACTGTACGGAACTGTATGTACTGTGTCTTATCAAAATTCAGTGAGAGTCCGTTTACAAGGAACCACTTAGTAATTTTCTGAAAGACAGTATTGACAATTTCATCAGTTAATTCTTGTTTGTCAGGTGTGATTACTATACTTGTATCATCAGCAAAGAGAACTAACTTTGCCTCTTCATGAATATAGAATGGCAAGTCATTAATATATAATAAGAACAACAAAGGACCCAAGACTGACCCTTGTGGAACCCCATTCTTGATAGTTCCCCAGTTTGAGGAATGTGCTCATCTTTGCATGTTACGAGAACTACTTATTTCTACTTTCTGCACTCTTCCAGTTAGGTACGAATTAAACCATTTGTGCACTGTCCCACTCATACCACAATACTTGAGCTTGTCTAGCAGAATTTCATGATTTACGCAATCAAAAGCCTTTGAGAGATCACAAAAAATCCCAATGGGTGGTGTTCGGTTATTCAGATCATTCAAAATTTGACTGGTGAAAGCATATATGGCATTTTCTGTTGAAAAACCTTTCTGGAAACCAAACTGACATTTTGTTAGTACTTCATTTTTACAGATATGTGAAGCTACTCTTGAATACATTACTTTCTCAAAAATTTTGGATAAAGCTGTTAGAAGGGAGATTGGACGGTAATTGTTGACATCAGATCTATCCCCCTTTTTATGCAAAGGTATAACAATAGCATATTTCAGTCTATCAGGGAAAATGCCCTGTTCCAGAGAGCTATTACACAGGTGGCTGAGAATCTTACTTATCTGTTGAGAACAAGCTTTTAGTATTTTGCTGGAAATGCAATCAATTCCATGTGAGTTTTTGCTTTTAAGCAAGTTTATTATTTTCCTAATTTCAGAGGGAGAAGTGGGTGAGATTTCAATTGTATAAAATTGCATAGGTATGGCCTCTTCCATTAACAGCCTAGCATCTTCTAATGAACACCTGGATCCTACTATATCCACAACATTTAGAAAATGATTATTAAAAATATTTTCAACTTCTGACTTTTTGTTCGTAAAGTTTTCATTCAATTTGATGGTAATACTGTCTTCCTCTGCTCTTGGTTGACCTGTTTCTCTTTTAATAATATTCCAAATTGTTTTAATTTTATTATCAGAGTTGCTGATTTCAGACATGATACACATACTCCTGGATTTTTTAATAACTTTTCTTAATATAACACAGTAGTTTTTATAATTTTTGATAGTTTCTGGGTCACTACTCTTTCTTGCTGTCAGATACATTTCCCTTTTCCGGTTACAAGATATTTTTATACCCTTAGTAAGCCATGGTTTGTTACAAGGTTTCTTACGAGTATATTTAACTATTTTCTTGGGGAAGCAGTTTTCAAATGCATTTACAAAAATGTTATGAAATAAATTATATTTTAAATTGGCATCAGGTTCACGGTACACCTCATCCCAGTGTAACTGCTGTAGGCTTTCCCTGAAATTTGCAATTGTTAAATCGTTGACTGAACGTACTACTTTGGAGGACTGTTTAGTATTGCTGACACTGCCTGCCAGCACCCTCCCACATACTGCAAAATGCTTTCTGCACAGTTAAGTCATGATGTGTCTGTGTTATGTGCCCACCCCTATGGCAGTCATGCCCCACAGGCTCTCTAACCAGCAGCTCCCCAGATCCCTCATCCGCCACAGCACATACGAGCACTTCAGAGGTGTCAGAATCCACATGCAAGCGTCAGCACTACAGAACTGCTTGACTCAGCTGACCAATGATGCAGTGTGCCTATCACAAGCTGACTCTGCAGACCCTCCCCCCAGTCATGCTGCTGCTTATTTGCTCCCCTTCAAACTGCGAGACCCACACTTTTGGTTTGCTTCCATTGAGGCAGTTTTCGCAGGTTGCTCTATCATGAGTGACACAATGAAATTCAAGATGGTTATTGGCCATCTCCACCCGACCGCCACCTCCCAAGTCTGGGATGTTATTTCACACCCACCACCCTCCAGCAGCTACAGTATACTATAAGAATGCATCTCCAGCTTTGCTACCTTGGAACTGCAATGGGCATGTGATTTGTTATCACCTGAACAATGTGACAACATGCACCTGTCCCTGTTGCTGGATCACAACCAAGCACTTACTGAACTGCACATCTTCTCTGAAAGCCTGCTCCTAAACCGCTGGCTCTTGTGCCTTCCCGCCCCCATTCAGGCTGCAGTGGCCTCGCACACCCATTTATTGTTAGGCGACGCAATGGTCTTGGCGATGAACTGTTCAAAACCTGAACTCTTTCCCCATTTCAGCTGCAGTGTGGAGTGCTGGCTACCATCCCATGGATCTGGCCGGCTATTCACCAAACCCTCCCACCCCACCCCAAGCCATGACGTGTACAACGTCACTCATGCCGCCTGCTGCTAACGACCCTCTGCCCAGCACGCAGGCCCCCAGCCTCTACCAGATCCTGGTGCACCTGAGCTCTGAGATGGCAGCACTTACCGCAGGCGTCACCAACTCATGCATCTGCTACCACGAACTGCCCTCCCTCACACATGTGAGGCTGGCCCAGATGAAAACAGGTGCCCCCACAGGTGCGGTCTCAACTGCCCCCCTGACAACCAAAAGCACCACAAACTAGGCACAGCTTGCTTGTAGCACCAGAGGTTTGATGAGAATGCAATCAACTGCAGACCTCCTTTCTCCTGGTCCCCAAACCCCAGCAGAAATCAGCACTATGCCTGCCAGGTTGCTGTGTCACTTCACAGCACCTATTCATTCGGGACTTGAATGACGTTAATCCCCTGGCCTGCTACCTCATTGACACCTGTTCCGATTTATCCATATTCCCCCTCAAACAACTCCTAAATCCCAGCCCCCCCTCTCGCCTCCTCATCACTGCTGCCAGCAACTCAGCCTTTCCTATCTGCACGGTGCATTCCCACTTGCTCGACTTAGGTGCAAACTCCCAGGGATCTTCACTGTCATGGACGTTACAGACCCCATTCTGGGTTCCGATTTCCTCGGTCTTTACAGCCTACTGGCTTACGTAGCAGAGCACTGTTTACTTGATGGCACCTCTGGCAAGGCTGTCCAGTGCAGCTCCCACCACCCCACCAAATGCTTTGCCGTGAAACAGTTAGAAATTTCAGGCCCATATGCTCAGCTCCTTGCAGATTTCCCCCTCATTATCCAGCGCCCCCCAGCCTGTTCAGCACAACACTATGCATTACATTGCCACTAACCCACACTGTGCATTACACTGCCACTACCCCTGGCCCCCCATTTTCTGTCATTCCCCCCCCCCCCCCCCCCCAGCAAAAAATTGCTCAAAAGGAGTTTCAAGAGCTGCTCACTGCTGCTGTACTTCGCCCTTCCAAAAGCCCCTGGGCCTCAGCTCTTCAACTTGCCCCCAAGAAGGACGGTTCCTGGTGCCTTTACAGCAATTACCATAAACTCAACACCCACTCCATCTCTGACCACCATCTGGTCCCACTTCTCCACACCTACAATGATGCCATCTCTGGAGCTACTGTCTTGAGTAAGACAGATTGCGCTAAAGCCTATACACATATCCAAGTTATCTCAGAGAATATTGCAAAAACAGCTATAATCATGCCTTTTGACCTGTGCGAGAGTGCATTCATGACATTTGGCATCTGCAATGCCGCACAAATATGGCAGCGACTTTTAGACAAAACCCTCCGTGGTGCACCAGGGTGTTTTGCTATTTAGATGGTATACTTGTCTACTCCAGAGACTCAACTGAGCATCACCAACACCTACGCAAAATGTTTCCCCACCTACAGAAAACTAGCATGGTCCTCAACTTGGCGAAAAGCTTTTTGGGGTGAGGGAGGACAAATTCCTTGGACATGAAGCCTCCACCACTGGCTCCCACCCCCTCGCGAAGACAATACAGGCAGTAGCAGGCTTTCCATGCCCTATTACCTTCAAGAGCTCTGACGTTTCATTGGCATGGTCAATTTTTTCCATCAGCATCTTAAGGATGCCACTGCCACCCAAGAGCCCCTTATTACAGATCTCCTTAGCAATAAAAACAAAGGGAACAAACTGGTTCCTTGGACCATGGCCATGATTGGCGGCTTTCAAAAAATGAAGTGGGATCCATTCAAAGCATGCCTTCTGGCCCACCATTACCCCCATGTCACCTCGCAATAGTAGCAGAAGCAAGCCAGACGGCTTTCAGAGCCATCCTTCAACAACACATGGACAACCTCTGACAACCACTCGCCTTCTTTTCATTCAAGCTCTCCAATGCACAATGCCGTTGGGGTGCATATGTCGGTGAGCTGTTTGCAGTCCACAAAGCTGTCCGCTATTTCTCATCTTCAGTCGAGGGATGTGTCTTTACAATCTTCACAGACCACCGTCCCCTCACCTCTGGTTTTTGGAGGAAAGAAAAAGACCAGATTTCACCTTGACAGTTTAGGCTACAGGAGTATATCGCACAATTCGCCACCGACATCGTCAGCATTGACAACATTTTAGCAGATTACCTTGGCCGCTCCTGCATCATCACCTTAGACTACAGTGCCCTGGCCGCTGCTCGAGAGGTCAAACCAAACATGGCCCACGCCCTACAGAATGGAGACATTGGCCTCAACCTCTAGCTAAGATCCATAACCGGCTCCAACTGTAAAATATGGTGCATCATCCTCATGGATCCATCACAATCTGATGTCTCCAATGATCACTGCCACCCCTTCCTTCCTCCAGCCTTCCGAAAACCAGCATTTGACCATGTCCACAGCCTCGCACACCCAGGCATCCATGCGTCCACCACCCTCATAACACTTCGGCTGGCCAGGCATTCAATGTGACTGCAGCAACTGGGCACAGTCCTGTGTTTCGTGCCAGCGTGCCAAGGTCGGACAGCACGTTCACTACCATACCTTTGTAACAGCATGGTGTGCACTGTGCATTCATATACTGGGACCTCACAGCATGCACACACGTCATGCTTTGGGTGGATGCATACTAACCACCTATGCTTCGGGTGGATGCATACCAACCACCTCTCCTCCCTCAGTATTCGGGCCCGCACCTTGTGTTGTTACTTGGGGACAAGACACTGCCCATTCCTCTGAATGGGGTCGTGACAACCATCCCCATAGACAGGCTCAAGCCAGCCTACATCCTAGAGCCCCTCCAGCCAATGAGCACAGCACCATTGAGGTACAGTTCTCTCACCTACCACTGGATCCTGTCACAGCACCATCAACTATGCACCCAGGTCAAACCCATTTCTTCTGGTGTCACTTACGTGCCACTGGCTCACACCATCCCCGACACTGTATCTGACACACCACCAGTCGACGCTGCCTCTGGTCCATCACCAACTGACCACATGAGTGACACACCTCCCAGTGCCTGGGACCCTGATTTCGCCACTACTCTTTTTGCAGCCTCCAGCCAACATAGATAGTGCCCTATCCCAGAAGGCACCCGCCACAGTCAACAGAGTATTGTCACCACTGCCACTAGCACCTGCACCACTGGAGCAGTGACGCTCCTTCAGACACTCCCAACGCTGCATGGAGGAGCTGCCCATGTCCCTCCTTTCACTGGAAACCACAGCATGAGCACAGCAACAACAACCGACACATGCCCCACTGTAAGCATTTGTAAGTCAGCTTCAAGCACCCCTCTGCGCAGTTGACACTAGTGTTTTCCCCTCAAAAAGGGGCAACTGTGTGGCAACCCCTTCCCTTGTCTCCACCTGTAGCAGCAGACGACAGGCTGCGTAGACCTGAAACCAGTCCCACAACACCCTTGCTGGTCACTTCCGCTGGGAGGGGAGAACTTAGAGGGCCACACTTTAAGGACATTAGGCATGCTGAACCATTGGTTGACCAGTCTCTTGTTCCAATGAGGCAACATCCCTGGCTGTGCTCTCAGCAGGTCACCCTCACAACGCCATGTGACCCACATCATCATTCGCACGTTTTTGCTGGGGTATGTGTGAACCATATAACTCTTATCCCACGCTCGTCGCTGTTGTCCTGTCATGGTCTGTTTAATGAGAGGATTTCTACCGCATTTCTTCCATGCCGTCTTCCTGAGCTGTGTCTTCTCGAGGTAGTTCTACTGATTACAGGAGTACATAACCTGATGCCGGACGCCCAGTTCGTCCCCCCGGTCTCAGCAATTGGAGTACTGCATGCAGTGTAGTGCATATAGTGAAGTGAAGTGCAGTATGCAACAGGACTACCAGGCCAATTTATTACTATCCTATCCCTGGCCGTTTGGCACTCCTTTGCCACCAAGCATGCCATTGACATGGTTTTCTCCACACCATTGGATGCCGCCTAACAAAGATTGCAAGCTACCCACGGTTCTCCTGGTCTTGACCCTCCTCAGCTAAGAGGTATTAGCCCATTTTTAATGTTACTGTAGTCATTAGCTTTTGGACTGGTATGTTAGAACCAGCCTGCACAGCTCTTCCAGCACACCCCTCCATGTACTGCCATTTTCTTAAGTAGCACAATGTGTAGGCATGTGCACTTCTTAGGTGTGTACAAGCAAACATGTTTCATTCCTATGGGCTTGTCATAGTCATCAGGTATGTGCAGCATCATTCGGAGGTGAGTCACTGTTAGGGCAATTATAGTTACACCTTTGTCCAACAGTTTGGTGGAAACATCATTATGGCCAAAGACAGTAACATTGAGCTGGATGATAAGAGATGGTATTGCTTTGCATGTGGCTGTCTGCAACATAGTTAGAGATGAGTGATGCCAAGGGCTATTGAAACCATCTGGGGTACTGTCCTCATGAGGTACCCATGGTGGGTTCAATCGACAGATGATGGCAATACTGACTTTATCATTGATAACGTGTCTAAAGTGTGTGTGTTTCATCTAATGACTCTGTATGGGCCTCAATAAGATGGTTGGATTGCAGACTGCATTTATCACACCATAAAATGACATGTTTGCAGACTGAAAGGGCTTCGCATACAAATACTCAAGATGCAGATTGAAGGTAGGGTGGCAGTACATGGTAACATTGGACGTGTTGTTTGTCAAATTTTGTTAAGTGCTGGTGGGACTGGATATTTGCTTTTTGTGTTGGCAGTATGAAGTCTGCCAGCAAGAGCAGATATTCACCATAAGATTTCCACAACAATGCTTGTAGACCTTCTTTTTAGGATGTGCACACTCAAAGAAGGATACAGAGTAGAGCCTCTGTCCAGTATCTGTCACGGCACATGATAGCAGCGTTAAGACTCCTGTGCCACCTCTTGACCAGGCCATTACTCTGCACATGGTAGGCTGTGGTGTGGGTATGTTTAATACCACACAGGTCTTAAAGTACTGCAAAGAGTGCTGATAGAAACTGGCGGCCCTGGTCTGTGGTGATGGTTTCTGGTGTGCCAAAGAATGGGATCCACATGTCAACAAAAGCAGTGCTGTCATTTCAGTTGTAATGTCTTTAATGGGTGTTACTTTGATCCAATGTGAAGCTCTGTCAGTATTAGAAAGGAGGAATTTCTAACCTTCTGACCTAGGGAAGAGGGCCACAGGATCAATGTGGAGGTGGTGGAAGTGAGCATGGGTATCTTGAATTGCCTGAGTGATGGTTTGGTGCAACATTCTACTTTGTTATGTTGACAATATTCACACATCTGCGTCCAGATGCAGCAGACTCTCTTACTGTTGGGCCACACAAAACGTTCAGTGATTAGGTGGACTTGGGATGAATGCCAGGATGTGAAAGGCCACATAGTGGGTTAAAGATTTCACATCACATTGTTGGTGATACAAGCGGCCAAATTTCATTGAGAGAGACGTCACATAGGATATCTGCTTAGGGACTGTGTGTCTTTCAGTTTTGAGGCTGCTGTCATTGCTGTGTTGTAGTTCAGCAATGCTAATGTCAGTTTGTTGGGTGATAGCTGTTTGTTCATAGTTGAGGCAGAGAGAGATTGTATTAACCCTCAATAGGTGATTGGCAATGATGTCTGCATCGTGTAAGTGCCATACAGCTGTTAAATACTGTGAGTTGAAATAAAGGTGTTGAAAATGGCTTGGGATGACTTCTTGTGCAGGTATTTTATAGCATCAAGAAGTGACTTGTGGTATGCGACTACAGTGATGTTCTCCTCTTCAATGTCTTTGCAGACATAAGTAACTGCCTCACAAAGGACGAGGAGTTCCCTGTCAAATGCCAACCATCTGAATTAGGAACCTGTTACTTTGTGAGAAAAACCAGAGAGTTTGGATTTTATCGTGCACCAACTGTTGTAGCACCATGCCTATGGCAGTGTCACTTGCATTAGTGGTAACAGTCAGTTGAGCATTCAGGATGGGATGGGATTGGTGGGACATTGTTCTGTGTGATCAAAAGCATTTGACATGTCTTAGATCCACCAGACTTCACTTTTTTGTTTTTGTTGTGATGTTATAACGTGTCTGTGAATGGCACTTGTAAGGCAGCTACTTGTGGCAAGTGGCGTTAGCAGAAATTTAAACTTCTGAGGAAATGTCAGAGTTCGTTGTAAGTTAGTGGTAGTGGGAACTGTCATATGGTGTCTGCCCTATCTGGTGTTGGTTTGATACCCGTAGCACTGACGAAGTATCCGAGGCAAATGGATTCCATCATGTTTGATTAACACACCACTGTCTTGTAAGGTTCTGAGAACTTGCTTGAGGTGTTTGTTATATTCTTCAGGGGTGATGGAAAAAATAAGGACGTCATCAAAGTATGCATAGCAGTGATTGGGGTGGAAGAGGATCTTCTCAGTAAATTGTTGCCAAGTCTCTGAAGCATTTTCCAATCTGTAAGGCATGAAACAGTTTTCATTCTTGCCAAAGACTGTGATAATTGCCATTTTCATGATATCGTCAATGTGCACAGGGATTTTTAACAGCCAAGTACAATAAAGATGGATGCACCTGCCAGTGCATAAGTAAACTCTTGTATATTCGGTACTAGGTAATTGTCATGCACTGTACAATAGTTGATGGGTCTGTAATTGCAACTGAGGCAACACTGCCATCTTTCTCTGTACTAATTTGATAGCCGACATCCGTGGGCTATCTGGCAGATGAAGAATGCCAGCTTGCAGCATTTTGTCAATTGCTTTTTCAGTAGCATGCAAGTTAGGTGGTGATAGTCGGTGTGTTTTATGCTATACAAGTGTATCATTGGTTGTTAAGATGCACTGCACAGTGCAGTTACAGATTATGCATGCTATAGCCTAAATTATGTTGGGTATGGATAATGAAGTAGAGACAGTGTGCAAGTTGGTACCAGTTGAAGCAGATAGTCCAGCACTACCCTTTGTGCTGTGTGGTAACACCAGTGAGATACAGTTGGATGGTGTGGGTGTGTGCCTGGGTGTGTCTGCACAATATGCTATGTTGTGCATGAGTAAAATACGCTGCAGCTGTTCATGCACTAATGCTAGAAGATCTGGCATGCATTCTCTGATATCACGCTGTATGAGCAAAGTGGTTGGATGTTAGGCAAGAATTGGAAATGGTGAAGAAACTCAATGTGCAATACATCTGGTAACATCAGTGATGTAGAATGTCTATGAGCATTTGTGCTGACTTGAAGCATGTAAATTAAGTGTCATGGATCCAAATACTCTGATCATGGAATTGTTGGCTGCATGCAGTTGGAGTGACTGTGTGTGGTCAGCAGTCATTTCATGGTGTGGAACTGATATCACAACTGGTGTTGATGATGAAGTATTCACCAGAGTTGAGATCGAGGATGTACACTCCTGGAAATTGAAATAAGAACACCGTGAATTCATTGTCCCAGGAAGGGGAAACTTTATTGACACATTCCTGGGGTCAGATACATCACATGATCACACTGACAGAACCACAGGCACATAGACACAGGCAACAGAGCATGCACAATGTCGGCACTAGTACAGTGTATATCCACCTTTCGCAGCAATGCAGGCTGCTATTCTCCCATGGAGACGATCGTAGAGATGCTGGATGTAGTCCTGTGGAACGGCTTGCCATGCCATTTCCACCTGGCGCCTCAGTTGGACCAGCGTTCGTGCTGGACGTGCAGACCGCGTGAGACGACGCTTCATCCAGTCCCAAACATGCTCAATGGGGGACAGATCCGGAGATCTTGCTGGCCAGGGTAGTTGTCTTACACCTTCTAGAGCACGTTCGGTGGCACGGGATACATGCGGACGTGCATTGTCCTGTTGGAACAGCAAGTTCCCTTGCCGGTCTAGGAATGGTAGAACGATGGGTTCGATGGCGGTTTGGATGTACCGTGCACTATTCAGTGTCCCCTCGACGATCACCAGTGGTGTATGGCCAGTGTAGGAGATCGCTCCCCACACCATGATGCCGGGTGTTGGCCCTGTGTGCCTCGGTCGTATGCAGTCCTGATTGTAGCGCTCACCTGCACGGCGCCAAACACGCATACGACCATCATTGGCACCAAGGCAGAAGCGACTCTCATCGCTGAAGACGACACGTCCCCATTCGTCCCTCCATTCACGCCTGTCGCGACACCACTGGAGGCGGGCTGCACGATGTTGGGGCGTGAGCGGAAGACGGCCTAACGGTGTGCGGGACCATAGCCCAGCTTCATGGAGACGGTTGCGAATGGTCCTCGCCAATACCCCAGGAGCAACAGTGTCCCTAATTTGCTGGGAAGTGGCGGTGCGGTCCCCTACGGCACTGCGTAGGATCCTACGGTCTTGGCGTGCATCCGTGCGTCGCTGCGGTCCGGTCCCAGGTCGACGGGCACGTGCACCTTCCGCCGACCACTGGCGACAACATCGATGTACTGTGGAGACGTCACGCCCCACGTGTTGAGCAATTCGGCGGTACGTCCACCCGGCCTCCCGCATGCCCACTATACGCCCTCGCTCAAAGTCCGTCAACTGCACATACGATTCACGTCCACGCGCATGCTACCAGTGTTAAAGACTGCGATGGAGCTCCGTATGCCACGGCAAACTGGCTGACACTGACGGCGGCGGTGCACAAATGCTGCGCAGCTAGCGCCATTCGACGGCCAACACCGTGGTTCCTGGTGTGTCCGCTGTGCCGTGCGTGTGATCATTGCTTGTACAGCCCTCTCGCAGTGTCCGGAGCAAGTATGGTGGGTCTGACACACCGGTGTCAATGTGTTCTTTTTTCCATTTCCAGGAGTGTATAACCTGCCTCCTTGATGAGCATGTGAGGAAGTGTGTATTTGTGACACATGTGGCAATTTGTGGTGACTTGATCTAGTTGTGCAACTGAGCATATCTACAATGGCTCATACTTGCAATTTGGGTAACTGCTTGGGGCATGGAAATTGCATGCAGTGGTGCTGAACAGGTAGTGGTAGTAACACTGAACTGGCTGCTGTGGCCTTTTTTATGTTGTGTAGTGCTGGGTTGGTGCTGTATACAGTCTTTCGCTGAGCAGTGTTGCTGATGCCAACATTGGTGGAATTCGGCTGACTCAGGGCTGTCCAGTCAGTGGGGCAGCATGTCAATCTGAAGAGTGCTGTGGCTTCCTGGCTGCTGTAATAGCATGAACAGCTCATTGGCAAGAGCCAAGCATTTCCACTTCATGTGGTATCAACATCAGTTGTAACTGCTGCAGCAGTTTTGATGATCCAACAAAGCAGCTTTGTTCATGAGATTCCTGGCAATTGTGGATCATAGATATCACTAAACTTGCAACTTGTCTTTGAGGTATTCACCATACAGGGCTCATAATTGTTGCTCTGATGTTCTTGACAGTCTCTTCAACAGTACTGTCTAAGCTGTATTGTATTTATTTCTGGCGGGTGGTGACAAGATGATATCACTGATTAAGTCGGTATGTTCTATGAGATTACTGATAAGTTCAATGTACTTGGTGTCATCATTAATGTTGGTGAAGTTAACACACACTCAGCAATGATGAACCATAGTGCTGGCTGTTCTGCTCTGAATGGTAGTAGTCTCAGTGGTATTGACACAAAACAGTACTTTTTATTTGTTTTCCTGTTTAAGTGGAATTATTTTTTCTTATCTTGAAGAGCAGATGTAATAGTCTGCCTGTAAAATGTGTTATTTGTAATGATAAAAAAGAAAAAAGGAGCTTACATGTGTAAAAATGAAAATTCTACAACTGAATTGCTAGAATTTAAGAGGAATTTGTGGAGTGGCAGGACTGTCTCTGTAAATTGATACTCATCTCTTGTCTGACATGTTTCAGTGTGATACAGTATGTGTAAACACTATTGCAACAGTATGTGTAGACTGTGAGTGAACTATTCAGTTAATAGAAGAAAAAAGTCAAGTTCAGATTGTAAACAAATCAGTTACAGAAACATATGAAGCAGAAAAGGAAAAGTGCTTAATATTGTAGATAATAATGGGAGAGGAATCATCAAAACTTTGAAGAAATGAACTGTGTAACTTTGAAATAAGTGTGATAATTAAACCAGGAGGGCTTCTCTATTCTATTAAGTACTCAAATTCTATATAAAAAACTTTAACACCACATAGTAATTGTATCATAATTTGTGGTATCAGCGACGTTTACCACAATTAGGCTCAACGTGCTATGAGAATGCTGAAGGATACATTTGAGAAATTATCTCTGTGAAGTTTTAGGCAGTCAGTTTGATTCAGAGTCATGACATAATTGAAACATTATGTGTCAACATTCAGCTGCTACCAAAAACAGGAAATTAAAAACCACATGTCGAAGCAGTGGAAATGCAACATTCGTGGAGGTAAGTAGTATGGTATCGTTAGTGAATATGCCAGGAAAGCATGATCTCTAAAGTAATGCCAAAGTGAAGCAACCAGTGAGTATGGGAATACTGAGAAAAACTGAATGCTGAGAATATGGCTAAGACAGCCACCATTCCACTTGTAATGAAAACAGAACAAGACAGACCAGCAGTTACGTTAGAAAAATCATCAACTGAGGAAACACTGCCTGACAGGTTTTCAGCAGCAACAGATGAATGTCAAACAGTAATGAAACCAACAGCAGCAACTACATTATTCACTTAAATATTGCCCCCGTCAGCAGTACAATCATTAGTCAAACCATCATTGTCACCAAGTGCAGTAGGATCATCTACATCTTCATCTACATTTATACTCCGCAAGCCACCCAACAGTGTGTGGTGGAGGGCACTTTACATGCCACTGTCATTACCTCCCTTTTCTGTTCCAGTAGCGTATGGTTCGCGGGAAGAACGACTGCCGGAAAGCCTCCGTGGCGCTCGAATCTCTCTAATTTTACGTTCGTGATCTCCTCATCCAGAAACGCACCCTCTCGAAACCTGGACAGCAAGCTACACCGCGATGCAGAGCGCCTCTCTTGCAGAGTCTGCCACTTGAGTTTGTTAAACATTTCCGTAATGCTATCATGGTTACCAAATAACCCTGTGACAAAACGCGCCGCTCTTCTTTGGATCTTCTCTATCTCTTCTGTCAACCCGATCTGGTACGGATACCACACTGATGAGCAATGCTCAAGAATAGGCCGAACGAGTGTTTTATAAGCCACCTCCTTTGTTGATGGACTACATTTTCTAAGGACTCTCCCAATGAATCTCAACCTGGTACCCGCCTTACCAACAATTATCATTCCACTTCAAATCGTTCCGCACGCATACTCCCAGATATTTTACAGAAGTAACTGCTACCAGTGTTTGTTCCGCTATCATATAATCATACAATAAAGGATCATTCTTTCTATGTATTTGCAATACATTACATTTGTCTATGTTAAGGGTCAGTTGGCACTCCCTGCACCAAGTGCCTATCCGCTGCAGATCTTCCTGCATTTCGCTACAATTTTCTAATGCTGCAACTTCTCTGTGTACTACAGCATCGTCCGCAAAAAGCCGCATGGAACTTCCGACACTATCTACTAGGTCATTTATATATATTGTGAAAATCAATGATCACATAACACTCCCCTGTGGCACGCCAGAGGTTACTTTAACATCTGTAGACGTCTCTCCATTGAGAACAACATGCTGTGTTCTGTTTGCTAAAAACTCTTCAATCCAGCCCCACAGCTGGTCTGATATTCCGTAGGCGACAGTGCGGAACTGTATTGAACGCCTTCCAGAAGTCAAGGAAAATAGCATCTACCCAGGAGAATGTATCTAATATTTTCTGGGTCTCATGAACAAATAAAGCGAGTTGGGTCTCTCACGATCGCTGTTTCCGGAATCCATGTTGATTCCCACAGAGTAGATTCTGGGTTTCCAGAAATAACATGATATACGTGCAAAAAACATGTTCTAAAATTCTACAACAGATCGACGTCAGAGATATAGGTCTATAGTTTTGCGCATCTGCTTGACGACCCTTCTTGAAGACTGGGACTACCTGTGCTCTTTTCCAATCATTTGGAACCTTCCGTTCCTCTAGAGACTTGCGGTACATGGCTGTTAGAAGGGGGGCAAGTTCTTTCACGTACTCTGTGTAGAATCGAATGGGTATCCCGTCAGGTCCAGTGGACTTTCGTCTGTTGAGTGTTTCCAGTTGCTTTTCTATTCCTTGGATACTTATTTCGATGTCAGCCATTTTTTCGTTTGTGCAAGGATTTAGAGAAGGAACTGCAGTGTGGTCTTCCTCTGTGAAACAGCTTTGGAAAAAGGTGTTTAGTATTTCAGTTTTATGTGAGTCGTCCTCTGTTTCAATGCCATCATCATCCCGGAGTATCTGGATATGCTGTTTCGAGCCACTTACTGATTTAACGTAAGACCAGAACTTCCTAGGATTTTCTGTCAAGTCGGTACATAAAATTTTACTTTCGAATTCACTGAACACTTCACGCATAGCCCTCCTTACGTTAACTCTGACATTGTTTAGCTTCTGTTTGTCTGAGAGGTTTTGGCTGCGTTTAAACTTGCAGTGAAGCTCTCTTTGCTTTCGCAGTAGTTTCCTAACTTTGTTGTTGAATCACAGTGGGTTTTTCCCATCCCTCACGGTTTTACTCAGCATGTACCTGTCTAAAACGCATTTTATGATTGCCTTGAACTTTTTCCATAAACACTCAACATTGTCAGTGTCAGAACAGAAATTTTCATTTTGATCTGTTAGGTAGTCTGAAATCTGCCTTCTATTACTCTTGCTAAATAGATAACCCTTCCTCCCATTTTTTATATTCCTATTTACTTCCATATTAAGGGATGCTGCAACGACCTTATGATCACGGATTCCCTGCTCTGCGCTTACAGAGTCGAAAAGTTCGGGTCTGTTTGTTATCGGTAGGTCCAAGATGTTATCTCCATGAGTCGGTTCTCTGTTTAATTGCTCGAGGTAATTTTCGGATAGTGCACTCAGTATAATGTCACTCAATGCTCTGTCCCTACCACCTGTCCTAAACATCTGAGTGTCCCAGTCTATATCTGGTAAATTGAAATCTCCACCTAAGACTATAACATGCTGAGAAAATTTATGTGAAATGTATTCCACATTTTGTCTCAGTTGTTCTGCCACTAATGCTGCTGAGTCGGGAGGTCGGTAAAAGGAGCCAATTATTAACCTAGCTCGGTTGTTGAGTGTAATCTCCACCCCTAATAATTCACAGGAACTATCCACTTCTACTTCACTACAGGATAAACTATCACTAACAGCTACAAACACGCCTCCACCGGTTGCATGCAATCTATCCTTTCTAAACACCGTCTGTGTCTTTGTAAAAATTTCGGCAGAATTTATCTCTGACTTCAGCCAGCTTTCCGTACCTATAACGATTTCAGCTTCGGTGCTTTCTATCAGCGCTTCAAGTTCCGGTACTTTACCAATGCAGCTTCGACAGTTTACAATTACAATACCGATTGCTGCTTGGTCCCCGCATGTCCCGACTTTGCCCTGCACCCTTTAAGGCTGTTGCCCTTTCTGTACTTGCCCAAGGCCATCTACCCTAAAAAACCGCCCAGTCAATGCCACACAACCCCTGCTACCCATGTAGCTGCCTGCTGCGTGTAGTGGACTCCTAACCCAAAACCCCACCACCCTATGGCGCAAGTCGAGGAATCTGCAGCCCACACGGTCGCAGAAGCGTCTCAGCCTCTGATTCAGACCCCCCCCCCCCCCTCATCATGTGTACATCAACAGCAGAGGCATAAAAAGAAAGCAAAAGAAGTGGAAGAAAAACAGTGCTACCTCTTTGCCTCAATAATTTTTAGTCAATGTCAAAAGGAGGAGGAAACCCGCAGAATAAGTAGTTTGAGAACAACAATGTCAATCCAATTCTTTATTTTTTACCAAAACATTCAACCAATAAGAAATAAATGAATAAAATTTGCTGTTTGACCCAACCCACCAACATAGTATCTCCCAGCAGTGACTTAAAGATGATGAACTCCTATTCTCCCAATTTACTGTATATAATATTGAAGCTTTAGTAACTCAGACAAATGAAAATGCCAATAAAAATACACTCTCTTTAATGCCAAATCCAAAAATACATCCAATACATCATCTCTGTTCATTATCAGGTTTGTATAAGACAAACAACAATCAAGAGGCAGAGTGATGTTTATTACCACATGGAACATTATGAAACAAGTGTGAGACCACTCCGCTCTGGGGCTGAATAGAAAAACATTAGACATTCCCACACTGTGGCACTGGACAGCAGCTGTGTGCACCACTCCTGATGCACACCTGTGGTCGGTGGAAGAAACTTTTGGTAATACATGACTTTGCCTGAGAATGTTTGGATGTCCTTCACATTTGTAGGGTGCAGAAGTGCCGCAATAGCTACCATGAGGGTGGTGGTCAGATGAATCCCCCAAAGACAAATAACATGACCAACTATTCTGTAGAGGGCTGGAAGAACTGTAACTTTGCCAAACTGTACTTAGGACCTGCAACATGCAAAGTCTGAAACAAATGATGAAGACTGCAAAGATGGTCCTTGGTGGTGGGACTGGTAATGATATGTCACCAAGGTAGTTAATACAACAAAGAATGCATTGAATAAGTTGCTCCACATAGTGCTGAGAAATTTAATGTAATTAAATTTCATTTTTATTGGTCCTTTTAATCATTTGTTGTATGAGGTATACAATATAATATTGGACAAGTCATTGTGATTTAGAATACATTTTTAAATCATATAAGAATATTTACATTGAGTCAGGATTAATATTATCACAACTGAAAATTCAACTTTCATACATGGTATTTAAAACAAGTAATTCAATCAGTGTTTTTACATAAAACTTTTGATTAACATTTCATTCATTCTTTTTTTAATATTTGGTAATAAACCTTTATGTTTCAGGATGTTCATCTATACTATAACAACACTTTTGTGATAAATATTTATGGACAGCAATTTTGAATTTTAAAGTGTCTTTTATTGTTTTAATGTTATTAGGTAGCTTACTGTATAATCTGTTTCCTGTCTGCATTGGTTCATTCTGTTTTAGTGTCGTGTATGCATGTTGAACATGTACATCCTGCTTTCTTCTTGTGTTATACAGATGCATACGCTGGTTAGTTGATACAAGATTGTTGCTATTTTCCTAACAAATATTATTACTTGCAATATATATAGACATGGTAGTGGAAGGATGTGAAGTTTCTTAAATAAGGGTCTGCATGAGCCTCTTTAGGCAGCATTTTCTGTGGCCCTTACAATTCTCTTTTGTTATGCCATATTGCAGGGCCAACAGCTACAATATCAGTAGCAGCAGCAGGGGAAACAAAAAAAGCAATCAAGAAAATTATAACACTGCCTAACAACCACCAATAGAAACTACAGTATTGAAAATATAAATCACTTTCTCCATTACTTGAGCAAAGAAAACTGGAAAGAGGGTTATAACTGCAAACACAGAGATGAAAAATTTAATAACATCATTGACAATTTTTCCTACTATTTTGAATTGTGTAGTGGACTGTTAAGGCAGCCAGTCCACAGTGAAGTAGCCGAAAGGGCACGCGTTAACTCACGCCGTCTTGCGTTAAGTCTGGAACAAGATTCGTAATGAATGTGATAAAGAAAAGAACGTAGCTACTAGAACACTTAACTTTTATATTGTCCTTTGGTATACATCTCTCTTGACTATACAAATGAGACTCGTAAGATACATGCACTGATACAATTGGCGCCTTGCTAAGTCGTAGCCATTAACTTAGCTGAAGGCTATTCTAACGGTCTCTCGGCAAATGAGAGAAAAGGCTTCGCCAGTATAGTCGCTAGCAACGTCGTCGTACAACTGGGGCGAGTTCTCGTACGTCTCTCGAGACCTGCCGTGTGGTGGCGCTCGGTCTGCGATCACACAGTGGCGACACACGGGTCCGACATGTACTAATGGACCGCGGCCGATTTAAGCTACCACCTAGCAAGTGTGGTGTCTGGCAGTGACACCACAAATTGTGCTTCCCTCCAATATAAAGGAAAATATAAACAAGGAAAACAAAAAAATAACTTGATCCCTTTTGGGATACTGGTATCTTCAAACAAAAAAAGATTACTACACAGACTGTCCAAACAACTCGCGTCACCTGAATTTGATACTTATTACAAAACCCATAAAAGATCTTCAAAAATGTTGTCAAACAAGCAAAAATAATGGCAAATGACATATACATAAAAAAAATCCACCAATAAGATGAAAGCCATATGGAATGTTGTAAGGAAGGAAACTGCAGCAGAGCAGATAGATTTCCATAATATTAACTGCCTAATGGAGAAGTTAACTGTGATAACTGAACCTACAAAAATTGCAAATAAATTTAATTCCTAATTTACACGAATAGCTGAACATCTTATAAATCAAAATTTACAGTGTACTATAAATAATAAATCTATTTTTCTATACTCCACTAGAGGAAAGGAAATCTCGCTATAATAAAAGAACTGAAGCCCAAATTCTCTGTTGGTACTGACAATATCCCCGACTACATCTTGGAGACATGTGCTCGGCCACTTGTTGACATCTGTATCTGTTCTCTATCAGAAGGGGTGTGCCCAGAAAAACTGCAGATAGCAAAAGTAAACACAAGTATCAAACTACGGGCCTAGTTCACTACTATGTGGTTTTTCCATACCAATTGAAAAAAAAATTATTATAAAAGACTAATAAGTTTTAAAGAAAAGAATAATTAGTTCTCAAATACACAACACATATTCCGAAAATCTAAATCTACTGAGACTACTTTTTTGTGTTCTTTAAATGAAGCCTTAAATACAACAGACAGCAAACAGCATATCTCCAGCTATATTTCATCAGTCACAACACCTCGCTTAAGAAACTTGTATTTGTAGGTATTAGGGGCCCAGTCCATGAATGGCTAAAATCACACCTCCAAAACAGAGAGCAATTGGTTGTGCTTGCTATTCGAGAAGGGAACAAGATAAAATTCCTACTGTTCAGAAAAGCAGAGCAATAAGTATGGCATACCACAAGGCTCCATTCTAGGAGAAATTCTGTTTCTACTCTTTGTGAAGAGCTTGGAACTGACCAGTCCATGCCATAATTACATAAAATTCACATATGACACAAATGTGATAATAAAAGGAAGACCCAGAGAAGAATTACTGCATGAGATTAAAAAGTATACCACCCACACTACAGACTGGTTTTCTGGACACTGTTTAGTAATAAACACAGAAAAAACAGGAACCGTGCCCTTACACACTGTGAAAAATAAATGTCCGCTAACAAAAGACATAGAGTTGTTTACTAGAAGCCTTGAAAATCTAAGTTCTAAAAAATTTCTTGAAATATAGATCCAAGAAGATCTAAGAAGGATTGAACATGCAAAATACATTACAAATAAATTGAATACCTTTTGTTATGCTATCAAAATTCAAAAGAGACATTAAAAAATGTATACTTCACCTTCTTCTATGTTGGAGGGAAGCACAATTCAAAATAGTAGGAAAAGTTGCTAGTTAAGTTATTAGATTTTTCATCTGTATGTTTGCAGTTATAAATCTCTTTCCAGTTTTCTTTGCTCAAGTAATGCAGAAAGTGATTTATATTTTCATTACGGTACTGTAGTTTCTACTGGTGGTTGTAAGCCAGTGTTTAAGTGTTCCTATTTTAAAGCTCATTTCCACATTTAGAAATATCTGATCAATGGTGGCAGATAAAGTCTTTGTGATACGATTTGCTGTTTCTGTGGTAGATTTCCTGTTAAAGGTTTGCAAGAGATTCAGTAATTCTTTCTTTTCTTTCGAGTCCTTTTCAAAGTCAATATTAAAATCACCATATAGAATAACTTTTCAGTTTCTTTGTGTTAGTCTGTTAAGTGAATATTCCAAACTTTTTAGGAGAGTATTTATGTCACCAGTTGGAGCTCTGTATAAACAAATAATGGCTATTTTAGTGTCCACTATTTCAATTCCAGATAGCTCTACATCTTTTTCCTTCACTATTTCAACAGGAAATTTTAACACAGTTTATATTATTTCTTAAGAATATACAACTGCCACCATGTCTAAGAATTTTTCTACAGAAATAACCACCTAGCACAAATTTAGGTAGCAACATAATATGTAACTTGTCCTCTTTTATCAATTTGGATTTCACTTATTTTACTAAGTGATTGCACATTTTGATGAACAAGAACCAAGTTCATATTTTTAAATGTTACCTGTGAGTTTTTCTTTTCTGTTCCCACAGATAATCCTCACTGTGAGGTGAAAGTCTGCATTCTCTTGATATTTTCCTCCTCATCCTGTTGTGGTCTCCACTGTGATGGGCTGGTATCCTTTTGTGATATTGCTATTTCTGCAGGTGCTGCTACTGTTGTTGATGCTGTTGTTCCTGTTAATGTTGGTGAAGGTACTGCTACTGTTATAATTTTATCAGCCACTGTTTCTCTCTCCTGCTGCTGCTGTTGCTATTGTAGGTGCTGTATATTTCTGATTCTGTTTGTAACCCAGTTTCTGCTGCTGCAGGTTCTGAGGCTGATCCTCCTAGCAGTAGAGGAATGGGTCCCACAGTCCGACCACTTGATGCAGTTTTCAGAGAATCCTTGGCTTTTTGGCCCAAGTATATGACGGCTATTCAGAAAGTAGGCAATGTTTACATTTGATGCCGCTAGGCGTGCACCGATCACGTATATTTTGGCATATGCATGCTCGGCAGCTCAGTCAACATTCATCCATGACAGCAGGAATGTCTCTGTGGATCTGGTTTTTTTTATAATCAAGTTTGAAATGTGTGCTGCAGTCAAAAATCCCCAGTTGTGAGGTGCAGTCTGTGATACGGTTTTTGTTGGCAAAAAACCTAAAACCTATAGAAATTTATCATGAACTGTGCGAAGTGTACAGAAACAATGTAATGAGTGAATGTTTCATCCAGAAATGGTGCATTCAGTTTAAAAATGGCTGAACCAACGTTCTTGCTGAAGAGAAGAGTGGATGCCCGAGCATTGTGACTGACGATCTTGTCACTAAAGTTGATGAAATGATTCGTGAAAATCGCCGCTTAACAATAACGGAGCTTTCGCTTTCTTTTCCACAAGTTTCACGGACTCTGTAGTTTGAAATTGTCACTCAAAAGCTAGGCTACCACAAATTTTGTGCACGATGGGTTCCCAAAATGCTTACAGAGCACCATAAAGAACAGCAAATGGGGGCAACATTGACATTTCTGGAGGCCTACCACAAACTTGGTGATTCATTACTGGATTGAATTGCAACCGGTGATAAGACTTGGGCGAAACATGTCAACTCCGAGACAAAATTACAGTCCATGGAGTGGGGGCACACAAGGTCCCCCCAAAAGCCAAGAAAATGTTTGCAAAGCTTGTCAGCAAGGAAGTTGATGGCGACAGTGTTTTGGGACAGGCAAGGTGTGCTTCTTATTGATTTTCTCAAACATGGAGCAACCATAAATTCTGCTCGGTACTGTCGAACTTTGCACAGCCTTAGAAGAGCAGTTCAAAACAAATGCCGAGGAAAACTGACATCCAAAATTTTGTTTTTGTCTGACAATGCCCAACCTCACATGGCAAACTGCACTAAAAAACTCCTTAATTCATTCAAATGGGAAATTTTCCCTCATCTGCCCTACAGCTCCGATCTTGCACCAAGCAACTTCCACTTGTTTCCCAAGATGATGAACTGGCTTGCAACCTAGCACTTTGATGATAATGTGGAAATCCAGTCAGGTGTGACTCACTGGCTGAAGTCTCAGGCATCAGAATTTTATGACGAAGGTCTTTGAAATCTTGTCCACCACTATGATAAGTGCCTCAAAGTGTTTTGGTGACTATGTGGAAAAGTAGTATAGGTGACTATGTGGAAAAGTAGTATATCAGTCACTCTTTCAGATGTATATAATAAAATGTATTTCATCTACTTATTTTTTTTTTAAATGGCAAAATGTTCCATACTTTCTGAATAGTCTTCGTATTTTGCCATTTTTGTTTAGATGCAGCCCGCATTTTGTGAAATGAGCTCTTCCTAAGTCATCTATGGTGAGAAATAAAGCATCTGTGGTTGATTTGCAAATGTTTTTGTATATCCTGGTCGCTTTCTGAATTTCTTTGTTTACACAGGATGAAGAAATTAGGTTGTGCCTCTGTGGAATGCCTATACCAACAATAGATTCATTCTGTATTTGATTTAGAATAAGACTCAAACTGCGAGTTGCTTCTTTTAATTTATTTCTGTAGGCATCGTTTGCACCAGCAAGGATTACAATGCATTGGTTCTATGTCATGCTATTTTCGTTTATTGGCCTACAACTTTTTTAAGATTTCTTGCATATGAGTGCCTGGTTTTATGAAACCTGTAACTCTCAGTCCATACTGGTAGTGCAAAGTTTCGGTAATTCCTCTGCCAGGGATGTCTGCACATAATACAGATTCTCTTTTTTTTAAATTTATGAGCATGTACTTTGTTTGGTTTATGGTATTATTTTCTGGCACAGTGGTTTGAACAGAAATTTTGCCATAGCATTTTCCCTGCTTGTATTCTGATTACAGTTTGCGGCATGTAAGTGATCACTTAACATATTATTTTTTAATGCATCCTGATGTACATCATCTGTAGATTCATTGTGTACACTCAGGCACCTGTATCTCTTTCTAAAGGTTAGCAAGCACTGATTCACTGAAAGGTTAGGGTGAGATTTTTTTTTTTTCCTGCTCTAAGCACTGGTACTTGTTCTTACATTTTGATTCTGAAGCATGTTTTGATAAACACTGTGCCATGTGTTCCAAGTTGCTGATATATGCCCTTACTGCTGCAATGTCCTGTTCCAGTAATTTTAACACATTTTCTTCTGGTCTTAAATAGCACATTTCTGTTGCTGCTTCATGATCACTACAATAACATTCACAATAACATATGTTACTTTTTAAGACCACCTGGGCTAAACACTGTAAATGACACCACCTGTGTGCTTCCGAGCTTAATCTAACACCTTTCAGCACATTTTCACCACACAATGTACACTTGATTGACTCCAAATAGCCACAATTTATAGAGCATTTGTTTACAACTTGTAAACATGCTGCCATGGTGTTTCTAATGGCATTCATATTTGCAATGCCAAAAAACCAATCAGTTACACCCAGAGAGGCTGTACGGCATATTAACAACATGAACCTGATGTGATTCTTCATCAAGCAGCAGCTGTAAATAAGCTTTTGACAAATCAAGTTTTGACAAATACTGGCCGCCCACGAGTTTTGTCCGAAGTTCATCCAGGTGAGGAATGGAGTACATATCAACCATGGACTGTGAATTAACTGTCACCTGGAAGTCACCGCAAAGACAGAGCTTGCTTGTTGGCTTCTTGATAATGGCTAATGGAGTGGGTCACTGATTAGACAAGAAGGTTCCATGAGACGTAAGGCTGTTAATTTGTTTAATTCTTCCTTCAATTGAGCTTGAAATGTGATCATAACAGGCTATCATGGAAAAAACAGGGTCGCACCATACGATTGAGAGTGGTACGCACTAAGGAATTAGTAACCTTGCTGTTTTGGAAAAATAGAGCAGAACATTTCTTGCACAATTCCTCTAACTATACATAAGGCACAAGATCTGACACTAAGTGAACAGAATCAGAGACTGTAAATCCACAAGCCTGGAAAGTGTCCAAACCAGACAAATTTTCTGTAAATGCACTGTTCGCTACAAGAAATGTTACTGAACAAACCACAGTCTTGTACCTTGTTGCTGCCATAAACTTGTTGAGAATAGGAATCTGCTGTCAGCTGTAACTGACAAGACAGCATGAAGTAACTGAGAGTGAAGGGGAACCAAGACACAACTAAGTACTTGAATTCAGAAGTGAGGTTGCTGTGCCCATATCCATTTGGAGATGTAAGAGGATCCCATCAATACACACTTTGATGAACAATTTGTTACAAACAGTTGCACACGTGTGTGACTAACAACATTAATGACAAATACATTGAGATATGGAAGGCACAGTTAAAGCTTACCAGGCACTGCAAACAGATGCACTGTGACCTTTCTTATGAAAGAGGTAGATGACACCCAGTGTTGTGGACAACCCAGGCAGTCATGTTGAACAAAACAAGCAGGCCATAAGGGCAGGTGCACATGGGAACTCTGCCACTGAGGCCATGTTTGTGAGGAGCATGGTGGCCAGCCATACTGCACTGTCACAACATTCCCTTCCAAAGGCATATTGGATCAAGTCTGCCTGTTGCTGTCAGGGTGAACAGGATGGACAGTGGCTATGACAGCCACAGAATCTAACTGATGGCCTGTGGGATGGGAAACTTAAAATGCTTGCATTACTGTAAGTATTTCTTCTAAGGAGGAGTTTTCAAACTGCTATGTCCTTTGGTGGAACTCCTAATCAGGAGTAGAATGGACAGTAGTGTCCTGAACCATGGACTCTGCACATGATTCCTTGGCCTGAGTAGAACAAAATGACACTAGCAACTTAACCACAGCAGCTCCGTCATCCAAGTTTGATATGATTGGTGGGGTTGCTTTCTGCCATGATAGAAGTCACATGCGTATGTTTTTGGTAATATGAAGTCATTAAATGACACGTATCATCAAATCCTGAATGGGGGCTAGCTTCCATAACAAGTGGTACATCTGGAGAGAGACCAAGGGCAGCAAAAGAGCTATAATGGAGGCAGCGTCTGTTACTTTAAAGGCCACAAAGTGTTTCCACAGGTGTTTCTCATATGATTCCCAGTCCTCAGCAGACTTGTAGACAGGGAAAGAGGACGGGTAGGCCGGCAAATCCTGAGACCATTTTACCAGTCTGGTCAATACTCTCTCCAACATGGTCTTGTGCTAATGCTGCTGCTGCAGGAAACTCTACAGAATAGCCTCCAAGGTTACCCCCATCAACACTGTAACTTCAGTAACAACACATGAGAAAACTGAACCTTACTCATTGTCACTTGTGTATTAAATCGTGCAGTTGAAAATGCCAACGAAAGTACAATCACTTTAATGCCAAAACCAAAATGCATTCAATACACTATCTTTGTACATTGCCAGTTCACTACCAGTTAGAAAAATAGTGATATGCAAGCAGATTGAAGTTATCCAGCATCTGGAGCATTACAGAATGACAGCGAGACCACTCTGCTCTAGGGTTAAATAGAAAAACATTAGATGCTTTCTTGGGATGGTGCTGGATGGGAGCTACATGTGCTGCTCTAGATGCATGGCTCTCACTACTCTCTGAAGGTGCCAACTCCTGGCGGCCAAGCTTAACAACTGCACACCGGAAGGAGTGCTGATTAAGCAACATGTGATTGGTTGGCACCTATGTACTTGACCTTGAGCTATTGCAAATATTCATTATCATTCAATCTACAGGCCATCTGATGAAATATAGTGGAGCCTCAGTAATTGGAGCACAGGTATTTTGAAGTTCCATGAGATTAGAGCTGGTCTTAAGAAAATTAAAATTTTACTTAAAAACTGGAATAAAATACTGTTTTCATACATTGTCCACGTGTACATTTTACGAACTTTCAAATGTGTCACATTTTTAACTTTCTTTCAATTTTCCAAGTACAATACAGTTACAACTGTCCCACTTAGGGTTTTCATTTGTAGTGCAAGGAAATAACCCTGGCATCAGTGGTTAATGCATTTCTATTACAGATGGAGAGGTACCATTAGGTTTTGGGGAGTGTGCCTGCTCTTTCTTTGTCAACCCTTCACCAACCAGGACCATCTGACAATCAGCTGTACAGTGTGTACTATCCATATGTTACCCCTGTTGTTGTGCCTAAGCAGCAATGGTGGTCATTAAAATACAATATGCCTAAGTAACAATACAGTACCCATTTTACAACATTGGCTGAACATTGTTGTATGTACTGTAGTTGGTTGTGTAGTAACATCTGCATTGTAGTGAACTCACTTGTGTCACATTAATTTTGAAGTGTTGTAAGTATGTACAGAGTACTGTACATATGTAATGTGTGTTATTTAACATTTTAATTCATACATTGCAATGAGTGGTAGGGGTAAGAGAAAATTTGTGCCATTGAATGTGAAACTGGAGGCTTTGAAAAGACTAGATAAAGGAGTGGCATCAAGAAAACTTGCTGCTGAGTATCTACATCTACATCTACATCCATACACCTCAAGTCACCCGATGGTGTGTGGCGGAGGGTACCTTGAGTACCTCTATCAGTTCTCCCTTCTATTCCAGTCTCGTACTGTTTGTGGAAAGAAGGATTGTCAGTATGCCTCTGTGTGGACTCTAATCTCTCTGATTTTACCCTCATGGTCTCTTCGCAAGATATACATAGGAGGGAGCAATATACTGCTTGACTCCTCAGTGAAGGTATGTTCTCGAAACTTTAACAAAAGCCCGTACCGAGCTACTGAGCGTCTCTCCTTCAGAGTCTTCCACTGGAGTTTATCTATCATCTCCGTAACGCTTTCGCGATTACTCAATGATCCTGTAATGAAGCACGCTGCTCTCCGTTGGATCTTCTCTAACTCTTCTATCAACCCTATCTGGTACGGATCCCACACTGCTGAGCAGTATTCAAACAGTGGACGAACAAGCATACTGTAACCTACTTCCTTTTTTTTGGATTGCATTTCCTTAGGATTCTTCCAATGAATCTCAGTCTGGCATCTGCCTTACTGACGATGAACTTTATATGATCATTCCATTTTAAATCACTCCTAATGTGTACTCCCAGATAATTTATGGAAGTAACTGCTTCTAGTTGCTGACCGGCTATATTGTAGCTAAATGATATGGGATCTTTCTTTCTATGTATTCGCAGTAGATTACACTTGTCTACATTGAGATTCAATTTCCATTCCCTGCACCATGCGTCAATTCGCTGCAAATCCTCCTGCATTTCAGTACAATTTTCCACTGTTACAACCTCTCGATATACCACAGCATCATCCGCAAAAAGCCTCAGTGAACTTCCAATGTCATCCACAAGGTCATTTATGTATATTGTGAATAGCAACGGTCCTACGACACTCCCCTGCGGCACACCTGAAATCACTCTTACTTCGGAAGACTTCTCTCCATTGAGAATGACATGCTGCGTTCTGTTATCTAAGAACTCTTCAATCCAATCACACAATTGGTCTGATAGTCCATATGCTCTTACTTTGTTCATTAAACGACTGTGGGGAACTGTATCGAACGCCTTGCGGAAGTCAAGAAACATGGCATCTACCTGGGAACCCATGTCTATGGCCCTCTGAGTCTCGTGGACGAATAGCGCGAGCTGGGTTTCACACGATCGTCTTTTTTGAAACCCATGCTGATTCCTACAGAGTAGATTTCTAGTTTCCAGAAAAGTCATTATACTCGAACATAATACGTGTTCCAAAATTCTACAACTGATCGACGTTAGAGATATAGGTCTCTAGTTCTGCACATCTGTTCAACGTCCCTTCTTGAAAACGGGGATGACCTGTGCCCTTTTCCAATCCTTTGGAATGCTACGCTCCTTTAAGAGACCTACGGTACACCGCTGCAAGAAGGGGGGCAAGTTCCTTAGCGTACTCTGTGTAAAATCGAACTGGTATCCCATCAGGTCCAGCGGCCTTTTCTCTTTTGAGCAATTTTAATTGTTTCTCTATCCCTCTGTCGTTTATTTCGATATCTACCATTTTGTCATCTGTGCGACAATCTAGAGAAGGAACTACAGTGCAGTCTTCCTCTGTGAAACAGCTTTGGAAAAAGACATTTAGTATTTCGGCCTTTAGTCTGTCATCCTCTGTTTCAGTACGATTTTGGTCACAGAGTGTCTGGACATTTTGTTTTGATCCACCTACCGCTTTGACATAAGACCAAAATTTCTTAGGATTTTCTGCCAAGTCAGTACATAGAACTTTACTTTCGAATTCATTGAACGCCTCTCGCATGGCCCTCCTCACATTACATTTTGCTTCACGGTTCCCTTTGCTTCCGCAGCAGTTTTCCAACTCGGTTGTTGTACCATGGTGGCTCTTTTCCATCTCTTACGATCTTGGTGGGAATTTAAGTAGATGGGACCTGGATAAACTGAAACAACCAGAGGTTGTACAGAGTTTCAGGGAGAGCATAAGGGAACAATTGACAAGAATGGGGGAAGGAATACAGTAGAAGGAGAATGGGTAGCTTTGAGGGATGAAGTAGTGAAGGCAGCAGAGGATCTAGTAGGTAAAAAGACGAGGGCTGGTAGAAATCCTTGGGTGACAGAAGAAATATTGAATTTAATTGACGAAAGGAGAAAATTTAAAAATGCAGTAAATGAAGCTGGCAAAAAGGAATACAAACATCTTAAAAATGAGATCGACAGGAAGTGCAAAAAGGCTAAGCAGGCATGGCTAGAGGACATAAGGGGTAAGATAGATACTGCCTACAGGAAAATTAAAGAGACCTTTGGAGAAAATAGAGCCACTTGTATATCAAGAGCTCAGATGGAAACCCAGTTCTAAGCAAAGAAGGGAAAGCAGAAAGGTGGAAGGAGTACATAGAGGGTCTATACAAGGGCGATGTACTTGAGGGCAATGTTATAGAAATGGAAGAGGATGTAGATGAAGATGAAATGGGAGATATGATACTGTGTGAAGAGTTTGATAGAGCACTGAAAGACCTTAGTTGAAACAAGGCCCCGGGAGTAGACAACATTCCATTAGAACTACTGACAGTCTTGGGAGATCCAGTCAACACAAAACTTTACCATCTGGTGAGCAAAATGTATGAGACAGGCGAAATACCCTCAGACTTCAAGAAGAATATAATAATTCCAATCCCAAGAAAGCAGGCGTTGACAGATGTGAAAATTACCGAACTATCAGTTTAATAAGTCACGGCTGCAAAATACTAACGCGAATTCTTTACAGATGATTGGAAAAACTGGTCGAAGCCGACCTCTGGGAAGATCAATTTGGATTCCGTAGAAATATTGGAACACGTGAGACAATACTTACCCTACGACTTATTTTAGAAGCTAGATTAAGGAAAGGCAAACCTACATTTCTAGCATTTGTAGACTTAGTGAAAGCTTTTGACAATGTTGACTAGAATACTCTCTTTCAAAATCTGAAGGTGGCAGGGGTAAAATACAGGGAGCGAAAGGCTATTTACAATTTGTACAGAAAGCAGATGGCAGTTATAAGAGTCGAGGGACATGAAAGGGAAGCAGTGGTTGGGAAGGGAGTGAGACAGGGTTGTAGCCTCTCCCCAATCTTGTTCAATCTGTATATTGAGCAAGCAGTAAAGGAAACAAAAGAAAAGTTCAGAGTAGGTATTAAAATCCATGGAGAAGAAATAAAAACTTTAAGGTTCGCCGATGACATTGTAATTCTGTCAGAGACAGCAAAGGACTTGGAAGAGCAGTTGAACGGAATGGAAAGTGTCTTGAAAGGAGCGTATAAGATGAACATCAACAAAAGCAAAACGAGGATAATGGAATGCAGTCGAATTAATTCGGGTGATGCTGAGGGGATTAGATTAGGAAATGAGACACTTAAAGTAGTAAAGGAGTTTTGCTATTTAGGGAGTAAAATAACTGATGATGGTTGAAGTAGAGAGGATATAAAATGTAGACTGGCAATGGCAAGGAAATCGTTTCTGAAGAAGAGAAATTTGTTAACATCGAGTATAGATTTAAGTGTCAGGAAGTCGTTTCTGAAAGTATTTGTATGGAATGTAGCCATGTATGGAAGTGAAACATGGACAATAAATAGTTTAGACAAGAAGAGAATAGAAGCTTTCAGAATGTGGTGCTACAGAAGAATGCTGAAGATTAGATGGGTAGATCACATAACTAATGAGGAGGTACTGAATAGGGTTGGGGAGAAGAGGAGTTTGTGGCACAACTTGACTAGAAGAAGGGATCGGTTGTTAGGACATGTTCTGAGGCATCAAGGGATCACCAATTTAGTATTAGAGGGCAGCGTGGAGGGAAAAAATCGTAGAGGGAACCGGAGAGATGAATATACTAAGCAGATTCAGAAGGATGTAGGCTGCAGTAGGTACTGGGAGATGAAGAAGCTTGCACAGGATAGAGTAGCATGGAGAGCTGCATCAAACCAGTCTCAGGACTGAAGACCACAAAAACAACAACAAGATCTTGCTGGGCACATATTCGTCTAACGCATATTGAACGATGGCTTTGAACTTTGTCCACTGATCCTCAACACTATCTGTACTTAAAACAAAACTTTTATTTTGAGCCGTCAGGTACTCTGTAATCTGCCTTCTGTCACTTTTGCTAAACAGAAAAATCTTCCTACCTTTCTTAATATTTCTATTTATGGCTGAAATCATCACTGCAGTAACCGCTTTATGATCGCTGATTCCCTGTTCTGCGTTAACTGTTTCAAATAGTTCGGGTCTGTTTGTCACCAGAAGGTCTAATATGTTATCGCCACGAGTCGGTTAACTGCTCAAGGTAGTTTTCAGGTAAAGCACTTAAAAAAATTTCACTGGATTCTTTGTCCCTGCCACCCGTTATGAACGTTTGAGTCTCCCAGGCTATATCCAGCAAATTAAAATCTCCACCCAGAACTATAATATGGTGGGGAAACCTACACGAAATATTTTCCAAATTATCCTTCAGGTGCTCAGCCACAACAGCTGCTGAGCCAGGGGGCCTATAGAGACATCCAATTACCATGTCTGAGCCTGCTTTAACCGTGACCTTCACCCAAATTATTTCACATTTCGGATCTCTGTCAATTTGCTTTGATACTATTGCACTTCTTATCACTATAAACACGCCTCCCCCCTTCACTGTCCAGCCTGTCTCTGTGATATACATTCCAATCTGAGTTTAGAATTTAATTACTGTTTACATCTGGTTTCAGCCAACTTTCTGTCCCTAGTACTATGTGGGCATTGTGACCATTTATTAATGAGAGCAGTTCTGGGACCTTTCTATAGACGCTCCTGCAGTGTACTATTAGCAGATTAATATTGTTATTCCCTGTTGCATTTTGGCTACTCCTACCTTGCCGCGTCTCAGGAAGCATCTTGTCGGGCCTAGGGAGGGAATTCTCTAACCCAAAAAACCCACACGTGCGCTCCACACATACTCCGCTACCCTTGTAGCTGCTTCCCGCGTGTAGTGCATGCCTGACCTATTCAGGGGTACCCTACATTTCTCCACCCGATAGTGGAGGTCGAGAAATTTGCACCCCAGATCTCCGCAGAATCGTCTGAGCCTCTGGTTTAAGCCTTCTACTCGGCTCCAAACCAGAGGACCGCGATCGGTTCTGGGAACGATCAGATTGCACCCCGCGAGCGAGGCTTTCCGCCTTCACCAACTCTGCCATCAGCCTGTATGAACTGAGGATAACCTCTGAACCCAGATGGCAGGAGTCATTGGTGCCGACATGAGTAACAATTTGCAGTTGGGTGCACCCAGTGCTCTCTATCGCCACTGGCAGGGCCTCCTCCACTTCTCGGATGAGACGCCACGGCAAGCAGACAGAGTGAACACTGGCCTTCTTCCTCGACCTTTCTGCTATTTCCCTAAGGGGCTCCATCACCTGCCTAACATTGGAGCTCCCAATAACTAATAAACCCCTCCCACCGTGTGCCTGCTCGGACCTTGCTGAAGGAGTGGTCACATGTCCACTCACAGGCAGAGCAGGCGATGCCACACGGTCAGCCTCCACATTGACCCTCCGCCTCGTGCACTGTGAACGCCGCTGAACCCGCGACTCCCCTTGGGGAGATGGTGGCCCAACCGCACCCGGTACCCGCGAAGATGTCTCGACAGCAGGGACAGTGGGTGAAGCATGTAACACCTGGGGTGTACCATGCAACACACCAGACTCCCCACTGCCGCTACACTCTGAGGCAGCAGCCTGAAGACAGCTGACCGCGGCCATCCGCTACCAGTGGCCAGCTCTTCCTGCGTTCGTACACAGCAGTCACACATCCTATCCATCCTAAGAAATAAATTTACTGTAGAGAGTTAATCAACTTTTAACTAGACTGCTAATTTACTAAAGACAACTGATAGTTGACTAAAATGTGGTTACTAGGCACTTCTTGTAGAAAACAATGAAAATAGCACTACCTGTCTATGGACTGTATTGAAAACAAACACTAGCGCTACTGGCACTATGGCTGAATAAAGGGACTCTCTCTGACTGTATTCAAAACAAACATGAAATCTATGGAACACTATTACTAGCACTCGACAGTTAAAGCTTCCTTAAAGCAAAAACACACGGAAGAAGAAGTGACAAGTAAGAAAAATACAGTTAATTCTTAAATTAACGTAGCTCGCTGCACAGCAGACGTGATGCAGACGGCAGTTACAATGACAATGGAGTTGGTGAAGTGACAGCTGGAGATTGGCATAGAAACAGAGACAAAATTGAAAAGTTTTCATAAATCAAGCATTCTATTTTGTCATTTGAATGGAAGTAAATGAAGTCTGAGTATAAAAAAAATGAGTGAAACTTTGTTCACTTGGTTTATTCAACAAAGACAAAAATGAAATCCAATTTCATGATCTTTGCTGGAAGAAAAATCTGTATTTTTTAGAAATGAGTAAAAGGAAGGTGAGGACGGTTTTACTAGAAGTTCAGGATGTTTGGATAGGTGGAAGAAGTGACAGGCATAAGGCAGCTTCTCGAACTGTCACACAGTTTTGCGAGAAATTGAGAAATATTGTACAAGAAGAAAATCTTACTCCTGATCAACCGTATAACTGTGATGAAAGAGGACTAAATTATAAAATGCATCTATTTAAAAATCTAGCCTCAAAAGAAGAAAAGGTTGCCCCAGCCTACAAAAAATGTAAAGAGAGGTTAACAGTTCTTACTGCATCGAAAACAACTGGAGACCATAAACTGAAGCTGATGGTAATAGGAAAGTTGAAAGTCTACAAAGCCAAGAGTTTTAAAAAGTATCACTACTTATGCACTACCTGCTAGACATGTCCACCAAAAATCTGCTTGGATGGACAAAATATTTTTAAGAAGTGATTTTTCAAAGAAAAAGTGCTTGCTTTCCAAAGCAAACGTAACACTTGTCAATGCTGGTTCACACCCTGATGAGGAAGAATTACAATGTGACAGTATTCGCACATTATTCTTACCCGCTAATGTGACAAGTTTAATACAGCTTACAGCTTATGGACCAAGCCATTTTACAATTCTTGAAAAAGAGGTACTGCTGCCGTTTACATTCAAACACTTCTCCAAATAACAAAAGGTGCAAGAACCATAAAAAAAAAAAAACACATACTACAGACGTCTGGAATAAAGGCAGAGACACTAAAAAAGTCTTGGAACCAGATTTTATAGACTGAAATGGATACCTGCAGTACAGATGAAGATGGCCTACCATTGGCAGAACTGATGAAAAAGCTTGCTGGATGCGAAAATGCAGATACAAGTGATGTTTCAGAATGGATAAACCATGACAAACAGTTTGAAGTGACCAATCTTGCAGTTGTTGAAATGGTTGGTGAACCCACTAAAGACAGTGACAACAAGGAATTGCCTGAAGAAACTGTACCACTGATCACTCACACCGAGGGTTTGGCAGCACTGGATATGGCATTGCATTATATCGAGCAGCAAGTGGAAGCTACTACAGCTGACACCATCTTTCTTAGAAGATGATGCAACATTGCTGCTAAAAAACATGGTTCTGTTTTAAAACAAAGAACTATGGACAATTTCTTTAAAATGTAACTTATATTTTTGCAGCTCAGAAATGTGTGTCTTTCCTTCTCATCCTGTATGATAAGTCTCCCTTGACCCATGGTTATGGGTGACTTTCCCAAAATCTACTGTCTAGACCCCTCCAGTCCTTTTCCTTCACCCTCCTTCCTTCCCCTTCAACCCTTCTACCTGAAGAAGGAGCCACTGGCTCCAAAACTTGCCAATCACAACAGTCCTTTATGTGTGTGTTCTGCTACCACTTGGTGAGTAGATTTTTTATCTATTCAATTAAATAATTTTGCCAATAATTGTTTTTGTTTTAATTTAGTGAGTAATATGTGTACCAAGTTTGGTTGAAATTAGTCCAGGGGTTTAGGTGGAGCTTTTTACCCATAGCTTTGCCCACATACACACATCATATACCTTTCACATACGTTCATACATACTTAAAAATATTGGTACACACATTTCACATTTACATATCTAGGGGATTTTTCCCAGCACTTTTGTTTTCACACAACTTAATCTTTATGATGTCATATTTTTTGAACTATGTCATACAACAATATAATTTTGCTGATACATCCAGTGGTATATGTGGCTACTGTGTATGAAATGTGTTACAAAGAAAGTTAGTTGCAGGTAAGTAATAAATTAAAATGTTATGCATTATGTGACACTTTTCACACATCTCAGGCTTAATGACACAATATCTTCAGAACTATTTGTGCAGTAGCCACCAGAAAGATCGCGGGAGGCGCACATCGGCACGGCACATCACATCACGGACAGTAGTTGTCGCAAGTAAAATCCCGTCCACCAGAGAGCACGCGAGAATTTGGCCGCGACCTCTGCCGACGGAACAACAACCCAGGCAGCACGGGCCGTGCCCAGTCAGTTCACATTGGGCATGCCTATCAGACGGTTCCTGGTCTACACCAGGTGAAGTGCCACGGAAACGTGAATCGTGTTACTACAATTTGTCGTACAATGTGGCATTTTTGCAAGTACATTCAATCGTATATTTAAATATCATCTGAAAAATGTATTTCAAAATAAGTTAATAGTAACAAAGTAGCAAATTAATGGTCACGCCTGATGTGGCAGTTTTATAGCATGAACAGTGAAAATTTAGTAAGTAACAAACTTTTTCCTTTCATTATTTAGTGGGTGGGTGGGGGTTGATTGGAGGGGGGAACAGTGAGAAAAAGTCTGATAAAGGTTTGAAATTATGTTTAAAATTGATAGCAAGTCACTAACTACTCTCATTCTGTAATAGTGGATGAATACAGCCTGGCTATTTGTGTTTGTGAGCTATGCAACTTTTTCATCCTCAATCCTACCCCTCCGAAAAGCAGGTTATTCATACCACCACAGTGGGTCTTTCCAGATAGTAAGTTGTATGTGTGCCAAATATGGTTCAAATTGATGGAGTGGTTCAAGAGGAGATGTGTATGGGTTTTGGTAACACAAGTGAAGTAGTTGGGAAAGTGATCAGAAATTCTACCAGAAGTAAACCCAAACAAGAGCCCTCAGAATATTTACATCAAAATCAAATGAACATTTGAGAGCCTAAGCAGATGAATAAAGCTTTTAACCAGTGTTTCTTAACTACTTCTAATAACGTCTTGTCAAAGATTAAAATACCAACGGAGATTTTTTTAAACAGCACCACCTAAATCTGACAGGTCAATCTTCTGCAATCCAGCAACAGAGGAGGAATGAACGATTGTCATCAGAAGAACCAAATTCTCATACACATGTGAGGCTGAGAGCAAATTATCAGACCTTTTTGTGATGTTATTAACAGTTCAATAAGCTGTCAGACATTTTTGTGATGTTATTAACAGTTCAATAAGCTGTGGCAATTTCCATAAAGTCTTTGAAATCTCAAAGGTTATCTCATCCTATAAAAAGAGAAGTAGGCACTATGTTAATGACTGCTGCCCACTATCCATCCTCCCAAATTTATCAGCAGTGTTACTGAAAGTCATCTGTAATCATGATATGCGAAAATCAGGAACAAAAAAATGCACTGTCTGAGAGGTATTTGGATTAAACTTAAACACATCTGTTAATGATACACTTTGCTGAACATATTAGTTCTTCAGTAATAAGCAATACCCCTCCAGCTATTTCAATGATTTGACTAAAGCTTTTGATTTGGTAAACCATACACTATTTACTACGGGAACTTGAGATTCTTGGTATAAAAGTTACTGGAAGCCCATGGTTTCAGTCACATATTTATAACAGGGAACAGTTGGTAGAAATCTCAGTCCCCATAAAGGAAAAATTTGCTGAAAAGAAGATCCGATCACTTGTTATGTACCACAGGTCTCAGTATTGAGACCCCTTCTGTTTCTTGTTTTTACAAATGATATCCCTTTCAATGTGTCCAATGCTTCTCCAGTTCTGTTAGCTGAAGATAAAAACTTGTAGTTTCAAGATCCCTCTCCTCAATGAATGGGAACTGAAATCACAGATACCATTGGCACGCTATTGCCAGGCTACTTAAAAAAAATAATGTTGCTATTATATACTACCAAATGGCACATGTTATTCTATAAATCCACACAACACTGAACCCTCATAAAGCCTGAAGAAATAAAAGACAGTAAAATGGATGAAATGGAGCTCTCTAAATGCTTGGATGTGTAGACTGACAACTCATCGCAATGGAATGCACATGGAGAGAAATTACTAAAGACAATAAGCAGCCTTTGCTATGCTTTCAGAATTCTTAGTCAATCTCCATGTACAAAAACGAGACAATTTTTAAGGAACTAAATGTATTGCCAGTCCCCTGCATTTATAACATGGAAACCATATGTTTCATTCATGAAAATTTGCAGCAATTTGATACAAAGAAGGAAGGTCATAAAGAAAGAACAAGAACAAATTTAGGAAAAATGTCAAAGAATTGGTTACCAAATTATTTTCTAGTTTGTTGATGAATACATGAAAATAAACCTATACCAATCAATGACAACACTAAGTAAAAGTGCACTTATGATGTCTGTGGCTATTCCATTGCATGTTGCATTTGGTAACAGTTCATGTGAAGAATGATGGAAAGTAAACATTGATGAATCAAGAGGTAGATGTGCATAGCCAATCACATTGTTCCTTCATAATTCACTTTGCTTCATAAGGAACACTGCACACCAGTGACAGATCAACCCCACCACAAATGAGTAATTTACCAATCAATTTTAGGCTGGATTTCAATTGTGCACCATCATGAAGTTCTACCATTGAAAATTAATGATCCTTAGTAGCAGTAGATCTTGATTTGCTTACATCAACTAACACTCACAAAAAATGTCAGAAAAACTGGGTTAAATTTACTAAATGTATTTTCAAACTCTATTCTTGGGAACTATATTAAAGCATGTTGCACAATTTACAGAGTGTGAAGTCTGTTATAAAAGTATCTGATCTGATCTTTGCTTGGGTGGGAGCTGACTCACATGGAACGTGGAACGTTGGACATGTAATCACCATCAAGATGCACTTCATGCATTTTTTCCCAGTGCCGCCATTGTTGGAAGCATGCTGAAAAGCTTGTTTCAGAATGGAGTTTATCACAGCTGTTGTTGCTGCCATAATTCTTGTCTGAAATTACATTTCTTTCAATGGTCTCCTGAGTTTGGGCATCAGCCAGAAGTTGCAGGGGCTATATCAGGAGAGTAGGGACCCTGTTGAATTTGGCTTTTCACCAAAAAATGTCTGAATCATGTGCGAGGAACAAGCTGGAGCATTAATCATGATGAAGGCACCAATTTCCGTTTGACTACAAGTCTGGTCTCTTATGCCACACAAGGTGATGTAGGTGATGGAGGACGTCGTGTAGTTGTCTTTGGTATACGTTTGAGCCTGTGGTGTGTACTCATGGTTGTAACACACTGCAGGAATTGAAGAAAGAAGTCAGCATCACTTTCACATTGCTAAGCATTTGGCAGGCCTTCATTGGCCTTGGTGACAAGGAATGCTTTCACTGAGATGACTGGGATTTGGTTTCCAGGTCATATCCGTACACCCAGGATCATCACCAGTGATTATAGTTTTCATGTCAAGGTCACTGTGGAGTTCAGCATGTCCTGAAAGACTTCGACAAAAAGTTGCTTTTGCTCCACTGTCAGTAGCTTCACCACGAATTTTACCGACTTTCTTTTCACGGCCAAATCTTTGGTACAATGAAATGTCCGAAAAAGTGCTGATGCCCGCATTTTCTGCAATTTCTCTGATAGTCACACGACGGTCCCGCATCACCACAGCATTCACTTTGGCAATGACCTGGTTATTTTAGCATGTTGATGGCCAATCAGAGTGCGGCTCACTCTCCACCAGTGTGCAGCTGTCTATACACCAACTGTACCACTCCTTAATCATCACAAAAACCTGTCTGAATCTTCCAAATGAAAAACTGAAATGGGCACTACAAGCTACCTCACTCAACTGTTACTTGTCAGGAACTGACACTGTCAACAAGTGGAAAAAAGTTCATTCATGTGCATGAAGGTTCAAGGTTGGCTCATGCAACCATGCTAGTTTTAAATCCATCAGGTGCTTACAAAACAAAATAGTCAGATATTATTCTAACAGACTTCATTTATTACGTTTTTCCAGCCCCATGAACCACACACACTTCTAAGGTGAGGAAGCTTGCATGCCTTGACGATACAGATAGCCATACTGTAGGTGCAACCACAAGGGGTATCTATGAAGAGACAAGACAAACTTGTGTTTCCTGAAGAGGGGCAGTGGCCTTTTCAATAGTTGGAGGGGCAGTAGTCTGGATGAATGACTGATCTCGCCTTGTAACATCAGTCAAGATGGTTTTGCTGTGCTGATACTGTGAACAACTGAAAACAAGGGGAAACTACAGCTGTTACTTTCCCTGAGGACATGCAGCTCTATGGTATGGTTAAATGATGATGGCATCCTCTTGAGTAAAATATTGTGAAGATAAAATAGTTCCCCAGCTGAGATCTCTGGGCAGGAACTACTAAGGAGGATGTCATCATCAGGAAAAACAAAACTGGGATTCTACGGACTGGAACATGGATATTAGATCCCTTAATTGGTTAGGTACATTAGAAAATATAAAGGGGAAATGGATAAGTTAACGTCAGATATAGGGGGGATTAGTGAAATTTGGTGGCAGAATGAACAGGACTTCTGATCAGGTGAGAGATAATGCAGGAATAGGTCTAATGGTAAACAAGAAAATAGGAATGCGGGTAAGCTACTGTGCAGTTAGTGAATGCATTATTGCAGTCAAGATAGCCATGAAGTGAACACTCATCACAGTAATACAAATTCATATTTCATCTAGCCCCACAGATGTTGCTGAGATGGAAAGAAAGTATGTTGAGATAACAGAAATTATTCAGATTGTTAAGGGAAACAAAAAAGTAATTGGGATGAATGGCTGGAATTCAGTAGTATGAAAAGGAAGATAAGGAAAAAATAGTGAGAATATATGGATTGCACAAAGCATAATTTGACAAGTGGCTTAAGAATCATCATCTTTCATGTGGAATAAACTTGGAGACCCCAGAAAGGTCCAGATTGATTACATAATGGTAAGGCAGAGATTTTGGAAGCATTAAACTCTAAGACATTTCCAGGGGCAGATGTGGACTATGACCACAATTTACTGGTTATGGACTGTTCGTTAAAACTGAAGAAATTGTGAAAAGATAGGAACTTAAGGAGATGGTACCTGAATAAGTTGAAGGAACCAGAAGTTGCTGAGAGTTTCAAAAGGAGCATTTGGCAATGATTGATTGAAACAGGAGAAAGGAATATAGTAGAAGGCAAATAGGTAGCTTTGAGGGATGAACTACAGCTGAGTTGGTGTAAGTTGATCCCTAACAGTTGCAGCAGCTTGGCGAGCCTACCTCAACCAGTAACAATGCATGATTTTGTAAACGTCTGTACAGCAACACCACAATGTTATTACAGCTTCATAGACTGCTACTGTTTTCATTTGCAACCATTAGTGCTTCACAGTTGAAAGCTGACAACAGTGCTAATCAAGGATCATCTTACACCATCTTGACTACAGTTAAGGCATTAGAGAATCAAAGAGGTAAAAAGACAAGGCCTAATAGAAATTCTTATATATCACGGAAGATACTGAATTGAGCAGATGAAAGAAGAAAATATAAAAATTCACCAAAGGAAGCAAGTGAAAGGGAATATAAGCATCCAAAAAACTGAGATTGACAGAAACTAGGAACGACTGGAGAGCAAATGTAAGTTTATAGAAGCTGATATAATTAAGGAAATGATAGATACCTCCTAAAGAAAATTACAGAGGCCTTTGGGGAAAAGTGAAGCAGCTGTATGAATATCAAGAGATCAGATGGAAAAGTAGTACTAAGTGAAGAACAGAAAGCTGAAATGTGGAGGGAATATAGATGGGTTTTACAAAAGAAATGAACTTAAAGCAAGGGAAGAGGAAGTAGATGGAGATGAGGTGGGAGATATGATACTGCAATAAGAAACTGACAGAGCATTGAAAGACCTAAGTCAAAGCACGGCCTCTGGGGCAGATAAAATTCTCTCAGAACTACTGGTATCCTTGGGAGAGGATTCGACTTGGAGTCAAAGATAAGTGAGAAAATCAAAATATCGCCAGGCTTCAAGAACAATGTGTTAATTTAAATTCCAAAGCAAGCAGGTACTGACATATATGAATGTTTATCGAACTGTAAGCTTAATGAATCATTGTTACAAAATACTGACATGAATTATTTACAAAAGAAAGGAAAAACTGGTAACTAATAACGAGCTACTGAATAGAATTGTGGAGAGAAGAAATTTGTAGCACAATTTAACTAACACAGGGGACTGGTAGATATGATACATTCTGAGATATCAAGAAATCATCAGGGTCGGTAATGGAAGGAAATGTGGGGGGTGGGGGGCAAAAATCTGCCTGGAGGGCAAGATATGTAGACAGGCAGAATACCCCCCGATTTAAAGAAGAAGGTAATAATTCAAATTTCAAAGCAAGCTCGTGCTGACAGGTGTGAATATTACCAAATTATCAAACAATGAAAATTCCAGGTCGGAATAGCAGCAATGTATGAAAAAGAGAGATAGCTACTTATTGTAAAGATGACATGTTATGTTGCAGATAGGCACAATTAAGGGACACTTGCACATATGCTTTCAGCCACAGCCTTCATCAGAAAAAAAAAGAAAAAGAAACACACACGTACACACATTCTCTTACACATGCAAGCACACCTCATGCACACATGACCACCATCAACAGTAGCTTGGACCAGAATGCCAATCTGAGCTGCTGGAGATGGCAGTGACAGGTGTGTGAGGTGTACTTGATTGCATGTGTGTTTCTTTTTCTTTTTCTGGTGAAGGCTGTGGACAAAAACTTATATGTAAATGTCTTTTAATTGTGTCTCTCTGCAACTTTGTGTCATCTTCATGGTAAGCAGCAGTCTTTCTTTTCCTTACATTACTGAACTATGATAAGCATGGTTACAAAATACTGACATGAATTTTCACAGAAGAACTGAACAATTGGTAACTAATGAAGAGGTACTGAATAGAATAGGGGAGAAAAAAGTTTGTGACATAATTTAACCAGGAGACAGGACTGGTTGGTAGGAAACATTCTGAGACGTCAACGAATTGTCAATACAGCATTGGAAGGACAGTAAGCAGGTTGAAATGGATGTGGGTTACTGCAGTTATTCAGAGATGAAAAGTCTTGCACAGGATAGGGTAACATGGAGAGTTGCATCAACCCAGTCTTTGGACTGAATACCACCATCACGACAACAACATTACTTCTTTCATCAGTGACAAGTGTGCTGTGTATTTCCCATCTGTAATTTTGCAAATACGTCTTAAAGTTCCCAGTTCCTTTTTCATTTATTACTGGTAGTTTTGTAGTTTAACTAGTAATATTTATACTACGACTTTGCTGTGTAAATGTGTCTACAGAAGTGCTATTAATAACAGCAGTATTGATTTCCATAACACTTGTAAAATGTATATGGGAGAGTTAAATTAGAAGAAATGCTGAAAACTTAAGTAGCTATAGAATACCCAAGCATTGAACATTTAAATAAAAAAGTTGACTTAAAATTGCCTAATTCAGTTTAGTAGCTAAAAACTCTGATAATGTGTTTTGCAAATCATTCAAACTGATAGGTGCAGGTGTGTAGTTTTCGATTATTACTCTGAATGCCCCATGAATTGCTACCTATACAGTGAAAGCTTAAAATTCTGCTCACTGCAAAATCTAATAGTATCAGTGGCAACTCCAGCTTAACCTTCACTTTGCAGACAGATGCATACTCTCTGAATCTTTATGTAAGACCTATACTCCACATCAGTCACTCTTCTTCACCAATCATCAATCACAGTTATTCAAATACTGCGTCTTGGCATCATTTCAAAGCACCAGCACACTATTTTGGTTTTTATGTTACTAATTTTGCCTTATGACTTTTGCAGCACTAAAAATGTCAAAAAAGTGGCCACTAGCAACAACAGTTTACTGAACTGCATAAGGAGTAACTTTGTTTGTGGAAACACAAAAACAAGTGCTATAAAGACAGAAGTTTAAAATATCAAGCACTGCTTGAAATTGTGGGCAATATGTGGGAAAATGTTCAGTTGTGATTTACATGTTGCAAAAGCTAAAACAAGAAGCACTCACAATGTCTTTATCAATGAATACAACATAGTGTTAAAATTTTGAAAGAGTGGTGGTGGTGGGGGAGGGGGGGGGGAGGGGGGAGAGCTGAGAATTACGTAGCAACAGTATAATTGTAAATAAAAAGAATTACAGGTTACTTTAGAAACTTGTTGCTACTTTTTATGAGTTTGTAGGAAAAGACAGGTTTTTCTTTTAAGTACAAGTGAGCTAGTCGTGAAATTTCGATAAAAATAATGCTATTACTGTATTTAAGGCAGTACAAAATATTTATCATTTCATACTGTGTGGTAAGTTCACAGCTATTATTATGATAAAATGATAGGGAGTATTACTTCATTATGTATGGTGAGTACTAAGGAACTCTGACAACATCATGCACGCATTTTTTTTTCTTCCCTAAATAGCATGTGCTCTGAACCGCGACAACACAGCTTTGATTTTAACAGGATCATAATATTAACTTATCACACATGCACAGTACACCTTCCAAGACGAATGTGAATATGTCTGATGGAATGGAACTAATCGTGTTCCAGTCATGTTGTAGAGGGAGAAAATTTAAGCATCCTCTTCAGATTTTGGGAGAGCTGAGCTGAGGGTGATGCATTTCATACCCCTCATCTTGTGAATAATATCCCAGACAGTGACAGTGGAAACAATTAAATCAACATTGCTGGATACATACTGACAGCATGTTACACATGGGAATGGCTCTTTAGTGTGGGAGACAGTTGTCATCTCCAGCTATTGAGCTTTCTTATGTAATAGCTCACTTAACAACAGCAAATAAGTACTCACGTAATAAACTGAAAATAACTCCACCACGTAAATATGAGCTCAGTGAAGTTACTTTGTCTACTTACTTAAGAGAAGTGTGCAGGAAATGCTGGGGAGGTATAGTCTGTTTGTAAACTTAAAAGCGAGCAGTGCTCATGGTGGGAGGAGTTGCCTTTCTCATAAGAAAAATCCAGCTGTTGTACTGGATGACCAAGAATCAATTTCTCCTCTAGCAGTGTAGAACAGTGTGCAGAGATTATGTAGATTCTGCCCATATCCATTACCTGTGTTGATGTTATTAGTAACTCATATCCAGGGGTTGACTAAGCTCGTCAGAGCTCATGATGGAGGAAGTTGCCTTTCCCAGAAGAACACTACACCTACCATACAGGATGACTAAGAATCAGTTTCTCCTCTAGCAGTGTAGAACAGTGTGCAAAGATTATGCAGATTCTGCCCATATTCATTAACTGTGTTGATATTATCAGTAACTCATATCCAGGGGTTGACTAAGCTTGTTGGAGGACTGGGGTGGTGAAATGAAATGAAGACTCCCAGTCTCCTTAGAAACTGATGTATTTGTAACATACATTTTAAAAATAATGATTAATAGGGATGTAATGGCTGACAGAAAGGCCTATTATTTACAATGTATGTACACTCTCATAATCGTGTTATAGAAACATAACCCTTTACATACCAAGCCTAAGTCATCAACATTGTTTACCCACATGTCATCTTCTGGAGACCCCATTCTTATTGTTAAGTTCTCAACACAGTAATGGAGCACGATACCCTGATTAGGTTCACTGGATGTGTAAATGTATATTTAAATTAAATAAGTATCATTCACTTGTTGCATTATCATCAAATGTGATAAACTGAAAAATACAGCAAATCAATTCTGTAGCTGCTGGTAAACCTTTCGGGATGTGAGGTTGTGGTTCAAGATACTCTTTTGTTCCTGAAGTTTTGTCCAGGACTGCACTGGACATCCTCAGAGGTGCTCGTCTGCTGAGTCTTGCCGACTGACCGGTTGGATGTCCGAGAGCAACATAAATACTGTTGTAGGAAAGGGGGCGTGGTCAAAGTAACACATTATAATCTTTTATCTCTAACAAGGATTATCTCTGCTCATTGCATGTTACTTTCACCAAACGCCCTTTCCTACAGTATTTATGTTGCTCCTGGACATCTGACTGGTCAGTCAACAAGACTAAGTGGAGGAGTGCCTCTGAGGATGTCCAGTGCAGTCCTGGACAAAATGTCAGGAACAGAAGAGTTTCAAATTTCTTGGCCCATGACCTCACTTCCCGAAAGGTTTATCAGCATTTATGTCAGAAAGCCTTCATTCTAAAATCAATTCTGTGCCATGGCAGTAGAAAAAACTACAATACAAATACTTTCGTCTACTGTTCACATTTTTGAAACTGATTCCTTTTGGCAATAAAGAGCTCCAGCAATCAGCAGCACACCAAGAAACATTCTCAGTTTGACAGAATCTATACCTGATCTAATTCTCATCCTCTTCAGAGCAAATTTGCATAGTAATGATGTTATTGTTGTTGTTGTTGTGATCTTAAGTCCTGAGACTTGTTTGATGCAGCTCTCCATGCTACTCTATCCTGTGCAAGCTTCTTCATCTCCCAGTACCTACTGCAACGTACATCCCTCTGAATCCTACATCCTTCTGAATCTGCTTAGTATAATCATCTCTCCGGTTCCCTCCACAATTTTTACCCTCCACGCTACCCTCCAATACTAAATTGGTGATCCCTTGATGCCTCAGAACATGTCCTACCAACCGGTCCCTTCTTGTCAAGTTGTGCCACAAACTCCTCTTCTCACCAATTCTATTCAATACCTTCTCATTAGTTATGTGATCTACCCATCTAATCTTCAGCATTCTTCTGTAGCACCACATTTTGAAAGCTTCTATTCTCTTCTTGTCTAAACTATTTATCATCCATGTTTCACTTCCATACATGGCTACACTCCATACAAATACTTTCAGAAATGACTTCCTGACACTTAAATCAGTACTCGATGTTAACAAATTTCTCTTCTTCAGAAACGCTTTCCTTGCCATTGCCAGTCTATATTTTGTATCCTCTCTACTTCGACCATCATCAGTTATTTTGCTCCCCAAATAGCAAAACTCCTTTACTACTTTAAGTGTCTCATTTCCTAATATAGTTCCCTCAGCATCACCCGACTTAATTCAACTGCATTCCATTATCCTTGTTTTGCTTTTGTTGAGGTTCATCTTATACGCTCCTTTCAAGACACTGTCCATTCCGTTCAACTGCTCTTCCAAGTCCTTTGCTGTCTCTGACAGAATTACAATGTCATCAGCGAACCTTATGGTTTTTATTTCTTCTCCATGGATTTTAATACCTACTTTGAACTTTTCTTTTGTTTCCTTTACTGCTTGCTCAATATACAGATTGAACAAGATTGGGGAGAAGCTACAACCCTATCTCACTCCCTTCCCAACCACTGCTTCCCTTTCATGTCCCTCGAATCTTATAACTGCCATCTGGTTTCTGTACAAATTGTAAATAGCCTTTCGCTTCCTGTATTTTACCCCTGCCACCTTCAGAATTTGAAAGAGAGTATTCCAGTCAACATTGTCAAAATCTTTCTCTAAGTCTACAAATGCTAGGAATGTAGGTTTGCCTTCTTTCTTCTAAGATAAATCGTAGGGTCAGTGTTGCCTCACGTGTTCCAACATTTCTACGGAATCCAAACTGATCTTCCCCGAGGTCGGCTTCTACCAGTTTTTCCATGTTAGTATTTTGCAGCAGTGACTTATTAAACTGATAGTTCGGTAATTTTCACATCTGTCAACACCTGCTTTCTTTGGGATTGGAATTATTATATTCTTCTTGAAGCCTGAGGGTATTTCGCCTGTCTCATCCATCTTGCTAAACATATGGTAGAGTTTTGTCAGGACTGGCTCTCCCAAGGCTGTCAGTAGTTGTAATGGAATGTTGTCTAGTCCCGGGGCCTTGTTTCGACTCAGGTCATTTAGTGCTCTGTCAAACTCTTCATGCAGTATCATATGTCCCATTTCATCTTCATCTACATTCTCTTCCATTTACATAATATTGTCCTGAAGTACATTGCCCTTGTATAGATCGTCTATATACTCCTTCCACCTTTCTGCTTTCTCTTCTTTGCTTAGAACTGGGTTTCCATCTGAGCTCTTGATATTCATGCAAGTGGTTCTCTTTTCTCCAAACGTCTCTTTAATTTTCCTGTAGGCAGTATCTATCTTACCCCTAGTGAGATAAGCCTCTACATCCTTACATTTGTCCTCTAGCCATCCCTGCTTAGCCATTTTGCACTTCCTGTCGATCTCATTTTTGAGACGTTTGTATTCCTTTTTGCCTTCTTCATTTACTGCATTTTTGTATTTTTTCCTTTCATCAATTGAATTCAGTCTCTCTTCTGTTACCCATGGATTTCTACTAGCCCTCGTCTTTTTCCTACTTGATCCTCTGCTGCCTTCACTATTTCATCCCTCAAAGCTATCCATTCTTCTACTGTATTTCTTCCCCCATTCCTGTCAATTGTTCCCTTATGCTGTCCCTGAAACTCTGTACAACCTCTGGTTTAGTCAGTTTGTCCAGGTACCATTTCCCTAAATTCCCACCTTTTTGCAGTTTTTTCAGTTTTAATCTACAGTTCATAACCAATAGATTGTGGTCAGCGTCCACATTTGCCCCTGGAAATGTCTTACAATTTAAAACCTGGTTCCTAAATCTGTCTTACCATTATATAATCTATCTGAAACCTTCTAGTATCTCCAGGGTTCTTCTATGTATACAACCTTCTTTCATGATTCTTGAACCAAGTGTTAGCTATGATTAAGTTGTGCTCTGTGCAAAATTCCGTTACGCTACACTGATATTGCTTGCAAGGTTTTGACGTTCCTCCTAGCCCAAGATTGTCCTGCTGTTTGCGATGGAGCTTGGTGTTTGGGCGACCACTAGCAACGGATGTCTGCAAAGTCAAGTCTCTCCAGTAGGCCCTGCCAAATCGCCAGATGGCTTCCTCTTTCATTTCTTAGCCCCAATCCATATTCACCTACTACGTTTCCTTCTCTTCCTTTTCCTACTGTCGAATTCCAGTCACCCATGACTGTTAAATTTTCGTCTCCCTTCACTACCTGAATAATTTCTTTTATCTCATCATACATTTCATCAATTTCTTCATCATCTGCAGAACTAGTTGGCATATAAACTTGTACTATTGTTGTAGGCGTGGGCTTCGTGTCTATCTTGGCCACAATAATGCGTTACTATGCTGTTTACAGTAGCTTACCCGCACTCATATTTTCCTATTCATTATTAAAGCTACTCCTGCATTACCCTTATTTGATTTTGTATTTATAGCCCTGTATTCACCTGACCAAAAGTCTTGTTTCTCCTGCCACCGAACTTCACTAATTCCCACTATATCTAACTTTAACCTATCCATTTCCCTTTTTAAATTTTCTAACCTACCTGCCCGATTGAGGGATCTGACATTCCATACTCTGATCCATAGAACGCCAGTTTTCTTTCTCCTGATAACGACATCCTCTTGAGTAGTCTCTGCCCGGAGATCTGAATGGGGGACTATTTAGCTCCGGAATATTTTACCCAAGAGGACGCCATCATCATTTAATCATACAGTAAAGCTGCATGCCCTCGGGAAAAATAACGGCTATAGTTTCCCCTTGCTTTCAGCCGTTCAAAGTACCACAACAGCAAGGCTGTTTTGGTTAGTGTTACAAGGCCAGATCAGTCAATCATCCAGATTGTTGCCCCTACAACTACTGAAAAGGCTGCTGCCCCTCTTCAGGAATCACATATTTGTCTGGCCTCTCAACAGATACCCCTCCATTGTAGTTGCACCTACGATACGGCTATCTGTATCGTTGAGGCACGCAAACCTGCCCACCAACGGCAAGGTCCATGGTTCATGGGGGGAGGGGGGGGGGGTATTGATGAACAAAACATATCTACAACCTGGTCATCAAAGAATGTGTTCACAATGTCCCACATTGTAGGTGCAAGATCACTTGCATTCATTCACTTGGAAGATCCTTTGACAATTTTATGTTGATGACAGTGAGTCACTTGGGACACTAAAATTGTCCATTTTCGTCTTGACTTTACGGTAAACTCATCTCCTTCATACGAATCCCCATCAGAATTTTCATTAGCACTGTCACTTTCTTCTGAATTCACTTTAGAGTTATCTTGCGATTCTGATGCATCTTGTTCCGGAATGAAATTCTCATCAGATTTGCTCCAGATGTCTTCTGGGTCACTGATCATATTCATCCAACAATTTTTAAAATTGTTTTTTAACAAACACACTATGGATTTAATTAGGTATAGCCTAATACATTTTATTAGATTCAGGACACATACAAAAATCAAGAATAAATTGCAGCAGTATCATCAAAAATCACTCTCTGCGGTAAGTAGAGGACCCTGTTTGGCGTGTTCAGGGTTTCGATCCAGATGAGAAGCTTAAAATCCGTAACAGCTTTATCACAGCAACTACCTTGCAGAGTGCAAAGAAATAATAAAGAAAATTACCTTTTATTTTATATGTATGGTAACAAAGCTTGTAAAATTATAACATCAGTTTCATAACCTTAGTACAAGAAATAGTTATTATCAATATTATTAGAGTATTGGTTTTGTGACTTTATTTAAAGAAATTCTCTTTAACGTCTCTGTCATCTGTTCCATACAAAACCTTTCTTTCAGGTGAGGAAATGGACAGATTGTCTAGCCATTCTTAATTCATAATAGAACAAAGATACTATTTATTAGTTTTAGTTTAGAATAACTTCCCTCACATGATAGGATTCAGACACGAATGGTTAAGAAGTATTGGATTATAAGTGATGTACTTGGCTGTTCATCTAGCAGCACCATCCACATTTGTATCAGCTGCAAGTAGATGGCTACAAAACATATTTATTTTTTGCAGCACCTGCTCCTTATCAAAAATTTATATCACAGTCTCCAGTGGTACAAAAAGAGCGACATCAGAAGCATCTAGCATAAATTTTGTTTCAACATTTTAAAATGTAGTTGACTTCTTACATGGCCATTTATTGTAATGAGAGTTCTTGTACAAATCATTATATGCATCCAAACATTGATTGACAAACTTTTTCTTGGAGTGATAACTCGGCATCAAGAGCTGGTTGACCCAGCATTGCCTTTTTTTTTTTTTTTTTTTTTTTTTTTCAGTCTTCCTCATTGATCAATATTAATGTCCACATCATTGCATTTTATTGTGACAAAAGGAACACCATTGTCTATAACTGTAGATATTTCATCACCAAAAACTCATGCAAGGTTTTTAATTTGACAAGTCCTTCAACTAGTCTGTTATCCAAAGTCACTCTTGGAGACTGTTGATATTCATCAGACTGAATTCCATTAAGGCTTGTTGTGCTCAGTGAATATGAAATGATTATAATCAGGGATGAGCAAAGAAAACAATCGCTTATCATTCTGTATTTTTATTGCAGAAAAAGCTATATATCAGGTACAGTACAGCCATCATCAGTGAGTGTGTTTAATACCAAGTTGTATAGATACAGAAATCTAGTCAATACGACCTTAAACCGTCCATAGCTCAGTTCACTGAATTGGGCTATGGGCAGCTTATGGTTGTTTTAACATGTGCATATACAAGCTTTCTTGGTCTATTTGATTCGCCAATAAAAGCAATTATGATGGATGTGCCATTGGTGAAATCTGTCTGCAATGAAGTAAAGATTATTCACAACTGTTTGATGTGTTCTTCCCTGATTTAGTATTGTAGATATTATTGGACATAATTTACTTCCTCCAGTATCATGTGCCAAAAGCTGAAGTAGGTCAAAACTGTAACAGCATATAAAGCCAAAATGAGTGAACTCGCTGCAGATATCTTTCACAGTGTTCAAAATTGTTTCCACATTTTCTTTTATTACTTTAATTTAATGTAACTCTGATTCAGTTTTTACTCTCCTCTGTTCTATGATGAAACATCTTCATGAGAGCAGAAAGCAAGGTTTTGCTGCTGGAGTAAAAATAGTGTCATTTCCAAAAGGTGATATAAAATGTGTCTCCATCTCTTGGGCTCATCATTAACTTACGCATGTAATTTTAAACTGTATGTATAATATTCCTCTGTAGATGGCACAGGCATAAAAAATGTTTCATCTAGAATAATTGCTTCTACTAGATAAGTGGTTATGTTTCTACAGGTTTTAAAGCTCAAGCAACATTTTACAATAAATTCTAAAAATTCTGAACAGACCCACTGACAATGCCTTGGCCTGATAATAGGTAAGTAGGGACATATGTTCGTATTTCGCATATGTATTGGGGCCACCAATTCCAAACTGCCTCATATTTACTGAACATATTTTGGCCTTGCAAGGGATTTGATAAAAGTGCTCTGTTCCAAGGCAGCAGTGGAGTCTCCCCATACGCAGATCCCCAGAGTGAGCTACCCTCACGGCCCCATCTCACTCCCCATTAGTCTGCCACTGTTCACATCTACACTCCATGAAGTATGAATGCATTTTATGCAAAATAGTCTCAGGGTATGTCTGCATACTGTGTCATCAGTGGTCATAAGGTGTGCTATGAGGGCCATATAACTTCGTGAAACTCCCTGTAGTTATTTCTTGTGATGTAGTGTGGTAGCTGGAGTTGGAAATCACCTTCTCGACCTTTAGTCTGCAGACTTATGAAGGAGGGGAAGGTATAAATACGATCTGGATACCTACCTTCCCACGCACTTCTACCCTACAATTTCACAGTCCCAGAACACAATTTACCTGTTAATATGGCTCCACTGCACTTAGATGTGGTGCTTCCATTTAGAATCTGGTTTGACCTACTTCAGACAGTGCTGTGGTTTCTGAGTTATTTGAGAAAAACATAAAAAAAGTGACCTTCAAACCCATTGCCATCCCAACACTCATAGGGTTTTTAGTATGTTGTTCATGATACCTCCTCCTAGCACTGTGCAAAGAATATGCGACTACACAATTTTTCCCCTAATTTTCCTTGTTGACTGGACTAATATGACTAAGCTCACTTGATGCCATATTGAAAACAGTGCGTTGAATTTTGACAACATTGTGTGGAAACGGTAGAACATGGTGCCACTGTCGCATTGGCCATCGTGCCCCCATAGCTGTGGCGCTACTTTTGTTGCATGTGGAAACTCACCTTTATTGTCCCACACTGCACACAGTTAATTATAAATTTCACCGCTGCTCGTGTAGCTTACAGCAATTCAGTCAAGCTATTAACTCTTAACTTAACCACAACTTCGGAACTAGTGACATTTGCGGAAGAAACGTCGAAACATTTCTGACAACCGAGTTTATAAGATTGAGAGATAAACATTGTTCATCATATACATCATTCTATTGGATCAACAATAACTATTAAGGAATTACTAACAACAGCACATCACCGAAGAGCTGCGGACACCCGAAGTGCACTCTCATATAATGTGCTATTCTGACCGCTTACTTCCTGTATATACGGATACCCGAAGAAAAACTACGAGGCTACCAACTCTATATTGGTTTCTAGCACGTGAGACGCCCAAGAATAGATCACAGGAATTTCAGTGTGTGACTCGATTATTATGTCGGTTTTTGTGTGGAATGTAATGATATTTCTCTTGGACTGAGGTAAAGGCTATAAATGCAACCAACCTGATAAGCGTGCCTTATGCCCTCTCGGTGGTAACGGCATCGCCAGCAATACCGACAACACGCAGCAAAGACCGCAGATTCTAATGGCGGGAAACATCACTCAAACAGACACAAAGGGCTAGAAATGCACATTGAACAGCAGTGTTATTAATTTCTTTTGCTAGCAAATACTGCAAACAAACAGAATGGAAAAATCGATAGCAAATGGAACTTCAAGATGACTGGCAGCATCACCTAAACGTTTCGGTCGTACAAGAATTGAAGTTGTGACGTCAGCGAGACTCGGCGAAAGTTATTTTGTGTTGTATCAACAACATGCTGCATGCAAAAAACTCGTGCTATGTGATCGTTACGAGTGCACAGAAATCGAATTGTGTGTTGCTAGGTGTTGTTTGTGTGAGTTTAATGCAACATACAGCGCCTGCTAGACTGTCAAAAATATAGCACAATTTTTCGTGAAGCGGAATAATATTGATCGTCTAGAACTGAGATTGAGAAATGGCGCAATGATATTGAGAACATAAAAATGTTTTGAAATCTTGCGCTGCTCGGAAATAATGTGCCTTCTGTGGCCAGTATTGACAGAATCCTTGCAGTTTTCTCGAGAGCTACGGATTGAGCATCAATGCGTTCACAGTTAGTTTTGTTCTGGAGTTGAAATTGAGTTAAGAGGAAAGAGGGTTCTGTGGTTGATTGATAGACTGAGACTAGCGGATTGGAAACAAAACGATTAACAGGTAAAAAAGATGACATATTATCGTCTCGGTGTAGCCAAGAAAATGAAATTTTGACAGAAAATTTTTGCCAGATCGCCAAACTACCAAGGACCAGTTGGAAAGTCCCTGGTTAACAGCTGCTTAAGTTATGTTTTCGGAATAGCGCGCAAAACGTATTGTACGAACATGTAATGACGCTTAACCAGAGAATAAACGCGGGATAACTGAACCGATGATTCTGGCACAGTTAGCGAAGTTAAGTGGAGAATAAGTTTTGACAATGGCAGGGAAAGTACCAGAATTAGCGACGACAAGATGATTTTTGTTGCCGGCGGGGGTGGCCGAGCGGTTCTACGCGCTACAGTCTGGAACCGCGAGACCGCTACGGTCACAGAAAGGAAAGCACCCCGTGTGAAACTGTGGCAAAGTTAGAGAGAAAAAAATGCAGGAACCTAAGGACTGAAGAAATGTGTGCAGTCTTTTGTCTTTACTAGTTTTAATTTTCCCATATTTAATTTTATGTCAAACAAAAGAGAGTTATTAGCTAATAGGCAATAAAGAGTGCAAATTTTATGAAGAGTTCTTATTCTGCCGGTCACAAGTAATCCTACCCAGTATTAATTAGGAGTTTTTTTTAAAAGAGAGGATAGGATGTCAAATGCACTGACTGGGAGCGGGAGAGGCACCACAGGACATTTGAATTCACACTGTCCTGAATATAGGTTTGATGGCTTCCATTACAAAATATTCACGTTTGAATTCCACAGAGCGAAATACAGTGACATGCGATAGAAGAATCCTGTGTGAAGAGGCGCGGCACTGCACTTAGGCAATATCAAATAAGATCTCTTACATTTCCTCGAACATATATGTTTTATGTGTCAAATTGTTCAGAAAGATCTGCTCCACAAAGTGAATCGATTTTATAAAGTTTTTGAAGTCCTGTCTGAATCGTAGATCCGTTGCTGGCTGAATGCGTGTGATCGAAAAACTATCAATTCATCATTAGATTGTGTTCGATAATGAGGTGGAATATATTGTTGATAATTTCTCTCATATTTGTGTCTATTTTGCTCAATAATGAAACGGAAAACGCTATTAATATGCACTACTGTAATACAATTAGTGTCTCATCATAATACAGTACAATGAATGGCTACCTTAATTAAACATAAAGTCTTGTGTCATACTCAAGTAGCTTTACCGGAGTACGACATAAATACAACAGTGTGGCTGTGAGAGTAGTTGCAGAATGAAACGTAGTTAACAGAGTATTCAGTGACACGATTTCATTAACAGATCTGTATATTTTCAATAACACTTCTGCAGCATTTTATGTTTCTTACCTCTAGATCGACTGGCTACTAAACGTCGCGAGAAGTCTTATGATGGCAAAATTTCTAAAGATATCGTTCTCAGATCTATATAGCTGTTGGTAGCGCTGTCATAGAGGGGGTGAAATGTTACTCTCTCACCAGTTAGTAACTGAGCTACTGACACTTAATCCTAACAGTGCATCAACATTTTCATGGAGCAAGCGGCCAACTGCAGCGTTCATCGCCTCTTCAGTGTCCTTGTGATGGCTGATACTTGTAATTTGCAAAGTAGACAACGTGATTAGTTGTAGTTGCTGCGTGAAAGTAGTGTCGTCTGTCTCTAAACATATATTTGATAAGTCGATGACACACCAAAATGGAATTCAATCAGAATCTTTGATTGGTATACCACGAATATACCAAGTCAATCTTGTAAGATAACTCTGTGTCCTTCCAGGAAGTAGCAAAACTATCTGAGTGTCACCATACACGTTCCACTGTGTTGTCACGACCCTATCATAGTTGTAGCAGTACGATGCAGCGGCTGAATTACATTTCCTACGACATCATGAGGAGTGTTCTAGTACTTATGTTGAGGGAGAAGAATAGAAAGTTGTACGGACGACTGCAATACATATGAAAGAATACAAATGTAATCCACTGACTTACAGGTCCATTTCATTGACATCGACGTGTAGAAAGACGTGTGTACAAATATTTTGTACCAGCGTTATGAAATATCCTGAAACATATTACCTCTTGACATCGAACCAGCATGGATTTGGAAAGCACCAATATTGTGACCAAACGACAAAGTATAGTTGCAATGGAAACTGCTAGATTTGGTTATAACGTTTTGGGAGAATGGAGTAGTAGGGCAGTTCAGGTGATAAAGTAAGAGAGACAAGAGTGAGGGAGAAGGGGAACGGAGCAGAAACAATGAATAAATGTAAGATGAAGCCGTATGCATAATGGAGGACAGAGGGTGAGTTAATGGACGTAGGGGAAGAGAGAGAGAGAGGTGTATCTGAAATAACTCAAAATAATTTTAAGCGACCATCCAAATTGATTACTTCGTAAGTATTTAGACAGGGTATAAATGAAATAAAGATAGAATATTTAACAAACTGTATATCCGAATGAAATGTACCTCAGCTAAAAAGGCAGAAAATTAACTCAGATTTTATTTTATGTGTTGCCCGTGGTCTTCCACTGGCTCTCAATGAGGAAAAATAAAGAAAAAGGTTACACAACAAAACGTTTTAGGGAGTCTGTTATTTTATCTGGAATCCTACATTACTCTGTACTTGTGTCTTGGCGTAGAATCTATGAGCCATCGTATGTAACAGTCTGAAGAAGCAACTTCCTCACAGGCTTCAAGAATGCACTCCCAAAAGAGCGTCAGCTGCAGTTGGTCGGTTTCATGACCCGTTCTCTGTTAATGTTCTGGCGACTTCAACCCTCACGTTTTCATAGGGTTCATATCAGCAGCCCTTGGTGGCCAGTCCATGACGCCAATCGTGGAGAGCTGTAGCTGAACGAATTTTTGGAAATTTGTAGTAAGTTTCTGTGAGACCACACTGCTGAGGTCATTGGTTCCTAGTCTTCCATACTATTTAACCCATCTTAAACTACCTTACGCTAAGGACAACACACACACTCTTGCCTGAGGGAGGACTCCGACTAGGGGGAGCCGGGTGAATGGTGGCAAGGCCCCTTAGACCGCACGGCGACCCTGCACGGCGCTGAACGAATGCAGACTTGTGACTGGGAGAATGGTCCTCTTTCAATGTGAAGTCGTGTTCTCTGAACAGCATTCAGACTGATGGAAGCATCACATTTTCCAGTAAGTGTGCGTACTGCTCAGTGTCGAGGGTTCCTTCTATCCCGTGAACTCTTGCTCCTCTGGCAGAAATTCACAGATAACCACCTAAATGTTTTCGTGGTGGATACATATTCACATCTATGGCGAGTCCCTTGCGGCCTGTAAACGACTCTTGGGGGGTAGAAAATATTTTCTCATCAGTGAAAATGACGTTTTCTCATGACGCACTCAGATGGAGCTCGACAAATGCCAGCCAATTTAAAACATTGTCTACACCGAGCACTTGTTTCATGGCGGATCATCGTGCGTGCAGTCCAGCGTCCCTCAGCCTTCAGCGAATCGTGTTACTGGAGCTGGGGAAGTCGGTCTCCCGCCGCAACTGCTTCGCGGTCAGAAAGGGATTTTCTCTGCTCTTAGACACTAGCGTTCTGTCCTCCTGCAGCGAGCTCACTCTCTTCCTACCTGAGTCATGAGCCCTGCAGGTAGTGCCTCTTTCAAGGTTGTTCCTCCACCATCTCGCTGCAGCGGTATGTGGCATGCCGTACCTTATGTCAGCTTCTCTGATGGAACATTCATCTTCTTCGATAAGACCGATGACCCTATCTCAAGTTGATCTCTCCCAGTGAGCCATTGCAATAGACAGCCGGTGTGTATTTCTGTTTGTCGCTCTTATACCGATGCCAAGAAAGGAAGTAAACGTATTTACATCAAAAGGAGTGGCAGAGGGAGAGCCATGCGCTGCGGCCATGCTGACCCATCCTAGGTGATGGTGGTGGTGGGGGGAGGGGGGAAAGGGGGGGGGGGGGGTCTGTTGGCCTGCCACCGCGAATTCGCTCGTCTCAGTCTCGCCTTGACACTAGGCTGTAGCTGGCTGGCCAGCCTGCCAACCACTCAGCTTGGCTGGACCGTAGCTCGTGAGCCTCCGCTAGTAAGGGCCAGGGCCGCAAAGACACGCTCCCCCCTTGAAGGATCGAACGTTTCATCTACACTACCCAAGTCTGTAGTATAAACTACCACAGCCAGAGCTATTTTGCGATAACATGAGCAGGTACATCTACTTTTGATGTTTCATTCAAATATTTAACGAAAAATAAGTTAGAGAAACGCTATCACAACATGTTTCAAGAAGAAATTATTCCTTCTTGTAAGCGCTGTGCATTAAATATCGTCTTAAAAATATGTATTCTAGCAAGATAACTAAGAGGATTGTAAAATGAAACAGTTTTGGTGGCAACCATACCAAATAATTGTGTATATTTAGTATGTCAATCACATTTTGAGCACTAATAAAGTGTACTCAGTGTCTCTGAAAGAATAAGTGCTGCACGACGCAAATTACGTACTGTTGAGGCACTTCATTTACATCGCAATGATATGCGATTACTCTGAAATACGCAGTTAAGTATTTCGTAAAGGGTCCATAGAATCTCTCCAATGTCTCGATCGTTCCACTCACGTACGAAACTCAAGAACAACCAACACCAAAATCCTTATGTGTGATTCCTAATTTCTCTGATGTTACTATAGTTATAATATCATCCTTTGTACGGCGGTGGCAACAAGAACTGTTTGCATTCGGGGAGAATGGTGGTGGTTGAAATGTGAAAATAACGTGCTGCAGTGAAAAATCGTTTTTTTTTTTTTAAATATTGCTTCAGCAACACGTCCCCCTGCCTCATCCTCCATTCCAACGTCAAGGGGAAAAAAGTAAAACATCGGCGATACTGTCCCTAATTCGCTATACTACAAAATCAGGTGCCTTCTACTAACACTTTCGATGTCCTCAATCAATCCCATCAGATAATTATCGCACAGTGCTCATTAATATTCTAGAAGAGGTCGAAGAACCCTGTTGCTCGTAATCATCTTTGTAGACTTCGTGGGTCTTTTAAGTGCTGTGTCAATAACTCAATATTTATTCACCTTCGCCACAGCATGTGATATTTCTCTGTTATGTTGTTTATACTAGTAACCCCCAGAGCTTTCATTAGACTTGTACCACTCAAGTTTGTTTTACATACGGATTTCTCGAAGCTTGACGAAACCTTCTTAGTAATCGTGTGCAGACCCTCACTGATTTTAGTGTTTAGGATCAATTGTCACGTTTTGCAACGTTAAGTCCTATTTTAAACGTCATTTTGAAATTCGCTTTGCTCTACTGAGGAGCATACTAGATGGCAGCATTAACAGCCACTAAAGTAAGAGAAAATGTTCTGATTTTCTGCTAGACAGTATATATATATATATATATATATATATATATATATATATATATATATATATATATATATATATATATATATATATATATATTAGAAATAGGAGAAGGTCTACATCACTTTACATGCGGAATCCCACTCATCACTTTGGTTTCAAGAGGTGATATACTGCAGTTAATGCGAACTGCAACCCTTCAGGCAGGAAATCACGGATCCAGTCACATAACTGAGGCGAAAGGCTACAGGAAAGCAATGTAGTTGAAAGTCGTTTATGAGAAATGAATCACAAGCCTTTTTGGAACTCTATAAATACAGAATCAAATTGAGATCCCTTGTACGCAATACATCTTGTAAATAAAGTGCCAGCTGTGACTCACAAGAGTGATGCTTTACAAATCCACACAGGTTTGATGTCAAGAGGTAATATATTTCGGGATATTTCATAACGCTGGTTCAAAGTATTTGTGCACACGTCTTTCTACAAGTTGATGTCAATGAAATGGATCTGTTAGTAAGTGGATTACGTTTAGACCCTTTCATACGTATTACAGTCGTTTGTGCAACTTTCCATTCTTCTCCCTCAGCATAAATACTAGAATATTCCTGATGACGACGTAGGAGAAGTAATTAAGCCGTTGCATCTTCCTGCTTCGACTATGATAGCGTCGTGACAACATAGTGAAACATGTATGGTGACACTGTGATAGTTTTGTTACTTCTGGAATGACACAGAGTTATCTTCCAAGATTCACTTGGTATATACGTGGTGTACCAATCAAAGATCCTGGTTGGACTCGACTTTGGTGTGTCATCGACTTATAAAATATATGT